>NC_134410.1:34901064-36101064 GCF_038048845.1 Mixophyes fleayi
ATGATTGGTGACTGATGTATTTTGCAATTTTGGGCCAGTTCATCCTAAATTGGTTATACTGACTGACAGAATATCCACTTATACAGCAAGCTGTTCTAACAGATCTCCAAACAGCTGGGTCTGAGGCAAGTTAACTGTATATTTTAGTTTATTACAATACTTGTTTTCTTTTCCTGACCTTTAGCCTTTTATATGATTTACAGTCGTGTTAATTAGATTATAGATCAGTTCCTCCCAAGCAAAGACTCCTGTGAATCTCGTTAAGTCTATTTAGGGTAGAGCTAGGGAGGATGTATAAAAAGTAAGAAATTTTTAAGTGCAGAGTAGAATGACCATCGCATACAATTGTACAATGACAATTTAATTGTGTATAAGAGATACTGATGAATACTGCTGCAAACTATCATTGAATAAGTTAGATAATCAATTCTGCCTGTTCTTCTAACATATCATCATCATCATCATCATCAATAGCAGCAGTTATTTATATAGCATCACTAATTCCGCAGAGCTGTGCAGAGAACACACTCACATTAGTTCCTGCCCCATTGGAGCTTACAGTCTAAATTCCCTAGCATACTCACACACAGGCTAGGGCCAATATAATAGCAGCCAATTAACCCGGAGGAAACCCACGCAAACACAGGGAGAACATACAAACTCCACACAGATAAGACCACGGTGGGGAATTGAACTCATGACCCCAGTGCTGTGAGGCAGAAGTGCTAACCACTAATTGACTTACTCCAAGATTCTACATTATTTTGCCCCCCCCTAGCTTTGTAGACATAACCAATTGAAGAATTATAGAATAAGTACACCTGATGGACCAGTTACTTTTGTACAGGGGACGTGTTGTATTTAGCTGTAAAGTGTGAATTCACCAATATAAAATTTAGTGCTTTTTTCTCTTCAAATTGGTGAAAAACACTAAAGGGGCATATTCAATTCTTTATCTTTCCCGCCGCTTAAAAACTACGAGCTGAAATCCAGCGGGAAAAATACCATAATAACGTTTTGTCCCCGCACTATTACCGTAATAACGGTAATAGTGCGCAAGATTTTCGCCGTTTCCGCCGACGATTGAATATGCCTCTAATAGTTGATAGAGGTTATAGATAATATAAGATGTTCCAGAATACACACAAAGAATTGTTTACTTTGATAGCTGACGCAACTTAAGCATCTGGCAGTTTTGTTTTGTTTTTTTGCTTTACTCTGAACACTAAGTTCTAAGGTTACGGTCTACATTACAACAAGAAAAGCAGAAGAAAAAAAACCAAAAACTGTTTCATTATAACGTGTCTACTAGGTGGAATTTTCTCCCTTTTGCTCACTGTATATCAGTGAAGGAAAAATAGTCATGGCTCTCATAACATGCATACAGTGGCACAAAGGTCAACATAGCTGCCTGGCAGCGCTGGGGCTAAGGTTTTGACCAGAGCCTTATCTGTGTGGTGTTTGCATGTTCTCCTCATGTTTGTGTGGGTTTCCTACTACAGTGAAAACATGCTGGTAGGTTAATTGGCTTTTCTTATGAAATTAACCCTGGTGTGGGTTCGCTCCACTGGAGCGGCAACTAACGTAAACGCTTAAATATTGTCTGTAAAAGCGCTGTGTAATATTTAGGTGCTGTGTAAATAACTTAATAAATGAGTAAGTGTGTAACACTCCCTTTTAGTTGCTGAATGTTTTACTCTGCGGTATGTATCTATACTCGCTAATAAAACACAAAAACTCAAAATAAATAGACCACAGCTCATCAGCTTGATATAAACATAGAAACTAAAAAGACAATGCTTTCTGCTCCGAGAATGTTTTTGTCCTTCAGATGAGCAACCAGGCATGTTCAAAGCTTGAACCGGAACTGAAAGTCAGAGAGGCAATCAAGGCCTATTTAAGCATTCCGAAGAACCCAGATCTTCTCTCCGCATTCCACAACCTATCACATTATGATAAAGGCCTCCTACACACCAGTGTTACTTTAAAGTACTTAATGCGCAATCTCAAAGCCTATTAAAGGCGCTGTTAAGGGCAAGAATCTCAAAATAATAACGTAAGTGAACGAGCCAGTACAGACACTTTCTGGCAAGCGCTTGCATTGCCTCCGTTTAGCCGTTGCCTGCAGTGATTAGAAGCAGCAACGCTCAGTAAAATACAACAGAGGTCTATGGAAACGTTCATGTAAATACTTTGCTGCAGGGAAGTTTTGAGACTAGAGAATAAACCTACTTTTTAATGCTCTGTTTAAAGCATGGATAAATTATAAGTTATTACGTGGGCTTTAAGTAGCATTTGAAAAGATAAAATGAATGATTGACAAAACTAAAATTATAATCTTCCTCCACTCAGCTGACTTGTTCCCTGACCTGTCAGAAGCTGCAGTTACAGTACAGACTACAATTTTATCTTTGCAAATTAATCTCCCCTTCCCAGGAGACCCAATGATGCATTCTTTCATTATCTTCACATTCTCATCCCTTATGGATATATAATTTCAGCCCCTGTCATGGAACACTGGTTATAAGCGTACTATATTTCGCTTACATATACATGATCCCACAAATCTTCTAGCAGCCTATATTAAAGCAACGGAAAGTTTTCTTCTCCACGAGCCACACAGAAGTTGTTTCAAAATGTTCTAGTTTTATTTTCCAATTGGTAGGAGAGGAAATAAACGTAATACAGCATGTTTATAAGAAGCCAAAACGTACAAGAGTTCTAAGGAAAAGACTTCAAGAGAATGTTGGAAAGTATTCTCTCCTCCTGTCTTCACCACTGTTAACTCTGCTCTCCAGCTACTTAGCCCTCCTCCTTGAGGACCCTCTTTCCCGCGTCCCCTCTCGCTCCCTCCTCTCCCCTCTAGGGGTCTCCCTGTCATCCGTGCCTTCCCTCTTGGACTCCGTTGTTGGCGGACCTTCCCCTCTCCCCTCCTCCGCCCCTCTAGCGGTGCTTTGAGCTCACCGAGTTACTGTGATTATTGTTTACTGTACTGTGCTGTCTCACCTCGTATTGTAATCTTGTTTGTGCCTGTACGGCGCTACGGACACCTAGTGGCGCCCTATAAATAAAAATTAATAATAATAATAATAATAATAAAGTTAAGAGAAATATGGATAAAATGGCCTCAGTACTATTTGTCCTTATTTATAAGTTGCCAACATATCACGTAGCGTTGTACAATCAGAGTAGCTTTTACTTATGTCATCCATCAGCTCCTGTTGTGATTACAATCTAATGTTCCTACCACGGAAATGCCACAAGAAGCAGATTAAAACATCAACAAATCAATTACAACAAAAAAGTAAAAAAAAAAAAAAAAAATTGTTACAAGTAATAAAATACTCCCCCCTCCCCCTATTAATGTCTCTACGGGAATATTTTAAACTACACCCTGACAAAATATTCATGTGTTAATTGTTATTTTTGTATAAGCGACATTGCAGGAGAACACCAACAACAAGAAAAACGGAATAAACTGAACCAGATTCCTTGTTAGCAGGCGCCTGTAAGGAAGCACTCACCTTTTCAAGACCAATGGATCACAAACATTACAAAACCCTTTATTCACAATAAGTGTTTGCACAAGTTAAAAACTATTAAATTTCACGACAAGACCTGGCTGTAAAATGGAGTAAGAGCCCTTCACTACAAACAGAGGTACAACCTATAAAAGTAGTGTACAGCTGCACTTGGAAAAGCCTGTTTAGAATGGAAACAACGCTAGGGAACACTGCCAGTTTTTACTCCTGATAAAAAGCTGCATTCCAAGCTGTCAGCCATCTTGTTATCCTCAGAACCGCTGAAGTGTCTTTGGCCAGAAGAGCTAATGACTATTGCTTTAGGGAATGGGAGTAAAGAAAGTAATCATTTCTCTTGGGCATTCTCTTTCAACACAGAAGGGAGGATTTTGCTATAAAAACCACACGAGTATTTCAAGTCATAGCTGAAGTAACTCTTCACTAAATAGAAACTCTAGAAACCAATAAGACAACAGCATGTAAATAGGACAAAGCTGTAAAAGTCCAATTTGCATTTCACTCCTCAACTTTTAAAGGGTCCACAGTGTTCTATTTGAAGCACAAATGAAAGACTTGTTAATTATATCCAGCACACAGCCAGTATGGCATCACCTCAAGGTGTAATAGAAAAAAAAATATCCATTTACCACAGAAACACAATCTCAGGAAATGAGGATGAAGGGGGGAAAAAAGAAACACATTAAACACTTTTCATGGCATAAAAATCTAGACAATTTACAGAATATTGCTTTACAATATACCCATTTCCAACCAATTTGCCATAACACCATGTAAAGCACTGGGGCCCAAAATAAGCAACAAAGCTGAACAAAATCCAGTCACAATCTATTGGATTTTGAGCAGGCTTTCCTTTCCTCCATCTGCATTTTGTGTGTAGAAGTTGGCCAGCTAGGCGAATTGGGCCCCATGTAAGTCAACCGCCAACTACCAAAATGTCACGTTAGGCTAACCCGGTCACAAAACCAGTTGTTCAAACCTGTAAAAGGTATAAGAGAGTATGTTCTGAGTTTGTGACATCACTTTACTGGCGAGCAGGCTTATTAGATCTGAAGGATGCATTAGATTAAAGCTGTTAAGACTATGGTTAATTATAACAAACATTCTTAACACTCAAGGGCTTTTATATGGAATTATTTGGTTATTTAAACATCATTTGAAGATCAGCTACTTAATATTTGTCTGTTCACTCTAAATGTCACATCTCATACCACTTTAGCCTTTATTAATAACTTTGTTTATGCAAACACAACAACAGAATCCACCATTTAAGGCCAATCTCCAAAGAATACCCAGCGGAATCATTAGCAGCTTCTGATAACTTGCATTATGTTTCATGCTGTATAGAATGGTTTCATGGACATCTACCCTGGAATGCTCTTGTTCTTTATATTAAATGGATAACATCAGTTAAACTAGGTTTTCCTTTTTAACTCCGTCTACCTCAACTATTTTCAAAAGGCACTTGGAGAATTTTGAAAGTGAGAAGAAGCCTGAACTGTAGTTTTGAGTTACTGCTGATTGGAAGGGCTGAAAAGTGACTGAACAAGCAGTGGGAGCCAGGAAAGTAGACTGAGCATAGCTGTGGCAGGGAAGAATAACTGGATAACTAACTGGGGAACCTCCTACTGAACAAGATATTTGCTTTGTCTGCCAGCAACAGCTACAAAAGAGTCTTAAAAAAAAAAAAAATACATCTCCCTTGAAGACAACTCCATGGCTTCAATTTATTTCACAGGAGGATGTAGGACAAGACGTTCGAGAGCTTTACCAAGGATACATAGGAGAAATAGCAAGATCCAAACTGAAAACAAGACTAGAAACTTGCACCTACAAAAGATACGATCATAATTATCATTTATTTATATAGCACCACAAATTCCGCATTGCTGTACAGAGAACTCGCTCACATCAGTCCCTGCCCCATTGGAGCTTACAGTCTAAATTCCCTAATATAGACACATACTCACACACAGACAGACAGAGAGGGAGAGACTAAAGTCAATTTTGATAGCAGCCAATTAACCTACTAGCATGTTTTTGGAGCGTGGGAGGAAACCGGACATTCAAACTCCACACAGATAAGGCCATGGTCGGGAATTGAACTCATGACCCCAGTGCTGTGAGGCAGAAGTGCTAACCACTAGGCCACTGTGCTGCCTAGTGGTTTACCGAAGGGGCCAAAGTCAGTTCCACCAGGCCTTCCCTACAGGGGCGGATCCAGACTATAGATATACCCCTGGCGATTTTAGGGGGGACGATTTAGGCACCGCCCCCTTTCTGATTTCTAAGGCTGCCGGCGGCTGCACAGTATGTGCAGGTCCACTCGGCAGTGGCAGTGTGTTGTCCCGCTGCTCAGTACACTCACTGCCGAGCGGCCCTGCACAGTGTGCAGCTGTCGGCAGCAAGCCCCCGCTAGGAGGGGCGATCGCCCCCCCCCCCCCCCTGGATCCGCCACTGCTTCCCTAACAAGCAGCCCCAAGTTAAGAAAATAAAAAGGCCGTTTAGTCAGGAATTTGTTTTTCACATAAATCCCCTGAACAGTAAAAAAAAAAAAAAAAAAAATCCTAAAATGTGGAGCCATTACAAGCTGGAATGTGAGGGAGTGTGGAATACAGCATTATTTTGTGTCTCAGTCTACCCACTTACAAGACCAATTACATCTAGGAGATTCAGATTATATCTGGAGGTCACAAGACAGTTTAAACATTGATCACTACATCATAAATCTTATTTGATTGTTCTCCAAGTCTCTAAGTAAAACCAATCTAATGATGGTTGGGACCAAACAATTACACAACTCAAGAGCTAATTTGTCATAGATCAATGCCTGAAAGCAGAGATGCTCCACAGCCAGTCCCTAGTAATCCACTTTGCACCAAGGCTGCTTTCAGCTATAAGCAGGGTTCAGCTCTTATCAGGGCAATTATAACAATGGGCAATAATTTGACAATACATCGGAGTGAATAGAGCTGCTTATTCTGGCCAACGCAATCTCCGCTTCCTCTGAAGTGCCTGCCAACGAAAACTAGACTCCCACTAACTGGGCAAATGAAAGCAGCGACTGTTGTTATTCGTATGATTAACACTGCAGCGTGTGAGGATTCCACAATCGTTCCTAATCAAATAAACTGCGGCTCTCAAAATATGATGCCGGGAAGAGTAGTTATTTATAAATCAGGAAACAAAAAGCCTAAGAGGGCACGCAGCACGGATCATAGGTCTGCCACCTCCTGACAATAATAAGCCTTGATTTGTGCCACTGGCAGGGATAACAAACTTAATTGCTTTCGGGGGTAACAATGCAAAAAGGGACAAGGGGAGAGGACAGGAAGACAAATGACAAGCCTGTGACGAAAACAAGACAAAACCACTAAGAAAAGCACAAGACAGCCATGAATAGAGATTCCTATGTAAATAAGAAAGCTGAGTGGATATTGAAAGGTAATAAAATAGATTAACAGTCCTTTCCCTCCATAGCAGGACAGCTCTGAGCAGCAACTCTGCTATAGACAAGCACAGTAGCTACTTATGTGGCACTGGGCTTCGTGCATTACAAGGCAAATAAAATAGTAACCCAATTCATTTAAAGCCAAAAAAAAAAAAAAAAAAGGCACAGAGAAGAAAAGCAGATGTGTGCTAAACACATTTCCATTAACTTCATGCATAAACATCAATGTATAAAAGGTAATTTGTGTCCTGCATTTTTTCGGTCTGGTTCAATCTATCCAAATGTTGCACCTGACTGTTCCATCATATTCGCTCAGATGTGTCGGTAATTCAACGCATTCTCTACTCCTCAAATCCACATGGCCCCGCCTATATATTACCTCAGTAGGCAGTTTCTATGCACCTACATATGCCTCTTAAATGACATCACTCATATAATTAGGGCAGCGGTTCTTAAAATACACAATTAGCTCGACAAATACATCTTGTCGCATTTGCAGTGTTTCTTACCCATATTTGCCAACTCTCCCGGAAAGTCCGGGAGACTCACGAAATTCGGGTCAGTCTCCCGGACTCCCTGGAGAGCTGGCATTTCTCCCGCATCCCAAAATTAACTTGCTAAAATGACGCGATTCACCGGGAATTGCGTTATTTTGGTCCCACCCCCCTCCCGGGAAAAATCAGCATTTTACTCGAAGAGGCGGGGCCAAAATGACGCAATTCAAGACGCCTTGTCCCCTCAAGCGCCCTCTAGCCACTCCCCTCTCCCGGAGGTAACCTACTGGAAGTAGGCAAGTATGTTCTTACCATGAGCAAGTACAGAATATTTAGAGGCCTATTTATCGAAGCTGTAATTTAAAAACAGTTTTCGGGGATTAACCGCTAAATTACTATGAGATATCTGCTGCTTTGCATTTCTCATCGTTTTACTGAGCACTCCCCATAACAGTGTATGGGAAGTGCTCAGTAACGCTATGTACCAATGAGCGAAAGTAAGTTTTCAATCATGGTAACGTACGCCATCTGAAGCTGGCGTACATTACCATGATTAAAAACAGCTCTGCTCCGAAGAGCAGAGCTGCACAGCGCATGTGTGGAGGGATCTCATGATCCCTCCATGTCACATGCCTCAGGTTCCTTCAGTCAGGGATCTCTGTGCGCATGTCCGAGTTTACCGGTTGGCGCATGCGCACAGAAAGGAAGAGAGAAAACTCCAGTGAAAGGCAAGCGATACTCTTCACAGGAGCAGCCGTTTTTCGTAACAGCTGTTCCGGTGTTGATTTTTTGATACATATGAGAAACTTTTCAATCCGCATCTATACGATGAGGATTGAAAAGTTTCTACTGAAAAAAAACGAAGGGTCATAAATAGACCCCTAAGTTATAAGTGACCCTAAGTGTGTTTCAATGTATTATAACTCGGCTTGAGTTTAAGTTTACTACACATTCGTTAAGAATAATTGGAAAGAAAAAAATTAAATAAAAATGCTCCGAGGCACTGTACTTAAGACTGGGGCGTTGAAGGCATATTTTGCAAATAAATCTATTTGAAGAAAACCTCAGGAAGTTTATGCTTTATATCAAATATTGACTAAAGATTTCAGTAAAGGTTGGCAGACCCAACATTACATACTGCAAAAGCTA
Source organism: Mixophyes fleayi (assembly GCF_038048845.1). Taxonomy (NCBI): domain Eukaryota; kingdom Metazoa; phylum Chordata; class Amphibia; order Anura; family Limnodynastidae; genus Mixophyes; species Mixophyes fleayi. Next base: position 34,909,698 of record NC_134410.1, read on the forward strand.
CATTGTAATACCATGCTGGAATAGACTTTGTTCTGGAACATTTGTTACAGTTGTGCCAACTGTTTTCACTGGGTCCTATCTTTTTAACAAGCAGGACAGCGATGTAAGTTTATTAAGCCAGGAGAGAGATAAGTGTTTAAAACTCTGGCGTCTCTCAAAAGACTGTTTGGTTTGTTTCATTACTGTGTCTTATAGCAACAGAAACCATTTGATAACACTGCATAGAGTGGGCGGAGAAGTGTTACATATAAAAAGTGTTAACTTTTCACATTAAATCATAGGGATGATTCAAGTGGAGAAATATGCCAAATTTCTTGTTTAAACAAAAAACCCTCTTGTGTGTTACTGAACTTAATTGAATGAAGTGTTTATAATTAAACACTATGCTCTTTCACCTCTCAGCAGCAATTGCCAAGTTAGGAGGGAGGAGCTTCTCTAGCAGAGCAGACCGTGACTGACAGCTTGGCAGACTTGCCATCCAGAAATACACTGTGTAGATGGGTTGATTTCAAGGACAGATACAGTTATGATGATTTTTTTTATTATTATTATTATTTTTTCTTATTTGCATTTTCATCTGTCGGATCCCATTAGTCACTGTCCTAACAATTGAGGGGCTTCAACGTCTACTTTTTAAACAGAGCTGCAGTGCCATTAACACTAAACAATGTATTTTACCTTCATTGTTCGGCTTTCAAAATTAAAACGTTAGTGGTCCCTTAAAATTTAAATCAAATGTTGCTTGTCCAACAGAAACAGCCAAGCTACTTTTTGCAAAAATGTTTTTTTATTGAAATGAAAGAAGGGGGAAAGTCACACCCTGGTGCATTTGCAAGTAAACCACCTTTGACATTAAGAAGGCTGTTATTATAAGTTAGTTCTGTGAAGTAATCCGCTCCCTTATGGATTAATTTTACATGGATATTAGGATTTGTACTGCATTCTAGCCAGAAATGAATATTGAAACACATGTAAAAGAGCCCATATTTTGACAATGTATACCTGGTTCAGTGCTACTGCATACTTGCCATCTCTCCCAGAATGTCCGGGAGACTCCCACATTTCGCGTGAGACTGCCGGGAGAGAGTGGCAATCTCCCTGATCTGCCCACCTCCTAGTGGAGAGAGCAGAATTCGGTTCAAACGCAGCGATTGCATTTGGCCCTGCCCCCGCTGTAAAAAATGACGCGGTTTTCGTCATTACGTCATGGGGCGGGGCCAAAATGACGCATTTTCAGAGCCCCGCCCCCTGCACGCCCACCTCCCCCCAAAGCCAAATCTAAAATGTTGGCAAGTATGTGCTACTGGTCTCTGCCATTTTCAAGCTATAGGGAGAGGCTGCAGAATTATTAACCAGAATTTAGGGGGAAACATTTTACACAATGTTGTAGCGTTTTCAATGTGTACAGAGACAATACATTATAAATTAATCCTCTACAAGAGGAGGAAGAGGGGTCTCCTACGGAGTGCTTACAATATAAACGCCAGTGTGGTTACAGACAGAAAGTCTGGCGTGCATAGGGAAAAAAAATAAAACTTTCCACATGATCAGCACTAATCTTCAGATCAGATAAACTTTTACATATGTTACTGTAAACTTTCTCTTATATAAGGCAATTTGTATTTTACATTTCAAAGCTGGATTCTGCCGGACAAAGCTGGTGTGTAACCTCTCAGGGGACTTAGCGAAAGATTTGCTCTATTCCCATTATCAGTTCCACATTCTTATAAAATACCGTGCAATATTCTATCAATTAGGTCCTTTAAGTTCACTAAATGTTGGGAATTTTAGCCAGTTTCTTTTCCTTGAACAAAGTTCTTTCTACACCGTCCCTCTCTCTCCCTCAAAGCTGCATTAAAAAGTGGAACATCTCCTAATTAAGTCCCACATTGGGTACCCTTATAATACAGCAGTGTTGCACAGGAACAGGGCTCCTTTCAAAACGTTTACAACAAGGCAAAGTCTCCAGGATTTCAAAATTAATATTTACAAAACCTTTAATAAGAAGACTGCTGTGTACTGCCAGGGACTAGAGGACAAACAGGCCAACACTTAAAAGGATCCGAGGAGCTTGGCACCCACCAGTCCGCACTTGGAAGGAAATTTTCTCCAGTATACTTTGGCATGGGTAGATAAACATAAATGCACATTACCATTATCTGAAACAACTGTATGTCTTTGCATAAAGCAGATGTACCATCTGAAGACATGAAAATGTCTATGCTGCACAGATACACGGACGTCTGTATGCAATACTGAGAGACATGGCTGCCTAGCCAAGAAGAAAGCATGTTATGTAATAGCTCAATTATCCTAAATTATAAATTCTGAAAAACATTTCAGCTTCCAGACAGATTAAGCACTACCGTAGCCATAATCCAGACAGTTTCAGCATTTTCCACCAAGTGGAAAGAGACTCCGGATCATAAAATCACTGCACAGTGGCAGAAAAGTTTCGATTGTAAAGCGCTATGGAATTTGCTGGCGCCGTATAAATAAATGTTGATGATGTTGATGAAATAGGACGCTGAAATAAACTGACCAACGGTGACCAGGGGCGCTAATGAAAGAGTAATGATTAGGAGGAGAAAATCTTATGATATGGTCAAGTAGCTAGATGATGGCAATCTCTTCAATCTGCTGCTGCTTAATGAAATTTTAATTTGAATATATAATTTAGCAGGGAGCAACAGCGCCGCATTTAGTGGCAAGCTATGAAAAATCAGCTAACGATAAATATGCTTAGCAGTAGGAAGACAGGGACAGATTAGACTGGAAAACACGTGCGAAAACACGTGCAAAAACATTCCGTCCATCACGTAACTAAACTCAGGAATGTTCTGACAGAACTGAACTTTGCTGCAAGGCACCATTCTCTTTAATATTAACAAAGCTTAAGATCACAGAAGGGCAGTGGGGAGATAATAAACCACAATTTTTTTTAAGAACCAAAAGGCAGTGGAATATATGTAAAGTTAAGGGATTTGTAGACACAGATGATGAAAGTCCCCAAAAAAAAAACAAAAAAAAAAACACAACAACAACATAAAATTATCTTTAGTATATACAAGTAGTAGTATCAGTCAAATTTGAAGTAGAAAAAAAAACAAAAAAAAACAAATTAGATGTTCTTTATTCCAAAATGGATGTACAGTCAATGTTGCACCTTGGGACACTAGTATATTTGGTCATGGTCCAGTAGATCAGATTTGCTTTGGAAGATGTGACTGCTGGGAGACATATGCATGGCATAGAAGCCAAGTAACGGTAAAGCAGACGCTTGGATCTTATTTTAGCCGTCCAGAGGTATTTGCTTGTGTCTGTGTTGTGACAGTGTCCTAGACTTACATGAATGCTTCTACCACTCCACATTTTTGAACCAGTCAGTCATGCATTTTTGTTATTGTTGAATGTGGTGTGAAGCTGCACTGCAGGAGCACTAGTCCTTGGTGGTCCACCAAATATTCTAGCTAAAAAGACATCTCTTTTGTCCAGCAAGATAAAGCCATCCAGTAGGTCATTGAAAAGTCCAAATAATAGCAGCAGAAGCCTTGGAAGGGAGATGAGGGATTAAACAATACAAGAAAAAGGATGGAATGGGTTTTGGGATTTTTTTTGTTTTTTTAGGGGAAACTCATTATCGACCATTTCCTATAGCTAGTTATTTATCTGGCTTGCAGGTACAGCAGATGACAATATATAACATACTCTACACGGCTAGACATTTATTACCCAACTGTTTACTGGCTTCACATTGTACGCCAACATCATTGGTCGTGGGCTATCACCAACAAAGCAAAGGGTCCTATCACTTACTTTCCATGTTCGAAGACACTTATCTCTAAAACAGCCCCAAAATGCATAACACATCCAGCTACTGGGTGCAAAATTTGCACATGAAAAAAACAGGTAGCTTAGCCAGATTCAAAGAGGGAATGTAAAGATACAGGCAGCCAGTATGTGTGAACACATAATATTTACCCAATATGAAAGAACAAACAAAAAAAACAAAAACATTTTCCTTTGCACTGCAGCAAGTTTTGCTCAGCTTAAAATTGTGTACCCATGCAAATTTTGCAGCAAACCCTTACTCAGCCCATCAGAGTGTTACACACCTAATCAAATTGGCCTTATCCTCCAATGTGTGTCTTCCCAGCTTTCTTCCAGCCACCCCCTTTTTCTAAGTGAATATATTATGTACATGGGTATGTTGCATATAAATCAGGAAATGTAAAAACCTCTTTCAAAGAAACCTTTGCTCCTGCACCCTATAATCACGTCAGACCTTGTAACGTACTCTTATTTAGCATTGCTGTGCAAGAGAGAGCCAGACAATTGTATTTTGCGTTGCACCAACTGAGTGGAACTATTTATATGAGTAATATTTTCTATTTTCTCCTTAATTTACCAAATAAAACAGCAATAAAATATTTATTCTAATATCCTATCAAAGCACTGGGTCCTGAAATAAAAATAAATAAAACAAACTGGTCTATTGAAGGGACGAAAACCCTCCAGATAAAAAAGCAGTCATATATATGTGCACAAAACATATGCACATATTACTGCTCTAAGAACACAAACTGCTATAAGATTAGAGCACGTGCCACTGTTAATAAATGTCTTGTGTAGGCATAAAGTCCCAAACTAAGACAAGCAAGTAACCGCTTGCGTCCCAACAAGAATCAATTGAATCATTATAAAGCAGGGAAGACTTTCCACTGCTTACACAACCCTGGTATGAAGGGAGCCGTCCAAAATATTGCTGAAAATAAAATGAAACGGTTTCTTTTATAACAGGATTTCCTGAGCAGAAGACAAAAAAAAGAATCCCCAAAACTGAATTAGCAACAAATTCAGCAAATATCTCCAGGTCTTCCAGGGGGAGAAAGACAAAAAACTCTCAGGTGTGTGTGAACAGATCCATGGTTATTTGTGATCATATTACAACTAGTAGTGTAAAGGTTACACAAGGTTAACATGAGACCAGAACGGAAAAAACCCCCCCATAAAAAATTAAAAAAATAAAACCATTGTGACTGTGGAGGGTGAGTGGGCTTGCTAATAATTTACAGTGTGTTAGTCACAGCAAGTATCTTCTCTCAATATCAGATAGACTGCATTTCTGTTGTTCTGGGCGTTAGGGTGCGTGGTAAATGAATTGTTATGGCGCTAGGCAAGTAGTTTGAAGGAGAACTTGGTAGTGCATAAACCAGTTATGGAACTTCACCAAGCCACATCAGATGGAGTGGATTTTGACAAATGTGCAGAGATGCCAAGCTGTGGAATAAATGAATTAGATTTAGAAAGGCTATATGGTGGATTGTTGGGACCAAGGATCCCTATAGCACTGAGGGAGGAAGAGGTGCAGCCCAGCTGAAGAGCATGGGAGGAAGGTGGTTCAGATATAAATAACGTTCTGGCCTTGCTTCACAGCGGAGACTCCCAACCTCCTTGAAACCCCTAATGGGACACTAGAATATTAGCATTATTTGATGAAAAAGAAAAATACAAAGCACAACTGAGTTGTTAAACATCAGACTCATGCACACTAATGTTTTATCCCTCCATTAGCGTCCACAAATATATTTAGAGGTAACAGATTAAAGCAGGTCACCAGACGGAAAATGGACAAAACTGCGTATGCTGGCTATAGAAACTGGCCATTACCCAGAAAATCACTAACACACAGTGTAAAGGTGCTCATGTACACAAGCCCCAAGACAAAGAAACAATAAAAATCAAAACAAAGTCAATACAAATCTGACATATCCTGAACACAAAAAAAAAACCAAACTAGTGATTTTGTGAAACCTGTAATCTATACACACTAAAATTCCACAAACAAATTAGGTTGATTTACGCCGTGGGTATGGGCCCAAAAAGACCACCAATTACTATTAACAGACAGGGATCTATCAGAGGTCACCAGCCGAAGATTCCTTTATCATCAGCTATTTATATAGCGCCACTAATACCGCATCGATGTACTGAGCGCAAGAGAGCGGGCGTCAATTTGATAGCAGTCAGTTAACCTACCAGTATGTTTTTGGAGTGTGGGAGGAAACCGGAGCACCCAGAGGAAACCCACGCAAACATGGGGAGAACATACAAACTCCACACAGATAAGGCCATGGTCGTGAATTGAACTCATGACCCCAGTACTATGAGGCAGAAGTGCTAACCACTGAGCCACCGTGCTGCCCACAATCTGAACGTATGCGGATATCGTCCGACCACACTAATTGACCACTAAAAAATCCGGACCTTTAAAATCTGCCACACATGTGTCTCCAAATTGAACATCGGTAACTTTGACCATGAAGCAGAATTCTCCAAATTATGCAACCACTATTTACAGTAACCAACAACCACGACACATAAACATGCATATATAAATCATTTGGGGCCCACAACCCAAATCGCATGTTAATTAATCTTATCAATTGTATAATGGGAAGCCTGACACAACCACCCCCCCACACACACAATGCAACTACGTACATACAGTAATCCCATCACTTTGCTTTTAAACTATGACATTATGAAGCAACGAGTTAATCAGCCTATGTGCTCTCCACGCAGCAATGATTACACAAAGTAAAAACACATTGCAACTCCACAAAGGTTTCTCATATGCTGCATTCCCAAAGTGTTTCCGAATCAAGTTCTGCATGATGCACCTCTGTGTCTGCTGGGGGCCAGGGAGAAAGTCACACACATATGGAAAATGCCCCTTTCAGACCAAATGGTTTAGCTACAACAGTATTCAAATACATCTGTAAACAGCCGTGATCTGCCAAGAGAATCTTCTACACATAAAGGAATGCGACTACAAAATCCATGGTAACCAACAAAAAAAACAACACTCATAGCCCATCACCCAACCCTTTCTCTATTTGCATTACTATTGACAAGACAAACGGAGAAGATTAAGGTTTCTCATGATTATTCTTTTCCAAAAAACTATAACATCTTAAATTTGTCCTAAGGCCAACACAAATTGTCACAAAATGGGATTCTCGCTACAGGGACCCTATGAAAAGGAGATTGAAAGCATGATTTGTCAACGAACCAAGGTCACCATAATTAAAAATGACTTTTTTTTCTTCATTTTGGTAAAGTCAGTTCTAAAACACTGTGACCTCTACTAACACGCTTTGTTCCAATTGTGGATTCTGTGTGCATTTTTCTCATTCTGAAATGTACAAATATTTCTAGTGTCCCGGATCAGATTTCACCTAAAAAAATTCAGCCTCACAGCTTCCTTGACTTGAGAGAAGGGAATGGAAGGCTGTTTGCAACCTATAGGGGGGTATCTAGAAGGTCTAAAAAGCACCAATAGGGTTGTAGTGGCTACACAATGAGGGTCATTTAAAGATCACAACACGCAAGCAGCTCACAGCTCTAACACAAAAAAAAACACTTTTAAATCTGACTCTTAACAGATTTCTGGCTCTAATGCAAAGCCAGGAGCGTTTCAAACAGGACACATAAGGTTCTACCAAATTAAGAGACCTCGAGCGCAGATGCTTCATAGTTAAACGAGGCCTGCACAAACATTTTAGCTCAGAATAAAACACCTTGACCTACCTAGTTCAGGAGCAGCAAACACTGGCTTTCCAGCAGATATTGTATTCTAGCTCCCGATATATGATATATATATGATCAACAGCTGGAGAGTCACACGACATACCCCTCACTTATATAAAGTAACTGCATGTTTTTATAAGTAACACGCACAATTATCATCATTTACCTATAAAGGCGCCACAAAACGTCTGCAGTGCCTTACATGACATATGCAGACAGCAATGATCCATAACGCATTACATAATACATGAAAGACAACACAAAGACTAGACTATACAATGGCTACCTACAAGAGGCATTCAAATGCGTTCAGTTAGTCAAGCACAGCAACAAAATCGCATCAACCTATATGAAATACAGCAGCATCTCCTTGCAAATTCCAAGTGGTGGACTAGGACATCAAAATGCAAATAATGGCTATCAGCAGCATTAATTCATTTACTGACCTGTGAATCTGCATCTAATGCTACAACACAACCTAGATTAGACTAGTGAAGACAAGTTGCTGGGAGTGAAAGTCCAACAACAGACAGAAAGCCACAGGTAGCCACATCTTGGACAAATAAATATTTTTTGTTATGGGGCACCGTTTGCAGTGTTACAGCCAGACTGGATTACACATGTAATAAACTGTCACATGAAGGCCTAATTTGGCCATTTATAATGTTTGTATCTGGATGCTATAAAACCTTAGATTATCCCTACTTTTAGAACACATGGGATATACATACCATTTTAGAGATAACTTGTTACAAAGTTTAAAAGTTAACACTCCAACGGAAACAAAGCATCTGATGCCAGCAACCAAGTCATGAGTTAGATTATTTATATCAAAAAGTTGGAATATGTAAAACGCTATTGTGTAAATGGTAAAGGGGGGGGGGGGGGGGGGGAGGGAATAGTATCATATTTGGAAACTACCAAATAAGCTTGACATAAGGCAGAATAAACAAAGAGTGATTGACTGACACTTCCCATTTTCAATAGTGACCATGTATTGCCCAAATGCTTTCCCTGTAAAGAAATACATTAGCTTTCCAACTGTAAGAGAATTTCTGCTGAACAAATCTTATTTTAGGGGGGGGGGGGTTTTCTGAGCATTTTTTTTTATTGAGTTTAAGTTTATGGGATGAAAATGATTATAAATCAGTAGGACCCGAGTGTGTAACAAAATGTTTTCTCTAAGCTTCAAATGTTTTGTTTGAGATGTTATATCTTGTGATGAAAATGTTACTTCTAGGAGAATTTACTGTTTTCCAAACAATACAATACAGAAGTACACTTGTCATAAATCACAAAGAGAATGATGCTTACTTTCAAGTTAAATGTTTTTCTGTTGTAAGACATACAAAAAGACTACTTCAATGGAGAAATTTTATGGTCATGTCTCCTTGCTGAAACTAAGGTTTGAGGCAACTGTGATCATTGGCGTCAATTGGCCATGTCATTTCCTAGGGACAATTAAACAATGCTACGATCTCTTGACCGCTAAACAAACTGTATTCCGTATAGTTCTGCAGTAAAACACAAAAAAGGTCATATAGACAGATGATACATTTGTAGCAACATAAGGTCTACAAGTTCTTGTAAGTGGGGTAAAACACTTGAACCATTGGGTTCACATTTCCCAACATATGCTAAATGTACTCTAAATAGAATGCTGAAATAAATCTCCAGAGAGACATTCTACTCTCTACCTTACTCCAAGGCAAAAATAAAGGGCCATTCACTACACCATATGCTAATTAATAATAAAGATATGACTTCTCACCAGAACAAAGCCCTAAACCTTCTATTTGGAGGCCTTCTGCACTCATTACAAAGACGGAAGTTTAATGAGTAAGTGTTGCAGGTGGGCACCTCTGGGCACAGTCAGCCCGCTAAATATAGATGGAAGAGTCATTAATGATAGTAAAAATATTAGTTGCAAACTAACTTACAATAGATAAAGGTTGCAAGATATAGATTTAGAACCAACATGTAGTTTGTAGGCTTAAATTCACAAATTACTTAGAGTCACTTCTAACATATGGCCATCCCAATACTTTACACGAGCGCACCCCAGGTGAGTCATTTACCAGACTTTGCACCCAATGAGCTACAACTTGACTTTTGTGGTCTGTAGACAGTCAAAATGAACTTTTTCTGATGAGCTGGAATTATATATTTTTTTAACCAATCCTGAGAATATTTGACCACTATTAAAATTATATAGCTTAAAAAAAGCTACAATATAAGAAAAAGGCAAAAGAAATATACAGTATAGTCAAAAACAAAAGATTCTTCTTAATATACATAGGACTTCAGAGAAATGCTACAAGTCCAAATTCCCTGGCACTATGTTAGCAGTCTATTTAAACCACCCGTTTAAAAAAACAGACTGAAGTGCCAGACTTGCTTTCAAAAAGTTAAAGACATCCCTCTGTAGTATTGAAAGGGTTATAGTGTTGTGTCCTATTAACCCATTCAAAAGGCCAGAAACACTACCAGACTTAGCAATGACCGCATTTTACTTTGAAACAGTAAAAGTTCAATTCCATAACAAAAAAATATCATCAAGTCAATGTGTTTGCAAAGAGATAAATCATATCCTTAATTAAACAATTCTAAATAGTCACATGTATTTGGGTGTTGAAGAAGTTGAGAAAACCCATTCGTCTCAATTTACAATCTAATCAGTATATAGATACCATCTAATCAGTGAAAGAGGCAAATAAGACCCATAAGAGGAGCTACACCTAGGACAATGCAGAGTAATACTACACATGGCAGAATACATTAGTAGGAACAATTGGGATGAGCATCGAGTAGGTAATAATGTATAGTCAGCAAAGTCTGCCCCGAGGTACAATTAAAGTGTGATTGCAGTAAGCACTAAGAGCACACCGAGGCCGGGGAGCACATGCTTGATCGGACACTTGGATGACTGTATCCAAACCAACCCCTTGTTTCCTGTGTCTGAATCACCAAGGAGTTGCCCCCGGGGCTCAGAACTCAGGAGTCTCCTGTTTCCCTTCTTACCTGGCCCCATGGCCAGAGAAAAGGGAGGTGGGGTATTGCCTCTTCCATAACGCCCCCTCTTCTCCAGCCTATCCAGTGCCATCATAAGGCAATGGTACGGGGCAATCAATCCAGAGCAATTTTTTAATACATCAGCCTTCTGTTAACAAAAGGCGATCCAGGCATAGGTAGACCTCACATACACACCACAGAGCCCCCTGTATCACTCACCATTGATTTCATGAACGGGAGCATCATTCAGGTTGAAGCCTTTAGACACGTAAAGTTTCCGGACCTCGGAACAACTTTTAGACTTGTCAGCCAAGACATAGAGGCTGCAAACTGCTAAAGTGCACACAAGCAGCGGGGAGAGAGATATCCAGACCATGATGTAGGAGGCAAAGGGACAAAGAAGGCTAGAGAAAGAAGTCCTGTGGGTTGTGCAGGGAAGAAAGGGAGCAGAGAGGAGAGGAGGTGAACAGAAGGTATATACACCGCTTCCTTGAGGCGGGTGACTCTCTGTCTACGGCTCGCACAGGCAACTTTTGCTTGGCAGAAGAAGTTTGCAAAGTGCTGTTGGAGCCCGTGGCTCTGCCCCTGCTGCCGCCTCCTGATTGATTGGCCGTAGAGCTGCGCCTGCTAACTTGTCCCCCCTCCTCCAGTCTGTGTGTCCGGGGCGCACTGCGTAGGGATCTGGCACTGGGCGCAAGGCGCACGGGTTCGCATGCGCACTCAGGTCTGGGAGAAAGCATGGAATGCTGGAGGGAGGGGCTGAGGGGTACTCAGCTGTTAACCCCTGCAGGGAATCACTACGTGTACTCAACACAATACGTGTAGTGTTTAACACATTCATCTGGAATGCCCATTTAGCGCACTCAGTTGTGTGTGCCATCTAGATTTAACACCTTGGAGTCTTGCATTCCTTACTATGTGTATTAGATACTGAAACTTTCTGCTTCGACTTCATTGTATCTTTTTTTTAATGGAATGTTCTGCAACATTGTAGCATTAGGAAACAATCCAGACCATACATAATATTCAATTTTGCAATCTCTACACTTTGATCATTTGATTTAGGATGTTATTGCCATATTCAGTTCACCCACTGATATATATGTCTAATGTTAGATAAAAAAAAACAAATATATATGAATATTTATTAACTTTTATTAATAGACAGATAAAGGCTAAAATAAAACTGTTTTTTTTTTTAGTAAACGGCTATATATTTGTATAAAATGTATAAATCCTATTTACAAAACATTTAGATTATCACTATTAGCATTTATTTCTATTTATAAACTATGTGACAGTAATATGTGTATAACCTCATGTAAATAACACTTATATAATTACATTATATGTATGCTAGTTTTCCCAGGAGGGTCTAAGTACTTTAGACATGTTGTTTATTGATATAATTAGCAGTGTTTAATTATTTCATCTATTTAGCATTCCTTAAGGAATCTTGTGTAAGGAAAAAAACAACTCCCTACTACAAATACATCCAGTATATTAGAAGCCTACTCAGTGTTCTGTGCTTGATAGGAAAGTCATGTATGAACTGCCCTTTGCCTTTATATACAACTTTCAATTCTTCTATAAATTCTCTTACCACTTTTACTTATTCCCTTCTTTTTACTTTTATGTATTCTCATGTTTGTTATCTGTATATTTGAGCTGTAATATAATTTAAAATCTATTAATAAAAACTTATTGAGTAAAAAAAAAATAGTAAAGTTAAACTAGCATGTATAGTATCCCTTATTCTAATCCAGTGGTTACATAAAAAAATATATAAGCTAATTCCAACTATGCATTTTGTTTATAAGCAAAGATTTTAAAGGAACTCTAAACCTAAAATGCAGGTACACTTACATAAAAGAGCCACTAATTATATTCACAAATATATTTGCAAAAGTTACAAGAGTATATTAAATGAGAAGATATCGGAGATACAACTCTGATCTTAGGAAAGATTAATTTCCTGTGTATGACAGACTTCCTGTCTTTACGGCTGTGGTCACACATATTTACACCGAAAAATGTTAAAATGCATGAAAACTAATACGTGATTTAGATTTGTTTTAGATTTTTTTTTTGCGCTTTTAATACGCTGTTGATTCAATGTGCTTATACTGACACAATCTCTTGTACTACTATAGGCTGTAAGCTCCTCTTGGGTAGGGACTGATGTGAATGATTAAGCATTCTCTGTAATACATAATATGTTGGGGTTATATAAATAAAGTTTAATAACAAAAAAGCTGGTAGCCATGTTAATGCACAAGCAATAGTCCTTGCCGAGCTCTAAAACTTTAAATGCGGTATTAATATTTTAGAACACAATGTTAGGAACAAGGCCATAGGAACCAATCATGCTATGCTACAGCATATATGTGTGAACGAGTCCTGCCTCTACCGAAGGACACAGACAATGGAACTTACTTAGTATGAACAGATTGATAACAGTAAAAAAGGAGCTTGTATTACAATTGTAAATTCAAAATGTAACATTTTATTCTGTCCCGATATGGACCTTTTACATATAAACACTGATCAGCCACAACATTACAACCACCTGCCTAATATTGTGTAAGTACACCTGGTGCTGTCATAACAGTCATGACCCATCAAGGCATGGACTCAATAGACGCCTGAAGGTGTCCTGTGGTATCTGTCACCAAGACGTTAGCAGCAGATCCTTTAAGTCCTGTAAGTTGTGAGGTGGGGCCTCCATGGCTTGGACTTGCTTTTTCAGCACATAATGTGCCAGGGCGCATTATCCTGCTGAAAGAGGTCACTACCGTCAGTGAATACCGTTGCCATGAAGAAGTGTACTTGGTCTGCAACAATGCCTAGGTAGGTGGTTCGTGTGAAAGTAGCAACCACATAGATATTAGGACCCAAGGTTTCCCAGCATAACATTGCCCAGAGCATAACACTGCTTCCAATGGCTTGCCTTTTTCCCATAGTGCATCCTGGTGCAATCTCTTCCCCAGGTAAATGACACACACACCCAGCTGTCCACATGATGTAAAAGAAAGCGTGATTGATTAGACCAGGCAGCCTTCTTCCATTGCTTCATGAACCAGTTCTGGCTCTCATGTGCCCATTGTAGGAGCTTTCTGTGGTGGACAGGGGTCAGCATGGGCACTCTGACCGGTCTGCGACTTTGCAGCCCCATATGCAGCAAGCTGCGATGTACTGTGTGTTCTGACAACTTTCCGTCATAGCCAGCAATAACTTTTTCAGCAATTTGTAGCTCTTCTGTGGGATCGGACCAGAGGAACTAGCCTTCGCTCTCCACGTGCATCAATGAGCCTTCGGCGCCTATGACCCTGTAGCCAGTTAACTGGTTGTCCTTTTTTGGAGCACATTTGGTAGGTGCTAACCAATGCATAACACCCTACAAGACATGTCATTAAGTCTGTGCATCACAATTTGGCCCTGGTCAAAGTCAGATCCTTACACTTGCTCATTTTTCATTCTTTGAACACCTCGATTTTAAGAACTGACTGTTCATTTGCTGCCTAATACACTATTTGGACAAAAGTATTTGGACGCTTGACCATTACACCAACAGGGACTGTAAAGACAATGTATTCAAATACATTTACTTTAATATGGAGGTGGTCCCCCTTTAGCAACAATAACAGCTTCCACCCCTCTTGGAAGGCTTTCCACAAGATGTTAGAGTGTTTCTGTGGGAATTTGTCCCTATTCATTCTGTAGAGCATTTATGAGTTCAGGCACTGATGTTGGACGACAAGGCCTGGCTCACAATCTCTGTTCCAGTTTATTCCAAAGGTGTCCAATGGGGTTGAGGTTGGGGCTCTGTACGGGCCAGTCAAGTTCTTCCACACCAAACTCATCAGACCATGTTTTTATAGTCCTAACTTTGTGCTCTGGGGCACAGGGATGTTAGAATAGAAAAGGGCCTTCCCCAAACTGTTTTTACATAGTTGGAAGCATAGCATTGTCCAAAATGACTTGGCTGAAGCATTAAGATTGCCCTTCACTGGAGATAAAGGGCCTAGCCCAAACCCTGAAAAACAGCCCCATACCATTATTTCTCCCCCACCAAACTTCACAGTTGGCATAATGTAGTCAGGCACGTAACGTTCTCCCTGCACCCGCCAAACCCAGACTCACCCATCTGACTACCAAACAGAGAAGCGTAATTTGTCTCTACACAGAACACTTTTCCACTGCTCCACAGTCCAGTGTAGGTGTGCTGTACACTACTTCATCCGACGCTTGGCATTGGTCTTGGTGATGTGAGGCTTGAATGCAGCTGCTCAGACATGGAAACCCATTCCGTTAAGCACCCGTCGAACTGTTTTTGAGCTTACAATAATGCCAGTGGAAGTTTGGAACTCTTCCGCTATGGAATCAGCAGCTCGTTGGGGACTTTTATGCACCATGCGCCTTAGCAGTAGTTGACTTCGCCCTGTGATTTTACATGGTCTTCTGCTTTATGGCTGAGTTCCTGTTGTTCCTAAACGCTTCCACTTTCTAATAATATCACTTACAATTGACCATGGAATATCCAGCAGAGATGAAATTTCACAAACCAATTTATTGCAAAGGTACACAGTACAACGCTTGAAGTCACTGAGCTTCTCAGGGTGACCCATTTTGTATCAGAAGTGTTTGTAAATTGAGACTGCTTGGCTTGGTGCTTGATTTTAGCTGGGATATCCCCCGGTAGGCCCCGTAAGCGGTAAACTCCGCCCCCTTTAGTTGGTGGGGGGAGCGGATATTTTTAAAAAAGCAATAAAAAAAATATACTTACCACATCGCGGCACCGGCGCCACTCCTCCCTCCTCTCTGCTCCTCCTCACTCAATGTGCGACATTGAGTGAGGAGTGGCGCAGAGAGGACCCAGCACGCAAGAAAGAAGACAGAAGAGAGGAGACAAGAAGAGAAGAAAAGAGATGAAACAAGTCAATAGGAAGGTAAGTAAAGGAACAGAGACAAGGGGAGGAAAACAGAAAACCACAGAGTGATGGAGAGGGGCGGGGGGACGGGACAGAATGCCACAGTGTGATGAAGAGGGTGGGGACAGAAAGCCACAGAGTGATGAAGAGGGGGGGCAGAAAGCCACAGAGTGATGAAGAAGATGGGGGGCACAGAGTGATGAAGAAGAGGGGGGAGGCACAGAGTGATGAAGAGGGGGGGGAGCAGAAAGGCACAGAGTGATGAAGGAGGGGTGAAGCAGCATGGCACAGAGTGATGAAGAAGGGGGGAAGGAAGGCACAGAGTGATGAAGGAGGGGTGGTGAAGCAGCATGGCACAGAGTGATGAAGAAGGGGGGGAGGAAGGCACAGAGGGATGAAGAAGAGGGGGGAGGCACAGAGTGATGGAGAGGGGGGGCAGAAAGGCACAGAGTGATGAAGATGGGGGGCAGAAAGGCACAGAGTGATGAAGAGGAGGGCAGCAGAAAGGCACAGAGTGATGAAGAGGGGGGGAGCAGAAAGGTACAGAGTGATGAAGGGGGGGAGCAGAAAGGTACAGAGTGATGAAGGGGGGAAGCATTGCAAAAGCAGCATGGAGGCGCAGTGTGGTCATAAGGGGGCACAGCATGGTGATAAGGAGGCACAGTGTGGTGATGATGAAGGGGTAAAGTAATGTCTGTGTGATGGCACAGGGGACTTGCGGCAATGTAGCGTGTGTGTGTGGTGGCACAGTGGACTTGTGGCAATGTAGTGTGTGTGTCATGGCACAGGGGGTTTGTGGAAATATAATGTGTGTGTGATGGCACAGGGGGTTTGTGGCAATGTAACGTGTGGTGTGTGAAGGCACAGGGGCTTGTGGCAATGTAATGTGTGTATGGTAGATGGTGGCTAATTAATGGGTGATATTTTGTTTGTGGGGTGATGGTGGGGCAATTTAAGTTTATAGTGGGGACTATTAATTTAAGATGGGGTGGTTTGTGGGCTATTAATTGAATGTGGGGCATGAGTTTGATGAGCATGAGGTCTATTTATTAAATGGGAATATGAATTATTTAATGGCAGTGACGGTTGCTGGAAATAGGTATATTTATTATACGTAAATGCTATTAATTTATTGCTGGGGCTTCTTGGAGGGAGGGAAATAGATTTATTTATTAAATGGGATACTATTACTTTAATGTTGAGGCTGGAGGAAGTCCTCGGTATTAATCGTGGGCCCTATTGATTTAACGCCGGGCCAGGTTGGAATTTTCGAAATGTACCCATTTTTTTTTTCCAAATAGGGCACTCAACATTCCAGAATCCCGAGAAGCTGCAACTAAAGAAACCTGCAGCCACAGGTGGTGAAAGTGACAAGAACAGATAGGATAGTCTGTCAAATGTTCTGATTCTAGTGGGACAATAGCGATTTTTGGTGACTGTTCTGCCCAATCTAAGAGGCAGGTCAAGACTGTGTACTCTTTAAATACACACTGCATTCTTTATATATTACACTATGGTGCTAGCTGTCCTTTGTGGGCTGACCACTCCCCCTCTAGTGTTTGGGCTTGCCTCTATGGTGGATGGCCATACCCCCTCTAGTGGGCCCCTAGCGTTGCAGTCTCCCGGTGGGCCCTTCATGCCCCAGTCCGATACTGCCTCTAGCAACGGGTCTGATTGAAACACCTCAATCCAATAATTAACAGGTGTGGCAAAATGCTTTTGTCCATATAGTGTATATGCCACCCCTAGATAGGCGTCATAGTAATGAGATAATAAATGTTATTTACTTCATTTGTCAGTGGTTTTAATCTCGTGGCTGATCGGTGTGTGTGTGTGTGTGTATATATATATATGGTATAGATATATATATTTGTGATTATTATAAGATGGCTATTTTGTAAGGTTTAGTAGCCTTTCAATAAGGGGATGGAGGTTGTTTCTAAGCTTGATATATAAATCACCAAGACATCCTGCTGAGCTTTAGAACTGATGCAAATATTATATATAAACAGGTGACGCAATATTACGAAATCCCCACCACATAAAAGGATCTGAAGGTGCTGTTAATGAGAGATAACAGACCCCTTTATGGTTTATCTGAGTGTCTCCTCCCACCTAATCTGGCCCATGTGATAATATGACAATCTATTCATATATTTACAATACGGTATGCCTCCATCATTGAATTGTTAGCGTGCGCAATTCTTTATCGAGGATATTTGTGTAGTTAAAATATTGTCTTCAATATTAAGCTGTGTGTATGTGTGTAATCCCATTTTGTAGCAAACAGCTAAAGTACAATACCAAATGCAACACTTATTTATAACATCAGTACTTAAAGAATAACCAATTATCTGATATAAGAAATGTAAGGATAGCAGGGTTGCCAACACCCGTAAGTATGTAAAATACAAACAAACTTTTATTTTTGTTTATTATTGCTAAATATGGCAAACATCCGATTCATCTTCGAGCGCAGAGGACCCTTACTACAGCCTACGATTTCCTGGACAGTACAGGGAGGGGACTAGGCATATGCACCCAGTCAATGTACAGTAAGGGCGTGCCAAGCTGCAGTGCACACAGCACCGTCCGACTCAAACTTTGGGCATATCTTGCACAAGCTGCAGGTCTGACGATTACTAGTGATGACGGTAGTGTATGCGATCTAGAACATGTGTTTGCAATCAGGAACAACTGTAAAAATGTATTTTATGTACAGTAGACATTAATAGTATCCTAATAAATGTATTTTATGGGGGCAAAATATACTGACTACTGACTACCCCGACAGCGACTACAACGATGTGGCAATTCCAAAGACTACTACCATGACATGAAACAAAACGACTTTCAATGACACAAATGAAGTGATGTGACGACCCTATGTGTTGCTGACTAAGGAAAATGACGTCCCGTCAAAACGCGACTCTTCTTAAAGCACTGATGGACGGACCCGGCTGCCATTCATCCAATGTAAGTATTATTTTAGGGGTTAGGGTTAGGAGTTAGGGTTTGAAGTTAGGAGTTAGGGTTAGAGTTAGGGTTAACCTTACCTTTACAAGCCGGCTCCGTCCACAGGCGCTTTAAGAGGAGTCTCGTTTTGACGTGACGTCATTTTCCTCAGTCGGCAACACATCGGGTCGTCACATCACTTCATCTGTGTCATGGAAAGTCGTTTTTTTCATGACGGGATAGCAGTCGTCAGAATTGCCACGTCGTTGTAGTCGCTGTCAGGGTAGTCAGTATCGTTAAATGGTACTACACCCGTATTGGACATATCCTGCAGTGTCTTGTCTGTAAGAGCAGAGTGAACCTAGACCCGTATTCATCAACAGATTTATCTTCAGATCTACTCCTTGTTGAATATGGAAGTGTGTATGCCCGATATATGTGCGTTTTAAAAAAATGCACAATGTGTTCATCTTGATGAATCGGGCCCAATATGTATGTGAATAGTGCGGCAGTCTGTCTTTCTACCACTATCACCAATCTTCCAATCTGCCATGGTTGTGCCTTTTAGACTTCTTTTTGGGAATAAAGGATGGAATCCAGTGTTAGAAAGACAGAGCTCCACCCTCACTATAATATATCAGCATACTTAACAATCCTTGCAGGGCTCTATCTCCCGGGTGAAGCGCTACGCTACTAACATACCAGGTAGATCTCTCCTGAGTAAGAGCTCCACCCTTGCTCTGGAGTTACCATACTGGTTGATCTTTGCTGGTCCCTCTCCTGGTTGTAGAGCTCCACCCCTGCTCAGGAATTGCCATACTGATTGATCCTTTGATGATCCCTCTCACAGGTGGAGCTCCCGCCCTGCTCTTGTACTACCATACTGGTTGGTCTTTACTGGTCCCTCTCTCCTGGTTGAAGAGCACCACCCCTGCTCAGGTATTACCACACTGCTCAATCCTTGATGATCCCACTCTTGGGTGAAGAGCTTTATACCTGCTCAGGCATTACCATACTGAGTGATGCTTACAGGTTCTACCATACTGATTGATCTTTGCTGGTCCCTCTCCTGGGTGTAGAGCTCCACCCCTGCTCAGGAATTGTCATAATGATTGATCCTTTGGTGATCCCTCTCCCAGGTGGAGCTCCACCCCTGCTGTTGTATTACCATACTAGTTGGTCCTTGCTGGTCCCTCTCTCCTGGTTGAAGAGCACCACCCCTGCTCAGGTATTACCACACTGCTCAATCCTTGATGATCCCACTCTTGGGTGAAGAGCTTTATACCTGCTCAGGCATTACCATACTGAGTGATCCTTACAGAGCCCTCTTATAGGTTAAGCGTTTCACCCCTCCCAGGTACTACCATAATGGGTGATCTTTGCTGAGCCCTTTTACAGATTAATAGTAGAGAGGAGAAAACATATTTTTGCTAAATATCTGAGTTAGTCTATATTTATAAATTAATAGACACTAGGGGATAAATGTATCAAGCTACGATTTTCTGGTGGATTTGAAAAGTGGTGATGCTGACTATAGCAACCAGTCAGATTCTATTCAGATCATTTATTTAATACATTCTACAAAATGATTGCTAGTATCTGATTGGAGGCTATAGGCAACATCTCCACTTTTCAAACCCGCTGGAAACCCGACGCTTGATAAATTTACCCCTAGCTGTCCTGCTGGTAACAGTTCCTCTTTAATGTCAGCCTAAATAAAAATAAAAAGAATAAAAAATCCTCAATATAAATCAAAACACTTAACCAGATGACTGCCTGATCCCTGGCATCGCACTACACACTCATCTTTGTGCACTTTTTAATTTGTGAAGGTTTGGAAAACTATAACGGTAATGTAATACTAGTGATTTATTGTGCTTCTTAGGCTGAGATCTCTTACTGTGCTAGGATAGTCCAAGAGTTTGTTTCTGACTGCTCATACGTAGCTGGCCTGTTTCACAGAGAGAGAGAGAATGTGTTCATGAATCATGTGAGGCATTTCCTTCATTCCCGAGGTAGCCAGTAAATAACATTCTGGCTGGCTTCCAAATGTACAAGCCGGGGTAGAAAACAAGTTACTAGCTAAAAAAAAAGCTGATATAGTTGGTAGACAAGCTTGCTTTTATTATTTTTGTCATGTGTTTATTTATTTACTACTATACTTGTCTACTTTTCATAGGTTCCCTCTGGGCAATGCCAGAAGGGCCGGTCCGCATGCCTGCCCGAGCAGCATCACCTCCCTGCACGCTGCTCGGCAGACGGAGACTCAGTGACGTGCGGCCGATGCAAGTAATCACATGGGACGGCACCCGTCTCGTGGTGCACGTCTCATGTGATTACTTGCATAGGCCGCACGTCACTGAATCTCCGTCTGCCGAGCAGCGCGCAGGAAGGTGGTGCTGCTGCTCGGGCGGGCATGCGGATGGCTGGATCATGAAGTGAAGCAACAAGGTAAGTGTGTACGTGTGTGGCCATGTTAACATAGTGTGTGCGTATTGTCCATGTTAATATAGTGTGTGCGTGTGTGTCCATGTTAATATAGTGTGTGTGTGGCCATGTTAGTATAGTGTGTGCGTATTGTCCATGTTAATATATCGTGTGTGTGCGGCCATGTTAATTTAGCGTGTGTGTGGGCGCAGTATTTTAATATAGTGTGTGAGGAAAGGGAGGATCTTAATATAGCGAGGGATGTAGGCTATTTAGTGGTGGAGTGTAGGTGGGGGCTAATTTTTAAGGTGAGGTGACGGAACCTTTAATTTAATGCTGGGGTGGTTTAGGGCTATTAATTGAATATGGGGCTGATTTTGGGGAGGAGTGCTATTTATTAGATGTGAATATGAATTATTTAATGCCGGGGATGGTTGTGGAAAATAGCTATATTTATTAAACGTTAATGCTATTTAATTTATTGCTGGAACTGTTTGGAGGGAGGGAAATAGGTTTTGAGTAAATGGGTATACTGTTAATTTAATGATGGGGCTGGTTGGAGGGAAATTATTATTGTGGGGACTGGAGGGAGGCCTAATTATAAAACGTGAGTGCTATCGATTTAACACCGGGGCTGGTTGGAGTTTTCTAAATCTCATGTACCCATTTTTTTTCAACATTCCAGGATCAAGACAAGCAGAAACTGAGCTAAAGAAACCAGCTGCTACAAGTGGTGAAAGTGACAAGAACAGGTAGGAGAGAGCAGGACAGTTTGTCCACTGTTCTGACTCTGGTGGGGCAGTCCTGAATTTGGGTGACTGTCTCACTTAGTCAGGCTTTGGTCTGACAACAAGGACAGTTGGGAGGTATGTCCTGCTCCACAACGTACAGTAGTGCACACAGTATTGTCTGTGTATTTGTCTAAAATGATAACCATGTTACATAATAGGGGCCCCTTGTCTTAAAAACCTGACCCCAACCGAGCCTTAATCGAGCACTGGTTAGAGAAAGGTAGCTGATAGCTGTTCCCGGTCCTTGGACATGACACAGACTGCAGAGCAAGCCGAGGAGCTCTAAGTATCACAAGATTTGGTAATCTCATGAGACTAAGAGCTTCCCTGCTCACTCTACAGGAAGTTCCCACCCTGATGGATGTCAGCAGCACCAGAAGCATAGATAAGTACAGTGGGCTGGAGGTGTCATAATGTGGCTGGAGGGGCATGATAAATGTAATGTTTTATTACCATATATGTATCAATGCTCCATGTTGACCACACCCCCAGCACAATGTGGTCACACCCTTTTTTTGGCACCGCTGCTGCGCGGAGGCACATAGTTTATTTGCTACTTGTCTATGGAGGGTGGCCCCAAAAGTTCACTGTACCTGGGCCCCAAATTTATCTGGCCAGTCCTGTACATACCATTATCTGATACTGGTAAGCCCTATGCTCCAAATAGAGAGTCAAGCTGCTCGTAATACATTTGTATTTCATGGGACACCATATAACAATGACCTTTGCAAAAAGTACTGTAATATTATTATTATCTGGAACAGAGGTGGGCCTGTGTGCTTTAAATGCCAGGGCTTTTTAGTCCCAGTCCAGCCCTGCCTCTGGGAAATGCTGAGGGAATGTATGAAGGTGGGGGTGACTGGATGATGCCATCCAAGTCGATAAGTAGGTGGGCAAGGTGTTGGATGTTGCTAATTATACATCCCAGAATTGTAGGCAACTACATATAGCACCAACATTTTGTGCATTACCATACAATCATATGTACATCATATTTACTGACACCTGGAACCACCTGCTCCTGAGACCCAGGAGAGAAGGTCCAAGGGACAAGTGGGAGGAACATTACAATGCAATTTGCATCATAATGCACGATGACGTGCAGCGTGGAACAAAGTCATGGGGGTAAATGTATTAACCTCCGGTTTTGTCAAGTTCCGCGAGTTCGGCGTCTTCGGCGTTTAAATTTAAAGCGGCGCTGCCTTGTAAAGGGAAACTTCCCTTTACAAGGCAGCGCCGCTTTAAATTTAAGCGCCGAAGACGCCGAACTCGCGGGACTTGACAAAACCGGAGGTTAATACATTTACCCGATGATCATGCAATTCGTATTGAATCACGCATCAGTGCCATGCCCACTTCCTAAGAAAGTGAAGTGGGATCTGGCAGGGTGACCTAGTCTGCCGGGAGTCCCAGAAATTTGAGAGTCTCCCGGATATTCCAGGAGAGTATGCGAGTATGATGTACATATAGAATATACAATTTATTATAACCCCACGGAAAGCATAATGCTGATTAACTGATATGGTCAACTCTTACTTAATATATTAAGTTGAAAGTGCAACTAGCCAAGGCCTTATTGGTGTTCCTGACCGTCCCGCTGTGTGAGGTTATTAGTGATCCAATGGGAGGACTTACAGTCAAACATTGTAATGAAATAGGCAGAATTATGATATAAATATAATAAATATTGTCCCTTACTTATCTGTATATTTTTCTGTTGATTTTTTGTTGATTGTGCGGCGCTGCGGATTCTGCGGTGCCATACGTAGTCTTGAAGTTATTCATTGGCACAACTTCTGCAAATTATAATAGATAAAAAAAAAAATCACCTGTGAAGTGCATGAAAGTACTTTCCTGCCTTTATATTGTCACAGAACTCCTTGGTTGTTGTTGTTGTCTGCAGATGATGCTTCAATCTATGCCCCACTGTCCAGAAAGAGCACCCTGGTATCTCAGTTGAGCATACTTTGACGACTTTTTGAAGCGGTCAGTGCCAACACCGATAACAATGGAGTGGTGGGGCCCGGTCTTACAAGGTTGATTTAGGGTTCTGGATTACCTGAAAGACATTCTCTTCAGCCTAGAGGGGTTCACATTTGGGCTCCTGTTCTTGAAGGAATGTAGGGTGAACCAATATAAATGCCTGTGATTTGACCCGCTGAATTAAGAGCTAGTACACATTAGTGGAGCTTACTCCTGTGATGAGCAGTGGGTCACTGGTATAAGTGCTCAGCTGTCTAACAGGCCGACTAACAGGTTTGTTTTCATCCAAAAGATCAAGTACAGGTAGTTAATACATTTTGTTAATAAACCCTCACTTTGACCAAATAGACAAATAGAACCATAGACAGCTCAAAGGTAGACTGGAACAGGTGTTGATGCCATGACAGCCATCAAATCAGCTGTCATGACAACTGGTCAATTAAGCCTCTGTCATTTAAAAATTTGTCATTCTCTTATGCCTGGAGAAGAAAACCTTTACAGCGCCAGCAGGGATAGGTAGCTCCCAAACGGAGATGCATGCTCTGTGAAGCCCAAAATCAAGGACCTCGGGAGGGTGGAAGTGTCACCAGGCCTTTCCCCAAAATTGTTATGGGGCTTGGCCATGCAATGGATGTACCAATGGACAAAAAATGTGAATAAACAGTCAGCTAGATATTACTGCAGGTGTTGTAGCCATCACATATCTTTACACCAGGTCTCTGGTTTACGCAAAAGATACGCCTCCTAAGAAGTATTACTGGGAATGCATCCAAGTCTCTTTAACTTCCATCATCATCATCATCATCACCATTTATTTATATAGCGCCACTAATTCCGCAGCGCTGTACAGAGAACTCACTCACATCAGTCCCTGCCCCATTGGAGCTTACAGTCTAAATTCCCTAGCATACATACATACACACAGACAGACATAGAGAGAGAGACTAAGGTCAATTTGATAGCAGCCAATTAACCTACCAGTATGTTTTTGGAACATACTTACCTACTTTCTTCAGCTCTCTTCCGGGAGCCAGCCAGTGGAGGGGGGCGTGAGGGGGCGGGGCGGCCAAAATCGCGTCATTTCGGCCCCGCCCCCTGTGACGTCATGACGCAAATTGCGTCATTTGACAGCGGGGGGCGGGGCTAAACGCCGCGATTCATCGGGAATCGCGGCGTTTGGGATCTAATTCTGCCCACTTCACTAGGAAGTGGGCACTTCCTAGTGAAGTGGGCAGAATTCGGGAGATTGCCACACTCGCCCGGGAGTCCGGGAGACTCTCGCAAAATGCGGGAGTCTCCCGGACATTCCGGGAGAGTTGGCAAGTATGTTTTGGAATGTGGGAGGAAACCAGAGCACCAAGAGTAAACCCACGCAAATGGGGGTCTTGCATGTGAAGCAGCCCGCGAGTACAAGTCTTTACAGTGAATGTAGAGGTTTATTGAAAAGTGATGTGGAGCAGATCATACATATTGTAAAGGAGCGAGGAGATTGGAGACAGGATTATGTTGGCCATGCAATCCTGCCATTCTGCCTGAGCAGACTTGTCGCTATGGCATGTGGGCCCATTAGTGCAGTACAGTAATACACACAGATAGTGGTCATCTAGTGACCAGATTTATGGACATGCCTGGAAATGATCCAACAGATTTAGATCAGATTAATATATATCTAGATTTTTTTTACATCTCAATCATTTTGTGTCACTGTTGCTTGAATAACAGGTCAGTGTCACTACATACAGTAAATGGGCAGCTTGGTCACGAAGAGACAGAAGAATGAAATGCGTGTTTCAGGAACACATTTCTCAACAATAAAAGGACTGAGTATTTGTTGTATCCAATGAACAACAAGTATCCTCATAACAACTGGATTGTAGTTACTAAATGATCTGACTGCTCTACCACCTGTTTGGAATTGGATAGTTGGGTAATCTTGGTAAACAATGTGCTAAAAAGAAGCATTGTCTTCATCAGTTCATTCCATTCTATATAGATAACACAGTACTTACTCTATTGTATTTTGTCACAAGTTTAATTGCTGAACCATTGAAAACTTCCAGTAAAAGAGAACAATAGTACAGGCTGTTTGTAGAATGGCTGCATTTATTTATTAATTTTGTTAACAGATGTGCTCGATTTCTAGCCTGGCATTCATCTGTTTGCAAAATCAATGTCAATTTATCCTATTAATTACCAGTGCGGTGAATTAACATTTTAATACAGAAGAGGATAATAGTTTTTGCAGCTTTGTGTTATGAAAAAAAAGATAAAAAGCTGTGTTCTATTCTATAATCTCAGATGGTTTGATTGCATATAACTGTAATTAGTCATTAGAGCTGCTATGTATATTTTGACACGTAAAATATATACGTACATGCGTATAATATATTTAATGCAAAACATTTTAAACAATGGAATGTGAGAACTGTTTTCTTGGGCTCATTTTTGGTGGCAAAGAGCTTGCACACAAAGGCGTCAATATTACGCAATCAATAGCATTCTTAAAGCATGGTAAATGCACTTTAACACTGAAAGCCCAAAAAGTTATGTTACCTTTGTAGTGGCCCTGTAGACACACGTCAAGACAAGCGTTCACTTCACTTGCTGTCTATTTCAGCCTCCACAAATGTTTACACGTGGTACAATATACCAGAGAGTTTTATGGGAGTGCTTATCAAGCACATAATACACTATCCTGGAAGGAGGCTTAGAGAACTCTTTTTGAATACTCTTTGAAAAGAAAGGACAAGGTTTTGTCTACGCTTTTAATAGGCTTCATAATGTCTGGGTGTAAAAAAGTTGCAGCAAATGTTAGAATCCAGTAATAAAAATGTAACAACCCCTCAATTGCAGGTGTATAAGTGACATATGAATGAGTGTGCCAACTCTGGGGCACGTCTACGTTTAGTGGCGGCACCAGTGGTATTTAAATATTCACTATGGGGATAACCAATCAGACAGCACCCAACAAACCCCATGAACCCACAATCATTATACCCAGTTTACCATGGCAACAGCAAGTTAAGTATCAATGCGCTTATGGTTCACCTTTTATTTTTAATTTACTTCTATGTATGGGTATTTCTCTTAGTTTGTAGCTTTGTGCCCTCACTGCTGAAATATGACGCCATGCATCTACCACTTTTTGTAAGTAATGTGAAAGTGTCATCAGTTGTCTGCAGTCACCACATTACAGGGAAAGTGACAAGAAATTGCAGTAATGTGTGGCATGCTAATAATCAGGCAACAGTCTATGCATGCCCTCAGGCTTCCCTTAGAAAGCTTACAAACAGCCCAGAATGTGGACCTTACTGTTGGGTTCACAATAGATACATTACCTGCATAACAATAAAGCAAGGTCTATTATCAATTGAAGACAAAAAGTACTTTGTGCTTGGAGGATGCCACTAGCGGCTAGTGAATTGGTTGGTTCAGTCCACAAAATGTCTGCATTCTTTGTAGGTAGGTAGCAGAGACTTTAAATTGCGTTATTTGTCAGACTACAGCATGTTACATATGTTATTTGTATTTGTGCTAGCTGCATTCAAAAATAAGTGTGTGTGTGTGAGCGTGCATATCAATAATGTAAGCTCTGCGAGCAGGGCCCTATTACCTCTCTGTCTGTCTGTATTACCCAGTATTGTTTTATTACTGTCTGTTCCCAATTTTAAAGCGCTACGGAATTTGCTGACGCTATATAAAAAATGTTGATGATGATGATATATATGTGCACACATGTGTGCGTGTGAGTTTCATAACTTTTGGGCAATATAATATTATTACAAAAAAAGATACAAAAAGAATTCACCAAACTGGTATGTTCTTTTTAACAATTATAGCAGATTTTTAATTTGTGAAACATTTCTCTCATACAAAATTCTCCCTGGGAGAAAGGTTCTGTAACCCATAGCAACAAGATTATGACTGTCATTTTTCTAGTGTAGTTGAGTAACTGAATGGGAACTTCTGATTGGATGCTTTGTGTTACGGTATATTTTCCTGTGCACCAGTTCTCGTAAACGCCCCCAGCTGTGGGTTTAACATTTATGGACACTGTGGAAGGTAGTAAATAATAATAATAAAATAACAGATTTATATTTATGCAGTATGCAGAACTATACCCTTTATTTTTTTTTAAATTTTTTTTTTATTAATTTAGCCTAGCAGCATATTAATTTTGGAGTGGAACTAACACAAAAAAATGAACACACATAATAAATTGAAGCAAAGGGCTGTTATGGGAACTTAGGGTTTAGCACCTATGTGATTGGGCTTCCAGGGAGTCTTGTGAGAGATAAATCAGTGTCTTTACTAAATACGTCCGCCCTATGTGTGTGTGTGATGGGGGGTGATATGATCATATACATGTAGTGGTTTCCTAAGGCAACAAAGCAACTCACTGGCTGGGATTGAGGACTAACTTTAAAGGGATTGAATGAGGAGGACCATGTAATTACCATTGGCAGAGCTGACCTTTATTGGCGGCTGACAAATCCCTGACCCAGTCCTTCCTCTTTTGCCACCCCTCTGGATCCCAGCCCCCTTTCCTTTCTAGCCGCAGCATCTGTTCCACATTCCTTACTAATCTCCTATCTCCCCTCTAGCTAGACCAAAGGAGGATGGAGCCAGAGCTTAGGGGATGGAAAGTATTGCAAGTAGGAAATGTTACATAAAAAGAACAGAAGTTTTATTGCAGAAAATTTAGGTGCACTCAGACTCCCACTGAATTACTTAAACACAGTATTCTATAACCAAGAGAACATAAATATAGTATTCTATAACATCATGAAAAATAGATAAAATATAACTTTTATATGATATGTTAAAACTATTAAAGGTAAAAATAGTGAAATTTTTCTATTTTTACCTTTAATAGTTTTAACATATCAATAAAAGTTATATTTTATCTATTTTTCATGACGTTATAGAATACTATATTTATGTTCTCTTGGTTATAGAATACTGTGTTTAAGTAAATTTTCTGCAATAAAACTTCTGTTCTTTTTATTTATTCAATTCATTTATCTTTATTGATTGCACCCCTTACATAATCCAATAGAGGAATCTAGAGAGTATGTGGAAATAAGGGTACTCCCTACAATCAGTGCCACAGATCAATCTTTTCCTTTTCCTCTACAAGTAGGAAATGTTGTCAGGACCACAGAGCTGCTGCCAGGCAGCTGCTTGGAGGGGTGGCCGTCCTCTTTTGATTTACAACCCTATTCAGCTTGCTGAAGATTTCTGTACCTCACCAAATAGACCAGAGTACATTACATGTGGCCCTGTTATCCAACATGTCCAATTCTTGTGTATCTGCCTATAAAAATCTATGTTCCTAATCAATAATTTGCTCGGGGAGAGGAATTATTATGTTTTCCACCATCCTGCAAGGTTCAGGCATTGGTAATGTTGAACAGGACATTATGCTGCAGCAAACGGCAAAGTATATGAGTGGAGTTTTAGAATTTTTCCTGTGAATGTTCATACTACTAACTCATGAGTATTTATCTGTGTCTTTCGTCAAAGGCAACACAAAGAAAACAAGTAACACAAAACACAATGGACCTGGTACATTAAGGAAAGTAAAGCAAAAAGAAGGAGTAACTTTGCACCTGAGCAAAACTATGTTGTATTGGATCGGGATGTAAATTTAAAATGTGATGGCAGATTTATAGTTGGGGTAGGGCATGTCCTAGATCAGGGGTCAGGGAACTTTTTTACCTTTTACCCCAAAATATATTTAGATACGCCAACATTACCCCCTTGATTTGAAAGGAAGGAAATCATATATTATTAATTATTGGAATTCAAAATTGTATTGAATCTATTCAAAATGTCTTTGAAAGCTTCAATTTCAAAACTTCAGGGTTTGGAGAAATGATGTTGCTTCATTTTTGATACGAGAGCATCAATATTGGGGCATTTTGATGTCAGAGCAATTTGGATACAGTCTTCAGCGTCCAATCGATTTCTCTGTTTTTTGTTTTTGTTTGTTAGAGTGGAAAATCCTTGTTCGCAAAGGTAGGTTGTTGCAAAAGGCAGCAACTTTTTGACTGCCTCCTCATGTGCAATTTTGAATGTATTTGCAGCTGTTGACATCCAAAAATATGACAGATCTGCTTTGTTTTCAAATGCAATACGTGCTTCGAAGGTCAAGAAGTGCCTCTGCTAACCCTTGAGGCTCTTCTAGTACAACAGCAATTTCACATTTGAAGGGGTCTACAATCCAACTGACAGCATGTGAATCGGCAGCATTACCCCCAGGAATTTAATTTTTACCCCATTTGGGGTAATTTACCCCTGTTCCCTGACCACTGTCCTAGATCAACTTTAAATTTCAGTGTACAAATAAGCTATCAAGTATGTGTGCGCTACATGAAAAAACAGCCAGTATTTATCTTATGGGCAAAATAATAAACTAATTTGCACCCCTTGCAGTGTAACATGGTTTTGTCCAGGAGAAATCTTACTCATTTTTTGCCTTACTTTCCTTAATGAATCTGGCCCAATGGGTGTTATTGACAAAGATGAAGCTTTTCCGTATCCATCAAAAGTGTCACTGCCAGTGATAGCAGTGCTGCTGCAACTGTCTCTCTCAGTAAAGCTTCCACATGCAAAGTATAGGAAACCCCATTTAACAAGGCTTAAATACAGTTTTTATTTTTTTCTCCACCAAATGGAAGCGAAAGCCTGATTCTGCTGCTAAAATCTGCCGTCAATATACTGAGCGAGAGAAACGGGAAGTTCCTTTTTCAGCAGTGGCTTTCGCCAATACTGCATATGGCAAAGCTTCTTCTAGTCCAGTTGACATTGTAGCTTTACTTTACCAGTCCAGCACCTCACCCACTTATTGCTCCAGCCTGGTTTTGGGCTTTAAGTTTCACTGTGTGTGAGTGAAGACTTGCCCGTCGAAGGAGTAAGGTAAGCCGTGCCACTCCCGGCCAGTATTACCAAGGCAGCTGAGTGTCGATCAGATGCATCAATCATTTTCTCATTGATAAATGAGGGAGATAGGAGGGTTCTGATCATGACCACAGAAAAGCAGCTCTATCGCATATTGTAAATAAATAGGCCCTATATATCTGGAACATCATTTTCATTAAAAGACTACTACTTCTAAAATACAAGTTAATACAATATAGTGGGAAGATATTAAACAGTTGTAGAAACCAACAAATTACACAACATGAGGACCAGCACTGTGCAGAGCATTTGTTGTAAAAACATTTCCAACAGCCATAACACTGCACAGACCCAGTGACCAAAACCCAAAATATTACACAGCTCAGTAGTCAAAACATTCCACAGCCCCAGTAACTAGCACATTGCACAGCCCCATCAGCCAATATATTTCACAGCCCTAGTAGACAACACATTACATAGACCAGTGGACCTACAAATTGTACAGCCCTAGTATATAACACATTACACAAACCACATGGACTGACACATTGCACATGACCAGTAACTAACACATTGCACAGCCCTGGTATATAACACATTGCACGGCCCTGGTATATAACACATTGCACATGACCAGTAACTAACACATTGCACAGCCCTAGTATATAACACATTGCACAGCCCTGGTATATAACACATTGCACAGCCCTGGTATATAACACATTGCACGGCCCTGGAATATAGCACATTGCACGGCCCTGGTATATAACACATTGTACAGCCCTGGTATATAACACATTGCACGGCCCTGGAATATAGCACATTGCACGGCCCTGGTATATAACACATTGTACGGCCCTGGTATATAACACATTGTACGGCCCTGGTATATAACACATTGCACAGTCCTGGTATATAACACATTGCACAGCCCTGGTATATAATACATTGCACAGCCCTGGTATATAACACATTGCACGGCCCTGGTATATAACACATTGTACGGCCCTGGTATATAACACATTGTACGGCCTTGGCCCTAATGCCAGTATACTGTATTCCGAATGCCTGTATGCAATAGGGTGTTCCTCTCAGTATACAGTATGTGCTGGCTCACCCAGTATATAATAAGCTAAATACTTGTACATAGTAGTATGTCTCTCTCAGTGTATAATATAAATGGCCACATATGTGGACATCACCAAGGTCTTTGTAGGAGAAATAAATGACCCTGGCCTGCAGATTACATGATATGTTACATGCACATAGTTTGCAGTGCAACATTTGTAAATGATCCTTATAGATAATTAAGATCTTGAGTCCTGTGGTGAGTGTGTTTCACTACAGCCAGATGTCCATTCCTGCCTGGAATTGATTGGTCAGCAAAGGCGTTCATGCATGGCACTCTCTAAACAGCTTATGTAAGGCACAAACAAGAGCTGTGCAAATAATGTTTATCAAAGACCCTGATTTGAAAATACCATTTGTTTTAGTATAGGCTCCACCTACAGATTAGCTGACAACATCAGCCAAGGTGAAAGGAACAATTAACCAATAAGCCCAAAGACCAATTAAGATTGTAGACACAGATCAGCTTTTCTATGCCCAGCTATATAGCAGGAGATGTGGCGGGACAGACTGGTCATTCACATCAACCAGCTTAAAGTGACCGATTTAGCATTCTTGGGACAAAACATACATATATAATTGATTGTGATTTCCTCTTATGTCACGAAACTATCCCCTGACCTCCCCAAAGTGTACATTATTGTATAGAATAGTTTATCCAGATGAGACCTTTGTATCCGAGCCTGAGGATTGCCAACCCTCTTTTGCTATCTATCAAAGATGACAAATGTAATGTGAAACGTTTAATGGGGAACAGCAAATTATAATAATACAGAATCGCTATTAGCTGTTCCACCTTTCAGCTACTTTTATCACCATGTTTATTTAATTCATCTGCCATAATATTTGAGATACAGTCAGCACAGTCCCTGTAGCTGTTTATTTTACATTTAGTAGTAACAAACAGGTGTTGTTTTATTTTGTGCTGCATAATTACATTTATTTACCAAAAGCCACATAAGTAGCATAATACAAGTTGAAAACATTAGCATTAAAAATAACAATATTGTTTTAAATATCCATATGATATGTTATAAATACACATTGTGAATAAGTAGCTGAAAATGTATATTTAAAGAGAAGATTCCTAAGAGGTTGATGTTTAGCGGTATTATGTCACACTAAACAAGATCCTATTTACAAGACAGTTACATACTTTCATTCATTAGTAATTTTGTGGTCACTATTTTGCAGCACTACACAACACAAATATGTTGAAAGGTATATTAGAAAAGTAACTAGTGGAACTTTAACTTGTTTTTTCCTGTTATTTGTTGAGGAAACATTTCATAACTCCTGTGCTAAAATTGCATTTTTGCAAATCAGGTATTATACCTTTTATAAGTTTAAATATTCATAATGTAGGGCAGCACAGTGGCCTAGTGGTTAGCACTTCTGCCTCACAGCACTGGGGTCATGAGTTCGATTCCCGACCATGGACTTATCTGTGTGGAGTTTGTATGTTCTCTCTGTGTTTGCGTGGGTTTCCTCCGGGTTTCCTCCCACACGCCAAAAAACATACTAGTAGGTTAATTGGCTGCTAACAAAACTGACCCCAGTCTCTCCCTCTCTGTCTATCTGTATCCCTCTCTGTCTGTGTGTGTGTGTGCATGTTAGGGAATTTAGACTGTAAGCTCCAATGGGGCAGGGACTGATGTGAATGAGTTCTCTGTACAGCGCTGCGGAATTAGTGGCGCTATATAAATAAATGATGATGATGATGATGATCATCATAATGGTCTTTCCTTATTGCCATGGTTTTAAAGTACACTATTTGTATATTATGGTATTTGTTCATTGGATAAACCAGCCACACATGTTGCGGTCCAATCACTTGGCCCTAGAACCAAATGTCAGGATCGCTGCCCAATTTGGTCACACAAAGGGTTGACCAGATCGGATGAGATCCAATATGTCTGGATTGACCAGATTGGATGACCAGATTGGATGAGATCCAGTATGTCCGCCCTGGGGCCAAGTGACTGAATCAGTTTTGGCCTCACAGGGACCCGTAAGTGCGGTTAGAAGATGACCACACATGCGAGCCCATAAAGGTTATTCTGAGACCGCATTTAACAAACATGACTCCTATCAGTTTTCATAGAATCATACAAAGCATCACAGTTGTTTTGAGGCAAAGACATGTGCCTAATAATGCATACAATACATTCTGCATCTACATTTTAAAATAAAATATATTTTGATGCTTTGATTTCCTAATCATCCTGTCTTTCACTAGAGTAGCATACTCCCCAACCACCGATAATTGTTTCCAGGGAAATGTTCTTGCTGGGCAGGTGAAGTGGTAAATGTTGTGTGAAAAATACTGTAAATAGATTTATCTTAACAAATGTAGCATATAGGATACACACAGATACTGAGAGCTGCCATAAGATAGGTGAAACTTTAAATCTATCGTAAATCCGTTCATTTGAACTCTCCCTGTTCAGCTTCTCCAAGTGCAAGTGGGTGTAATTATAAGATACTCACAACTCAAAATACGCGCAATTTATGCGCATGAGCAGCGTAACAAATTTTACAATTTCAAAATGGACTTATATCCAACTTTAAATCTTACTGTTGTTTTATTCAGCAAGACAGTAAGTAAAACTGTACAAATCATTTTTAGCTGACACTGTAAACAATGGTTATAATATAAACCACACTGAAATCTTATACTTTTCATTTATTAAAAAGGAAAATACACTATGTTATTAAACGAGAATTATTTTCTCTTATTGCTCGTTAAATATTCAGTAAATATATTAGTTTAGTTTATTCTGCACAAAAAAAAACACATTTTGAATATTTGTACTTATTAACATAAGTGGAAGTTGATACACTGTAATTATTGAACTACAATGCTGAATTAAATCAAAATATCAAAATATCCAGTGGGACACAATACGATTACCGAGTGTCCCTCATTCTCCTAATTTATTTATTAAAACCATAAATAAGGCTAAGTCAACCTGCAAAACTAGGCACAGATTTATTTTATGCGGGGTGTTTCCAAAGACCACGAAGTATGCGCGCTGCTAGAAATGGGTTTGCTGACGCTTATCTGGTCCGCAGGTCCGCAGATTTTGCTATTCATAAAGGACCCTTATTGAATAAATCAGTTTATTTAAGTGTGTTTTAATTATTTGGCAAGGTTAATAATACTTTCATTTTTAGAGACACAAAATAACAAACTTTGCATAGTTTAACTGGGCATAAATTAAAGTACCATAATCTTTCTTTCACTTTAGAACTTAAAAAGAGTTATTCGTGTCACGGCTTGTGGAGAACATGCTGGGACTTGTGAGCTGGAGGGAGGAGAAGTTGGATCTCAGTGGGGAGCCAACAATAGCCCAGTAGTGGGGGTAGACTTTCAGATACAGGAAAAGGTTATTTGTACAGCATTTAGTTGCAGATTTGTGGGAGTGAAATCTGAGAACAAGATATGGCCAAACAGCTTGAACTGGTCTAGGATATAGATGGGGTCCTTTGTGGCTGGTAACTTGGGAAGGTCAAATATTCTGAGGAGATAAAAGCAGCAAAGAAGGGTCTTTACTCACATTTCTCCACCAGTAGCTCAATATCAGATAATGCTCTACTTGGTTTCCCAGGCTGTAGTTTGAAAAGCATTGTGCTCCAGGCTAATTGCCATCAACTCGCTTTCTTAATTTGTTTTTAATATGACAGTGTGCAATCCATCCACACAAAGTCTAAACCCTGCTGCAGTTAAAGAGCATTAAGTATAGAGCTTTTTTGTGTTTGTAACCGATTGTGCTCACCTGTGGAGTCGGCACAAAGTATACCTGCTGCCTATTAATAGTGGAAGTAGCCCTTTTATGGGCTATACCAATATTCTTGATCATCTAGCCCAGTGGATCCCAAACTTTCTCAGTTTGAGGCATCCCTAGGGTCTCAAATTTTTTTTCAAGGCACCCATAAGCCAAAATAATTGCCAAGTAGTCCCCCGCCTTGCTTACCACTGGCCGCGGCACCCCTGTGAGATCGCCGTGCCACCCCAGGGTTCCATGGCCCACAGTTTGAGTTCCACTGATCTAGCCTATCAATTCAACAGGAACTAGTGGAACAATAATTAGGCATGAGGCATGTCGCGCCTCTTGCCTCAGTGATGTCACTAGTTCCTAGGGAACTGATACAGTAGATATTGTTTCAGCTCATACAACAGTGTTAGCTGATGTGTAGGGGAAGGGGGTGTTTTAGAAGGGTACACCTTAAGGCAAATCTACTAAAATGTTTTAATTAGCATTAGTGACTGACAAACACATGTTTGAGTGCTCTGTGAAGAAAAGCTCATCAGTCTACACATCTGCAGGCATAAGGGCAAACTTGCCAACTTTCCAGCTATGTCAGAGAGACTCCTAAATTTTGGGCAGATCTCCAGGACTTGCAGAAGTGCTGGCCGCCCTCACTGATCCCACCCGTTCTTCTTACATGGGAGGGATAGGGCCATGTGGACCTGATTCACTGTCAATCTCTCCATCGTGCCCCTTTATCTGCCCTTAATATTAATGGGGAAAAGTAACATTTTGCCCTTCTACAACTTCTTTAAGGATTTTAACTTAAGAAACTTCTTATTTCAGTCTCCTGCACAAAACCATGTTACAATGCAAGGGGTGCAAATTAGCATTCTGTTTTGCACATAAGTTAAATACTGACTGTTTTTTCATGTAGCACACAAATACTTGATAGCTTATTGGTACACTGAATTTTAAAGTTGATATTTGTGTGCTACATGAAAAAACAGTCAGTATTTAACTTATGTGCAAAACAGAATACTAATTTGCACCCCTTGCATTGTGACATGGTTTTTTCCAGGAGACTGAAATAAGAAGTTTCTTAATGTAAGATCCTTAATGAATCAGGCCCCTGGTTACTTTTTTTTCAATAATAGCATCATTTAATTGGTATTTTAATTATGCTGAACATTGACAGCCCTAAATTTGTTTAACACTAAATTGCTCACACCAAACCAGTTATCTTCCGTCTGTTTGAGGGTGCTAGCTGGAGAGGAGAAGGAGTGGAGGGGGAGGGTGGCTAGCTAAGATTCGGCTCCCCATTATGTCTTCTGAACAATTTGGGGAAGTTGTAATGTATATTTTAGGGAGGGGGGGTTGGGGGGTGGAGTTCACCTAATACTCATGTCAGTCACTTACATTTTTTGCCAGCCCTCTGCTTTCTGTCTCTCTATTTAATTGCTCCTACAATATGAGGTCACAGGTGTCAGACTGGTGTGCTATTTTTTCCATCTTGGGCCTGCAATTGCTTTGTAGGGAATAGCTGACAGACTTGTTTCTTTTACAGGCGAGCACACACACATGCAGCATGTGTAAATCAGCAATGAGTAGGGCATCCCAGTTAGTGCTCTAGCTAGTGGATATTCTGGATCTCAGATTGCAGATTGGGGAGGTATAGGACAGGATATTGCTTCCTTATGTCAGTAATAACGCCTTCCTCCTTGGGGCAATTTAACATTTTTTTCCTTCAAACACCATTTTATTTTAGTCATTTATTTTTTTTAGCATGCTAAACTGGTTTCCACGCATGTATGTGACTACAAGATGCTAGGGTAGAGAACAAAATCATAGTGTGCATGAAAAGTTTACCTCACACAAGTATGACATCTGTGCAACAGGCTCAGAATTCTATGCAATATGCTGTGAATCCATATTTCCAGGAAATGGCACTTTATAGCTTGTTGGAGAGGGTCCTTGAGGTCAAGAGATGTCGTAAAATGCTTCAAAGTTCCTTGCAGTATTTCCTCTATCAGCTGAGAGTGGACATACAAGAACATAATTCACATTACAACTTTCCAAAATATTAAAACTAGTTAAATATGCAAGCAATGAAAGGGTATTTTAATTAATAATTACTGTATACTTTCACATAATTTCCATTATGGGTGTGAGACAGTTATGGCTCAACTGGCTTTTTACGATAATATGTACAGATTACTTCCTGCCCACTTATGTCTGATTTCAGTGGCCGGGACCAGATCCGGATTTAGACCTCATGGGGCCCTAGGCAAGATATTGGTTTGCCCCCCCCCCCCTTCATACACACAGTGGCCCCTCACACACACACAGTGGCCCCTTACACACACACACACAGTGACACACAGTGGCCCCCTCACACACACAGTGGCCCCTCACACACACAAAATACACACACAGTGGCCCCTCACACACACAGTGGCCCCTTACACACACATAATACACACACACAGTGGCCCCTCACACACACATAATACAAACACACAGTGGCCCCTCACACACACATAATACACACACACACACACACACACACACACACAGTGGCCACATGCAGGGGAGGGCTGTCAGACTTTAGCCCGAGGGGCAAGCACATAGCACTGGCCCATAAGTAGCGGCCCATCCTTAAAGGGTGTTTTTTTGTACAATATATTTTTATCTATATAAAAAGAGACTATTTTAGTGTTGCTTAATCCATATATTTTTTTTTTTGCCCAGGCCCAGAGCTGGATTAAGGATCTGGGGGGCCTGGGCACTTTAGACAGGTTAACCCCCTATGATGTAATATGGTTATCATTTTAGACACATATACAGGCAATACTGTGTATACTACTGTTAGGTGCACACAGTTCTGCCTTCACGAGCAGTACACGGTGAAGCAGGACATACCTCACAACTCTCCTAAGTGAAACAGTCACCCAAATTCGGGACTGTCCCACCAGATTCAGGACAGTTGGCAGACTGTCCTGCTCTCTCCTACCTGTTCTTGTCACGCTCACCACTTGTGGTTGCAGTATACTTTAGCTCATTTGCTGGTTGTCTGGATCCTGGAATATTGGAGGCCCTATTTGGAAAAACATGGGTACATAAAATTTAGAAAACTCCAACTAGTCTCAGTGTTAAATCAACAGCACCCACATTTTATAATTAGGCCTCCTTCCAGCCACAACATTAAAATAATATTCACATTTGCTAAATAGATCTCTTTCCCTCCGACCAACCCTGACATTAGAAAGCAAACACATTTAATATATAAACCTATTTCCCTCCCTCCAAACAGACCCAGCAATAATTTAAATAGCAATTACATTTAACAAATATTACCATTTCCCACAACAATCACAGGCATTAAAAATACATAATTACATTTAATAAATAGACCTCATTTTCCACAAACAGCCCCACAATCAATAAATAGCTTCCAATCCACCCCCAGCATTAAATTAAAGGTCTAATTACCCCATTATAAATTCATAGGCCCCACTATTAAATTAAATTGCCCACCATCACCCCACAAATAAAATAGCACCCAATAATTAGTCCCCACCTGCACTCCACAATTAAATGAATAGCCTACCCCCCACATTATATGAAGAACCTCCCCACACACACTAACTACATTCATTTACTGCCTCCCCACACACTACATTCATTAACTGCCCCCCCCCACCCCCACACACACACTACATTCATTTACTGGCCCCTCACTCACACACACACACAATATACTGACCCTCACTCACTCAATATATTGGCCCCTCACTCACACAATATATTGGCCTCATACTTATATATATATATATATATATATATATATATATATATATATATACACACAATATGCTGGCTGACACACACACACAATATGCTGACACTGACGCACACAATATGCGGACACTGACACACACAATATGCGGACACTGACACACACAATATGCGGACACTGACATACACAATATGCGGACACTGACACACACACAATATGCGGACACTGACACACACAATATGCGGACACTGACACACACAATATGCGGACACTGACACACACACAATATGCAGACACTGACACACACAATATGCCGACACTGACACACACAATATGCGGACACTGACATACACAATATGTGGACACTGACATACACAATATGCGGACACTGACACACACACAATATACGGACACTGACACACACAATATGCGGACACTGACACACACAATATGCAGACACTGACACACAATATTACCACCCCTCTCAACTTACCTGTTTGCATTCAGGAGCTGAGCACTCTTCCCTCTCTTCACACATGGGACGGCACATGTCACGTGGTGCACGTCCCATGTGACACAGAGAAGGGAGGGAGGAGACCAGCCACCACACTAGCCCCTCCCCCCTCTCATGGCACCCTCCCCCGACTCGCGGCCCCCCCCCCCCCGAACGAGTCACGGGGGGGGGGTTTCCGCGAGTCGGGGGAGGGCCCACAATTTTTTTTTATATTTTCTGTTGTCTCCCCTTTCCGGGCCCCCTGAGAGCTGCTAGGCCCTAGGCAGGTGCCTAGGTTGCATAGCGGTAAATCCGGCCCTGGCCGGGACTGCTGCATTGCACTACTAGATGTTTGACCTCTATTCTGACCAGGGTATTATCCATGTGGTATTTGTATGTTCACCACATGTTCATTGGGTTTTCTCCAGGTGCGCCAATGACAACTGGGCGGTATAAGGACATGCGGGTAGGTTACATGGCCCCGATGTCCATGTGAGTGCTGTGATTCCACTGGGGCAGGGACTTGTGTAAAGTTCTTTCTTCCATTGTACATGGTTGGGGAATAGGTTGGTGATACGTAAATAAGAGATAATAATAATCGCCAGGAGAGGAAGTATATAGAATACAGTGATGGAAGGTATTAAACAATAGCATAGCTTGAAGCATTTATGGTTCTGGTAGCATATGGTCTGTATGATGGGCTCAGACAACGTCCATTCCCTTCACATTTGGTAACTGGACTATGTTTCGCCCGGGTGCTCCGGTTCCCTCCCACACTCCAAAAACATACTGGTAGGTTAATTGGCTGCTAACAAATTGACCCTAGTCTGTGTGTGTCTGTCTGTGTGTGTGTGTGTGTGTATGTTAGGGAATTTAGTCTGTAAGCCCCAATGGGGCAGGGACTGATGTGAGGGAGTTCTCTGTACACTCTGCGGAATTAGTGGCGCTATATAAATAAATGGTAATAATAAATAATAATATGCTCAAACTAAAAACCAATAATTTTTCTGTAAAAAAATGGTCAATCTAATTAGTCCTCCATATTGCTATCTGTACTTTAGTGTAATTCCTAGCTGTACTATCATGTTGTCTGTTGCTAGTACCCTAGTTGCCGTCAGACTCCGGCAGTATGTCAAGTCTCGTCCCCAAGGACTGCTAATAGTGTATATTTTGACTATATCCCTGCTTAAGCATCACTGTAGTAATTACATCTGCTCTTTTGTACTGTTAGATCTGCTCTGTTACCAGTCCCCAAAGATCGGTGGTTGAGAAACACAGCACTATATAACACCTCATGAATAATTAGACCAATCAAAGTACTTAATATTACCATTTACAAGGCATAACTTTCTTCTGCCACTACTTTTTTTTGATGTACAATTAATTTAAAAATAACTCTACATGGAGCAGCCATTTTGCATGATTACAGATTCCAGCTTTAAATACCACCACAAAAACATCTGTCAAAATTTAAATTGGTGCTGACCAAAGTTTTTTAAAGAGTAAAATCAAAGGAGTTCATATACAAAAGTGGAAGAACACAATGTTTACATGGGAGGAGCTGTGTGGATCTGGCAGAGCCGTAACTTAGAATTCTAGCGCCTGGGGCAAGAAAGACAATTTTTAACCAAATGAACCTAAAAACATTCCTAAATTGCGCCCCCCTTCAGCGTTGCGCCCCCCTTCAGAGGTCGCCCTTATGGCACAGCCCTAGTTACGGCCCTGGATCTGGGAATTCCCTGCTGAAAGCAGGCTAGGTGCACTATTGCCCTTCATATTATGCCCACATACAAAGCAAAAGTTTGTTTTACACGTCCTTGGAGGGAGCGTAGATCAGTCCTCCGTCTGTACATTTAATGGGATGCCTATTGCACTTTGCAGGCACATTTTATACAGGAAACCACATTTATAGGCACAATTCTACCAATTGTGTAGTAAAAACAGTAAACTCAATCATAGTAACATAACATAATAAAGACAGTCCTTATGTGTTCTCACCCTCATGACTAATTAAAACATTAATGCGGCTCAACCCAACAGCATTTTAGGAGAAAAAAGAAAAAAAGTTGAAATGAACAAAGGTGCTGGTCATTAAGTGGACATAGGCAGCACTTTAAAGTAACGTATTTACTTATTCCACCAGGGCAGTTCCTCTTAGATGAGGTGAGATCCTTGTCTCAGACAGCATTGTCATTGAGCTTCTCTCCGAGCTTCCAGGCCGCCAACACTCCTCTCTCCATCTCCCTCATTGCTTTGGTCCCCAGCCCGAGTAAAGGAGTAACACCAATGACTGACTGCAAGAAAAGTAGGGACACGTGAGAGTTTGCCCCTAGCCCTCTCACTGTGTCTTTCACCACGCTTACTCCTGATCAGGCTGTTGCATTTTTAGCTGGTCCTGTGGGGGTCATTTCTAAAAAAAAGTCTGTGTCTCTGTATTTTAGCAATTATGCTAAAAGGTAAGAAGATATTGCAACTGTGCACATCAAAATAAATAGTAACTGGAACCACTCTCAAAGGAAGGTTATGCCACGGTATAGCATAACACAAGTTGACATTTTGTAATCTAAAGGCAATGCCACATGTGTACAAATAGATTGCACAGCGTGGAATACAATGAGGGACATTTACGACCCAGAAAAAAGTGCAGTATATTTTACTTTACACAAATGTGATTTTTTTTACATTGAGTAATGCCCATTTTCTCATTGTCTGTCCACAATTTTGCAACATTTCACAAATGTCTGAGATAGAGAAATATGCACCTTTGCAAAAGTAAAAAGATATGTTCCCGAATATGACGAGCACACTATCTGTGTGGAGTTTGTATGCTCCCCCGTGTTTGCATGGGCTTGAATTTTTGTTGCTGTGGTCGATCCAATCATGTCGTTGGTGCAACGGCGGCTATATAAGCCGCTGCGCCTGGCACCATTTAGCGATCGCCAGCGGAGTCATGGTTAGAGGACGTCCAGAGTTGTCCAGCGAGAGTGAAGCTGACAAGAAAGAGCAAAAGAAGATGGCAGCAGCGGTGCCATGGAACCCGTTGTCAGGGCTGAAAGCACCCCTGCCCCAAGAGGAGCAGAGGAGCCGCCGACTGGAAGGTCTGGAAGTGGCCACGGAAGGAAGGCTGGTATCCTGAGTGGAGAAGGTAAGAGTATAGCTCCTGCTAGGTAGGTCAGGCACAAGGCCATGACAGTAGGCCCGTGGGCAACAGTGGGTGCAAGACCCTGGAAAATTAGTGGAGTTAGGCTTATAAAAACATATCAGGCCTGTGGAGCAGCTTGCGTCAGGCTCAAGGCCTGTGGGGCAGCTTGCGTCAGGCTCAAGGCCTGTGGGGCAGCTCGCGTCAGGCTCAAGGCCTGTGGGACAGCTTGCATCAGGCTCAAGGCCTGTGGGACAGCTCGCGTCAGGCTCAAGGCCTGTGGGCACAAGTATGTTCAGTCTCTAGGCCTGAGGTGGTAATTAGGTTCAGGCTATAGGCCTGAGATGACAAGTCCTTCTAGATCAGTCTGTGGCAGCAGTGACAGCCAGAATTATACCTTGTACTTTATAGCATAACACTTTACCGTATTGTGTGTGTTTTCCTTGTGTAATTTCTTACCA
Organism: Mixophyes fleayi; assembly: GCF_038048845.1. Lineage (NCBI taxonomy): Eukaryota > Metazoa > Chordata > Amphibia > Anura > Limnodynastidae > Mixophyes > Mixophyes fleayi. The sequence goes on from NC_134410.1 coordinate 34,953,065, forward strand.
GGATCCAGAAGTCAGGCACCCATTAAAGGTAGGCTTTTGGTATCTGTATCATTCATCTGGATTTTCTTTGCGTTGGCATCCGTGTGACTGTGGGGTTTTGAGCTAAAATAGTGCACCATACCTAGTTGTAGTAGCGCTAAAGTTGCGTGGCGTCTGATCATATAGTTTGTTAGGATCATGGCGCTGCTTTGTTGTTGCTGTAGTTAGCATTAGTGTTGGAGGCACATTTGAGTGGGTAGATAGCTCTGTGGGTGGGCTGTGTTTTGTATCCTCTGTTTCCTATGCACCGAGTTGCAGGATTGCAGATGACCATCAAGAGGAGACGGTTACCATTCCTAGGTAAGTACCATTTTCTGGTTGTCTCCCTCTTTTGGTGAAGCCCTCATCCGTACAATGGTGAGTAGGGTATTTGGGCGGGATTCTACCCTGCCCCAAATATCTGTAGTCCCGCACCCAGGCCCAGAACAAAACGAGCTGTTGGCAATCGGGGTAAAGCTAAGTGTCTCTACTCCCTGCTGTCGCCTCGGACACCCCCTCCTCTTTCATACGGCTTCCCTACCCTTCAATGACCTGTTTGGTTCATACCACAGTCATCCCTCAGGATTCAGTAAGTATCTGGGGTGCCGGCAAGGGATTTACGGTTAATATTGTTCCTAGGCGCCCTTCACACAGAGGCTACAGGCGCTATATAAATAAAGATTAATAACATTTTGGATCACTCCATTAATTAATCACAACTTACCTTTCTTCTTCTTCTCCTGAAATACTGTTTGCTTGACCATTATTTAGGTATTATACAACTATTGACAGCAATGGAACATGGAGTTCACTAGAGTACATTTATTTTGTACAAGGTGCACACTCCCATTCCCAAAATGTTACCTCACGTCTTAAAATAAATCACTTATGGGTCAGTCCACCCCCCTCCTCTAATTATAAGTAGCAACACTTTATCACCCCCCCCCCCCCCCCCCAACGTAGCCATAAATGCGAATGCCAGTGCTGAAAAATATGCCACAGAAGGGGAATAGGGCCTTTGCGCTGCGCATTTGCTCTCTGCATTTCAAAAGAACCTTTCTAGCATTTATAGCGTTGACACGTGACAGTTCATATGTAAACTTCCAGTGTTTTGACCTTGCCTTACGAAACAAGAATGCAAAAAGCACACTTGTAACATAGCTCTAAAATGAAAACAAGCAGTACGTTGGAAATACACGAGTTAAACAATTTAGCACTACGGTATCATATACATTAACCAGTGTGAGGGAAGATCTCAGCCCCTTGAGCACTAACTCAAGTTTCAAATTGCTGTTAGACATATTTTAATGAAATAAAATGGACCACTTAATCTGTTAAAAAGCAAATGTTCTACAAGAAATACTTCACATGTTATTACCACGGGGTCAATTGTCTTTTCTGACACCATTTTGACAGGTAATGAGTAAATGTTCATATGAACATATAATGTTCATTATATACAAGGTAACACAATACAATACACATTCCTTTGTTCCTCCATTAACCGCCCTGAGGTGTGACAGACTTGCTGAATCAAAGGAACTCACATTTTGTTTCACAGCTATACACAATAAAGCTTAGGGGTATATTTACTAAACTGCGGGTTTGAAAAAGTGGAGATGTTGCCTATAGCAACCAATCAGATTGTAGTTATCATTTATTTAATACATTCTACAAAATGACAGACTGAATCTGATTGGTTGCTATAGGCAACATCTCCACTTTTTCAAACCCGCAGTTTAGTAAATATACTCCCTGGTGTGTTCTCAACCCATCACTTTTCACAACTGCTGTTCTACTGTGTGCTGCATCCACTAACTTGTCTCAAACAATCAGTGGTGTTGTTAATGAGCGTCTCATTTGCATGCTGTGATGATGCCCAGGTGAAAGAGCTATCCTGGGGACAGATGTCACCAGATATTCCCTCAGCTGTGTCTGAGTGGTAACTTGGCCTTGCAGTCCCCCTTATTAGGGACTAGAGGACAGAGGGATTGAGTTTTGACTGATTGAGAATCTGAGTACACACAGAGAAACATTTACTAAATTATCTAGACATATTAGGATTGCATTTCAACCTCTTCTGGGGTTTATAATTTTTTTTTTTATACCTGCTCAATCTATTTGGTTCATATACTGTCAAGAAAAGATCTCCCACCTGCAGTTCTCTATAGCACATGTAGTCCCATAGTTGCCTACTCTCTCAGACTCCCGGAAAAGCAGGCTTGTGTTCTGGAGTGCACCCGCTTCACCATTGTAGTGGATGAAGATGGAGCTTGATGACAAGGTTTACATCATCGTAACCCTGCTCCGCGATGCCACGAATCACCCCATAGCACAGCAGGGAACAGGGCCACAGTGACGCAATTAAGTTACCACATTCCCTAACCACTTGCCACATGATCTCCCCTCTGGGGATTCAAATGTTGGCAAGTACATATAGTTTCCCCCCCCCCTCATCCCTGCAGTTATCTTACCACCCACGGTAGTTCTCTCCCCTACCTCTGCAGTTCTCACTACCTCCTGTGGTTCTCAACCCCCCCTTCCTCTTACCACTCCCCCACTGCAGTTCTCACTACCCCTGTGGTTCTCCCCCCTCCCCCCACTGCAGTTCTCCCTGCCACCTGTAGTACTCTCTCCTCTTGCTGCTCTTCTCTACGTCTACAGTCCTCACTACCCCATGTGGTTCTCTTTCACACCCTCATCGACCCACTCCCCACTGCAGTTCTCCATCCATCGTGTAGTACTCTTCCCTCTTGCTCCTCTCCTCTACTCCTGCAGTCCTCACTACCCCCTGTGGTTCTCTCTCACACCCTCATCGCCCCACTCTCCCGCTGCAGTTCACGCTCCTACATTCAGTTTTCCCTCACTCCTGTAGTTCTCTTCCCTCTTGAAGCTCTCCTATACTTCTGCAGTTCTCACTACCCCCTATGGTTCCCCCTCCTCCCCCCAGTAGTACTCTCCCCTCTTTTCCTCCTCCCTCCCCCCAGCAGTACTCTCCCCTCTTGCTGTTCTCCTCTACTCCTGCAGTTCTCACTACCTCCTCTTAGCCGCCACCCATCTGCATGTCACTCTTACCTTCATTCCCCGCCTGTAGTTTATTCTCTTCCCTTCCTCCTTCTGTAGTTCTCCCACTAGACAGTGACTCCTCTCTAAAACATTATAGAATGTGACAACCGTGACCAGCATTGGACTATTACTATAATACCGGTGTATTGTTCACCCCTAGAAAGGATACCCCATCCATATCTACTGTAGTCAGGGGCGGATCTAGAAATTTTTTCTACCCCGGGCGATTTAGGGGGAGCGATTTAGGCCCCCCCCTTTCTGACTTCTAAGGCTGCCGGCGGCTGCACACTGTGCAGGTCCGTTCAGCAGTGACAATGTGCTGCCCGGCTGCTCTGATTGTGCTTAAAACACAATCAGAGCAGCCGGGCAGCACACTGTCACTGCCAAACGGACCTGCACAGTGTGCAGCCGCCGGCAGCAAGCCCCTGCTAGGGGGGGCGGCGATTGCCCCGATTGCCCCCCCCACTGACTGTAGTCTGCCACTGAAAAACATATAGGGCTTGAGTCATCATTTTTTTTAATCGGACGGAAACTGCATGCATGTACGCCTGTCAGTGGCGGATCCAGGGGAAAGGCGATCGGCTGCACATATTGTGCAGCTGCAGGCAGCCTTAACAATGAAAAAGAGGGCGGGGACTAAATAGCCCCTCCTTAATCGCCCCCCCGTACAATAAAATTCTAGAAGAGCCCCTGATGCCTGTTTTCAAGTGCAAATGGATCTCAAGAAATATTGACAGTTGAATATGGGGATAAATACGCTTTGACTATACAGTACTTACCATATGCAGACAGACACAACTCACTGCAGGATACACATAATGCACATGTACAATATGAAATCCCATCAGAGCGCAGAGACAGAACGAGAGAAAAAACAATTAAATACATTAGCACCTGTTAATATAATCATTAATAAAAATACACTGGAAAAAATATATATTTTTTAAATGAAATACATTTGTAAGGATGTTATTAATGTCTTCTGTACATAAAATACATTATTACAGTTACTCTTAAATGCAAACACATGTTCTGGCATCACTATCATTCGGCACTTACACCTACCTTGTAGCTGGTGCAAGTGATACAGATAAAAAAAATGTATCTGAGAGATGCAAAGAGCTTGAATTGGATGAATATGGGTGTGCTCGATCTCGGCACGTTACTGTACATTGACTACGTGCTACACCCCATCCCTCCCACGTTCCATCCATAAAATCTTAGGCAGCTGGATGTATTCTTTGCGTTCAAATGTGAATTGCACATACTCCTGTTCACTGGTGTATAGTCTGCTTCTAAGCATGCGCAGAGCAATTTTACGCCAGATATGACACATAACGGGACTTATGTTCCTTAATGAATCAGGCCTATAGTTTCAATCTTCTCCTAGCTTTGCGCACATGGTAGAAAAAGGGAAAACAACTCTTCCAAGTCCAATGTACAATTTAGGACCACACCCTTCATTAATGATTGGTTTATCCTCATTTATGTCTAAAATGAATCATGAAAGTAAGGGGACATCATGACTGTGTCTATTTTTTGTGCTAGTAGATTTTTGTAACATTGGTCGATGTGCGCCTAGAAATGCGCTAATAGAAGCTGGAAAATGTGTCCCATCATTGGTTGAGATTAGAAGCAAGGTTCATCACCTCAAAGGTGATGGTAAAACCAAGCTCTTTTGTATGGAGAACAGGTTGTGCACCCTTCTGCACAGCATGAAACTCCATCCCCCACTTCTTTAACTAATTTAAATAATTTTGTCCCGCAAACCAAAATCTTCTGTTGCCATGTTGGGGCAAATGTAAGTACGCTCATGCATCTAATCTGTATTCAGCACCCACAATCCTTTGAGTCCTCCAATCAGACAGCACAATACGATGTGTCGTGCATAACTCCCAACCGTTCTGATTAAGCTGGGACAGTCCTGATTTAGGGGCTCTGTATTGCCATCCAGGTTAGGACAGCTATGTCCCCAGCAGTGGAAAAGTTTATAGTTATTCTGTTCACTGCTGATCTGCATGGAACGGACGCCGGCAATGAAGGGATTTGAAGGGGACAATGGGGCAACCTAGCGCTGTAAAAGTGCCAGGCACGCCTCTGGGGTGCGGCCACACCTCCATCAGGCATGGCCACGCCCCCAGTGTGATGTGAATAATCCCCTTTCCCAATGCTGCCTGCCCAAATGTTGGGAGGTATCATCTTGGCCTGCAAATCCATATGCTAAATGTAAAAAAAAGTGCATTTGTGCAAAAGAAGCAACATGAAGTCACAAAAGAACATTTGCACTGTGAGTTTTTCTGGAAAATTCCTGGAAAAACCATTTTGGGTAAAATATAAAAGTGTAAGTGAAACACTGTCTGGCTAGAACCTGACATTTAGCTTCTATTCTGTCTGCTACCTGTTCTTTGTCAAAGCATTATAGTGCATACTTTGCTACTAGAGATTACAGCCGAATCCCATGTTCTTGCTGCATGATACAGACTGATTAACAGCTTTATGGAACATTGCTGTTTACAATATGACATGGATAGTTGAGATGTGGCAGCCTGCTCATCTTATATCACTGTGATCATTAGGACAGAATGTGAAATTGAACAGCTCCGAGCTCCCAGGTCAGTAGAGACAAAAGACCACCCCATCAGGTCAGCCCTTTCATAATATTTATATAAATGCAGACAGGAAAACCTTCATGTAAAGTAACAGCTTATGCTCTGGTCTGGGTAACGATGGTTTCCATCTCCACAAATCTAAATACACTGCAGTTTAAACAGATGATGAGCACTTGTGAAAAGTGAAGTGTTCTCTCTGCAGTGTTCAGGAGCTTTCCAGTACAAACATAGACAGAAGAATTACAACGTTTTCCGTTCCACACTTGAATCCAATAAGATATTGTGCACATGGCAAAGGGCCCTCTGAATGACCAACCGTTTCATTTGGTAAGGAAAAGGCGGCAATATATTTTGTATAATCATATCATTTTAAGTGTAGCATTTTCTGGAGAAAAACAATCGATCGGGTTTCCATTTTTTTACACTAATAGATATATTTTTAGCCACATATGAAACAACATCACTGTCAATATTGACTAGTTGTCATAATTTGTGTGGCCATTAGCATCCACAGTTTTTCAAAGGGAGGGGGGACTAAAAAATATAGACTCATGTGATGCAAATGAAGCATGGTCGGAAAATGTCAAACACCCACCACCCTCCCCCCATATATTGTCCTTAACGGAGTGGGACTGGTAAGTTTAAGATTTACTTATTTGAATCCCTTTGTGATAAGGACGAGTGGGACTCACCCTTAGAACTTTTTTTTTTTTTTAAACAAAATTCTGTTTATTTAGCAGAGATGTTACAACATAGGCATAAAAGAAACAGAACATAAATATATGAACAATATCAGTATAACAGATGGAAATGTTCAGATGGATATCAGTGACTAACGGGAAAAACCCCCCACAAGGACCATAATTTGCTAGATCATCCGATACTGGGGTTTTAAGTTGTTTAGAGGAGGTGGGAAGGGAAAAAGTAGAGGTAGGACAAAAGAAGAGTAGGAGAGGAGGGTAGGAGAGGAATGGGGATGGGAGGGCTGCCGCCCTGCGCTGAGTGAGAAGGAGAAGAGAGACAATTGGGGGAAAGCGTAATGAGGGCAGCTGCAATAGGGGATCAAGGAAGTCAAATAAGCTAGTGGATGCCCGGGATGGGTGACTGATGAAAGGAGTACCGAGGCTCCCACACCTTCCGAAAGTGCGCAACTTTATCATGGACTAAGAACTTTTTTTTAAACCATCTTTATTAGAAGCATTATGTGAAAAACTTTACATTGACCATTCAAATGTCAGCAATAAACATACCTGAACTAATAACACAATGTTATCAAAGTAATATCTTTAAGAAAATCTAGTAGTAATACAATATCACCTGTACTCACTCATCTCACATCAGAATTAATTCTCGATCAATTTCACGGCTGGAGGTGGAGGGTGAACAAAAGAGATGAACTTATAAGGGAATTGTGGGGTCTTCTGCCACCAATCTAAGTCCATAACAAGTGGTATATTGTAAGTAGTTATGTACCTGTGTTCTAGTGGAGACAGGCAGGGTAGCTATATAACTCTCTCACATGTCAGAGAATTGTTCTGCTTTGGATTCCTTATCCATGGATATCTCCACCCAATCCATCTTGAACAAGTGAAACAATTTTTCCCCAAATAAGGCTAAAGAGGACGGGTTTGTATGTATCCATGCATGAAGGATAGTTTTACAGGTCACCGCATTAATTGCAGGTAGTAATCTTCTAGTAGCCCCACGTGATCCTCTGAATACTCAGAAGTATTCCAAGAACTGCCCATTCTGGGGTGAAAGGGACATAGTTAATAAGATTGTCCATTGCATATCTTCTGATTTGTAACCAAAACCCTCTTATCAATGAGCAGTTCCAGAAGTAGTGCAGGAGATCTACATCTGACATACCACATTTATAACATTGTGGCATTGTAGACAGTCCAATTGTGAATCAATGATGAATTGATAAATATGGTCTGTGACAAATATTTAAAAACTTTTTGGTATAAGTACTTGAGGGGATGCATTTGCAAGATGTCTACAGAATTCACAATGAATCAGTAATTGTCAAAGAGGGGAAGGTGGAGAGCTAACAGCTCATCCCCGTGTGGGAAATGGTCAATAGAAGCTCTCCAATAATTATAATGCATTAAGATAGCCTTGGATTTGATGACAGGTGTGTTTATCAATTGGTACATAGAGTTACTGCCATCTAGATCTGAGAACACTCTTATAACCGCACTCACATAATGTTGGGCTTGCAAAACTGCCAGTAGGTATGACTCAACAGCCTGCAAATGTTTGATATTGTTATTCCTCCTGGTATGTTTGTAAAACAAAATCCGTACAGGGTACCGTAGGCTAGGTGGGAGGCCATAAAAAATGAGATTTATAAAATGCTTCAGTTGGGCTTGATATAGGAGCCTATAAGTGAGTGGACTAGCCCAAGCATGATGGATTTGAAACTCCGTGGGACCATTCACTTCTGTAATGATTTTAGGTGCTTAAATAGCATTCTGCATTTCAATGCATACACCATGTCTAGGGTACATGAACTATAGGAAAACCTAGCCTAGATTTAACAAAATGGTATTGGCAAATTCCCCTCACTAGACAGCAAAACAGAAGACTGTCTTTGCCAATCCATTTGGCTCTATGTTAGGCAGCCATACACATACCACTGGATCCTGCTTGGTGCCGCTTCCTCCAAGGCTCCAGTGATGTGCTCTCTCTGCTTGCAGATCGCACCGGCTGTATACTGCAGGTGAGCTGCCCTTCTTCATTCAATATTTGCGGTCATGTGACCACTAATCCTAGGGAGGGGAATTTAAGTCAGGAACAGTATTTAAACAGGTTCTGAACCCTAACTCAGTGTCAGTGCAAAAGGTTCCCAACCACAGCGACTGGCTCCATATTCCCTTCATTAACTTTACTTGTCCTTTTCCTATTTTTACCCTGTGTTTGACCTCAGCTAGAACTTGACCGCGCTCTTGGATTCTAAATTGGCCTCTCACAAGACCTTGGATTGTTGACCTTCATTATTATTTGATCGTGTGCTTCTATGACCATCTCCTACTATCATGCCAGAAGGCAGTTCATAGGGCTGCGATCGGCGAGCTATAGGCAGCAAAGCCCATACCACCTTGCGGCGGTTCTTAGTGAAAACCAGGGGGCTCTCTAGACTCCGTGCCTCCATCCTGCCAGAAATTCAGCTTTTCTACAATTGCTCATGACAGTTTGCTCTGAGCCAAAAGAAATGGATGCAACAGATAATCCCTCTTTCAGAGATCTCTTGGAAGATTTATTAGGAGGATTGAGAACCAGGAATAGTTCTTGAAATTCCTACAAAGCCAATCTACATGTCTTCATACATTCCAGAACACTTTAGCTGTACAAGGTCCTTTTTTGCCGCTGCAAGAACCCGCTGTACCCCCCGTAGCACCTTTTCAGCTCTGTATATCTAATCCACCAAAAGCTGACAGGGATCCCAAGGCATGACGAGGATTTCTAAATCAATGCACCATTCAATTTGAGCTGCTCCCAGGGAATTTCCCATCAGAGAAAGCCAAAGTAGCCTACATAATATTTCTTCTCTCCAGACAAATGCTGGCAGGGGCCTATCCATTATGGTAGCGCAACAATCCCCTGTTGCATAACTGCTCCACTTTTCTGGACACCTTTAAGAAAATGTATTATGAACCCGGAAGAATCTCAAGTGCTGCCCCTGGAATTCTACGCCTCTGCCAAGGGAAGCAATCACTAGACCAATACGTTTTCCAATTCTGAACGATGACTTCAGAGCTTCAATGAAATAATAAGGCTTTGATTGAAACCATCTGGCAAGAGTTGGCATCCCGGGAACTCCCTACCTCACTGAACGACCTCATCACACTTTGCAACAAAATTGATATTTGCTTCAGGGAACGAACGAAGGAGAGGGAACAATCTCACCATTCTGCCATCCGCTTAGCTCCATGTTTTCAAACTCCTGTTATCCCTCCAGAAGAGCCCATGCAATTGGATTGGTCTCGTCATTCACTAGCGGAATGAGAGAAAATATTTAAAAACAGCTCCAGAGAGTCCATGTTGGGTTCAGCTAGTAACACTCCATGTGAGACCAATTTCATTATCACAGTTCTATTACATCACCCTAATGGTATGGCTTTTCTTTCAGCCTTCCTACATTCAAGTGCAGCAGGCAATTTTATTTCTGCCACCATAGTCTCCATATGTGCTCCTTCTACTGTTCCACTTGACCATCATATTACTATCACTGCTTTTGATGGTAGCAAGATTGCCAAAGTAACCATTAAACATAGTACTACATCCTTAACCTTATGAGTATGAGTCTTACAGTAGGAAGCAATATCCTTTTTTGTTATTCCTTAGGCTATCAACAAGATAGTTTTGGGCCTTCTCTGGCATTGATTACCATGGCTTAATTAGATACCCTTGATTTCTGGACTGTTTGACCGGATAAAAGTAGCAACTATTTTTTCTAAGCTAGATTTCAGAGGGCATACAATCTTATTCGCATCAGAAGCGGAGAAAATGGAAAATTGCTTTCAATACTCTAGATGAGTGTTTACTAAATCTGCTCCTCAGGACCCCTAACAGTGCACATTTTCCTTAACTCTTTGCTGGGCACAGATGTATTGACTACTGATTGACACATTGAAAAAGATCGACAGGGGGTATAATTATATCTATTGTCACCTGGAAAACATGCTCTGTTAGGGGTCCTGAGGAATCGGTTTGAGAAACCCTGCTCTAGATGGCCATTTTGAGTATCTGGTCATGCCATTTGGCTTGTGCAATGCCCTTGCAGTTTTCCACAACTTTGTTGTCAACATTTTTTGTGATGTGCTTTATCATTATGTGTTAGTATATATTCGGACTATATACTCATTTTTTTTCAAGACCTTAAATCTCATGGGAGACATGTGGTTCAACTCTTTACTCATCTCAAATCTCATCAATTGTTTTGCAAACTGGAAAAGTGTCCATTTGAAAAACCACAACCTTTTCTAGGCTACATTGTTTCGGGCTCCAGACTCCAAATGGACCCGGATAAACTTAAGGCAATTACTGATAGACCTCAACCCCCTGGACTCAAGGATACCCAATGTTTCTTGGGCTTTGCCAATTATTATAGTCAGTTTATTAAAGAATTCTCTTCATTAGTCGTCCCTATCACAGCATTAACAAAGAAAATATTAATTCTAAGGAGTGGCTTAAATTTGCCGTAGAAGAATTCAAACATCTGAAAAAAGCCTTTTTTTTAGCCCCTATTTAAATAGACTATCAACACATAATCATTATCATCATCATTATCATTCATTTACAAGGCACCACAAAACACTACAGCCTTGGACAGGCTGTACAATTAATCTTACAAAAAACAAGTCATACATAGAATAAGGAAAGGCAAGGTTGATGAAGAAGGTGGAGAAGTAAGACAGAGTTTTATAATTGCAATAAAGAGATAGGGGCTCATTTAGAGGTATGTAGCAAAATACTCACACAAGTAAATGCGTATTTGCACACATATATATGTTAAGTAGAGATGTTCACTGACCCCCATGTTTTGGTTTTGGTTTTGGATTTGGATTAACTTCATGTTTTGGTTTTGGCTTTTGCAAAACTGACCTTGCGTCTTTTGGTTTTGGATCCTGATTTTTTTTTTAAATCCCTAAATTTTGGTTGCTAAAATCAAATAATTTGGCTCTTTTTTATCCCTACATTATTATTAACCTCATTAACATTAATTTCCAATTATTTCCAGTCAATTTTTGTCAAGTGACAATAACACTGCTACCCCTCCTGGTTCTGTATGAGCAATGGCTCTGAGATCAGTGACGGATCCAGGGCGGGGAGATCGGGGCGATCGCCCTCCCTAGCAGGGGCTTGCTGCCGGCGGCTGCACAATATGTGCAGGTCCGCTCGGCAGTGACAGTGTGCTGCCCGGCTGCTCTGATTGTGTTTGAAACACAATCAGAGCAGCCGGGCAGCACATTGTCACTGCCGAGCGGACCTGCACATATTGTGCAGCCGCCGGCAGCCTTGAAGTCAAAAAGGGGGCGGGGCCTAAATCCCCCCCCCCTAAATCGCCCCGGTAGGATACTTTTCTAGATCCACCCCTGACTGAGATATGGCACTGGAGAGTGACAAGAACACTGCTATCCCTGTTTTTGTGTGAGCAATGGCGCTGGATCTCTTGGGGAATGAGGCACTTATGGATTAAAAAATCTGCGAAATCCGACAACGCAACAGTGACGGTTGGCCTCAATTCAGATTAGAGGACACGCGAAAGTAACAAGCCGGCTTGCGAGCCTACTCGGATCCCCTAAGTTCGGATGGGCTCGGTTTTCAGAAAATCGAGCCTGAGCAAAGGGAAGTTTCCCTTTACAAGGCAGCGCCGCTTTAAATTTAAGCTGTCAACTCGCCGGACTCCCGCGAGTTGACAAAACCGGACGATAATACATTTATCCCTAGGCGTTCAAGTGTGTGTATATATTTATCCCACAACAGCGTAAAGAGATGTGGCTTGGCAGGGTTAGTAGTAAATCCTGCATTACTCTATTTGTAATGAAGTGTGTACCCCCAGTTATTAATAAATATAGCAGTAACATTTTCAATATAAATGTAAGTAAAAACAACACAAATACAAATTGACTTCACTTAACATAAATACAAACATCTGTTGATTTCCCCTTTAAAAATTAAATGGGAATTTTCTTTCTTGCTGTAGCCCAAATGGAAATGTCAATTAAGTTAACTGCAATGCTAATTATTTAAGTACTATCAACTAGAGGAATCAATACACAATCAGTCGCTGCTAGATAATGCTGCTGATAATCATCATTGCGTATAGTTTCAAACAGGGGAGGGCTAGCAAATTTTAGCCTGGGGACAAGACTCGACTCAGCAGTGTATTTTAAAGGAAAAAATGCAGGTGGCCCAGTGTCTTAGCCAAAGGTAGTCCAATATGGGACCAGCCCCAGTAGCAGATGCCCCCCTGCCCCCCAGTCCAGCCAGTTCCTGGTTACAACAGCCCTCCAGCGCCCACAAGAGATACGCCTAGATGTGTCCACATCTAATTATGTTACAGTTCTGTGAACACATTCTTATTGTACTCCGCCTATGATCACCTGTCCCTACCCATCCCTGTTCCTCCTTTCCATGTGTAAGGAGATACATGTAAATGAAATGCAAAATGCATATATATAGATATATGTGTGCGCATATTTGGAGCGCGTGCTCAGTATGGAAATGTGTACCTTACGTGAAAAAATCAACGTATATCCACTTCTAAATGAACCCCATAGAGAATATAATATGGACTTACCTGTCCTGCTAAACACTTCCTACAGACTTGGAATGCTGCGTGCTCTGCTGCTGGACAGGTTCTCTCTATATCTTTGATCAAGTGTTGTCTTTACTCACTTACCTCCTGTCCCTAGAATTTTACATGTTCCTGTCCACTTGAGCTTTCATCTTGAGTTAGAACAGTGAAGACTAGCGGGGATTCTATTGGTCCCAGCAGGGTTGTCAAAAGTAATTTCAGGCCCTAATGTGGTCACTTCATGGAGGTCTTCCCAAGTCAGGGCATGCGGTCTTGGTATAAAATGAAGCTATGTACGCAACTACATAACCCAGCTCAGATGTGGCCATGGATTAAACCCTTTCTGTTCCCAGCATAATTGCTACTTCCATGCTACTAAGGAAGGCCTGAGACTAGGTATTTTGTACTCAACACCCTTGGATTCTAGGACAGTCACCAATCATTTACTATTTTGAAAAAAGGGACAGTTCTAACCAGTAAGATCTGTACAAACCCTTTAAACAATACTTAGTTGATACATCATGTTTAGGAGCTATTGTATATATTTTACTGCTGCAATCGCCAAAAAAGCAGAGCACTGATATATAAATATATAACTGTAATATATCTGACTGTTAGACTAACAATAAAGATAATCTAAAACAGTTCCTCAAAAGAAAGTTGTGACATGATCTAAAAATAACAGCCTGGATTGTATATTGTCTTGCTTAAAAACACAAACCAACTCCTCTCAGCAACTGTAGAGTCTCTGGAGATATGGGGCATTCCTGAAACATCTGGTAAGATTCCATAGTTTATATAATTCCCACACCACCTTCCTCACAGATCATTACGGCTAGGCAGTGATACCTGATTGTTCTGTAAATGTAAAACTTGTCATTTTGTCTATTTTTAACTAGACTTGTATGAAAATCAACTTCGTTTTAAAGTGATGCCTACACACAGTGTAGTCAGTTACCTATCTTGTGGGCTATATAAATATTCAGCACATCAATACACTAGGTAAGACACAAAGTGCCTCATGCCCCACAAATATTACTAGCTCCTTGTATATAGGAGCGCTAACGCTCCATCTCTTAATGTAATTGGGTTGCCGGTGGTCTAGGAGGCAGTGGGGCAGCCTGACAATATCCGCGATGTGCTACTGCACGTGTGTGGGTCCCGATAACTGGAAGTTCGACTTTGCGCCGTTACTTCCATCCAGACAAGTGAGGAGACAAGTCGCAGCTATAGGAGTGGTGTGTCCACATTATATAAGTCCCCCAAAAGCATTAATATAGTGAATGGAGGCTCCCTATTGTGCCCATAATGAATAGAGGAGTCTGCCACAATAGACTGCATGGCTGTGCAGTATATACAAAGCGTCCTGCCTGCAACTGCATCTGTATATCTATATAAGAGGGCATCACCACCAGCATATCTGCATGCAAGTGTGTACTGCATATAATCTGTATTGCCTGATTACTGCAATTGTTGTTACTGCTGAATACTGCTATATCTACAAAGCAACTGCGAGTAACTGCATTCATCTGTTGTTGTCATCTTTAAATAAGCAGCAACCTGTTTAAGTTACAAAAGCATTGTGGCTTAACATCCACATTAACACCGCTGAACACCTTTAGTAACATCAAAAGGTATAGCCAACACTCGTATTGAAGCAAAACTGCTAGCATACACACTTAATAATGCATAGATTTATTTGACCAAAGACATATTTGCATTACTATTATTTATGGTACCTTGGATTTGGGAGAATTTACAGTTTATTCAAGGCTGCGGTATTCCCCATCTGTGTTTATAATTATAGGTGTGTGATCCTCTACGCTAATCCAGTTAATTGATATTCGGCATTCCTAGATATATTGGTTTAGACTAAAAAATGGCTGTGATCACTCTTAGAAGCAGGAGATAAACTTTAATGACACTAAAAATCTGCTTTCTAATAAAGTTGTTACAGCCATTTTGTCACATTAGTTGGATACATGCTGATCCTTTATACATTTTTTTCCCATGCTAGAAAAATGCTTTGTTCAAAAGCCATTGCTTGCTTATGTAAAACAAATGTCATATTTCCCATGGTTAATTAACACTGATGGTCTTTATGGATGATATTTAATCTTTATATTAAGGCACGCCTTATGTAAATACATACAAATATGCAAATATATAAGCCCACTAAATTGTATTAAAATGTCTGATTTTTTATTATTATTTTTACTATTATTATTATTAATATTATTATTATTATTATTATTATTCTTTTAAATGTATTATTTTGCGGTAACTGTGAGCAGTGATGTTCCCAGACCCCAGTGGACTGCCAGGTTTTGATTTGAAGGAGCCCCTTAAGGGTCCTTTTAGCTCTCCTCCAGCTGAGCCATGTAGTACTGGGCCTAACATGCCCCCACCATACATACACCAACTAGGAAGGTGCCCAGTCCCTGCTGCATCCTTCTTGCAGGCAATGGAGAGGGCATGCGCCTACCCAATGAAAGGCCCATCTGCCATAGGGTTGCCCCAGTCATCCCTGAGTGAAATAACTCCATGAGAGCCACAACATATACTTCCCAGTTTGGGCATAGTCTCGGTCGCAACGCCTTAGAGAGGCATCAATATTAATGCTACTCTGATCCCTCCCTAACCACCAATCCCTTTCTGGCACGCTAAATTGAATCAAAAGGGGGATGCATGCACGTGGACTATGTGATAAGCTTTGCAATTTCAGACTGCTTACTTACAAATTAATTGAACAAAGAGGTTCCCAAATCTGCTGGAAAGTAACCCAAGTAGGTGTCAAGTTACCAAACACTGGCGAAAACAGAAAACACTAATTTAAAGGCGTTTACATATTTCATAAGGAACCCTTCCTGACTCACCCTGCAGTCATGCATAATCTGAATCTGAGGAGGATGAGATTGGGATTTTATGTCTCTTGTTATGAAAATTTAAGAAACATGTTTC
Source organism: Mixophyes fleayi (assembly GCF_038048845.1). Taxonomy (NCBI): domain Eukaryota; kingdom Metazoa; phylum Chordata; class Amphibia; order Anura; family Limnodynastidae; genus Mixophyes; species Mixophyes fleayi. The sequence continues at coordinate 34,969,025 of NC_134410.1, forward strand.
TCTATTCACTTTGTGGTACAAAAGGCCATACATAACCTCAGAGCACAGGAGGCTAAGATTTTTTCATCGAGAATCGATCAATCAGGAAGTCTCATCTTTCTCTCCTGCCACTCCACTTCTGCCTCCCCTCTCTACCAAGTCTTACAATGGATCCCTTTCCCCTACAAATGCCTCTTCAAAACCCCTCACCCTCATATACAAAGCCCTCTCCAACTCCTCTATTCCCTACATCTCCAACCTCATACATACGCCTTCTCACCCTCTCCGATCAACAATGACCTCCACCTCACCTCTCTTACATGTTAAAGTCAATTTGTCACTTACAAATAATCATTGTCCAATGCGACTGTTGTGGTTCCAATGCACAAAGATATTTAATTGCAAAATTTAGCAGGATTTACAGCAAGCCATCATTATGTATAAAAGATGTTACAATCAAGCAATAAAAGATATTATAATCAAACAGGAAAGTATAAACGTAAACCGTAAACCGAATACATTATATGTTAAGTAGTGCTTAATTTTATTTATGGTAAATAGAACTCTGCTGTATTGTGTGTTTCTTGCTGTCCTTTGGATCAACTCACTGGGGATTTTGAGGATAAATGATTGAACTTAATGCACACACGTCTTTTTTCAATATAAAAACCAATGTAACTATGTAAAGTTATTGTATCGTGATTTAGTGCAGCTTAAATAATAATGAAAAATAAATAAACTGTAATTTTTTTTTTATTTAATCCCATTGTTGCCCCACTGGGATTTTTTTGCTGTATGTTGGCGCAGGATCAGGTTGTGACTATTGCATGTTTCTGTGAATTTCCTTTACACCGTTTAGGTGCATGCACATCTGTTACGCAGCTAATTAAGCACTTCATGGAGCGTTGCACAGATGCAGGGCTGGTGCATCTGTCTCCACGCTTATTAACATGACGCATTTGTGCTGTCTGATAGGCACATACCATCTTTTTAATAGGCAGTCTCACAGTTAATTTTAAAATACTTTTTAAGGAGGAGTATAATCTTTGGTCTTCAGCAGGGGCTGGCTAGGCTGGGGGCATCTGTCCTCAGCATGCTGTGCTGAGTCTCATCCCACAGGCTAAATTTGCCAGCGCACCCCTGGTCTTCTCAACTTTTTGAAAGTCACACTTTGCTGATGCAGAAAAGAAACGTAAGTGGAGAACATTTGAACTGACAAAGAAAAGGAAGTACGGGTATGTAAATGTGTGATACACCTCCCAGGTCTTGGAGTAATTTGACACATTCCTCTTTTTTTATCACAATTAGTCTAAGATTTTAACCTGCACTTCTCCACTTTTCACCCTTGTTTCTCCATGTAACCTCTACCACCTGGCTTATATGCTCATTATGTTTCATGTCTTGCCTAGCCTTTAAGATTAGAAGCTAACTAGTAAATTAAGTTACACAAGCTCACTGTAGAAATGAAAATAATATATTGCATATAGCACATATTTTATATTCTATATACACAATCATCTATGGCCTAGTGGTTAGCACTTCTGCCTCGCAGCACTGGGGTCATGAGTTCCATTCCTGACCATGGCCTTATCTGTGTGTGTTTGCGTGGGTTTCCTCCGGGGGCTCCGGTTTCCTCCCACACTCCAAAAACATACTGGTAGGATAATTGGCTGCTATCAAAATTAACCCTAGTTTCTCTGTCTGTGTGCGTATGCTAGCGAAAATTAGACTGTAAGCTCCAATGGAGCAGGGACTGTTGTGAATGAGTTCTCTGTACAGCGCTGCGGAATTAGTGGCGCTATGTAAATAACTGATGATGATGATGATATTTGTCAATATATTTCAGGAAAATCAGTCCATGCATGGAGGAGACAAACAAGGGTAGCAGTAATTTCCTGCTGTATTCTAGTTCATATTGCATGTCACCTCAAAGGTTTTCAAACTTCCCAACAATTTATACTCTTTGATTTCCATAACAAACCATTAGTGGATCATCTAGAAGCACATGACAGGTTTAAGACTTGTGAGATTGATTTTCTTTTCTCCTAGGGAACATGTGTTGACACCCTGAAAGCTGCATTACCACCCAGAAAAATATTTTCCTAGCATTTTCTCTGACAGTCATGGTTTACGGGTGTGGGAGAACCAATGCCAAGACACAATCAAGAGATCACAGCTTGTGATTGATCCTCCTTCTAACAGCTCCCTCCTCCTTCATTTCAAAATAGAGATCTTCATTTGACCAGGGCTCAGGCTGAGTAAGGGAGGTGGGGGTGCACCTTTGGGAAAAAAGCAATTGTCCATTTTTCAGAAGCACAAAGTGAGTGGTTTATTGCACAATCATGTTGACTATGAGAGCAGTCAAAGTTTTACAAAATGGCCTACACACAAAACATAAACAAAAGCTAAAGTAAATATATTACCTTTGATGCTCTATGTCACGGGCACTAGGAGTCTTTACCCAGGGATCACCAGGTGGTAAGCTTACCAGAGCAATGTAGATGATAATAGTGTACTCTGGTAGCAGGGTGATCACGGAACAGGCAATAGTAGATGATGAGATGCTCAGGAAAGTCTATGACTAGCAGCACTGGTAATATGGAGGTGATAATACACGAGGAACTGTATGGACAAGGGCAAGTGGAGGTAGTCAGTGGTCTGCGTTAGCAAGTTGTACCACTGCTATAGTGAGGAGGAATGTCCAACAGAAACGAGGAGGTGATGAGAGTCAGCGGTCTGCGGATAGCAAGTGGTACCGCTGTCTGAGTGAAGGAATGGAATCCAAGTGGAGGTATCCGGGAAGTCAGTGGTCTGCGGTAGCAAGTTGTACCACTGCTATGTGAGAGGAATGGAACAGGTGATACTGGAACAGGAATCAGTGGTCTGCCTTCAGCAAGTTGTACCACTGAAAATATATGTGAGGAGGTGTACGGGGAGAGACTGCAACACAGGATGTACACGGGCACATTAAACACGATCCACAGTAATATGCACAATATATATAAATGACTGAACAGGTCTGCAAATGTAGGAAGTCTCTGAAGTAGTCCAGCACAAGGTAACAAAGTCAATGATGGCAAAAGACTCAGCGGATTGCAGACTCCAGAGGAGAACCAACACAGTCCAGCAAGATATGCAATACACCAGCACAGTCAATGAGAAGTATGCATACCGTGGTTCAGAAGGCAGTCAGACAGGAGTGCAGTGATACCTAGGCGGCAGGAGGCCGTCAGGATGAGAAGTCCCTGGATGTAAGAAGCAGGAGTCTAGTAGGTGCAGCGCACAGGTAAGTAGACCAACAGGGACACGAATCCAATGCTGACAGGAGGGTAGCGACCAGGGGAACCAGGAAGGCGTGGAGAGCGGATCAGCAGTAGATGGACGATAGGACTGGCAGCGGCAGCGGGACTCTGCGAACCCACGGGAGAGATGAGATGACGCTGAGGTGCACAGGAGCAGCGGGTAGAAATCAGTTAGCAGTCACGATGATGAACACAGGCGAGTTGCCAGCTGGAGGCTGTAGTGCACGGAGGCAGCGGATAGGAATCAGCTCACGGTCACGATGATGAACACAGGCGAGTTGCCGGCTGGAGGCTGTAGTGCACGGAGGCAGCGGATAGGAATCTGCTCACAGTCACGATGATGAACACAGACGAGTTGCCAGCTGGAGGCTGTAGTGCACGGAGGCAGCGGATAGGAATCTGCTCACAGTCACGATGATGAACACAGGCGAGTTGCCAGCTGGAGGCTGTAGTGCACGGAGGCAGCAGCTAGGAATCTGCTCACAGTCACGATGATGAACACAGGCGAGTTGCCAGCTGGAGGCTGTAGTGCACGGAGGCAGCGGATAGGAATCAGCTCACAGACTTGATGATGAACAGGTGAGTGAATAAGGAGAGAAGGCTGTAGTGCACGGAGGCAGCGGATAGGAATCAGCAAACAGTCACTATGGAATATAATAGCGTTGAAGTGGTATAGGAGACTGTAGTGCACGGAGGCAGCGGATAGGAATCAGCAAACAGTCACTATGGAATATAATAGCGTTGAAGTGGTATAGGAGACTGTAGTGCACGGAGGCAGCGGATAGGAATCAGCTCACAGTCACGATGATACAGTTGATGGTAGAAGTGGTATGGGAACCACAGTAGTAGAAGTGGTTAGGAAACCACAGAGGTAGAAGTGGTTTGGAAACCACAGGAATCAGCAGCGCTGAATACACGAGGAAACACCTTCAGAGGCTCATGGGGAATGAGACTCCAAGATCAGGCAACGTGGTGTTGACCACAGGTGCTTAATATAGGGAGTGTTGCCTGATCTGCCAATTGAGTTAAAGGGACATACACTGAAGTATGGGAAAGGGCTGCGCATGCGCAGACCCTCAGGATGGAGGACGGCCACGGTTCCTAAATGTCCGGGAAGAGGCACTCACGGTCCGGTGAGTGACACTCTAACTTTGGAAGCGAATTTGTTGGACTTACCAAATTCATTAAAATTTGTTACTATAAGGACAAAAGCACAGCGCAGATACTGTTCTGTGTGCAAATGCACCTGTCTTTAGGGTTTTACATGATCTTATATGAGGAGATGGGCTGATCGCTCCCATGCAATAAACTGCATACTGTTGATTTCCCCCTTCATTGCACCAAACCTCTTTAACCATTAACTTAACACCTAAATCCTTATCTCTAAAATAATCACACTGACAACTTTATTTTGGGAAAAACAGGTCACAGTTGATTAATTCTGAAAATATGGTGGCGGCGAGAGCTATCCCAATCAGCTAGTAACTAATAGCAAAACTAAACAGTGTATGGCCACATGCACTAACCACTGGTCCCAGGACATTGTCTCTTATGATTATGCTAAATGTGGTGTCATTGTGTCATTGTGACTACTCCCCTCTGGGCTCACAAGGAAGTGCCCCCACAAAGCAGATCAAGGGGTTCCACACACAAAGGGACCAAGAGCCAGGGTGCTTCGAACGTGCGGCTAATCAGCGATAGCGCCGTGTGAATTAGCCGTTGATTACAACTGTGCCTCCTCTGTCATAGGAAAAAGAAAATATGGTTAAACAACATTCCAATATCCGGGAGGGCGGGAGGGGATTTGTGATGTAAAGAGGGAAAACAACCAGTGGAGGAAGAATATATAGACTCAGCCGAGTCCCTCCCCCTGCATCCCATAGGCTGCAGAATGTCACCAGACTTAACCCTTTAGCGTAAGTGCCTGACTTATGACAAACAAATGCGTTAAAGTGCATTCAGCTTAAGGCCTCACTTGTCATAATACAATTATGTTTTGAGGTAGAAGATAACTTGTATAAGAGAAATAGGTGTAGATGGTGTATTTCAGGGGCAGTTCCCTACTTTTTTGGTGGTCACACAGCAGTTATCTTCACTGAAGTGGCAGACTAAAATGTGTCTCATTAAAAGTAAATTATTAAACCGATTTCCCATCATCTACTTTCAGTGGGACATGTCTTGCACATTTTAGTTGCTCTATTGCGGGAAATTATATTTCTAGGTTCCCGTCAACAAATGTCTTAAAACATTCATGTAAACAAACATGACAGATGAATGATAGAGTCATCGTGCCCCTCACTCTCATGAGTAATATTAATTAAACTAAACCGAGCAGTATTGTAGGAGTAAAATGTAAAAGTCTAAATTAATGAAGGTCGAGGACCTAAAGTGCTGGTTGATCGGATTTCCACCATTCACATTTTCAGATAGACGAATTGGATGGTTTAGTGAGGTCCTTGGATCGGCCCCGCCGGGGTCGGCCACGGCCCTGGCGGAGCGCCGAGAAGACGATCAAACTTGACTATCTAGAGGAAGTAAAAGTCATAACAAGGTTTCCGTAGGTGAACCTGCAGAAGGATCATTAACAAGACCCGGCCAGGGAGAGGCCGCCAACTAAACCAGGTTTAATTCCTGGGAAAGTTACAAGGAATGGGAGGAAAGCACGTACCTTAGAATGCACTTGACAGACAAATAGGTGCACTGTCACACGTTAAGAAAAAGTGAGGGTCTGTAATTTTTGCAGTTCATAAATGATCCTTATTTTCCGCTATTTTCTCAATTTTAGGCAATTTCAGGACGTCATTAGTAGCTTAACTGAGACATTTCTCATTTTCTGCCTTCTGTTTTCTTCTGTGCTTACCTTACATCTATATTTCTATTACTTATCTATATTTGTATTACTTATATCCAAAAAAAAGCATAAAACTAAAATATGTCCCCTAGGGTAGTATAACTTATTATGTTTTATGATTCTCAGATAGTTTTCTTCTTGCCAGTAAGTTTAATATTACTTGTTTTCTTCCTATCTATTTCTATATTTTCCTTTACTTCTCTGGAGTCATTAAGCTCTATTACATCTTTTGAAAATATTGTTTTGAACTACATTGCCTGATGCATTTTAATAACTAATCGCTAAGGATTTTATTTGCATTTTTGCATTAAAAAAAAAATATCATTACCAAAAAAATACCTTGTAGAAATATACAGCGTTCATCTATTTGTCTGTAGCTCAATTGCAGCAATAGTTAGAATGTGGAATTAAATACTGTATAAATCAACATCACCGCTAACAAAAGAGCCTCAGTCTGCCTGGTGTTATATCCGGTTATGACATCATAAGCACAAGGAACAGCTGTGGTCATTTCTCTTCACCTATGGGAACATTTCTCCCCATTTAGGATTACTAATGTCTGCTTGAAAAACAATATGTCAAACCAAAGGCATGGGAATATTTATCTTATCTTAAAACATTAAGAAAATATTCAAGAAAAGCCAGGAGATACGTTTTTGGTGTTATATAACAAATACGTTTTATGTAAAAGCTTGTGTCAGAAATGAATTTGCGGGGGCTGCAATATGTTCTTATAAATGGTCAAAATATTTAACCGCTTACAATAATAATAAGAGATTAAGGGGAAAAAAAGATAAACACACCTATAAATTACTCAGAAAACACAGGCTATTTTACTTAACTTAATTCGTAATCAGAACCATCAGTCAAAAAAATACCTAAATGCTGATGGGACAAGTATTTCATTATTCAAATAATATCACTGCCTTGGCAATGAGTGAAAGAAGTATTCAACTGCTCCACTGTAAAAGTATTTATCTTATTATTATTGTATTGAAATAAAAGCTAAAATATTAATGGATTTATTCTTAAATTCCGGGCACAACCTCCTTTAAATAATGTATTATAGAGAATAAAATATAGATGTTAGTCCTCCATTTTCTGGTTGAAAAAGGTTAATAATTCCTTCTCTATGCATTTAATTAAAAATCAGTTTATCATTCAACTAAGCTTTACACAATTTACACTGAATTGCTTTTGGTACCCATTATTCAAATTTGAAATTTTAATACAATTTGTATAAATAACAAAATGTAAACAGCCCAGCCCTGGTAGAAATCATCAAAACACTGCAATGTATATAAAATATTTAAGTGAACTCAGGAACCACTCAGCAAACATTGAATTTTGATGGAATGTCACATATGGATATGATATCTAATTATATTACAAAATGAGTGAGGCCAGGGCTGCCAAGAGGAATTCAGGGCCCTGGTACAACAAATTCATGGGGCCCCCCTTATAGTCGAGTATGCTAAAAAAAATTGCAACATTTTTTCGGAGTTGTGGTCATGCATTTGGGGGCGTGGCAAATGCGCAATTGGGGCATGGCTAACACATCAAAATCACTAGGCCCTCAATTCGCCGGAGCGTCACATATGTCCAAGCACTCTTTCAGGACATCTAGCAACACAGTGTAGTATAGAAAGAATGCAGTGTGTACACAAAGAGTTCAGTCTTGGCCTGCACCTTACATTGGGCACAACACTCACCAAAAATTGACATTGTCCCTACTAGAATCCCAACATTTCACATACTGTCCTGCTCTCTCCTACCTGTTCTTCTTACTTTCACCACCTGTGGCTGCATGTTTCTTTAGTTGCGACTTGTCTGGATCCTGGAATGCTGGCGGCCCTATTTGGAAAAAAATGGCTACATTTAGATAATACCAAAAAACCCTGGCATTAAATCAATACCACCCACGACTAATAATTAGGCCTTCCCCCAGCTCCAATATTACAATAATGTGCCCCTTCATCATCGCCATGCCTTATGATCACACTGCGCCCTCCATTCTACTTTTGCCCCTTCTCCTGCCTCCCTTTCATCACACTATACTATGCTGCTCCACCTCCTTTTTCAATCCCACTGTGCCATGCCTCCCCGCCTTTTGAACCCCACTGTGCCATGCTGCCCCCTATTTTTTAACCCCACTGTGCCATGCTGACCCCTGTTTTTTAACCCCACTGTGCCATGCTGACCCCTGTTTTTTAACTCCTCTGTGCCATGCTGACCCCTGTTTTTTAACCCCTCTGTGCCATGCTGACCCCTGTTTTTTAACCCCACTGTGCCATGCTGACCCATTTTTTAACCCCCCTGTGCCATGCTGACCCGTTTTTTAACCCCTCCATGCCATGCTGACCCGTTTTTTAACCCCTCTGTGCCATGCTGACCTCTGTTTTTTAACCCCTCTGTGCCATGCTGACCCCTGTTTTTTAACCCCACTGTGCCATGCTGACCCCTGTTTTTTAACCCCACTGTGCCATGCAGACCCCTGTTTTTTAACCCCTCTGTGCCATGCAGACCCCTGTTTTTTAACCCCACTGTGCCATGCTGACCCCCGTTTTTTAACCCCTCTGTGTCATGCTGACCCCTGTTTTTAACCCCTCTGTGCCATGCTGAACCCTGTTTTTGAACCCCTCTGTGCCATGCTGACCACTGTTTTTGAACCCCTCTGTGCCATGCTGACCGCTGTTTTTAAACCCCTCTGTGCCATGCTGAACCCCGTTTTTAACCCCACTGTGCCATGCTGACCCCTTTTTTTGAACCCCTCTGTGCCATGCTGACCCCTGTTTTTGAACCCCTTTGTACTATGCTGACCCCTGTTTTTTAACCCCTCTGTGCCATTCTGACCCGTTTTTTAACCCTTCTGTGCCATGCAGACCCCTGTTTTTGAACCCCTCTGTGCCATGCTGACCGCTGTTTTTAAACCCCTCTGTGCAATGCTGACCCCCATTTTTAACCCCACTGTGCCATGCTGACCACCGTTTTTTAACCCCATTGTGCCATGCTGACCCCTTTTTTTAAACCCCTCTGTGCCATGCTGACCCCTGTTTTTGAACCCCTCTGTGCCATGCTGATCCCTGTTTTTTAACCCCTCTGTGCCATGCAGACCCCTGTTTTTTAACCCCTCTGTGCCCCCCCCCCATTTTCCTCCCTTCACTTACCTTTTCTTATCTCTTCTTTCCCCCCAACAACCCCTGTTTTTTAACCCCTCTATGCCATGCTGACCCCTGTTTTTTAACCCCTCTGTACCTTAGTGACCCCTGTTTTTTAACCCCTCTGTGCCATGCTGACCCCTGTTTTTAACCCCTCTGTGCCATGCTAACCCGTTTTTTAACCCCACTGTGCCATGCTGACCCCTGTTTTTTAAACCCTCTGTGCCATGCAGACGCCTGTTTTTTAACCCCTCTGTGCCATGCAGAACCCTGTTTTTTAACCCCTCTGTGCCCCCCGTTTTCCTCCCTTCACTTACCTTTTCTTCTCTCTTCTTTCTTGGTCTTCTCTGCTGCTCTGCTCTCCATTGCTCCAGACTGACTGAATGCTGGGCGTGACATGATTACGTCACACCCAGCATTCAGACAGTCTGAATGGAGCACAGAGCAGCAGAGAGGAGGGACGCCGGCGCCGCGATCACGTGAGTATGTTTGTTTTTTTTAAAACTACCCTGCTCCCCCCCCAACGATTTTCAATAAAAAATAAATTCACACGATCCTACACAATAATGAATGCCCCCAATAAATAATTAATGCCCAACGATCCACAATAAAAGATGAAAGTCCTGATGCTCACCAGGCTCACATTTTGCGTCGGGTGTTCCGCGGGAGCAATCCGTTTGTTCCATGTGTTTTGTTTTGTTTCCCTTATGGATTACTTTCTTCCCATTGTATTATTTTGGACCAAGAAAGAATTATTTAAGTATTTTATCCTTGGAGCAGCAATTTTTTTTATGGTGGGCAAAACTAATTATTACTTATGGGGGCATTCCGTATTTATTGACAGTTGAGTAATTTATTATTTATTCAGGATCGGGGCAATACTTGTAATACTACACTTGCTCTGCAAGTGCAGGTGTCCTCTGCTGTCCATGTGCATACTGGTGCTTGTAGTGCTCAAACTCATCATTAGCTCAGGATAATTGTTATTATGATTAATTTAGGAAAGCAAACACTTTTTGAGATCTAGGAATGGGTGTACTCACAAAGCATCTTATAATTGATTAAAAGAGTGACGAAAAGGGATACAGGTAGACTAAAAAGCAGTGATGGAACTACCATTGGTGCAGCAGGTGCGGTGGATTGGAGCCCATGGAAATAATGGGGCCCCGGTTCTCTCCTCCCTGCTTCCCCACACTAGGGCACACAGCTTGCTAGTTCAGCCTCTGCTAAGTAGGAATCATATTTTATAACAAAGTAGAGTTGGGACCAAGCCTGCACCACCCAAGTATCTAAATCCTAAAGTTCCTAAACCCTAAAACTGATAGGAGCTCAGGGAAGGGTGCTCACACTCTCTGTGATCTTAACAGAAAATTAAGCAAAATGTGTTCAGGTTATGACTGTAAAGGTTGTTGCTGCCAGGGGCAGGCTGAGCTGGGGGGCAGGGGGGGCATCTGCCTCCCGGGCTAGTCCAATAGTGGGCTACCTTGTCTGGGTCACTGGGCCACCTGCATTTTATTCCTTTAAAATGTTCCTAATATGCTGCTGAGTCGAGTCTTGTACCCCGGGCTAAAAATTGCCAGCCCTCCCCTGGTGACTGCTTTCTTTTTGGCACAGCACCCCACCCATCTATCCATAGGTGATTTTAATCAGAGCAGCATAGTCTGGCTCCTACCAATACTGCTTATAGTTTTGGGTCACTAAATGAGAGAGAAGTCCCATATTATAAAATTATAACTTGTTAGTGTAGGTACCCATCTGATTGAGGTCATCCTGACATGGCAGAGGAGCATCCACAGTTTGGTCAAAATGTTCAATTAGAACCTTATGTTTATTCTAGAAGTTCTATTATACAGTTTACATTACTGCAGAGTTTAACATATATCTGTCATTAATTATGCATAAATATGTTCTTAGTGTTTAAAGTGTGCACCTGGGTTTTGGACTGTGCTTTGGACTATGTGTTTTGGACTATGTGTTTTGGACTATGTATTGTACCTTCAGTCACAGCAGTGTAGCAACTTTTAATATATTTGGAAATTAGGTTGTGTCGACCAAACCACCGGGAATCATGGCTGCTATCTCCTGTGTACGGACATCATCCAACTGCCTTGTGGCCCATAGGGTCCCGCCATGTGGTATGAATTGTGGACAGCTAGACCTTTCTGTTTACAGATTTGCTCATATATGGGTACTTTTACAGTACAAATATTGCTTACACTGGACTTGGAGGATTGTCCTCTATACTGCCCGAGGCACCACTGCTTAACAATTCTAAGTGATCCTGTCTTAGGCAGTCAGGAGTTAGAAGTGGAATGGTTCAATTACTGTGTTGTCTTCAGCTAACTTTATTAAATGCCCTTTATCGCTCTTTGCCTCAAGCACTGAAATTAAGATGGTAAGCGCTGCCAGGAACATTCTGTTTGTTGCTGCAAAATCCTGTGTATATAACAATAAAGACCTATCTGGGAGAGTTCACAAATCATTGTTTTTCATCAAAATTAATTTATTTACTGAATCTGTGTTTTCAGCCACATATGAAAGTTCTTGAACTCCTTTTCTCAGAAGTGCTTACAGCCATGTTCCTATCACAGAGAGAGCACATGGGTTGTGTGCATGAGAGGTCACAGCTCTTCCTTGGCTGCATCCCTGATTGCTATGCAGGCCCCATCTGTCCTTAAGGAGTTAATAAGCGAGGGAGCACAAGGTTGTCACAAGCAGATTGCAGCCGTGGAGGATCGCACAGACAAGTCCCTTCAGAAAGTATCCCCACAAGGAGAGGCTATCAGCTCCTTAGGGGGTCAGAAAGGCCTTAGGGTTCTTGCAATGAGCACAACTGCAGAGGGGCCCTGCCACAAGGAAACATTACTCAGGGTTGCAGTTTTTTGCCTTGGGCTCTATAATTAGTTGTGACAGCCTAAGCCAGGCTGTTTGGTTCATCACATTATACCTTTGATGAGGCATGAAGATGGGAGGAGCAAGTAATGGTTTTGTACACTCAAGAACTGTTGCAGTATTTTTGCTGTAGAAAAAAAATTGTTTTGGGCCATGTTGGAAAAAGCAACTTTGCTGGATTTTCAAGCTATAAAAAAGTTATGTATTTTCTGCTTTGTACCCAGGACACCTTGGCATGTTTACTTTGAGCAGAAATTACTGTAATTTCCTGTCTACATCATAGTCATTTCCATTTTTATTTATAAAGTACCATCATATTACATAAGAGTGCTTTGCAGTGGAGAACTGATGGGACAGTAGTGTGGTTTCTGGTGCTTGCACAATGTTATGCAAACATTGGAGTGTTACAGTTGTCAATCCTGTTGTGTTCTGTACTACCGCAAAACCACACAAGTGCGGATCACTGTACCCTGTCTGTGTTTGGAGGCAGAGATGCGTGCAGACTTTTATGTGGGATGTAAAAATAGAATAACCTCTTCGTTATTCTTTTGCAAGTGATCCCTTTTAAATTCCGTACTTGGAAATGGGAGTCCGTTAGTTCCCCACAGATAAGTAGAACTCTACAGTTTAACAAATGCCCTTGACACTCATCTCTCTATATGCAGTCCTTAAAGGGGAACCTTGCAACACTTACCTCCACTCACGCCAACGTGTACAATAGCTGATGTTTCGGGAAGTCTGGAGAATTTAGAAATCAAATCAGCAGTATTAAAGATTGTCAGTGGTAATATTGCTGAATACAGCCACAGTTTGTCCAGTCTGTGAACCACAGGTGTCCCAAGTATATAGGCGATTCAAAGGTAAAGTCTGTACATTGCCTGGACTTTCCCTGTAAGGCTGTGTGGGGGCTAACTGATGACAGGGCTAGTTGGAGGGAAAGGAGGCCTATTTATTAAATATGTTTGCTATAGATTTAACGTTCAGTCTTGTTGGGGGAGAGAGGCCTAGAGTGTTCGTGTTTCCAGGAGGTTAACACTACCTATTTCTTTTCCAAACTAGGCCACAACATTCCAGAGTCCAGAAAAGCAGCAAAAGAGCTTAAGACACCAGAAGCAGCATGAAGCGGTCAAAGCTGCAAGAACAGGTAGGAGAGCAGTACATCCTGCCAACTGTGCTGATCCTGGTGAGACAGTGCAGATTTTGGGAACTGTCCCATACAATCAGGACTTTGTCCTGACTGCAGGGGTAGTTGGGAGGTATGTCTCGCTTCATGCCTGTCTCCCAATCACCCTCTGCCATACCAGACAAGATCCACACTCCACTGGTCACCACAGCAGGTATGAACATGTGTGTGTGTGGGGGGGGGGCTTGAGTCATACGTGTCAAGAGGAGAATGGTGGGGAGGCATATGTGACTAGGAGAGAGTGGACATGTGTCACATATGTTTCCCTGCAATTCTCCCCTTGTTACATATGAATGGGCAGGCCCGGCGCTCCCATTAGGCAAGGTTAGGCAATTGCCTAGGGCGCCGGGCTCTGCAGGGCGCCTCGAAATTAAAAAAAACGAAAATCCACGGGGAGGAGAGGAGGGAAGGGGCTATTGAATCTTACCTGCATGAAGCTGCTCCTCTCTGTTTTGTCTTTTCCCCTCCGCTCACTGACAGTGACAGGCCGACATCACGGCCCGACAGTGTCTGTGAGTGGAGGGGAGAAGACAGAGTAGAGAGAAGCAGCTTCATGCAGGTAAGTTAAAGAAAGACATGGAGAGGGGTGGGGAGGGGAGCTGAGGGGAGGGAAGCGCAGCGGCGATTTTTAAAGGGGGGGGGCGGTGATTTTTAAAGGGGGGGGGGCGGCGATTTTCACACTGTGCCTAGGGCGCCAAGGACCCTAGCACTGGCGCTGTGAATGGGGGCGAGGGAGTACTCCTGCTCACAGACCCACTACATTCACAATACTCCCTTACTGTGAGCCCTTCCTATCCAGCATATCCCAGCTGCAGACCGGATGAATGGAGGAACATGCAACCTGCTATCTATTCTCTTATAAAAATGACTTTTTATTAATATGTGTTCTCTTTGGCCAGGAAAGAAATAGATCTGATTTTCAGCTCGAAACTCGATACACCGACAATCAGTCTCTATCCATACTATTCAGCACAATTCTGAAAAGGATAGGCTTTATATCATTTGGGGAGTAGCTGAGGATGTGTTTTGAATTTCTGCTCTGACAAATATATTTGAACATTACAAGCTAGCTGAATATATGCTGGTGAACGACGTTACAACGTGTGATATTTAACATCGAAGGAAGACGTTTATAGATTTAGTTCTCCTATAAATAATTTTTATGAACTTTTCCTTTCTTCTAATAAAAAGTATCTCCGTGAACAATAGGATAAACAGAGAAAATAAAATGCTAGGCATATACTGAACTATACCCACGGCATATATGATGTTGCACAAAGCCTTAAAAGGAAATTACAGCTAAAATCAAGTGAGTCACATTTAAAGTAATACTAGCATAAAATAGTTTAAAAAAATAATAATAATTGATATGCTTATAATTAAGTAGTGAATTTTTGGAAAACCTCAAAAAAAATTGTTTCTAAAAAAAAAGAGTAGGTTTGTGCTAAGTAGTCAATGGAGGCCATTTACATAGCTGGGGCATAATGCAGAATCTGCTTTGGTCCCGCTGTGCACTTCAATTTTAAAAGAGAGAGAAAGAGAGAGGAGAGAGAGAGAGGGAGAGAGGGGGGGGGAGAGAGAGAGAGATGGGGGTGAGAGAGGGAGAGAGGGGGGAGAGAGAGAGGGAGAGAGAGGGAGAGAGAGAGGGAGAGAGAGAGGGGGGGAGGGAGAGAGAGAGAGAGAGGGAGAGAGGTAGAGAGGGGGGGAGAGAGGTAGAGAGGGGGGAGAGAGAGAGAGAGGGAGAGAGAGAGAGAGAGAGATCCCCACAATATTCTAAATTGTAGCAAGAGAAAATGGTCGAAGCGCACCGGTACTTGTACCTGAAACAAGTATAGAGAACAAGGTGTGAAGAAAACAAATGTATAATATCTAGTCTGCGTACACACTACAGAATTTTTTCCCAATGTACTAACTATGACGATTTTACCAACAACTATCAACATGCCGATTCCTGTGTACACACTATACACGTTTTACCAGATCTGTGCTCTTCATCTGTCATAACCATCGGCTGAAAAGATCATGACTGTAAACTCTATGGAGATCCTGATGGTGAGTGCACACACACTGCAGATTTAGAATGACATCGTTCTTGAGATGAACGAGAATTTTAGGCCGATTTAAAAATCAAATAAAACAATACGATGTGCTTTGGTATGATAATTGTTCATCGCTGCATCGTACACACTAATGTGGTACGGGCCAACTGGTCGTTTATCGTCTAATTGAGCCAATAATTGTCTGAAAACACTGTAGTGTGTACTTAGCCTTAGCATAGTCATGTATACATTGCATTTATTAACCTACATAGATAATAGTCACAGTATAACAAACGTGGATTAAGATAAACATTTTATAAGACATTTGTCTGGCTTAGTTATTTAAACAGGTTATATAATATCAAGTATAAAGTGTAAAGTTTGCAGAAAATATAGACTATATATTCAGCAGTAGCCTTAATTAGATGGTATGACCCTGTGGTTAAAATATTTCAACAGTAGCTCAGATATTTCAAGCGGATAGTCTATGAGTCCACAACATGTGTGTAAATTAGTTTGCTGTGTGGTCCGAGTGCCGGTTAACGTGAGGGAGCTGCTGGCACCTTTATTAGTCCATATCAATGGTTACTTGAAGCGGAACATAGGGAAAAACTGGTCTTACCAGCTGGTGCTGGGGTGAAGATGTGCTCCCTAATGAGAGCCTGATGGAGTAACAGCTGTTACCTGGACTTTTTCACAGTGTAAAGCTGCTCCGTTGTTTCTCATTGATTGGTGGTTTGCAATAAGAAGTGATTAAAATCAGCTTCTGCACCCAGAGCCTCCGTTGTGGGTCAGGATTGGACGTGCAGATGAAAAGAAGATCTGGGTAAGTGCAACAGAGTAAGTGCAATCAAAATAGTAAGGAAGACTGGTACCAATGCGTTTCACCTGATAAGGCTTCCTCAGATATAGGTTTGGTGTGTAAGACGTGGGGGAATATCTTTTTAAAGCCCATAGATGGTATGTAAAGATGTCACATCCTGGTGCAGCGCTGTTGGCTGTTAGGGAGGGCATCGGGAAACCCAGAGGTGCCGATGTCTCCTCGATCTCATAACTAACTTAAGTCATTTGTGAGGCTAATCCAAGGAGAATTGTAGGACAAAAAAGATTAAAACGATTATTTTCATGAAAGGGGTGTTTCTAAACTGGCAAGAGGTCGGACTACTGTGACATTTACCATTTTCCACAATGTGTCTCTTTAGAGTTTTCCACCTCTCTGCACACCTAAGTGCCATTCTAGGCTGTGGAGGTAACTCTCTGGCCACATTCAATTAATAGCTCTCAAACCACTACACCCCAGGGCAGGGGCTAGCCATACTAATGGGGTAGCACAGTTCTTGGTAGTCTCTAGTGCTGTTGGGCAGCATCATAGGTAGAAAAGAAGGAGAAGGGGTAGCAGTGTTCTTCAAAGTCTCCATTGACATTCAGGAGAGCTCCATTGCTCCATTGCTAATTGTCACTGCTGAAATAGAAATAATAGGTCTGGCAGGCTTGGTTTTCTACATCTGCAGTCACATTGTACTGTGTTATATAGGTAAATCACAAAGAGGAGAGCTCAATTGCTAATTGTCATTACTGAAATAGAAATAATAGGGCTGGCGGTGTTGTTCTTAATCTGCAGTCACATTATACTGTGTTATGAAAATGGATTCATAGCAGTACTCAGAAGACCAGGAGCACCAAGCAGTTGCTAGCACCAGTCATGATGATAGTAATCCCTCTACGTCATCTGCTAAAGCCTATGTTAAAGTGCATAGTGTTTTTAAGTCAGGGAAACTAAAATGTAAAAAACACCTTATACCTTGGTCAAGAAAAAAATACCTGTAATCCAGGCAAAGTCATCTGCAGAAAGAAATTAAGTTGCCAACATGCCATTCTACACACGCAGTGGCAAGGAAAGAATAAGTCCTTCGCCTTTCTCTATGAGTGCTAGTTCTGCAACTGTCACTGAGGCATCATCTTGTAAGGTCAGTCATGACCAAGCAAGAGCTGGTCATTCGGACTCCAAAAGTGGCGTCCAAATACTTTTTTACGTGTAAAAGCCGAGCTGGAAGAAAACAGAAAGGCATTAGAGGAAAATGTACGCTCATATTCAGAAATGACACAAATCCCTGAGGAGAGTCTATCCACGAATGCTATGTGTAATTCTGACCAGTCTGATAGTGTACCCATAAAGCGGTGGTAATCGTGTTAATGGGGACGAGAACCTCGACACGATTGACACCTCCACGAAAATTCCGATAACTGAAAACAGGAAAACAATTTAATCAGACTTACCTTAAAACCGAAGATCCAACACTCCGACGGCAGCGCCTGCAGTCAGCCAGTCATTCCGATGAGGCAGCTGTCCGGCACTTCACTTGGACGTCAGTGCGCCGTTCATTCCTGTTAATTTAGAGTGGCAATGTTTGCACCCCGCAGGCTAACAGTTTAAACAGTAAGCCTGCGGGATCCAAACATTGACAGCTGTATATAAGAGTGCTTAATTGTGGTGTCATTCTTGATGCCAATTAAACAAATTTGTTGTCCTGCATACAGTACCAAGGGGAAATCATATAAAGGTATATGTGTAAACATTTTGCTAAATCTAATGTCACAAACACACTGGGGAGAGTGGTCATACACCCACTGGCAGTTGACTCTCCTGAGAATAGAGGCGCAGAGTCTAACACACCCCCCGGTTTTCACCATGAGGTTTGGTCTTAGCTGCTTGGGAGGTGCAGGTTGCAGCCCTCAGAGCCAGTTGCTAGCGAGGTAGCTAGAATCCCAGATAGAGCGTAGTGGACAAGCTGGGTCAGAACCAGGAGATCCAAATGAAGCCAAAAAACGTGAAGCAGAAGAATTGTCAGGATAGCTAAGGTCAAACCAGGAGACCCAAACAGAACCAAACCGTGAGGCAAAGGGTGGTCAGGAACAAGCAAGTCAGCAACCGGAAGTGCGATAGAAACAAACCAAAGGTGAAGTTTTGCTAACAGGAACCAGGAACAGACCTGAAGCGATCCAATAGTCTAGCACTGGATTAGTGTCTGCGCGTATCTTATATAGTCTGCCCTGGGGTATATGTCTTTTTAAAGTTGCTTCCCGTTGCAAGGCTGCTGGCCCGAAGACCCGGAAGTTGCATTGCTAGGCAATAGGAGCACACTGCCAGGAGCATCTAAAATTAGGGGTAAAAAGTAGAACTTTTTATCAGGTATTGTCCACTAGACTCTAGTAATCTCCTTTATTTTCATATACACATAAAATGAGGCCTTGGGATAAAAAAAAAAAATCAAATCCTTCCCAATAGACTGCTGAGGAAACATATTGAAGACAAGCATTGGTGGAAGTTCTTTAACTGTTTTCACTTTAAATTGTGAGCCTTAGGTTCTCTGAAGAACATTGGACCTGATTTATCAAGGTACGCAAACTCATACCCATCTGCTAAATGGGACTTGAGCTATGTAAAACACCACATACGCAGCGCAAACAGAGCAGATACGGCACTCAAAGTCAACTCAATCTCAAACTCCAACGCAAATATAAAGGTTTGCGTCACTCAAAGTATGAAACATGAGTTTGCGTACCTTGATGAATCAGGCCCATTATGTTATCTTCAATCTCATCTTCCAGAACTTAAGCTTCTTGTTTCTGCTCCTAAATCCTTAGTACTCTTCTTGCTGTGGTACATGTCAAAACTGATTGGATGACCTTCTCACCGAACATCTGCATGTACTATACCCCAGAAGACGTAACTATCCCAGAAATTTGAGCTGGATGACCCATTATATTGTCCCAGTATGTTTAGTAGAATTTGTTCAGTGGATGGACATTTTTAGCACAAGCAATGCTTTCATTTGTAATGGTCATCCATCTACAATAATCCCCTTTATGATAAAATTAATTTGTGATCCCAATTGTAAAATGCTACGGAAGTTGCTGGCGCTATACAAATAAAAGTTGATGATGATGAACAATAAAATAAATAAAATTCAGGCTAGGCACCACACATAAATAAGACTCCAGGCAACTCTATTTAATTGGTAACACCCTTGAACTTGACCTTGAACCAGAGTGGCTTCTTGAAGAACTCATATCAGGCACTGAAATAAGATAATAACAAAGGTCAAAGCACCTTGAGCAGGCAGCTTGTTATGTATCTGAGGGGTAGCATTTCTTAAACAGAGGGCAGTAACATAACCAGGCTCACAAACGGTAAGAATAACTGCAGTACCATGAAGCGGCTAATTGACAAGCTCTTCACCATTAAAATAGCCCTTGGGTCATGTTGCTATCATCCAGCCACAAGTAAAAACTAATTAGATATAGAGAGATACTTACTGCATCTATGTCTCCCAAGACCAGCATATCACAGCACTGGCCTGCGCACACCTGTCTCAGTCTAGACTCCATGGGCCTAATTCATTAAGGAACTTAGGCAAGAAATTTCTTACTTAAGTCTCCTGGACCAAACCATGTTAAAATGTAAGGGGTGAAAATGAGTTTCATATTTTGCACACTATAACACTGGAAGAGGCTTTGGCAAAGCAAGAGACAGTCCTCTGCCAGACATAAATGGGGGAGCCAGAAACTTTTAAAGAAAATCACATAATTGACAATAAATACCATTCTCCAATAAGACAGTAAAGATGCATTGTACCTAAAAATTAAATCCAATATATACTTTGTGTAAGAAAAAGTAACTTCTCATAGACCCCACGTCTCTGATAGGGATCTTATGGTTTACTTATCTTTTTAATAACCTGTTTAACAAACAGCCATATACTATGACAACATTGAATTAAATAAATCGGTCATGTTACAGAATAAAGATAATGATGCATACAGCACAGGACGATTGTCATTTTCCTTTTGATAAAACACTTTAAATTTCTTCTGTACAGAAGTTTATAATGGGTGACAATGTATAAATGTCCCATCATCTCTTCCCCATTATGGACAATTGGGGAAGTACCTATATGAAACATTTGCACCAGATACATGTATATTTAATAATGTATATGTTTGAATTAATCTATTCCTGGCATGGGTAGTCATCATCATCATCATCAGTTATTTATATAGCGCCACTAATTCCGCAGTGCTGTGCAGAGAACTCACTCACATCAGTCCCTGCCCCATTGGAGCTTACAGTCTAAATTCCCTAACATACACACATACAGAGAGAGACTAGGGATAGCAGCCAATTAACCTACCAGTATGTTTTTGGAGTGTGGGAAGAAACCGGAGAACCCGGAGGAAACCCACACAAACACAGGGAGAACATACAAACTCCACACCGATAAGACCATGGTCGGGAATCGGACTCATGAGTGTTGTAAGGCAGAAGTGCTAACCACTGAGCCACTGTGGCTCTTACAGCCAACTCCCATGCTTTATATTTTAGAGTTGAGTTTAACACAAAGGTTTCGGGTAAGCAACACTTCTAATGTGGAAGGAGGTAGAACAGGGCTGCCGGTATCTCAGGTAAGTGTACCGAATGTCTGATCTGAAGCTATCTATAGATCCAATATCTGGAAATATTGTATTTGTCCTACAGTTGCTAAAATATCTAGAAGTATCACCAAGATAAACGTATTAGCTTGTTAGATGTATTCCCAATTAAACAGGAATTAATGGATTTAAGTTGTTGAAGGAAAAATAGTATCTATAGAAATCTTGAACAGCAAATCCCCTTTACATTTAGTCTTCTGTAAGGTAGAGAAGGATACTTTTGATCTCTTCCCTGCTAATATAAAGGATATTGTGATTGGGGAGTGTGGCAGCTTATATAATATCTGGGGAAGAAAATTCATGTTAATTGCACTAAAGAGGTATAAAAATGAAGGAACATCAGATGTCAATTTTATGTTTAGTTTGATCACTAACTGGTGTGGCAAGAGCCGTTACTGCAGAAGCACACGCGTACAACTTCTTCCTTTTTATGGTTCTTTATTGTCAGGGTGGTAATAATGTTTTGACACCGTATACTTGCACAGCAATTATGGAGACCCTCAACGCTTACTATACATAGTCCAGCTCTCTGTCCAGATCAGCCAGCTAGCCCAGCGTTGATCTCCCTGAAGCAGGGTTTTATACCTGACACTCCTCCCACAGGCCTAGCTTGATGGACAGGTGACACACCCACCTTCTCTTTAAAAGAAAACGCCCATCCCTGGCTCTGTTTAGACTATCAGACCCACCCTGTCTGTTTGCTGAGAGGAAGCAGCTTTTAAATCATGTAAGTAAACCAATTTTAAACTACACATATGTTTTTACCTGGTTTAATCTCCACCTAGGTACATAACTGTGCCAATGTTTTACTCTACTTCCCTGCTTTCTCTGCATATTGCCAGCTAAATGCCTCCTTTTGTTACACTGGTTATAATGTTCAAATTAAGATAATCTTCCCAATGGGCAGTAACTGTCACTTGACCATATAAGCGGTATTGAGAAGGCATTTTACTGGGAAAATGTGGGTGTATTAGAAGTATGAGGGATGTATCCCAATTAATGTTGAGTCCTGAAAGTGATCCAAACAATTCTATCAGGTGTCCAGTAAGGATCAATAAGGAAACGTAAGGTGTCATCCACATACACTGCTGCCTCCTCAACCAGCTCTCCAATAGACCTTTTATATCTAAATCTTTCCCTATAGTAGCTGGAAGAGGTTCCTCTAAATATAGAGGTTAAAGGGTGGATGAGTTACCCTCAAAGATTTTGCAAGGGGGGAAATTATATAGGAGCCTCATCTATTCCATGAATCCAAAGCAAAGAGAGGTCATAACTTGCCATAAGAAATTCCATTCAATCAAAAGTCTTAGCACCATCTAGCATAAAATAATACAGCCTCCCACAAAGTATGGAGAGATTTGCAAATTAGTCATCAAATGTCTAATGTTACTGGTAGTAGACTACCAGACAAGCCCGTTTGATCACTGTGTACATGACAAAGGTTAATCTAGTAGCCCATACTTTTGTGAGAACCTTAGCAACAAATTAAGGAGGGAAATGGGTTGGTAGAACCTACAGTCAGTAGAGATTTTACCTGGCTTAGGAAAACCACTATCAGTGCCTTTGATATACTGTAGATGGAGTCAGGGCATTTCAAAATATTTATTGCATGTTACGTAAATGTAAGGACAATATATTTGAAAAAAAATAATATATATATATATATATATATATATATATATATATATATATATATATATATATCTGGTCCTGGGGCTTTGTTATTGTGAATTTAATAGTTTTTTTCTATATTGTCTATGGTAATTGGGACATTCAACATTTGCATATCTGAATCAGAATGTTTAGGAAGAGACAGTAGGTCTATTGCTGAGTTGGGTGTATGACTGTTTAGCGTAAGATTCATGAGCACAAAGTAAGTCATGTACTTACGTGCATATGCCGATTTGTGCACCTCCTTATGACGGGAGAGATGGAACAGGGGATTGAAGGGGAAGTCTAATGTAAGCTGAGTAAGGTCGTGCTTTCGTAATTGTGAGGCAGATCCTCCAGATGCGTCTGTCAGTTATTGTATCCCTTGAGTTCTGGTGCAAATTATGATGCTTTGCCAGCACTAACTAGCCCCTTCTGATTGGCTGATTACAGAATGACCTCTGAAACTGACCATGCCTATAGTATACGATTTTGTGGGAGTTTTTTAGAATTCATTGTTTACTATTTTCATACACACACGAAAAGGAAGATTATACCTGCTGTTTTATAGTTTTATAGAGGTTTTTTATTTAAATCAAAACTAATAGAGAATGCGTTATTCACTTTCAAAACAAATGTTTAAAAACATTTCTTGTGTTTATGTCTTGATTGGGTATAAGTGTATGTGATGTAGGTGTGATACAAACCTGAAGCATATGCTACTGGTACAGAGCTGGATGTATTTTGAGATGCCTCTGACTCTGCATATGGACCTAAATGACGTGAGCTTGAATTGAGCGGTTTTTTTTAATGCATATATATTAGATATATTTTTCTGAAAACCGAGCCCACCTGAACTTAGGGGATCTGAGTAGGCTCGCAAGCCCGCTCGGTACTTTCACGCGTCCTCGGATCTGAATCAAGCAAACCATCATTTGATGCTTTGTCGGATCTTGCAGGTTTTGGATTCCATAAATACCCCCCTCCCCAGGAGATCCAGCGCCATTGCTCACACAGAAACAGGGGTAGCAGTGTTCTTGTCACTCTCCAGTCTCCAGTGCCATCGCTCAGTGCCATTGCTCATACAAAAACAGGAGGGGTAGCAGTGTTCTTGTCACTCTCCAGTGACATCGCTCAGTGCCATTGCTCATACAGAATCAGGAGGGGTAGCAGTGTTCTTGTCACTCACCAGTCTCCAGTGACATTGCTCGATGCCATTGCTCACACAGAAACAGGGGTAACAGTGTTCTTGTCACTCTCCAGTCTCCAGTGCCATTGCTCAGTGCCATTGCTCATACAGAAACAGGAGGGGTAGCAGTGTTCTTGTCACTTGACAAAAATTGACTATAAATTAATGTTATTGAGGTTAATAATAATGTAGTAACAAAAAAAGAACCAAATTATGTGATTGTAGAAAAAAATTGGTGTTATAGAAAAGAAAAAGGGATCTAAAACCTAAACATAGAGTTAATCCAGATCCAAAACCAAAACACAGGGGTCAGTGAACATCTCTAATATATATCCAATTAAGCATCAGGCCCAGTGCATCTAAACTTGAATCAATATTAGACCATGTAAAGTGATGGTGGAAGAATATATCATAAAAACACAAATGGGTCTCTATTGGTTCCTGTAATGGGAGTGATAAAGGGATTCAAGGATATCTCATTGCAAAATCTAGACAACCGTCTGCCAACCCTCTGCCCAAATTAAAAGAAAGTTCTGCCAAATGTTTGTCAGTGTCAGCTCCCAAACACTGCACGTTTCCCCACATAGCGGTCTGCCATTGTTGTTCTGTCTCTGGTGCCCTAGAGTATTTCATCATCATCATCATCATCATCATCAGTTATTTATATAGAGCCACTAATTCTGCAGCAATGTACAGAGAACTCACTCACATCAGTCCCTGCCCCATTGGAGCTTACAGTCTAAATTCCCTAACACACACACACACACACACACACACACACACACACACACACACACACACACACACACACACACACACAGTCTGTGAGAGAGACTAGGGTCAATATAATAGCAGCCAATTAACCTACCAGTATGTTTTTGGAGTATTTATACGCAAGCTCAGTTTCAATGAGTACTCTGACTATATCTATTATATATCTATTTATATTTATTTTTTCTGTACAGCGCTGCGGAATTAGTGGCACTATGTAAATAGCTGCTGCTGATGACATTGGTTTTAAGAGAGAGTGGAGGAACCATCAGTAATATAATTAACCACAACATTTAGGTCCCACAGCCAAAGTGCCAGTGTAGAGCATACAATGCCTATTGCACTCCCTGAGCACCCACAGATCATGGAGGGAGGGGTCTTTATAAATATCAAACAACTGCATCATGTTACTATATATAGTGAATAATACAGCCCAGTATATACCTATGTCTTCCCTTATTTGGTGCCAATGAAAGCCTACAGATATTTTGATGATTAAGGCCTAGTCATAGCCTATCACTCATTTTGCAACCAGTTCAGCATCAGGCCCAGAGGGACTGAGAGCTTGGCAAACTTGCTTTGGAGGAATGCACAGTGCCCGTTTATTGATCGATTACTTGCAAATTACTGCATTGGTTATCCCCTGACGAAGTCACATGACGAAACGATTAGGGTCCAATGAGAGCGAAGGACTGTTACTTAGCAACCAAAATCCGGAAGTAGCTGAGACGACAAGCTACCACGCCACCTTTGTGAAACTGGACATTGCTTTTAGCATGCAACATTGAATTTATCAATCTATTGGTATCGATGTTTGTATAAGAACCTGCAGTAACTAGTGCATTTGTTGTTTGTACACTATATGTCTATACTGTATATACTCTATTTTATATAGGGTCACATTGCATGGGATGCATATATAATTCCATCGGCACAGTTTTATCCTTTCCCCCTCTCCATATTCAATCCAATTGCACCATCCCTATTCTAGGTTTTCCAGAAACAATCAATAAACCTCGACCTCTTAACCACAAGACTGGGTGTGGCAAACATGAAGAACATTAACAACTTCTGATGTCTCCATTATTTGCATACTTTTATATATATAAAATCTCTTTCTTTAATTTTCTTCAAATGTTGACATAATCATCATCAGTAGCAGCAGCTATTTATATAGCGCCACCAATTCCACAGCGCTGTACAGAGAACTCATTCACATCAGTCCCTGTCCCATTGGAGCTTACAGTATAAATTCCCTAATATACACACACAGACAGACAGAGAGAGAGAGAGAGAGACTTAGGGCAATTTCTTAGCAGCCAATTAACCTACTAGTATGTTATTGGAGTGTAGGAGGAAACTGGAGCACCCGGAGGAAACCCACGCAAACACGGGGGGAGAGCATACAAACTCCACACAGATGATGCCATGGTCGGGAATTGAACTCATGACCCCAGTGTTGTGAGACAGAAGTGCTAACCACTAAGCCACCGTGCTGCCCACAGACATAATCTGATTTCTCTCTTTTCTGTTTTATATTTTGTTTTGTTTTTTAAATATAACAAAATCCACATACAACCAACCGTACCTTCTAAACATTGTGAAATTCAAACATTCCAAGTTCTGCTTCACTCCAGACGGATAAATAAAATCCCTTATCGAAGAAATTTATAAAAAAATTATTGTTGGGTTAGCTGAGCAATGCTGGTCACGGCTTCAATTTGCAGGGTGGGTCTTTCCAGATATGTGCTTGCAGGACCTTTTTATCCTTCTGGATGCAGGAGAGAGATATTCCAATGATTCAGCGCACAAGACCCCGGTGTATTGTGCGCTGGATCATTGGAATATCTCTCTCCTGCATCCACGGAGTTGTTGATTACTATATATCAAGCTGCAAACTGCGGAAGACTCCGAAAGACTGTATAAGCTAAGTAAATCAACGTTTAACTCGACACCAACTTTTCAGTTCGTCTGAGGTGTTTAGCCATATGGTTATATGGTTTATAATATTTAGCCTACCACGGATGGCTTATTATATCTGATGATTGGAGTTAGGC
Organism: Mixophyes fleayi; assembly: GCF_038048845.1. Taxonomy (NCBI): domain Eukaryota; kingdom Metazoa; phylum Chordata; class Amphibia; order Anura; family Limnodynastidae; genus Mixophyes; species Mixophyes fleayi. The sequence goes on from NC_134410.1 coordinate 34,995,586, forward strand.
GGCTGCTGCATTTGAGTGCCGGATTAACAGGCTCAATTCTATATAGGTTTTTCAACCAGGAATATGAATGCCTAACGCTGAATGACTGTATGCCTAAATCGGTGACTATTAACTGACTTGTTATCTCATCTGCACATCGTCAACTGCTGCTTATACTCCACATGACAGATTTCAATCTAATTTTCTTCACCTTGGTTGGCTGTTTAATATGTTTACTAACGTCTGAGTCGGATTCAATGCTTATACTTGATTATCCATGAGAATCTTCCTGATCAGTACTTTGCATGTTATGTTCAATGTTTTTATACAGTCCTATTATACCTAACCCTGCACAGGAGTTCGGTTGTGTTAATATATCCACCTGTTGGTCCGGCCCTCAGTGTGGTATATATTTGCATGGAATGTATTGACATTCAGTAACACAGGTTAATTTTATATGTACTGGCAGGGCCGCCATCAGGGGGGTACAGGGGGTACTGTTGTACCGGGCCCGGGCTCACCAGGGGGCCTGGCCGGGCCCGGTACAACAGCCAGCGCAACACCAATTTACCTGTCTTGCGGCATCTGCGCTGGTCTCCCCTTGCCTCCCCTGCTCTGCACTCATGTTTTCAGCCTGGCTGTCACCATGACAGCCAGGCACCAGTACACGATCGCAGGGGTGGATGAATCATTCCCCTGCGATCATGTGACAGCCAGGTAGCTGCCAATCATGATCGCAGGGGAATCATTGCTCAGCCCCTGCGATCATGTGATCCTCCCTGTGACTGATGGTGTGGACGTCACACCACAGTTCCCGCCGCCGCCGAGGAAGCATCAGAAGCAGGAGAAGAAGGAAAAGAAGAAAAAGAAGAAGACGAAGAAGGAGAAGAAGGAGAAGAAGGAGCAGCAGCTGCTGCAACACATCTAACTGTAAATAACTTTTAAAGATTTTATTTTTCAGGTTTTTCGGTTTGTAGAAGAACCTTAAACTTTTTAATGGATGTTGGGGGAGGTACTTGGTCATCTGGGGGGGGGAAATCAACGGGGGCAGGTATTTTTTTGGGGGGTGGGGATGTGTTCATCGGGGGGGGGGCATCATATACTGGGCCCCATGATTTCTGATGGGAGCCCTGTGTACTGGTGCACCAGTTTACTTATTTAATTATATTGTGCAATATTAGTGGTGTTATTCTTATCTTGACTGAACTACCAACTATTGTTTGCTAGCTAGTCAGCTGTGGTGTTTTAATTAGGCCTTTTAGGCTACAATTTGGGTATTAAATTAATCTTTACAGTTGAATCAACATAACAAGAAACATTGTAGAAGGAAAACTAAAAGCATCCAATAAATGTAGGGGTCGGTGATAGTATTAGACTTTGAAATTAAGTTTTTATTCTTTCCCCCAAGCTCCAGCTGAACCTGTGCAGACGCAGATCGATTTTCTGGGGTTGCTTGGGTTGAGTCCTAAGTGGATTTGCACTTATGTGCACTGCGTATAAATTGTCGCATTTGCTCGAAATGAAATGCACTGGTGGGGGGGGGGCATTTTTAGGCTCATTTGCTGGTAATGAAGATCCTTGATAGCAGCAATCTTTAATTATGTGTTCTGAATATCATATTTCTACAAAAAAAAACAAAAAAAACGGAGCACACTATTTGTATTAACAAGTGCAGATCAATTATACACACTTTCCGGGACAGCCCCCCACCCCGTGATCTGCTCTCTAGGGTCCGACATATGCTCAGAACAGACCCCCTTCCGGCACTCCTGAACTTGCACAGGCCTTACCGGGCCCATCCCCCCTTCAAGCCCCGTATTGGCTGCACCCAATGCAGCGCCGGTGGTCTATTGTCTAATTTGAAAGTGATTATAATGGCAGCCCCTATACAGCAAGTAAAGAACTGTTGGAAGTCAGGTGGTTAGCACTTCTGCTTTACAGCACTGGGATCATGAGTTCAATTCCCGACCATGGCCTTATCTGTGAGGAGTTTGTATGTTTTCCCCGTGTTTGTGTGGGTTTCCTCTGGGGCTCGGGTTTCCTCCCACATTCCAAAAACATAGTGGTAGATCAATAGGCTGCTAACAAATTGACCCTAGTCTGTGTGTCTGTCTGTCTGTGTGTGTATGTTAGGGAATTTAGACTGTAAGCCCCAATGGCAGGGACTGATGTGAGTTCTCTGTACAGCGCTGCGGAATTAGTGGCGCTATATAAATAAATGATGATGATGAAGTCAGCATTTATTACCAATTTATTATTTTCAATTTTCAAAATAATAGATTCCTTTTGCGCAACATTTTAAAATGTCACAGGTTTTTTTTCTTTTTCTCTGTTATAGTTTAACCAAGAAGAAACATTATAAAATTTAAAAATGTATACAAATTGCCTGGTTAGATTATGATTTATGTCAAGATTCAAGAAGTTGAATACAAAAGACTTGTTTTCCTGTTTTTTTTGCCTAGAAACCTCTACAAATACTGTTTAAACAACCAAGTGTTTAGATTTTATTCTTGAGTTTGAGAATTACAAGACCCATCGGCACAGTCAAGGCCCTTAGCTACAATGTTCAAGTGGTATTATTCCATGAAATTATTTGCTTTTAACCGAGTTTATTTATTGCTGCATTTCACTCTTCAATGAACTGAAGTTCAAGGAAAATATTTTTTGAAGATAAACCAAATCTTTTTTCTTCAGCAGAGTTTTTTCTCTTTCTCTGAAGAAGTTGCATGAAACAAAATCTGGATCTTTTGTTCTGCAGAACAGACAGGTTTTGTGCAATATTATGTTATGGATTATTTTTCAATGAAGGCGTATTTACTTAAGCACCCTTTCTTTAAAGGAAAAACTCTAGGTTGACAAGTTACCAAAGCCCAGGTCTGAAAAGCAAATTTATCCAAGGAAAAAAAAATTAATCAAAATTCTTCAATTGCAGTTTAATCTAGGCTTGTTCCCAATAATGGAGTGTGGTGTAAGCTATGGTGTGATTCAGGCCTGTAACTAGAGCAGTGCAATAGGGGTGAGTTCAATTCCCAACCAGGGCCTTATCTGTGTGGAGTTTGTGTGTTCTCCCCGTGTATGTCTGGGTTTTCTCTGGGAGCTGCAGTTTCCTCCCACACTCCAAAAACATACTAGTAGGTAAATTGGCTGCTATTAAATTGACCCTAGTCTGGTTGTATGTTAGGGAATGTAGACTGTATAGTGCTGTGGCATTGGTGGCACTATATAAATAAATGGTGATGATTATGATGGTTGCTCTATCCATATTTTTATCATATTCTATCACCCAACGGTTAGACATGCAAAATCGAGATACAATAAGTTGTGCACATGATCTGCCCACATCTGTCCCACTTTGAGTGAAAACCAGCCCATTTTCATGTAAAAGGAGCGTGCATTAGGACTGTCCCACCAATTTGGGGACAGTTTAGGCGTATGATATTTAGGACTTCATAAAGAAGCATTGCTCTGACAACACTTGCAAACATGGAAAATATCACTGGCTATTAACCATAAGAATGAGCACTTGCACAGTTGACTTTGCAATGTGTGTTCCCTCCTGATTTCTAAACCAGATGAGGGTCTATAGGAAGGACAGTGAGCTCTTTCAAAAATGCATAAAAATGTGTATTTTGTAAACCATGCTCATTCGTTATGACAGATAAGCATTCCCATGGTACCTTTTATGTACCTCCGTCAATGCAATGGAAAATGGAAAATGTTACCAATTTTGTAGCTCTTCCATCCAGATCCCGGGGGGAGGTACAGTGGCGAGTGCAGGGGGAGCCTGGTGCTGCAAATCATGTCATTTGGGCCCCATACCTTTCGCTATTATGTCATCACACCCGTGGGGGCCAGGACATAACGATGTGATTTCTGGTGAATCACGTCATCAGGGAGTAAAGCCTACTCTTCCAGGATCCTGCGAGAACTACCTGGAATTCAAGAGAGCAGTCAAGTATGTTTAAGATACATACTTGTAACAGTAGGAATTGAATATTTACCACTACAGATTTAATACATATTCATAGCCAACCCCTTCATACGTACTTATTAAACATGAATTGTACATTCATGCCTATTTTTAAAACCCATCATTAGGGTAAATATGCATTTTTGAGGCATATGTGAAAGGGCATTTTACTGTTGCTGTACTGTAGCACTATAACAGCCTAACACTTGAAACTTGGTTTCCAGATCAGCATGAGGAATCAGTATTTGCTTCATGAAGACAATTATTTTAACAGGGACACTTTAAATTAAAATAAGTATTTTTTTAGCATGGTGGTATTTGCAAGCCGGACCCTCTTACCTATCTTTCTATCTTACCCAGCATTTATTATTATTGAGTTCTTTCTCAATTAATTATTTAACTACTTTTGCTACAAGAAGGAAGAAATCTGAAGTCATATGGGTGTCTCTATTTTTTGCTTAGAAAAATAAGAGAGGCCTAATTAGAAGCCTTTCATTTGCCTTTCTTCTTCTCTTTCTTCTCCTTCTTCTTCTTCTTCTTCTTCTTCTTCTTCTTCTTCTTCTTCTTCTTCTTCACCAAGATGATTTTAGCTGCTAGCTCTAAGTGAGAATCGATATTATGGAATAACACTTGCTCAGAAGGAGGGCGTGTGCTCCAATCATATAAAGATGGAACAACAAGACACTGGAAAAATTGGGATAGGCACTAAAAGAATTCCTTTATGTCAGCACTGTGAATAGGAAAATATGTATGATATGTAGAGCTATAAATCATTCTTAACTGGTAATAATATCCAAATATAAAATAATAATATACACACCTATTACAATAATACTGTACCGGATAAAGAATAATACTTTTTCTATGTTGATATTATTTGCAGTCAGTTTCTCTAACTTTTATAAATTATGTTTCTCTAACTTTTATAAATTATGTTTGTGTTTGCAATCACTATCTCTTTCTTTAACTGTTCTTTCCTTTTTTTTTACCAGCAGCACCCGAAATACTGTCTATAGAAAATAAGAGCACATCAAAGAAACAATTGCATATTTTATAAATTATATTGATATTGGTAGTAGTTGATTTGCTTCTTTGGCAGAGGAGTCTAATCTACCTAGTCTATCAGTCAATAAGCTGCCCACACACAAATCATTTGGACTCAGAATTTTAGTCGCTGTAGACTAAATTTATCTATATGAGCTCAAAATTACCAAGCAGTGGCGGAACTACCATTGGTGCCGCAGGTGCGACGCACCAAGGCCCATGGAGATAATGGGGCCCGCTGCATGGCAGAGCCGGATTACCATATTGGTGTTTCTATAGCCCAGGGCTTTGGGCAGCCGGGCGGCTCTAATAAAGATTTTTACATAATGCTGGTGATCGGGTCCCATTCATTCAAGTTAGGTAGGTGCACTGACAGCAGGGCAAGAAGAAAGGAGAGGTGTCGCCCGTAGCCTGTAGGCTGCAGGAAATAGGGACCAGATTAGTTTCTATGTATGGGGGGGAGTGGAGGTGATTCACTGAAGCTGAGGGGAGGGCGGGGGCCTCTTAGCCCAGGGGCCAACATTGGCTTCATCCCTCCCTGGCTGCAGCAGATGCAGAGGGTAGGAACTAGCGGGCTGTGGGCCCTGGTTCCCTCCTCCCCACCCCTCTCCGCTTCCCTGCACAGGGGCCCACAGCTTGCTAGTTTCGCCTCTGTTACCAAATATACTATAAATACAAATATATATAAATATATAGTACAAATATATGTGCTAAATAGCATCTTGTTGATATTGATCATCTGTCAATCAGAACTGCCTAAAATCCAGTTGATGACTGAGATCTGCCAGTTTGTGTGTGGCCTACTGTGTACTGTACTGTGTACTGTAGCTTTTCTCCTAGTTTAACCTGGTGATAACCTGCCTATTCCTGAGTCGTACAGTAGACTGATGCTTGACCACGTGAAATAGCTAGCAGCAATGGGTAACCACAACCAAAACCAGCAAGATACCCAACTTTGCCCTTTGTATTTCTCTCATCTGTTTTAAAACTGGTAAACTACCCGCTGTGCCCTACGGTGCACTGGAATGTTGCCGTTGAGGAGAACTGAAGAGTTATTCTGCTTTTTTTATTTTATTCATTTATTGAAAGTCCTGGATCGGAGCTCTCATGTGCAATATGCATAAAAAAGTGCCAAAAAGACACAAAAAGTGGAGAAAGGTTCTTTAGAATTATAGGCCCTCTATAGGGCCTTTTTACCATAGAGCCATAAGCTACTAAGGGGACAAGCATCTTCAGACTGTCCTTTTCCACAAGGCACAACTGCTAAGTGAAAGTGACATACCCAAAAGGTGAATGAATTAATAAATTAGTGATGTGTGATTACGGCCCCAGCCTGATGGCCAAGCTAGTATAAATGTCTCCTGTCTAGCAATAAGGCCGAGGCAAAAGGAAATGTGGGACAAAAGTGCATCATGTCCTAATCTGTCACGTGATTTTCTGACACGCCGGTCTACACTCCTGTTGCATCTATGTCCCAGGCTTTCTCAGTGACCTCGGCTCCTGGCTGGTAGTCTGTCCATAATCAGAGGGCTTGCCCTCCCTCCTAGGACATAACTACACTTCATCTTAGTCAAAAGGCAGAGAAGCGAAACTTATTGTACTCCTGTGACATCAGATGTGGAATTCCCAGAATAAATCCCTAGAACATGGTAAAAATGGCCCCATTTGCCTTACAGCAGGACATGCTCACTGGTAATCAGTTGTCCTTAGATCTTGTACATGTAGAGGCTTATTCTTACCACTAAATATATTGTAGACACAAATGTATGAGTCAAAAGCAAAAGATACACAGAGAACTGGAGGAAGGTCCATGCAGGGATCTGAGCAGGCAGCAATCCAGAGAACGGTCAGATTCCATGTATGAGCTTCAAAACCAGAACCAGGCAGGTATCAGGGAAGCCTAGAGACAGGGAAAAACTGGCATCCATACAAGCCCTCAGTGCTAGGTAAACTGCAGCTATAACAGTCAGTGGGAAATGGAGCTGCCTTCACTATAAAGGTACTGGCAACAAATGGAAATGGTCCTTAAGAGCCAAGTCCCTGCAGCCAGATTAGTGTAATGAGATCTAGTGACTGCATTGCAACCACCTCCTGGCTGCTCAAAGTCATCCATAGCAACCGATTAGCCAGCCAGAGCTCATATGACCCACGATTGCTAAAAGTTAGCACTTAGCAATTGCCAGCATGCAGGACCTGGTCAAGGCATAGGTAGAGGAGGTAGATGTCTCCCGTATGTATAGGGGAGCATCACTTTCTTTTAAACACTCCCCACCATGGCGTTCCCAACTTCCTTTGTTGCTGTCCCTTTAGCCCTTAACTTTGACTTGACGGAGATAGTCAGTGACGGTCTGAGCTTTCCTGCTAGGTCTCTGAGCCTGTGTAACTATTGGCTGCTAAGAGCTCTTTTTTCCCTCCTCTACTAAACTTTTGGGGATATATTTGCTACGCAGCGGTTCTGTAGAACCGATTCCCGCCGCTTTGAAGAAATTTCCTTCAAACGGTAATTGTATTAAAGACAAAACCCAATGGGATTTGTCTTTAATAAAAGTGCCGTTTTAAAAAATGCCTTCAAAGGGCCGGGAACCGCCGCATAGTAAATATATCCCCTGGTGTTAATTACAGGATAGAATACTGAATGTTATTAGCTGATAGCGTGCATATTTCAGTCTCACATTGAGCTTCAATTGGCTGCAATCTTTTTTTTAAACTCATTTGATACAAGTCATATAAAATATCCAGCTTATAAAAAAAAAACCTGGTTAAAAAATATGAAATTAATACTTATTTTCCACTGGAATACAGTGAAAAAGAATATCAGTTTGCAAATAATATTATTACATATTGGTGGTTGTGCATTCAAATAGTGTGGGGTTTCCTTTTAATTCATTCAAATACAGAATATAGAAATGGATATGTTTGATCAGATTAGGCTAAATTACATTTTTTTTTCCCTTTAACTAACATTTAATTTACTGTACAGATGTGACGCTACATGGACATTCCGCTATGTTGTTTTTATATGCCGGAACCAAAACTCTTCAACATTTAAACAACCACTGTGGTAATTTGCAAATTGTCTTTTGAGTTTTTCCCTTACTTTACTTGAGATTTGTTTGTTAGATTTTTTTTTTTCCTTTCATCATCATCATCATCATCATCATTTATTTATATAGCGCCAACATATTCCTTAGCGCTTTACAATCGGAGACAAACATAGTAAACTAATAAACAAACTGGGTAAAACAGACTAAGAGAAGCCTGCTCGCAAGCTTACAACCTATTGGATAATGGGAGTTTGACACATGCAGTTAAGTCTACATTTGCAGTCGGCCCAGCCAGACTGCAAAGGTAAAAGTGACTCATAAGCTAAATCATCCTGTCACACAACAATGGTGATCAAGGGGTAGTTGTATAACAGGTGGTAATAGGGTAATGTACTGAGCTTAAGAGGTGGTTCCTTTTTGTTTCTTTTACAATTTCCCAGATTTTAAACTTATTTTTCTGGGTCCCTTGGAAAACATAAAATGGGGTCCGAGTCCATATGAAATACTAGTACTTCTGTCCGCAAAGTTCTTGCATGGCAATAGCATATAACTACAAAATGGTATGTATACACACACAAATGGAATAAAGCAGTGGATCAAAAACTTTCTCAGTTCAAGGCACTCTTAAGGTCTCCATAAATTTTTCAAGGCACCCCTAAGTCAAAATAATTACCAAGTAGTGCCCCACCTTGCTTACTCCTGGCCCTGGCCGCGGCACCCCTGTGAGATCGCCGTGACACCCCAAGGAGTCACGGCGCACAGTTTGGGAACCACTGGAATAAAGTAATAGACGGCATTTATGCCGATTACCTTCTTGTACTTAATTATTAGACATTTGTCTAATCCTGTTATTGGCCTCAAAGGTCCCATTTCCAAGCCACTCATGGTCATTGATAAAATCAAATGCAGAAAATAACACTAAGATTAGTACTCTATTATTTCTTATCACATAGACTTATCTATGTAGAATTTACTTTAATTACTACAGACTTCATCATACATAATTAATGCCTATGACTTGTTGTAAGATAAGGGAAGCATATGAGTTACAGTTCGGCATGCTTGTCTGGCTGCACACTAATGAAGAGAGTATATATATGTGGAAGTTATTTGCAGACATTGGTATAGATGCACATGCCTTTCCTCTGTATCTCAGCTGTAAATGACTCGGGACCACGACTGCATTTGATGTTAAGCTGCTTTAGGCCTTCAGGGTAAATATGGTCTCAATTAGTAATTTTGCACCACATATATTACTGTATACTTACCTACTCTTCCAGAACATCCGAGAGAATGCCGGATTTCAAGGAGTCCTCCTGGACACCCAACAGAGTAACCTCATGAATCCCGCGGCTCCTTCTTGTAAAGAAGGTAGGATGAGGCCTTGATGGTGTGATTCGTGTTGACACGGCCCTTCCCACTTGCCCTTTTGCAATTTTTCTCCTTACTAAAGGACTTGTCTTGAGTGCACATGTCGTCTTTGGCGGAATTCCGGCCTCAGCTTATTATTTTAATGGGACACTTTATACAGTAAAGTGTATTTATAAAAACATTCAGATGTACCACAGTGACGCGAGGATACGAGGGTTGATACTAAAGTGATAGTATACAGGACTTTGAGCATATGGGGCAGCACAGTGGCCTAGTGGTTAGCACTTTTGCCTCACAACACTGGGGTCATGAGTTCGATTCCCGACCATGGTCTTATCTGTGTGGAGTTTGTTTGTTCTCCCTGTGTTTGCGTGGGTTTCCTCCGGGTGTTCCGGTTTCCTCCCACACTCCAAAAACATACCGGTAGGTTAATTGGCTGCTATCGAAATTAAAACTGTAGGACCTCTGCCTGTAATGTAATTGTTTAATATTGTCTTAAAATACGCTTGTGCCTTATTTATTGTCTTAAATCATACCTCACACCTTTGCCCCAATCTTCGGAAAGTTGGGAGATATCTCCTGTTCACTAATGCACTGGGGGTAAATGTATCAACTGCAGATTTTTTCACCTCGCCGCTATTCGACGAGTCTGCAGTGATTTGCCTTTAGAGCCATTGCCGCTTTAAATTTTCACTGCAAACTTGCCAAATAGCAGCGAGTTGAAAAAAATCGGCATTTGATATATTTACCCCCTGGTGCACAATGTAATGAATGAGTGTTTTGAGGGGAGAGGTGCAGCCTAGTGCTTCAAAAGTGCTAGGCACACTCATGGGAGGAGGTGTGACCATGCATCCTTTCTTGATGTGGCCACATCCCCATTATGATGTGTTGGAGCAAAGCCTGCTTCTTTGCATCGAGCATGTCCGAAATACTTCTCTAGAGCTTCACATCTTAACTGGAACTCTGTGCCTCACTATGTCAGAATCTCATTCAGTTTCTCAGCATTTAATCAGTCAAATTCACCTTACCCTGACTCCTCTTTTCCAAGGAACACTTTCTCCAGCCTTCCCCTCACACAGCCAATAAAAGAACCATTATTAACTGATAAAGCAGCAAAGACCCATTATGGGCAATTTTCTTTCAACAGTCTAGTACAAGTTAGACAATGAAAGAGACAATGTAATTAAATAACCCTGTTTGTCTCCAGTATATTTAAATTCTTAGTGGTGCTGAACCTTTTGTGATGCACCTGAGCATACGGCATAGTGAGGCATCTATTTGATTAAAGTAATGACAGTAACAAAGCAGGGTGGTTATTACAGTTACCTGCTGCTGATTCCTGACACTAAACATTCTCTCCTTTACTGAAAGTGGAGAATACTGCAGCTAGATTAGCCATATGCCACAATTCTGATCCTGGTTGAGACTATTTGCTAGTATTGGCACAACTGAACTAGGAGGCGCAGTGTCTAACACACCCCTCATATTCTCCAGGGACCCCCACAAGGAGGAATGGGCTTAGTGGCAAGGGATGCGCAGGTTGCGGTTCTCCAAGACAGTCACTAGCTAAATAGTTAGTTAACCAAGGTTAGTCAGACAAGCCGAGTCCAAGCCTGCTGGGAGGTGAGGAACAACAGGATAATCCAAAGGATGGTCAAGGAAGCCAAAGTTAGCACCAGGAAAGCACGTTAGGAACCAAAACAAAATCCAAGGGTAGTCAGAGCTAAAGCCAAGTCAATAACTGGAAATACACAGAGATGCAACAGGAGGGCAGAAAATAATCTGGACACTGTAGCAGAGGTAGAGACCTGATACTCTGGCACCTAAACGGCGCCAGCATCAGAACTAAATAGGGACCAGAGGAACCTGATTGGTTCAGCAATCAGTGATGGCACTGACCACCGACAGCTGAGCTCAAAGCGTCCTGCTGCCTAGCAATGGGACGCTGGTACAGTGCATGCGCCGGGAGGCACCAGGACAGCCAGGATAGGTTGCGTCCCTTGGCAGTGGCCAGAGGCCGTCCCTGCATATGTGTGCAAAAGTGCATGAGAGTAATCTGGAGTTGCACCAGGGGGGCCGTAGTGTGAAATGGGTTAAAGCCCTGACTGAGTGGTACAGTTGGCAGACTGTAATGCTCTCTCCTTTACCACTTTGACTACCTGCTTCTGCTGTCATAAGCTCAGTTGTTGATTTTCTGGATCCTGGGACACTAGGTCCCTGCTTAGAAAAGTAATAGCCATTAATCACCTCCTGGAAAGCCGATGAATGAGCGAACATTCCGATTTACTAGATAGGACTCCTTCCCCCCAACTAGCCCCAACATTAAATAGCATTCACATTTTATAAATACCTCAACCACCGTCAACTTTAAATTAATAGCATTCATATTTAATGATTCTTTCTTAAGTGGATTTAGTTTTTAAATGTTTAGCTTGCAACACTCCAACAGGGGGATTGGGTCCATTGTCATTATTGTCAATCAGTTTCATGCCAGATAAATAATATTTCCCATACATCTTTGTAATGACTGTTCAGGGTCTAAAGTATAGGCCCAATGAAGCAATCCAACATATTTGTTGGATTTACAAGATTTTTTTTACCTCTCCAATGCATCATTTCATTTATAAATGAAGCTTGTTAAACTCCAGCCTGTCACGCACTCCATTTGTACGTGTTTAAAGAAGAGGTCCCCAGAGAACCACACAAGTCACTCCCAGGATCCCTTCTGTGCACAGGGGATCCAGCATCACTTATTATCCTGAAATAACTGTCAAAGAGAACATAGAGCCAAACATCAGCATTACCAAAGAAGTCACTAACAATATATAAAATACTTTCTTTAATAAAAAAAGAGAAGGTTTACCACTTAAGATTAATTATTAGTGCTCCTATAGATATTATTTATGTCATCAAGCTCCCTGAGACACTATATTATGGAAAAATAATACCTGTAAAGATTAACTTGAAGGCAATTTTCATATCATATATTTTAGGTGACATCAATGTTGTACCTGATGATTAGAATGAAATATTTCTAGGTACATGCCCTGTATATATTTTAGTAAGTGACTGACCTCTATAAACAGTTATAACCACCTTGAGGGTATAATAAAGTATGGCAATAACGTATTATCATTGATCATTCAGTCTCTCCGGAAGAAAATCACCAGCAATGAATCAAACCCCACTCTTCAATGAAAAAGAAAACTTGTGCTACTTTTAGCACAATAATATCAGTTCCCCATCCAAGCCCCTTTACCAATGAATTCCTGGTGTTCCCAAGCAGAGCTGTATCATCCATTAAGCAACCTAGGCTCCTGCCTAAGGCTCAGTGGGCACTGAGAGGCCTGAATTATTCTAACTCATTTCGATGCATGTTTTCTTTTTATAAATGGAGGGGGACGTTGTTGTGGCTTACCAGAAACTGACATAAGCTTTCAGAACTGGTGGTAGAGGTCTTTACCTATAACAGCCGCCTTTCCTATAGAGTTAGGTGCACTCACAGGCAATCGAATACCCCCAGGACTTAACTCGAACATAATGTAAGCTTAGGTACAGTAACCGTCAACACGGAGGTAGGAGGGAGAGGATGCAGCAGTACAGCATACGAATAACCAGGGATAGGAAAGATTTTGTGGGTCAGAAGCGAGTAGGGATGTCACAGACAGGCCAAAAAGTCAGAGCTGGCAGCAAGCAGGCGTAATCCAAAAGACAGAGCCAAGAGTCAGGACGGTCAGCCTACAAGCAGGGTCCAGAAACAGTCCAGGGGTCACAAGGAATCAATCAGAGGCAGACAGAGTATCCACAGGAAAAAGAACAGGTTAACTAAAGCAGCAGCACAAACACTATAAATGTCAGGGAGGATAAGCCCTCCCTATCTTAAATATTGACGGGGACAAATCAGAGCGCAGAGCACCACTTCCCTTAAACAGTCATAGGTGACTGCTAATTAATTAACAATAGATGCCTGGACACGGCGGCTGAGAGGAGAGCGTCCCGGTGGCCCTTGCGAAAGTGACGTCCCAGCTGCCAGGGCAAAAGCCAGGATGCAGCCGAGCACCAGATCCAGCTGCGCAGTCATGGCCAGCGTGGCAGCTTGTAACAAACATAGGCCCAAACCAGTATTTACCTGGGAAAATAGCATCACATAATAGAGCTATATCACATAAGTCACTCGCAACTCTTACTTTATAATTGCTCAATGGCGCACGCAGGGGGGGGTTTCTGAGTCTCTAGAAACCCCCCCTGCGCTAACTAAGTGGCCACTGTCCTATACAGCACAGCCGCGGCGCTGTCAAAGAAGCATCCGTGGCGGTGCTGTATTGTATACAGCACCGCTGCAGACGCTTCTTAGACAGCGCCGCGGCTGCTGTATAGGACAGCGCTGGCGAAACGGAGCAGCAGCAGCTCTCTCTCGTGGTTTTTTTTTTTTCGGTCGGCGGGGAGAAAACCCCCCCCCCCCCCCCCGACAATCCTCCGTGCGCCCATGTTGCTTATTAGGAATTGGCATTATGTCTCTCTTTATTTATTTTATTTTTATTTATTAAAACCCTATAAAGTACTTTTGTGAATCCCAGTTTTTGGAATTTGTAACTTTTTAAAATGCAGTCCTATTTCATTTTTCGATGACATCAACATTTTTTATGCAATGCTTGGGAAGAAAACTACATCTACCATCATGCATTGCATGCATTACAGCAGTACAAAGAATATCTGACTCTCCCCTGTGACACCATTACCACAATACCTGTGATCTGGATGAACTAGGTATCCTGCCAAGATTAAAGCCAATACTTGCAGAGAAGGTTATACAAGTGCAGGCTAGACAGTCCTACTGTGATTAAGAGCAATCAAACTAAGCAGTATTGACCCTTCAAGCTCTGCACTAGTGGGAGTGGGCTCACTCACAATTTTGCCTCTGAACACAGCCATGAATAAAGAACGGCACCAAAACATCCTCCAAGAGTAACTTCTCCCAACCATCCAAGGACAGTTTGGTGATGAACAATGCCTTTTCCGTCAAGGCAAACTTGATTACTGAGTGGCTCGGGGATCAAAGTGCTAAACAGGAAAAATAAAGAGGGACACCCAAATTTGTATAGACCCCAATGCTCTATGAATACATTTTATTGTATCGTACATACATTTTTACCAAAGCAACATAGTACCTGTAAGCCTTAGTTTGAAGATGTAGTACTGCCTCCTGGTTGGTGGAGTAATCCTGCAAAATATTGACTCTTTGCATCAACTTAATGTAATTGCCAATAAAAACCTTTGACACTTATGAAATGCTTGTAATTTTACTTCAGTATACCCTAGCAACCTCTGACAAAAAGTTCTAAAAACACTGAAGCAACAAACTTTGTGGAAACCAAGATTTGTGTCACTCTCAAACTTTTGGCCATAACTGTACACCTTAGGACCAATATGCAAGTAAGCAACTCCTATACAAGGCAACAGACTTATTGAAGATACCAAACTAGCGACTGATGCAAGTTGGGAGCAGATTAAAGAATCACAGGGGTGACCATTACGACTTCATACTTACCATTACTGCCAGTAAGATAACTAAGAAAGTACCCTAGCTGACTAGACTACTGGTTTTTACAGCCATGTTTATAAACTCAGTATATCTGTAGATGTTAATAGCCTAATATATGTGCCAGTAAGATTAATTGGGCCCCCAGTGATAAAGCTGCATTCCTGACCCTGTATAAAATCCCTACATACCTGAGCTGCTTCATAAATCAACCTTAAATACTTCTGAGAAATAAATCATTGGTGCTATGATAGTCCCTATGCTCTTGTTTGTACAGTTTACCACATACAGTCATTTGTCATTTCACACAAATACTTTGCAAAGAAAACCCAATTACAGTAGAATAGAGAGTCATGTGTTATTGTAAATGTAAAACAACATTCTAAACTGTATTGCATTGGCAATTATGACAGCGATTAACCAGAGAATAGCAATCTACTGGATGGAATCCAAGTAAAACGATAACGTTAATTTATATGTAATCATTACACAAACCCAGGAAGCAGCTGGTTTATGGCAGAGTGCGGTGTCTTTCATGGAAATGGAATTACTGTAAGATGAAATACCCATTTGTAATTAATCACTCTTTCCTCCGTGTTTTCCTGTCACTTTGACTGGCCTGAGGAGGAGTTGGAGTGGAGTGAGGGTGCACGCATGGTATTAAGATTACTCATTACTATGTTGTGTTGGTTACTCCCTTTCTCCCATTCTCAGTGGTGGAGGAGGTCAACTCTTGTTCCAGTTTTGAACATGTCCGGCATGGTCCACCTTTGATTCACGTTCGTCCGTAAATCCATTTGCGCAGAGTATCTTGCTCTGTGCAGACAAATGGGCATTAATATTATTTAATGTTGGGCTGTTTGGGGGGAAATAGGTTTATTTGATACATATGAATATTATTATTTTAATGTCAGGGTAGGTTTGGGGGAAATATTAGTAAAATAAATTATCAATCTAGGTGCTAAATAAGTATATGGATATTAAATAATGAGAGTAATAGAGCAGGTAGTCACAATGGCTGATCAGTTGGAGAGCTATAGTCCTATATAATACTGTATACCTTTGATGAAATTGCAAGCAATATGCAAAAGAAATGCGTTATGCAGTTAATATATGAGACTGAGCTCAGTTGCTTGTTTGGACCGATGTATTGACTTGCATACTGCCACTAAAGAAGTCACTGACCGCTATGTGAGACCGGTGTACTCACACAACACTGGGGTGCACCAAATTGCTGTCAGATGTTCTATTATTCTATTCAGTATAGCAGGGTATTTAATAACTCTGGGACACTCTTCCTCTAAATGAATTAGATCATAGATCTATTCCTCCATACATTTATAACTGTTGGATGGAACAATTTTTGTTCCTAAAGCAGCCTAATATTAAAGGAGCCTCATTTAGCATATGAAAATTCACAGGACAATATACAGCATTTGGTTCTACAATAACAGTCTTATATCCTCTGTAAGAATGAATAAGAATAATAGATTGTAAGCTTGCGAGTAGAGCTCTCTTGCCACTTCCTCTGTCTGTTAATACCCAGTCTAGTTTTATTATTATGTTTGCCCCCAATTGTAGTATGCTGGCACATAATGATGTGTAAGACACTGAACTTATCTCATATGATATATTATTGAGTTATATCATTGAACTGCATTTTTAATTAATTTTATCTTTTGTGTTAATAAAATGTATTGTAATATTTAACTTATTTAAATACCTTTTATTTATATGAAGCTACATGATAATACACATTTGTGGAGTAAATATTAGCACTGTTCTTAGTAGTTTTTTTGGGAAGAAACAGGTCTATTTATAAAATTTGAATACTATTAAATTATCTCAGAGCTGGTTGGGGGCGATAATGTGATTACTATTAATTTAATACCAGGGCAAATTGGTCTATTTATGAATGGTTAATGCTAGTAATTTAATGTTGTGGCTGGTTGGGAGTAAATAGGTAATGTAAATAGTATTTAATGTCAGGGTTTGTTGCAGGTAGGGAGGCTGAATTATTAAAAGTGGGTGCTATTGATTTAACATCAGAGTTGTTTCAGGGATGGAGGCCTAGAGTGTTCACTCATTGCTAGACTTTCCATACTTAAAGTCCCTGTCCCTATCCCTTTTTTTTCCCAACCAGGACAGTTCTGGCAATTATTCCGATTCTGGTGGAGCAGTGCTGATATTGGGTGACAGTCCGTTCAGAGGGGACTTTGTAGGGACAGTATTGCTTATCTCTATCAATTTCCAGCAATGGCCTAACTGAAACCACATTTTTAACTGGATATCAATATGTAGTAATCATTATTAATTAATAGGAAATTGGGGGCTTCTTAACATGCATCTTGTAAGCTGTATGCTATGAAGCCCCCATAGTTTGTTTGTTTGCGAGCAGGGCCCTCTTACCTCTCTGTCTGTCTGTATTACCCAGTATTGTTTTATTACTGTTTGTTCCCCATTGTAAAGCGCTACGGAATCTGCTGGCGCTATATAAATAAATGATAAAAATGATAATGATACAACTTATTCAGGAACTTCCTACTGTATTATTGTAGTAATAAAATTACTAATTTACCAATCAGTTGGGAAGATAGAGTTGATAATATCTGCCTCCTGCTAGAAGGCATTGGGGACCCTATCTCCTTGGAGCGGCAATAGGTCTTCCATCACAACTATGTTGGCAGACAATATAGAGAGTTATATGTGAACGGTTGTATTGCTCTTGGTTGCGTAAAAAAATGTCCAGCTATCTCTTGTGAACTCTCAACATCTGTGATTCTATCTTAATAATATTTGGCAGGCAAGTCAGGCAAATGTCGTTCATCCAGATATGTCTTGTGTGCTTTGTTACATAGGAGGGATCATAACAAAATGGATGTGGATTTCTTCTTTGACAGTCAGGACTGTATGTTTGGTGTACTTGTAGATGCAAAAATAAACAAAATGAATCCACCAGAGGAACTGATTCATTACATTTGAGCAAAAGAATGGCATTTGTATACATTCCACGGAGAAGTGGATTACACATCTGACCTTTAACTTGGTGTGAAAGCAGTTCTCGGGGCTTTCCAGTTAGCACTTTATGACTCTTAAGTGACCCAGTGTTTATGCTTCAAACAGAGGAAAGACTTCCATCCACTTTAGCTTTTCTAACTAAAATATTTTCATATGTTTTATTTTAGCGCAAGCATCTGGGCCGTGTTTTATAGATTTACATTAAAAAGTGTCATTGTTTTTGTTTGTTGGTTCCCAGCACTTAATGGCATTATTTATTTAGATGTACAACATCTGGATGTGACACAACTTTGTGTGAACGGTCTTTTGTAGAAAGACAGAAACTGATTTAAGATAAGATCTGTTTGGCCTTGGCAGTTTGTCATGCTGCAATATCCCGTTTACAAGTAGGTATTGGTTTACTTTAAACGAGCAATTAAACAATTGACCAGAGCTGCATTTTTACATATGGTAGTAGCATTATCAAAAATATTATTAAGCTTACATTCTCTATATATTTCTATTTTATGGAGACAACACACTTAATTTGCTCCTTTGCATTGTGATTAATTCTAAATCAAATTATTATAAGCTTGAGTACCTGCATTGCTGACACCTTTACGGTACAGCTATGGGAACACTCTATGTCCCTAGTTTTGATGAGAAGAAAGGAGAAATTTTATAAGACAGCACTACATATTCAGTGAAGGTTAAACATCAATTATTTATTATTATTTTAAAGATGTATAATACATTATACTATTTTCAGGTCAGAATAATATCAACTTAATTTAATTTGTAATTGAAATTACTCTGGTGGGGATTTACTTATCCAGATTTGTCTTTATCTCACTTTACAGTTATACTTTAAACTTCACAATGCATTACCCTGTTGACAAATAGTTGAATTGTCTGTCCCCTTTTTTTGGTTTGATTGCTTTTCTGGAAGTATACATACATTATGCTAAAGTTTTGTGAATGGAAAGTACACACCTTTTTCAAATATATGTTTTAACATCTCAGAAAATAATAGATGTAAGGTCTTGATAATTAGAACTGGTGGATTCCAGTAGCAGGAGAAAATTCACACGTTGTTTTGGTATAAAAAATATTTACTAACAAACCATTAACAGACAGGTATATAAATGCCATCTTCAACAGCACATATATACAATATAATAAAAGCCTTTGTAACTTGGTACTAGAATATCCACTGTAGTTGTGTAATATGTAGCCAGTAGAAAGCTCCAAAGGGTAGCCAAGAATTAAGAACCCACAGGGTAGTCATCCGGACACAACAGGGTTAAGAGTCAGAAGAGTAGTCATCCAAAGTGAAAGGTCAAACACAAATAAACAGTCCAAAACTTTTTTTAGAAGCACTGAATAGAGAAGCTGGTTCAGTAAACTGTCAGTTTGTTGTTAACAGGAAACTGTTTATATAGGCCTGAATCTGTATCTAACCAGTCTCAGGTGCTGGTAATTCATTACCACTTGCAGATCATTAATTCATTCCCTAAAACAGGTTTAGATAGATGAAATGTAAAGGGTGCAACAGGTTTGTTTACTGGGCCTGTGGCTCACTGAACAGAAGCCATCCTATTGCAGCCCAGAATTCGGAAGTTGGAATCCAGCAGAGATGTCAAGTGACGCCTGCAGCAGCCATGACATGCCATGCCAGAGAAGAAGCACAATGCCAAAAAGCGACCTTTGAGTGCCAACAGAAAGGCTTTTGGATGTATGAAGCTTCTGGATAAGTAGGTAAGATCTTTGGAGAAGTTTTAGACAAGGGTTAGCTAAATAAGAGTTCTGACAATAGAAATGTTTGAAAGTCTTTCTCACAATGGTTTCTAGGACCAGTTCTAAACTACAAAAATTTGTGACCATCACGGGAACTGTAGATTTGATTAACATTTTCAATGAAATTCCAACAATTTTTTACCATGTTCAATCCCAATGGCTACATTGTATAGTATTTTGAACAGTTTTCCATGCAAATGGTGAATTTCATTCTTCAAACTTCGAGCACAGTATTGTTCACTGTTGGAATAAAAAAAAAAATCTTAAAAACACAGTAAACAATATCCAGTTAAGCTCAAACAAGCTACATTTTATAATTCATTTTACCATGTTTAAAATCCACCAATGTGAACTGCAATCAACCAGATTGATCTGGCCAATTATATTATATTTTTAACTATTGAATTATTGGAGCATCTCCTACATTCAACAATAATCTAGTCCGAAACTGGTAAAGTTAATCTCATGTGACAAATAATATATAACAGATTTTACTTTGGCATTATTTAGTCAACAAAAAATAAAGCAATGTGAAGTAGCCATGAGTGAAAAAGTAAGTAGACGCCATGTTTCAGTAACTTGTAGAACCTCTTCAGCAATAATAATTTAAAATAATCATTTACTGTAAAAGTTTTTCATTTTGAACCACTGCTCCTTACAACATTGCTCCAATTCATTGATGTGCATTTGTTTATGTACAGCTTTCTTAAGATCCTACCATCACACCTCAATTCCAAAACCATAATTCTTTTTTTTCCATTCATTCAGTTGTAGATTTGCTGGTGTGCTTTTGTCAGAGCTGTAACTTAAAATTTTAGCGCCTGGGATGAAAAAAGAAAAATGCCACCCCCCTTAGCCCTTAATTTCAACCAAGTGAACATAAAATATTCCTAAACTTCGCCCCCCTTCAGTGTTGTGCCTTGGGCAGTCACCCCAATCGCACAGCCCTATTTATGGCCATGACTTTGGAACATTGATATATTTCATGATCCAGTACCAGCCGAACTTCAGATGTTATTATTATTATTATTATCGTTTATTTATAAGGCGCCACAAGGTTTCTGTAGCGCCGTACACAGTACAAACTATGGACCGTACAGGGAATAACAGTACAAAACAATAAACGAGTAGTACCAAGACTTCAGGGGCTCCAGGCAAGGCAAATATATTGAAGTGGAGCAGAAGATAAGGTAGCGAGACAGGAAGGAGGAGGGCCCTGCTCATACGAGCTTACATCCTATAGGGAGGGTAGACAGACGGCAGGCACAAAGGGAGTCGGAGGAGGGGAGCAAGTGCTCCCCACTACTGAGGTGGAGCGAAGTGAAGAGAGTGAGGGTGGAGAGAGGGTTAGGGGGAAGGCTGGTAGGCTTTGCCTATGTTGAACAGATAGCCTCATATTTTCCTCTAGAAAAACCTGGTATAAAAATAAGTCCATGGTGAACTCAATGATTGTGAGGAATCCTGGTTTCCGTGATGTTCAAACAACCCAAAATCAATACACTGTGTTTCGTTTTCACCAAATGTAGCGTTAAAACAACTCAACTTTGGTCTCACCTGTTCAGAAGTCATTGTTCCATTCTTGTGCCTCATTCAGATGCCTAAGCTACACTACAACGTTTTAAAAAGGGGCTTTCTCCTGGCTACACTTTCATGAAAGTCATACTTGATTAGTCTTTACCTATTGTAGAGCCATGAATATTAACATTTACCGTAGCATTTGGAGCATCACATATTCTAATTTTTGGGTGAATTTTTTGGGATGCCGTCTCCTGAGAATTGGCAACTGTCTTAAATGTTTTCCATTTGTTAATAATCTCCTAGTGCTGAACGATGGAATTCAAATTATTTGTGAAATTCCTTATAACCCAGTTGACACAGATGAGAAGCAACAATTGCTTCGCTGAGATCATTGGTGATATATTTTCTGATTGGTATGGTGTTAACACAAGCCTAGATGCTCAAGACAGAACTGCCAATGCTCTGCATTTATATAGAGGTAGAATGTGTATAGAGAAACCTTCGCACTAGATATGGAGGTGATTATCCTCATTTGTATACTTATACATTTAGGGCCTAACTGTGTTGCCATGCCAAAAAAATTGAAAAATTGGCACCATAAAACTTAAATTTTGATTAGTTTCCTTAAAAAATCATAAAGTTAAATATTAATACCATTTAAAATGTATGTCGATATGTTTATTTTATATAGAGATAGAAGTTCTTCACAGTGACGTCATTAAGTACCGCCGCCTTCTTCTTTCATCGCAATTGTTTGGAGTCGCATATCACAACAGTCATCATTGTGTGAGAGAGTCAGGAAGGACACGTTTGCCCTGAAGATGTCGTGGTTGGCAGCATCAATATGCTGACTAGTCTACCACCGATTTGACCATCAGGAAGTTCACTTGATTATCAGCACCTAGCTGAAATGACCTTTGCTATTAACATGGAAGCTATAAGGGTGTATTTACTTTAACTCTAGGTTTCTGCATGTTGGCTTATTGTATGTGGAATACATAAAGATTGTAGAGGGTCTGGATGAAAATTACCGGCTGTGAGGTCCACTCAGAATTGCCTAATAGGAGTAATCCTGTGTTTTATGCATAAGCCTATAATCTGAGGATTTCTGGTACATGCAATACTCTTATATGATTTTACCAATAAAAAACTTTTTTAATGCTCTATGGAATCTCCCCCGTTCATTCCTACTTTATAGATTTTAAAGAATGAAAAATCTATGTAAAACCACAGAGTTAAAAGATGTTGTACTTTTTCATATGACTGTATATACTGATGGTCTTTTGAAAATTCAACTTCTTAAAGAAAATGAAAAGTTTTCATGGTATAAGAATCATTATTTATTTATACAGAGCCACCAATTCGGCAGTGCTGTACAGAGAACTCACATAAGTCCCTGCCGCATTGGAGCTTACAGTCTAAATTCCCCAACATACACACACACACACATACACACATACACACATACACACACAGACACTAGTGTTAATTTTGTGGAGTGTGGGATGAAACCTGAGCACCCGGAGGAAACCCACGCAAACACGGGAAGAACATATAAACTCCACAATGATAAGTCCTTGGTTGGGAATCAAACTCATGACCCCAGTGCTTTGTCTTTTATATTGATCATTAAAAGTCATACACAGAATAGAATCAATTAGTGCTTCTAAAATACTTTTCCTTGATTAGGTTTTTCTTCTTATTTTGGATGTTAAACACATTGCCCTATAAGTATTTCATACTTAAAAAGCATGGGACTCTCATATTGTTACTTCATCATATATACTATTTATTGGCTAATGCTATTCTATATTATACACCAACCGCTCCTTCTCAGTCTCTACCCATGACTCTACATCCCCCTCTTTCCATACCTGTTGGCGTTCTTGAACCCCTGCTTTTCTCCCTCTACACTTCCTCCCTTGGTGTCCTCATCCACTCCTTTATCTTTCATCCCCTCATCTCTCCCCTTCCCTTCTGTCTCGTGTCTCCTGCTGTCTCTCGGCCATCTCATCTTGGATGTCCCATCGCTTCCTTAAACTCAATATTTCCAAGACTGAACTTATCGTCTTTCCCCCTTCCAGGACTCTCCCACCTCCCTCCCCTCTCTATTTCTGTTAATAACACTACCCTCGTTTCTGTCCCTCAAGTCCGATGCCTTGGGGTCATCTTTGATATCTCCCGCTCCTTCAAGCCTCACATTCTGTCCCTCTCAAAATCCTGCTACTTCCACCTTCGGAATATATCCAAGATACGCCCCTTTCTCACCACGGATGCTACGAAAACCCTTGTTCACTCGTTTGTAATTTCTCGCCTTGACTACTGTAACCTCCTTCTCTCTGGCCTACCTGATTCTCGCCTTGACCCTCTTAAGTCTATCCTCAATGCTGCTGCCCGCCTCATTTTTCTCCTCTTCTCACTCCCGTCTCCAGGACATTGCCCGGGCTGCTCCCCAGCTGTGGAATGATTTTCCATGTTCCATCAGGTTAGCATCTACTTTGAAAGGCTTCAAGCGTGCCCTTAAGACTTATTTCTTTATTCAAGTCTACCAGTCCTCCTCCTAACTCCCACCTAAGAATTCTAAGAATTACTGGATGCACAATTAAATAGGAGCGGAACAATCGCCGAAGCTTCGCACAGGTCAAGTCAGTATGCCCTCCCTAGACCATCCCTCTTTTTCCATTTCAAGCTCTCTCCTCAGTTCCCCCTCAAAAATTCTCTTCTAGCCCTATGCATTGGACCTGGACTCCCTTTAATTCTTTTGACTAGACCCAGGCTCCTTCTGGACCTTTTGCATCTTGCACTCTACATCCAACAGCTTGTTCTCTGGCAATGGTAGTTCCCTCTGCGATTCTGCTTGCAACTATTTTTGTAACTGTGAAGCTCTGACATCACTTTGTGCTTCTCCACTCCTTGGGCATACTGGGAAGTGTAGTTTCCAGTGCCCACGTAAGCAATCGACTTCCCCAAGCCTCCTCCCCTGTCTCTATACTTCAGAAATTCAACCCTAAAGGACCATTAATACTGGGTCCAGAGGCTACACTATCTTCTGCACAGTTAATGCAACTATATACTGTTTTCATGATTTCTGTGCCTCCTTGTTAGCAGGTTCCCCACCACCTTTATGTTTGTAAATTTACACCATTTGTCCCCTATTCTCTGTAAATGTTTGTCAAGTAACTTCTTATCTAATGTGTGTACCTTTAGAGCATACCTCCCAACTGTCTTGATTTAGGCAAAATAAGGTAACTAAATAACTTCAAAGCTTAATTCACTTTGAAATAAATGACTTGCTTTATACCTAGAAATTGTTATGCATGTTGTTTGAATGTTAATTCACTGTGACATGATTGTATCACAAGACTGTACTTGCTCTTTGCTGATTAGCGAAAAAAAACTTAACTACTATAAAATACAATAAATGCCTCTTGTAATTAAAGTGACATCTATAAGCGTGGGACCATTTCAGCGTAAGGATTATAAAACAGGCAGGCGTAGTTGAAGGAAGAAGATGTCATGTAGAGTGTTGCAAAGTTCAGCAAAAGTAAATAACATCTCTAGGGGGGGCAATGTATAATCTGTGGGGGAACACAGCTAGTATAATATCTGGACAGGTATGTGGGTTTAATGGGTGATGGGGGACTGCTGGTATAATGTGTGCAATCAATGTGGGCAGCACAGTAGCCTAGTGGTTAGCACTTCTGCCTCACAGCGCTGGGGTCATGAGTTCAATTCCCGACCATGGCCTTATCTGTGTGGAGTTTGTATGTTCTCCCTGTGTTTGCGTGGGTTTCCTCCGGGTGCTCCGGTTTCCTCCCACACTCCAAAAACATACTGGTAGGTTAATTGGCTGCTATCAAAAATTGACCCTAGTCTCTCTCTCTCTGTCTGTCTGTGTGTGTCTATATTAGGGAATTTAGAATGTAAGCTCCAATGAAGCAGGGACTGATGTGAGTGGGTTCTCTGTACAGTGCTGCGGAATTAGTGGCGCTATATAAATAAATGATGATGATGACATGTGGGAGCACTGCCGATTATAGAGTGATGCATTGCTGGAACAATTGCACAGAACACTGATTGGTGTGGCACAAATTAATCTTCACACCATCAGTACGCATCAGTGATGAAACAGAGAGGAAAAAGGTAATTTTTTTATTTTTTAGTATGAGAGATATCACCCCCTAATATATCTGAACGGCAAAATAAAACATCTTCCCTTGGATGGGCCACACAAAGTTGATACATGAAAGGGTCTTTTCACTGTTAAGAAAATGAGATAGGCAGGAGAGTAAGGAAGACCACAGACTAAACTTATCTACACATCTGTCATTTCTTTTGTGTTATAGCTGGTAGGCTATAACCATCAGCCAAATGTCACTTGTAATGTAATTATCTACAGCTTAAATTAATCTATTGTAATTTATGAAAAATCATAGAGGATATAAAAATTAAGATTTGCAATGCACGTACTTACATATTTAAAAATATTTATTATAAATTCTCTTTAAAAAGTCATTATTACTATTTTCTATTACAATGTAACATACGTTTTGTTCTGACCTGTTTTATCTAGCTCATGTTTATATAATAATACAGTGTCATGGACTGAATTTTTTTGGAAAGAGCCTAAATATTACAAATGTCAAAACCTAACTGCACTGCTTATGTAATCTTTTCCAGAAAACATAATTCCTCCATGGGTGCAGGGTGGCACAGCCTCACAGTGAGAAGGAATTTGCACTTCCCCAGTGAGCCATAAATGTTAGTTGCAGCTCTGGACTGACCTTATATACCACTGTGTCATAAGATCGCTGGAAGTAGTATAAATATATTTTTTTATATGGTGCGGTTAGTGAAAGAATTTTGAGGATGGGAAAAGCTAAGGTGGGGGGAGGCTGAAAGTTGATTAGGTTATCAGCAGGGATCCTCTCTTGTTATCATTCGGAAGAACAAACAGGCATTCGCAAACAGAACTGTTGGTGAAAATGTGCACTGGTCTGATATTGATGGTTGCACTAGAGATTCTTTTCCTTGCATTGTAGTTTTCTTTATTATTATTACTATTATTTTAATATGGTGCTGTCACATGGATATATAATGACTATTCTGTTGATACCATACAGATTAAATTTGCCTTATTCATTTTCAGTATGTATACAATAGCAGATCATTAATGTTTCCATATTTCACCAAAATCACAAAGTTCCAAATTAGTGTACACACAAATCTACAGCTGGGTGTACAAAACTGTGTTGTCAGCCGATTATTGAGCCAATCACGTGATAAACGAGCGTTCAGCCCGATATCCCATTAGTGTATACGCTCCAACAATGAACGATTATCGTTCCATAGCACATTGTATCGTTTCATTTGATTTTTAAACTGAATTAAAAATCTTGTTCAACGATGGAACAATGTCGTTCCAATCCTGCAATGTGTATGTACTCATGACCGGCAGTGTCCATAGATCTCTATGGAGTGTGCAGAGTCACAATCTTTTCGGGCGATGGTTATGACAGATGAAGAGCACAGATCTGAAGGTAAATCTTGTAAAACGTGTATAGTGTTTACACATGAATCGGCTGCTGAACGGGACTTTTGGTAAAATCTAGAGATGGGCGGGTCCGGTTCTCCGAGAACCGAACCCACCCGAACTTTGGGTATCCGAGTACCGAGCTGAGCAGCTCGGTACTCTCCCGCCAATTCCGAATCCAAATCGAGGCCGAACGTCATTGTGACGTCGTCGGATCTCGGGACTCGGTTCTCGCGATACTTCAACTTTATAAATACACGCCTCCACAGCAATCCATCGCCATTTGACAGAGGGAGAGAGCAGGGTGTAGTCATAGGCTAATTAGAGCAGGGACAGAGAAAGAATACAATATTGTTCTTGCAATTGCTCTAACCAAAATCGCTAGTGCAGAGAGGAGGATAGAGGTTTATTATTTTTTCTTCATATTTGGCACTCCCCAGCGCTTTTGGGTTGTCCCCCATAATTGTGCATTAATATTTCTGGCTGTCAAAAGTCATATCTGTCAGCAGTATCTACTCAATAAATGTTAGCACTCCTCAGTGTTTTTGGGGTGTCCTCTCTAATTGTGCATTAATATTTCTGGCTGTCAAAAGTCATATCTGTCAGCAGTATCTACTCAATAAATGTTAGCACTCCTCAGTGTTTTTGGGGTGTCCTCTCTAATTGTGCATTAATATTTCTGGCTGTCAAAAGTCATATCTGTCAGCAGTATCTACTCAATAATTTTAAGCACTCCTCAGTGTTTTTGGGGTGTCCTCTCTAATTGTGCATTAATATTTCTGGCTGTCAAAAGTCATATCTGTCAGCAGTATCTACTCAATAATTTTAAGCACTCCTCAGTGTTTTTGGGGTGTCCTCTCTAATTGTGCATTAATATTTCTGGCTGTCAAAAGTCATATCTGTCAGCAGTATCTACTCAATAATTTTAAGCACTCCTCAGTGTTTTTGGGGTGTCCTCTCTAATTGTGCATTAATATTTCTGGCTGTCAAAAGTCATATCTGTCAGCAGTATCTACTCAATAAATTTTAGCACTCCTCAGTGTTTTTGGGGTGTCCTCCCTAATTGTGCATTAATATTTCTGGCTGTCAAAAGTCATATCTGTCAGCAGTATCTACTCAATAAATGTTAGCACTCCTCAGTGTTTTTGGGGTGTCCTCTCTAATTGTGCATTAATATTTCTGGCTGTCAAAAGTCATATCTGTCAGCAGTATCTACTCAATAATTTTAAGCACTCCTCAGTGTTTTTGGGGTGTCCTCTCTAATTGTGCATTAATATTTCTGGCTGTCAAAAGTCATATCTGTCAGCAGTATCTACTCAATAATTTTAAGCACTCCTCAGTGTTTTTGGGGTGTCCTCTCTAATTGTGCATTAATATTTCTGGCTGTCAAAAGTCATATCTGTCAGCAGTATCTACTCAATAAATTTTAGCACTCCTCAGTGTTTTTGGGGTGTCCTCCCTAATTGTGCATTAATATTTCTGGCTGTCAAAAGTCATATCTGTCAGCAGTATCTACTCAATAAATGTTAGCACTCCTCAGTGTTTTTGGGGTGTCCTCTCTAATTGTGCATTAATATTTCTGGCTGTCAAAAGTCATATCTGTCAGCAGTATCTACTCAATAATTTTAAGCACTCCTCAGTGTTTTTGGGGTGTCCTCTCTAATTGTGCATTAATATTTCTGGCTGTCAAAAGTCATATCTGTCAGCAGTATCTACTCAATAAATTTTAGCACTCCTCAGTGTTTTTGGGGTGTCCTCCCTAATTGTGCATTAATATTTCTGGCTGTCAAAAGTCATATCTGTCAGCAGTATCTACTCAATAAATGTTAGCACTCCTCAGTGTTTTTGGGGTGTCCTCTCTAATTGTGCATTAATATTTCTGGCTGTCAAAAGTCATATCTGTCAGCAGTATCTACTCAATAAATTTTAGCACTCCTCAGTGTTTTTGGGGTGTCCTCCCTAATTGTGCATTAATATTTCTGGCTGTCAAAAGTCATATCTGTCAGCAGTATCTACGCAATGGATTCAAAGCAGTCCACATATGATCTAAATGAGCAACCAGGTTCTGTCACCAGTCCTGATGTTAGTGTTCCCAGTACGTCATCTGGCCAAGGCGATGTCAAACAACAGAGTGTTTTCAAATTAGTGCAAAAAACAAAAACCAAAAAAAAATTTACTGTATTGAAGCGAAAAAGAAGTGTAACTGAGCAAAAGTTAAGTGACGATAAAAAAAAAATTGCAAGCATGCCATTCTACACACGCAGTGGCAAAGAGAGAATGAGGCCTTCACCTTTGGCTATTAGTGGCAGATCCCAAAAAGTTACCCAGCCTACAATTGGTGCACAACTACTGTTACGCGTCAAAGCCGAGCTGCAAGATAACAGTGAGGCATTACAGGAGAATATTTGCTCTGATTCACAAATGACAACAATCCCTGTGGAGAGTCCATCCAACAGTGGGATGTCTAATCGTGACCATTCTGTTAGTCTACCCATAAAGAAGGGCCCTTTCAGCAGTTCTGCTGATATGTGCCTGAACAGCCCGAGTGTAGCCGGTGATACACCAAGTGAGGATGACACTTTGTCTTTAGAAGAGGATGTGGGGGAGATTTGGGTATCCGACGATGAGGATGCGGTTGATTGTGTAAGTCCTGCAGCAGTGTGGCACCAGTGGGAGCAGTTCTGGCATGTGAGGTTCTGGCACCAATATGCACTTTCCAAACACAAGCAGGGATGACGCAGGGGGCAGACCACAACAGTTTGACATCTGGGCTGGTTTGAAGGATTTGTCAAAAAAATGTGTGACCTTGACCATAATTCCAACCAATCCTACTATTAACATGCAAAGGATGGTGGAGGGCCTATCAGGGATTAAACTGTATTTTTCATAATTTTCACTAATAATGTTTGGGTGTAATATACACCCAAAGACGAGTGCTCAATTGCTAAGAGTCATTGATGGAGAGGAAGACAAGCAGGCTTGTCTGTAGAATTTGCAGGCAAATTGTGCTGCGTTATATAGGTAACACCCAAAGAGAAGAGCTCCATTGCTCCATTGCTAATTGTAATTGCTGAAATAGAAATAATAGGGCTGACAGTCTTGGTCTAAATCTGCAGTTACATTTTATTGTACCATAGCTCACTGCGAAACTGGAGAGGTGGCAGGGTTTAGTGATAATCTTCCTCCAACAATACTAATTCATCCCAATATCCCAATATCATAGAAGTCTGTGTAGTATGATGTAATTGCTGATAATGGCCTTCCAAAGGGAATGACTAGTTGATTTTAGGGCAGAGCTGTCACGGTTTTTGGGCAATTCTTTTACAGCACAGCAAATATCAAAATGTTTAGCGGACTCATCTGCATCACCACTGGGTGTCTTGGGAAAGCAATTTCTTTTACTACAAGCAGTTGCCAGAGAAACTGAAGGAGAAGACGTCCCAACAAGATGTTGATAAGTCTGGGATCCTTGCAAAGAAAATTAAGTATTTCATCTACAATTAAAATATAGTTAGCACATTTACTTTGTTTTATTGCACACTATAATTTTATGTAGCACCTTTTCAAAATCTATTATTAAGGCAATCACTTGACTCAAGCTAACCGTGTCTGCACTTTCTTCACAGGTAACTACTTCGCTGGACTAAAGTATATTCCCCTCAAATGCTAATCTTCTTGCAGCTGCTGTATTCTCCTACATGCTGTTGCAGAAACCACAAATTGACCCTAAATGTTTATGGACACAAACAGCATCTCCTGCATGTCATTTTTCAAAAGTTCTGTAACACCAAGTTGATAGTGTGTGCAAAACAGGAAATGTGATGGAATTCAGCCCCGCTGTAATGCTGGACCAATATTGGGGTCGTAATCAGAAATGACATATCCTCAGGAGACTCCAAGCAGGATTAGCCATCTTTCAATGACATCCCTTAGTTTTTGGAACAGTTTGTCAGCTGTATGCCTCTTAGTGAAGCTGCTGATACACAGAGTAGCCTACTTCTCAAAAATGTGATGTACCTGGGTACATGCTGCTGCTGTCCATGCTGGGGAAGGCGAATGACCAACCCAGTGGGCTTTCACAATCATATAATATTTTGTTTGCCCAGTTACGCTTGTACACATATCTGTGGTTAAGTGTACAGTGGGTAGAATACCATTTTGTCACCCAATAATGACATTTTTAGTAAACTTTCGGTACAGGAGAGAATTAGCTTTTCTAGTAAAATGGTATAGTGATGACATTTGCTAACAGGGACATAACACCTCAATTAAATGTCTTAAACCAACTGTATTAATAGTGAACATTGGACGCAGATCTAACACTAGCATAGTACCCAGGGCGTCTGTGATCCGCTTTGCGACTGGGTGACAGGTTTCATTCTTGCTTCCTCTTGCAGAGGATTGTTTAACTGCCAATTGTTGGGGGGGAAGACTGCAGGTGCTGGGATGTAGATGAGAGAAGGGAGGTAGATTATGCTGGAATGCTTGTTGTTATTTTTTTTTTAACCGAAGTTTCTGATTTTCCCAACAGTTTTCCAATAACTCGCTGAAAAATGACGAAACATGGATGAGGATCCCAGATGGTTAAGGTCCCTACCTCTACTGAGTGTGGCTTTCAAAATGCTACAAATGGATAGACAACTCTTGCCAGGATTCGTGTAAAAATAATTCCACACTTAAGAGTGGATTTTTGGTCTTATGCCCAGGCATGACAATGGCCTTTTTGTTATCACTGGCAAGAACTGCAGCAATTTTTCTTTTCAAGTGTATGAAAATCATATTGTGACATAGGAGGTGTTCAAAATTGAATAAAAAATGACTGGAAATTAGTGTTACTGAGGTTAATAATAATGTAGCTACAAAATAATACCTAAATTATGTTATTTTAGCACCAATAAATGTAATTTTTATAACAAATTGCAAAACAAAACCAAACAAAACCAAAACCAAAACCAAAACACGCAATGGCGGTTTTGCAAAACCAAAACCAAAACCAAAACACAACGGTAATCCAGATCCAAAACCGAATCCAAAACCAAAACACGGGGGTCAGTGACCATCTCTAGTAAAATCGTTAAAGATGTCGTATTGTGAGAAATTTTCTGTAGTGTGTATCCAGCCTTACACTGTAATTGTGACTTCCCACATATCACTTCCTTTATTGACATGTGTAATCTCTGTTTTTATTCCATAATAAACAGAATGCAGGTTGACCCTGAAATGAACTAGCATGCTGATATCTGATTGCAGCTATCCAGAAGCATGAATGTATACAGATTTCACACAGCACTGCGCCTGTCTTGTGTAATCAATTCTATTTTGAAGCTGTTGTGAGGACAACATGAGCTGTCACCATTTTTATGACCACTTTCTGGGTTATTACTGAACTTCTGATGCAAGGATCTAACTACAACACCAGATAATGGGAGTGTTACTTTTTTTTAATAACCTTCTCTTTATCTTCACACTGGGACTTCCAAGCAAGCAAGCACTGTCTGCTTTTCCCAGTCATACAAAATTGATGTTATAAGTGCTCCTATGACTCTTTCACCTGTGTTCATAGAATATTGGCTGAATTGCTCAGGTAGGAGCTATAGAGACAATAGCTACTACATTTACAAAACAGTAAGGCATTTGTAAAGCATGTCCAAAAGGTCAGTGGTGGAAGTGGGGTGTATACGGTGGTGTGCCATAATGCCACATCTCCTACTGCCTTCATTGTACAACTTGCATTCACTTACATTCCCATTACAATTTTCATACCAACTCTTTATTATGTCCACTTCTACCACTGCATAAGATGATACATACTCCCCTGGAATGTTCAGGACACTCCCGAAGATCCTGGGATAGTAGGCCACCCTCCCAGATCTTCCCTTTCTTGTAAAGTAGGCGGAGCCTTGGGGATGCATATTGTGTCAACAGGCCCCGCCTCTGCTACATCATTGCGCAGCAGTGGGTGGGACCTGATAATGGGAATTATATCAATATAACTCCACCCTCTGCAGTGTGATTACGGAAATTCTGTGTTGTTCAGAAGGGGGATGGACTGTGATGATGCAAAACTTGCCCCTTGGACCTCCCCTCTGGGAGATCCTGGAAGGAAGGTCCAAAATGTAAGCAACTATGATTTTAACTATGGTAATTATCTATAGTTTTTAATCCAGTGGGGGCTAATTCGAAAAGGTGAATTAAATATTTAAAAAAAGGTTTACTCAATAACGTGGTGAAAATGGAACAAATGTGCTGTGGCCCATAGCAACCAGATATGTGTTTTCAAATATATGACTGGTTGCTATGGGTTACAGAACATGTGAAATATCTAACGGGCGCTTTAAAATGTCCATTCATAGCCAGTTTTGTTTTAGTGCACACACGCCAGCATCTGTAATCAAATAATCAAATAGGTCTAAAATGTATTCATTAGCGATAAAAATAACAGCATATGGGCACCTTTGCAGTGTCCAACCATACACATTAACCAGTACAGTCATTTGTAAAATGTCATTCCTATTTATGGACATGTATTTAAGTCTAACATATAATGAACACTTATGGAACGACTCAATAACATTACAAAACATTTTTAAATAAAATATGTGAATAAAGAAATGTTCTTTATTAATACATTAATAATATTTACTATATAAAATTCATTTTCTCAGAGAAGACTTTACAATGGCTTGGGAAATGTTATAAATTGTAAAATTCAGGTAGGAACCTTATGTAGCTACTGGGGCAGGAAGGGGTTAAGAGCAGAGAATCAGATCACGGAGACAAGTCCCAGCAAGGTGAGTGTGAGGAGAAGCAGCAGTCTGGCTGCCACAGTCTTTGTGCTGTCATTTGCAGACTGGAGGTGGGTTATCTCTCTGCCATTCTGATCCCGCTGGTTTCGCATCTGCTTATTAAATGGAACATCGTCGATTTCCAAATCATAGTCCAATTCTAAAAACAAGAGAACATTGTAATTACTTACAGTGTAACCCTAACAGATATCCAGAAGGTCTGACATCCGGAGACTGTTGTCTTTCATTAACCCCTTCATTCCATAGTCAAAGGAGCATTTTCATCAAGCAATAAAACACAGTCATTTAAAGACCACATCATTTGTGAGGTAAGCGCTCAGTCTAGACATCACCCCTTCTTCTCTTACCAGAGTTATTATTTAGGATATACTGTACATACTCCCAGACAGAAAATGCATTTAAAACTACAAAATGCATACCATGGTATTATTCTGTTACGCAAACATGTAAATAAAGCTCAATAAAGTTGAAGGAAAATATAGGATGTTCTGATACTGGGACAGAGTGAGCAGAAAGTGTGGGCCTGTGAAAGCATTGACACACAGAAACAACATGGGCATTTGGGCAAAAAAGACAAAAAAACAAAACAAACTATGAGTTAAACATAGTAGAATATAAGGACATATGGAGAATGCAGTCCTGTAATAGTATTGGGTCACAAAAGAAAATGGGCTTGTGAGGTCACTGGGCATAGGTGGTATGCTGGTCTGGTACATGAGCCCATAGCAGACTAGAACATAATAAGAATGAAGGCCTGCGTTTGAACAGGATGGTTGTGGAACTGTGAAGGACTGCAGAGGAGGAGCATAAACATGTATGTACACCTTTGGAACTCCTGGCCCTGCCTTACCACACTCGTTCCCTACCTCCAATCTTTTAAGCACTCCCTCAAAACCTAAATTTTCATGCCTACCTCGCCCCAATCTAAGACAATTCCCTCCTCATGCTTTATCTGCCCCTTCCCCTCCTCACACTCTACCTGCCCCTTTACCTCCTCACGCTCTACCTGCCCCTTCCCCTCCTCACGCTCTACCTGCCCCTTACCCTGTTTTCCCTTCAACCTTTGCTGTCTCCATTTGCTACCCTGCCCCATCCTAAACAACGCCTTCCTCTTACTCCACCTACCTCTTCCACTCACTTCCCTCCACCCCTATCATCCTTCCCTGCCCCTCTTGAATGTTAACGGGCATAAGCCTGGCCCTTTCTACCTTGTATCCCCTTGCCCTCTTTGTTAGGGTTCCTTTTTTCCTGTTGTGACCTCTAATGTAGTTGCTTTCTCAATTGTTTATTCTTGTATAGATTTTTAGTGACTCTATTGTTTCTCTTGCCCCTTATTTGTTTATTGTTCTGTTTATATTGTGTTGATTGCATGGTGCTGCAGTTTCTGTGGCACATTATAAATAAACTATGATGATGATGATTAGAGAAAAAGATAATTTGTATTGGCTAATGCAGAAGAAGATTGCAAATTTATGAGGGAACTAACAAGGAGAATGTATGACTATTTAAGGACTACAAGAGAAGGAGATCGTGGGTCTGTGTAATGACTACAGTACAAGGAAAATATGGGCCTATGTGAAGACTACAATAGAGTAAGAGGGTGCATCTGTGTGATAATTACAGTAGTAGGAAACTGTTGGCTGTGTAAGGAATACAATAGAAAGAGAATCTGGGCCTATGAAAGGATTACAAGAAGAGGTGAATGTGGCCATGTGTGAGGATTACAGCAGAAGGAGAATGTGGGACTGTGTGAGAATTACAGCAGAAGGAGAATGTGAGACTGTGTGATGACTACAGCACAAGAACAATATGGGCATCTGTAAGGACTACAGTAGAAGAAGAGTGTTGGTCTGTGTGAGGAATAAAGTAGAAGGATAATGTGGACCAGTGTGAGGTCTACAGTAGAATGAAAATGTGGGCATGTGTGTGAATTACAGTAGTAGGAGAATGCTTGCCTATGTAAGGATTGCAGAAGAAGGTGAATGTGGCCCCGTGTGAGGATTACAGTAGGATTATGGTAGAAAGAGAATGGGGGCCTGTGTAAGTACTACAGTAGAAGGAGACTGGGGGCATGTGTAAGTACTACAGTAGAAGGAGAATGGGGGCCTGTGTAAGTACTACAGTAGAAGGAGAATGGGGGCCTGTGTAAGGACTACATTAGAAGGAGAATGGGGGCATGTGTAAGTACTACAGTAGAAGGAGAATGGGGGCCTGTGTAAGTACTACAGTAGAAGGAGAATGGGGGCCTGTGTAAGTACTACAGTAGAAGGAGAATGGGGGCCTGTGTAAGGACTACATTAGAAGGAGGATGTGGACCTATGTAAGTACTACAGTAGAAGGAGGATGTGGATTTATTTAAGTACTACAGTAGAAGGAGGATGTGGGCCTGTGGTGAGGATTACACTAGCAAGAGAATGTGGACATTTTTATGACTATAGTAGAAAGAGAATGTGGACCTGTGTGAGGACTACTGTAGAAGGAAAATGTTGACCTGTATGAGAAATACATTACAGTATTTAGCATAGATTGCAAGATGAATGAGGGAATAAAACACTGTTTTCTCAAGCATGACAACTAAATTTGTTATTATAAATTAAAATGAATAAGTGGCTACTGTTTGCCTGGACAAGATAAATATGTAAAAGAATGGACAGTTGTCTAAAAAATGCCCTTAAATTATTTAATTATATTGAAATATTTCTGTGATTATTTTGTTTATATTATATTTAATATATTTACATCTTCACTGTTTACTAGATCACAAATAGGGTATTTTTGTTTTCTTGTATACATATACAATGGCTATTAAAAATATGTACCCCCCTGTAGCACTTTCTCATTACTTACAATATATAATCATATTCTATGGTGTAGGAATGTAACAAATTGAATTATATTTGCATATAATAGTATTTCACTAATGATCATATTGGGAGATGTCAGTCTTCTACTTAATCACTCCTTTGTTATTAAGTGTCTAACTGTGCATCATGTTACAATAAATGATTGTTGTTTAATAAAGTCTGATTATTTCGCTGCTATTGTGGTTGTGCATTGTTTGCAAAATATTGTGATTACCCTATTGCTATGTATCATGTTTAATATTGAAACCAGGGCCTAGGTTTATTTGATCATTATATTATGGTCTTTCGGTTTTAACACTGGGCTGCATATCCTCCTTTTGTCTATTGATCCAATAGATAATTCACATGTAAGAATCACAAACACATTATTTTAAAGTATCCTAGAAAAAAGAGCGCACAACCTCTAACATATACAATATGTAGTTACCTTCATAAAATACTTCTATTTAATACATATTCTAAAACCAAACAATTCAGTAAAAAGAATACAAAAAAAACACCAATAAAAACAATTAAACAATCGCAAAGTACAAAAATCCAAGTCCAAGACCAGTCGTTAGTTCTATTGTAGTCAAAATTTTTTTACTGTGGTACACAACTAAATACAACTATTTGGTCTCTAACTCCAACCACTTTCTCATCCACGTTCCTCAAATTAGTCACTAAACCGGAGCTGTGTATGTATAGTTGTGCCAGTCCCGCTATCCGCGCTAAGTGTGTGCTTTCCAGTCACTTAGTCCTTGGAGCGCACGCATGTAGACTTCCAGTATGCCGGGTTGTGGGCACAACATGTTTTAAAGTACCTGTTCCTTGATGGAATTTAAAATATGTACATAAAATAATGTTTTGTATAACACTTTATTGGAATGCATCTTGAAGACCATACTATAAGAAAATATATTATTTAATAAACAGACACATTCTGAAAAAGAAGTGATAAAATAAAAATTATCATCATGTAATCCTATACTGCTCATCAGGTAAATAAAAGGTTAAACATTTTTCAGTGGTGTTGGTCTAGCTGAAGTCAAAAAGAAAAGCTCAATTATTTTATAGTAAGATCTGTTATTTTTGTCTTCCAAATGCACCACGGACTGTATATCTGCACTGTCAATACTCAACATAACAAAATCATATCTTTTATCTTGCCGGCTCTAGACTTTGCATGCAAAGTTTAGATAACCATGAAAAATGACTCATTTATTGTATAAATAGTTGCATTAATTTAATCTCTCAGTCCTGGGGAATGCCCGTTTTGGAGACACTGTAGGAATTCTGTTTAGTAACAGGAAAGAATATAGTTTGCCAGATTTATTTTAGAAGGGAAAACTTTGCCATTAAAACAGATCTACTCAGAATTGATATTCCTAGGTTGCTGGGAACGTGCCGGCTATTCCAGCGCCGCCAGAATGGATCTAGTTCAGACATGTCCAGTGTCGGCCTTTGTTTGGTTCAGTTTCGCTGAAAGTTTATCTCCTGCATTCCAGTAAACAACGGTGGGGCACAGATCAGTGGGTATTCTGCCACTGTGCCTGTATTTGTTTTCACAGGAGTCACGTTCATGAAAGACTTGTTACCCCAGAATGGTTATATTTGACATCTTCTATGGTATGGTAAGGTGTTATGTGCCAATTTGTGCTAGTTTAGTGTAAAGTTTCACCTTAGTGTAGAGGTAAAATGTTTCCGTAGGCAAAGCAGTTTGGGGAGGAGTAATTCGGCTAATTACATGTTTAGGTCTTTACCGCTAGAACTTTTCTGCTTGTTGGTGAAGAGCACCACCTTTTAATGGCAGCAAAATGACTTCCTTATTTAGGACGCAGTCTCTACTGCTTAAAGAGGACCCTGTCACCTGGATATCTAGCGTTATTTGTTACTAGAAGAATCCCGCCTAGGGGAAAGCAAAGCACGCTGGTTAAAATGTTCCCTCCCAGATGAATTGTTTCAAAAAGAACCCTGATTATTTGCTTGTGGCATTATGTAGTAAAAAAGACAAAATGGAGGCCCTGGTGTCAAGTCAGCTTTTAGCTATTTCCTACTCACAGTGGAGGCAATTATATTGTGGCCGCCGCTTAACAAATTACTAAGAAGTAATGACCTGCATGAAGCATGTTGTGATTAAATGGTTAATGAAACACTGCTTTTGCTAGGAATCTTTTGACTCCCTATATCATGCCCATATGCCGTTCATGGCTATAGCAATGATTGAACTACACGGCACAGTGGTGATCATTGACAGGTCCCTATATTTGTACTAGCCGCATAAGCTGTAGTGTTGGCCAACTGGCCTTATAGCATGTGTGGCCCGAGAACAATTGGAATGGTTGGTAATAGTCCCACCGTAAATGGTAGGGTCATAATTGGGTATGTGGAAATGCAGTTAGAAAGTGACCACTATCAGCCTGTGTTTGCCGTCATCATACAACCATGTAATAAGAGGTCCCATTCATGCCTGAGCTCCGGGGGGACAGGTATCTTCCAACTTGGTCTGAAATCTGTGTGACCAAATTTGGCAATGGATTTGCGTCAATTTGGCCAAACATCAGGATCAAGCATGTGGCTGGCATAATTCACATTGGGTTCCATGAGGAATGCAACCGGACTACTTCCTGAATAGGTGCCAGGACAAGCCCTGTGGCTGTAGGCAAAGGGAAGTATTTTCCCCCCATATTGTCAGTAAGCCCACTTGATAAAAATCTCAAGAAACCTTTCTCAGCCAAACCAGCCTTCTTCCATTTTCAGTATGTTTTGTTCTCTAGGGACCACCAGGGTATTTTTGCTGCCTATGGCTTATTTTTCTTGCACAGAATTGAATCCATGGCCCTAGTGTTGTTGAGGCAGCAATGCTAACCAGTGCGCCACAGTGACACCTAATCATGTAACCCACTTGATTAACGAGATGTCAAGGTTTAGCATTTCAGTGTAGTTCGTAATGAAAGCTAGGAAACGATCGCTCCCTATGGGTTACAACAAATGCATTTTATGCGCTAGTTAATTAAATAATTCCTTACATATTGTTTTCAACATAAAATGTTCTATATAACGTCCCTTTACCCGACCTCAAAAGTATATTCAGACAAGATGTCTTTACATATCATTACATTCAGTCTACCGAGTGAAACGGATCCCGCTGGGTGAGACTTGCATGAATAATTGAGTATGTGATATGTTCTTTTTGTACAGGCAACAGAATTAAAAATAAGTAACAGATTGTGCTAAATGCCATTATTTGTATTAATCTACATTTTGTTTTAGTATGGTAAACAGCACAATAGTTATATCTGTGTTCCTTTAGCTCAGCACAATGAGATCAGTGCTGTTACTGTATATTCACATGGGGATCACTATACCCCTGTGTTAAATACATTATTTTGCACGGACCTGACACAAGTGCATTAGCATAAGTCCCAGTTGGATACTGATAAGATTATTTCCCAGGTTAGACAGTAACACCTGTTTCAGAAGCAGTGAAAACAAAATTATCCTGTGTAAATGGCATTGTGACTTCTTAATTAAGACGTATCAGATCTTGAATATTCTATTGTAAACAAATTAAAGAATAGGAAACTTATTCAAATAAAGTTCAGTGACACCTAATGTTAGGGCTTTTAGTTATCTTGTATTACTTTTTTGTATTCAGTATGCTTTGGCTTTATCAAATAGGTTGTTTAATGGCTATGTCAGGGGTAAACAATCAGTGGTTATGCAGCTGTTGTGTGGCAACAATTTCCAGCATGTCTACCACCGCTAAAGATTTTAGAGCAAATAAAAGCATATCTTCTACGACTGCCGATTTTACTATGTACACTATGCTGCACTGTACCCTGTCCGGTAAGAATACATTCAAAGGGGCATATTTACTAAACTGCGGGTTTGAAAAGCGGAGTGGAGATTATAAGTCCTTTAGATAGACGCCTAGCGTGTCTTTTACAACAACTCGCTCATATCTATGATAATTGGTTTCTGAACATTTTGCACTGTTCTTTGAGTGTTCATGTGCTATGTGTTCTCCACTACACCATTGCATTTACCGTTGACCTTTGCAAAAATAAAGTCTTTAAAAAAAAAAAGTGGAGATGTTGCCTATAGCAACCAATCAGATTCTAGCTTTCAATTATTTAGTGCATTCTGCAAAATGACAGCTAGAATCTGATTGGTTGCTATAGGCAACATCTCCATTTTTTTTCAAACCCGCAGTTTAGTAGATATACCACAAGGTGTTTTTACAGAAATTATTTAGCATTGATGAATGCAATCAGGAAATAAGTAAATAAGTAAAGAGCATGTGAGCAGAGCATAGGACTGTGTAGGAAAGGGAGGGAGTTTGTCCCATACTCCTTGCTTCACATGGGCTGCTCAACGTCTCGCTGGTTTTACTACTGGGCCAAATTAATGAAATTACAAAAAGTGTAATTTTTCAGACCTCAATTAATTATTCAGCCCAAGTTTTGGAGCAGAGCATATTGCACCAGGAGGAGAAGAGGTCATGATGGAG
The DNA here is from genome assembly GCF_038048845.1 of Mixophyes fleayi. Classification (NCBI taxonomy): domain Eukaryota; kingdom Metazoa; phylum Chordata; class Amphibia; order Anura; family Limnodynastidae; genus Mixophyes; species Mixophyes fleayi. The sequence continues at coordinate 35,036,540 of NC_134410.1, forward strand.
GCATAGGTCAGATAGGTATGCTTATATAGTCATTTCAATCACAGCATTTGGTTGTAGGGCAGTGATGGGCAACCTGATACATTTCATGGTGCAGCCCTCTAACCTTCAATAGGGCCGCACAGTACCATTAATCTCCGTAATAAGTTAAAACAACACATTTAATCATAGAAGGAGGCATCTATCTGTAATAACATACCAGTAGGCATTTAAAACAGAGTTACAAGCTACAATAAATAAAGGGTGACTATAAAGCAGGAAAGCGTTGAGGACCAGCAGTGAAGACTCGGAGGGCTGGATGCAGCTCTAGGGCCGCCTGTTGCCTACCACTGTTGTAGAGCACTCTCTCATGTATCCACCACTGTTGTAGAGCACTCTCTCATGAATCCACCACTGTTGTAGAGCACTCTCTCATGTATCCACCACTGTTGTAGAGCACTCTCTCATGTATCCACCACTGTTGTAGAGCACTCTCTCATGTATCCACCACTGTTGTAGAGCACTCTCTCATGTATCCACCACTGTTGTAGAGCACTCTCTCATGTATCCACCACTGTTGTAGAGCACTCTCTCATGTATCCACCACTGTTGTAGAGCACTCTCTCATGTATCCACCACTGTTGTAGAGCACTCTCTCATGAATCCACCACTGTTGTAGAGCACTCTCTCATGTATCTACCACTATTGTAGAGCACTCTCTCATGTATCCACCACTATTGTAGAGCACTCTCTCATGTATCCACCACTGTTGTAGAGCACTCTCTCATGTATCCACCACTGTTGTAGAGCACACTCTGATGTATCCAACACTGTTGTAGAGCACTCTCTGATGTATCCACCACTGTTGTAGAGCACTCTCTCATGTATCCACCACTGTTGTAGAGCACTCTCTCATGTATCCACCACTGTTGTAAGGCACTCTCTCATGTATCCACCACTGTTGTAGAGCACTCTCTCATGTATCCACCACTATTGTAGAGCACTCTCTCATGTATCCACCACTGTTGTAGAGCACTCTCTCATGTATCCACCACTGTTGTAGCGCACTCTCTCATGTATCCACCACTGTTGTAGAGCACTCTCTCATGTATCCACCACTGTTGTAGAGCACTCTCTCATGTATCCACCACTGTTGTAGAGCACTCTCTCATGTATCTACCACTATTGTAGAGCACTCTCTCATGTATCCACCACTATTGTAGAGCACTCTCTCATGTATCCACCACTGTTGTAGAGCACTCTCTCATGTATCCACCACTGTTGTAGAGCACACTCTGATGTATCCAACACTGTTGTAGAGCACTCTCTGATGTATCCACCACTGTTGTAGAGCACTCTCTCATGTATCCACCACTGTTGTAGAGCACTCTCTCATGTATCCACCACTGTTGTAAGGCACTCTCTCATGTATCCACCACTGTTGTAGAGCACTCTCTCATGTATCCACCACTATTGTAGAGCACTCTCTCATGTATCCACCACTGTTGTAAGGCACTCTCTCATGTATCCACCACTGTTGTAGAGCACTCTCTCATGTATCCACCACTATTGTAGAGCACTCTCTCATGTATCCACCACTGTTGTAGAGCACTCTCTCATGTATCCACCACTGTTGTAGAGCACTCTCTCATGTATCCACCACTGTTGTAGAGCACTCTCTCATGTATCTACCACTATTGTAGAGCACTCTCTCATGTATCCACCACTGTTGTAAGGCACTCTCTCATGTATCTACCACAGTTGTAGAGCAATCTCTCATGTATCTACCACAGTTGTACGCTCTCATGTATTCACCACTGTTTTAGAGTAATCTCTCATGTATCCAGGTAGCTTTATTTTGGCATACTTGCTGCTAATAGCATAACACATTGAATCTATAGATTTCTTAAAGTACTGTAGCATTCAACAGATTCAGTATTTCCAATTGACCACATGCACAGTGGCTTCCGGTTATTAATGTAAATAGCTCAGTTAATCTGGGCAGATAGGATCACCTCATGTTGTTCTATGTAAAAGGTTCATCAAAAAGCCTGAGTAGATCATAAATGACATCATTCACTACCTTTGGTGTTGTTATCTCAAATGAGATAAAATAGCAGAGCAGATAAACACACCCCCTACAGTGCTATGTACCAGTATGTGAGTAGTGTCACTTACAGTACAACTCCACTCTTTACCCTCATGTATACTCTGCTTTACAGCTGTTACAGAGACATTATCACCTTATCACAAGTTATGCTAATGGAACTGGACTAGATACTGTATCTATTTGTTTATTGCATAGGGGAACAAATGTCAGCAGGAAAAGTCATTTACTTTAACTCTTGCCCCTGTTTTCAGATTACAAAAATACAAAAACTCTTTACCAACTAAAAGAAAAAATACTAAATAAATAAATGAAAATTGTGGGGGTCATGTAGTGTTGGAATGCAAATTGCTAGGCTCTTTATCATCCACACAAGATCCAAAACTAGTGCTTTGTGCGCATGAAGCAAAAATCCGTATTATACACCAGAAGCACAATTTGCGTCCAAGTCTACATGACACCCGCCCACACCACCAGCAAATGTTGAAGCTTTGGCAATGAATTGTTAACGTAGACAAAACAGTAAGACTTGTGGGAAAAAATATGGTGAATACACGGTGAATTCCAATCGTTGTTACAAAAATAAATTGAACCTTGCTTTGATATCGACTGGACACTGTACAGGCAATCATCCCACTTCTCTGGAAGTCAATATCAAGCCTACGCACTGACAAACATAAGTCATAATTTACAGGAGTGACATCTCTATTTCCCAAATATAAGTGAGCACACTACTATTCGCCAAATGTAACAAAGAAATTACAGGATATTTCACATATATTCCTGCCAGTATAACAATATTGGCAACCCAGTATAAAGTCATAACTTGTTAATGGTATGGTGTTTGGGGTTCCGCCACTGCCTCCTTCCAAATCCCCCACCCCATATCCCTTTCTTTCTCACACTGTTTTCACTGTAACGTTTCCCTTCTGCCCCTCTCCTTTATTTTCATGATTTTATTTTCTAAAGAAAAAGTCAGATGTTGCTGAAGTGCATGATATATTTACCTCCTACTTCTACAATTCACTGTGGAGTAACTTATGTCCAACTGTGCTCTTTATTCTTACATAAATCACTTTAAAAATGCATTGTAACATCATCACTAAGAAAAAAGTAATATAATCTAGCTTAAAAACAAACAAGTTTGACAACTAAACAAAACTGATTGGTTGATCTAGTTTTTCCATTATAGTGCTTAGATCTGTTTTTTTCTTTTTTAAATTATCCTTTGGTGTTTATTTTTTTTATCCCCTCCATTTAGCAATTGCTCACGAGAGCGTTCAGTAAGTAGCACGCCCATTATTATTATTATTATTGTCATTGATTTGTAAGGCTCCACAGTGCTCTGTAGCACCGCACTATGGGGATAACAAAGCATATTTAAAACAGGGACATACTAGGTAGACAGAATAAATGCAGACCTGAGAACAAAGGATATGGAGGACCCTGCTCACACGAAGGCATACATTCTAGTAGGAGGAGAGTAGAGCTAAGAGCTCTGAGAAGTGAGTGTGATAGCAGCAAGGACAGTGGGGGAGCTACCGCCACTGCAGGGGGTGTAGAGAAACAAGGCCATAGCGGCCGAGCACCCTGCAGCGTTAATATTTCCATCACTGCCTTCAGGGGAGGGCTGGCAAATTTTAGCCTGGGGGGGCAAGACTCTACTCAGCAGCCTATATTAAAGGGAAAAAAATGCAGATGGCCCAGTGACCCAGCCCAAGGTAGCCCATTATGGGACCGGCCCGGGGGGCATATGCACCCCTGCCCCCCAGCCCAGCCTGCACCTGACTGCCTTTGATCTATTAATCACAGACCAAGTGTAATGATGCCAAATCCAACAGAAGAGCAGAGTGGAAGCTGTGGGAGGAGGGACTCCATAGCCGGACCCTCCCTCCATATTTTGCTATGGTGTCTGGCCATGTAGTGTTCTGCCCCTGAGTGAGGGTGTACCATTGAGATTAATATGGGTGGGAGCAGGGTAGGCTCTAGTGAAGAGGTGAGTTTTTAGAAATAGTTTACAGAGTTGAAGACTGGGGAGCAGGGGCTAGCGTTAGCCAGGGGGGGGGGGGGGCAAGACTCGGCTCATCAGCCTATTAGGAGTGTTTTAAAGGGGAAAAAAATGCAGTAACCCAGTCCAAGGTAGCCCACTATGGAATCAGCCTGGGGGGGTAGTTACTCCCCTGCCCCTCAGCCAAGCCAGTCCCTGCTAGGGAGAGTCTGGTCGGGTGTATGATCTAGATTTATTAATTATCTATTTTTAGTTAACATGCAATTTTTCAACATGAATTAATACATTTCTACAGTAAATAATAAGCAAAAATAATTAGTCACTCTATAACAAAGTCTTTCTGTTTATTTAACATATGGATGTGATTTATATCAATGTTATCATATTTAGCTGTTTGTATTTCATTTAATTGAATTTGTATCATGATTCCCAAAACACAATGCTGCTTAATATGTCAGCACTTTATAAATAAAGGATAATAGTAATAATAATGGTGGTACTTTATACATACAAATGCACTCACTGCTGCTAGAGAACGTTTGCTTGCTGTTGTTTTTTACATTTGGAAATCATTTTTATAAAATAAAAGTTAAGAAACAAGTAATAATAAAAATATTTTCACATTTATAATATGAAGTCAAAAATAAAAAGGCCTGAACTAGAAAATCCAATAAATAATAAAAATAAGTCAGAAATCCACAATTGTCAAAGATGAAATAAACTGCAAGAAGAACAAACTATATTTACATGAGCTCATGAACATTTTAGATTGCCTTTATTTAAGACTTATCTTAATAAAGAATTCAAGAAGGATTTGTAACAAAATGTTATCCTTTACTTTGTTTAAAGATATCAATAAATGCGTATATAATTTATAATCTTTAAACAGAGTAAATGCAGGTATAGCTGTTACCAGTTATATTTACATTGCGCTGTTTTATTGTTGGAATAATTGTCACAGCAAGATAGAGCTGTAGTTGATGAACTGTGTAGACACCTAGTGTACGGTACTTTATAATACAGCTTACTATTGTACTGTACAATGTGATTACATAACTGATGGCTCATAGTTTACTATGACTTACAGCATCTCAGTTCTAAAGCACACTACAGAATTTTCCACCAACTTTTTATGCCGATCGATTTTACATTCGATCGATGTTCCGATCGCTCGGTCCATGGACTGCATACACACTAGCATTGTTTAGGACGATAAAGGGAAGAGCGGACGTCCCTTTAGCGACTTTTTACAGCCATGTTGTCGTGAGCAATGACCGTAATTTCGTACTCGCTGTTGTGGATCGGTCGGAAGTTTATACACACTACACAACGGAAACGAGATTGGAACGAAAATATTAAACGGTACGACTAACCAAATGAGGCGACAATCGTCCATTTGGGCAGACTTTCGACCATCGTGTCACTGCACACACTGACCCGACTTTTGAATGAGCGGTCGTATGTCGGCTGATTTTGCCGATTATTGGACGAAAACCGTGTAGTGTGTAACTAGCTTAAGTGTGGCTTAGTGGTTACCACTTCTGCCTCACAGCACTGGGGTCATGAGTTTGATTCCCGACCATGGCCTTATCTGTGTGGAGATCGTATGTTCTCCCCGTGATTCCTCCAGGTGCTCCTTTTTCCTCCCACACTCCAAAAACATACTAGTAGGTTAATTGGCGGCTATTAAAATGACCTTAGTCTCTCTCGTTCTGTGTGTGTTTGTCTCTGTGTGTGTATGTGTGTGTGTGTGTGTGTGTGTTAGGGAATTTAGATTAAGCTCTAATGCGGCAGGGACTAATGTGAGCTCTCTGTACATGCTTGCGGAATTAGTTGCAAGATATAAATAGATGTTGATGACAATGAGTGTATTTTGCATATTTGCCCCAAGGGAATGAAATTTAAGGACGGAACCTCCACCATTCATGTGAGGTGGGAGGGCGGAATTAACCTCTATAGTCTTTCCTATGAACATATAACTGGTCCTATATTATATTTTTTTTAAAGTTTTTTTCTGCCTGCTGGTTTCAACATACTAACAATAACCCAAATCCAAAAAGTCTGAACTGACCAATAAACTTTAAAATTTACTTCACAAGTCTTCTGATGGTTCAATACATGCTTGTGGGGGGGCTGGACAGAGAACAAACTGACAATGTTCTGGCAGTAAATTTATTGACTGTAAATAACTGCTTCATTCACAGTGGAAAGATCGGAATGGGTAATATGCTGATAATACCCTATAAAAGGCCCCCCTGACAAGGAATTCCAGTCATTATTATTATTATAATTATTATTACTTTATATAGCACTGAACATATTCCTCAACACTGTTCAATAAGGGGAAAAACAAGTGTATTAGTGAACAGGCTAGAAGAAAACATTACATTGCATTACAATAATATTGAAAATCGTCAAAAACTGTACATAAAAAATGTTGTTGTTTTATTTAACTAAAAGAAGTCTACAGGTTCCTGATTAACTAGTTTAATATAATGGCTTGAAAATTGTGGCTGATTGCTAAAACACATTTGGAAATCTTGTCTACTTAATTTGAGCCCTAATCAATTAATTAATTTGGGAAATGATATTCATTTGTAGGGGATATGGTGAAAAAGAAAAACAGTCAATCAAACACTGGTGTTGAGCTGGCTACTGCCTGGAAGGAAATACTTTAAAAATTAACAAAGACAAAACTAATAGCAAATATTTATCTTTACTGTATGTAGCTCTTTAACTTGTTGTTACTGGTGAACTCAGCCTAAAATATATATATAAGTCTGCAAATCTCATGAAAGCACCACATCAAAGCAAACATTTGTCCTCATTTTCAGTGGCATTATTGTGAGTCACTCAGTGATGTAGTGATAGATACAAACCACTTATATCAAAGCTTAGAACTGTTCAGAGCTTGTTCACACTGGCTTATTTCATGCTAGTGTGAGTCCTAGTATGTTTACTGTATAGTCTGAAAAAAGAGTGAGTGTGATGCTGATTAACAAAGCAGCATGCTAAACCTAGTCTAATAATGTACAATTATTATCTTTTATATTGTGCCAATTCAATACTTGACTTGGCCGGAACATCCTTTTAATTATGTGAATTATAATGCTGTCAAATACAAATGTATACTAATATGCCATGAATGTATGTCTCAGAATTGAGGATAGTTGTATACTTCTATAATTTTACTAGAGAAGCAATACGCAGTCACAATTTTTTACCTGAAAAAAAACGATTGGATGGGATAACAGGAAATAAGCATTTTGAAACTCATACTTCTTCAGTAAAGCATTTGAAAGAACAAATACACTCAGTATTTTGTACAATTAGAGTGTGAGCAGAAATAGTGATTAGATAAACAGAAAATTGCTTACAGTATTAGCAACTAAAGCAACATGGGAGAGTTGTCTAGTGACACTTCATTTGTAGATTTCTGTATTTCTTGGCAAAAGAGACTTTTACGGCTGAATAGGCTATTATACAGAGGTGCGAAGTTCCATCTATACAATCTTAAAGTTCCGCTTTTGCTTTGCCATTCCAAATTCATTCTGCTATTTGGTGTGGGTGGGATATGACCGAGAGCACTTAATGCCAAATTCCACTGGCAAAATACAGGAAATTTGAAGGTCAAATTTGGAATGAGGCACATTTCTAGCGGACAGCATCAATCTATACTATAACGCACAGCAGGTCAACAATGTGGATAGAAGTAAACAGCACAAAAACGTATATAAGTGCAGACAAAAGTTGTATAAATACATGCAGTCCGTGGTGTATGACACCTTTTCTTTTATATTATATTACACTTGTATGGCTCTTTTGAGGTCCGTTCTTAACCTTTGTTATAAACTACTTGGAACCATTTTAAATAAAGCTTGATATTGCATCTGGGTGCTCCGCCTGCCGTTTCTTTGGAGCTATAGGCAATTCACGCATGCTACCGTATATGTGGATCTTACACTCGATACTGACAGCTGGCATTTGCCATTCATATGGACACAGGAGCAATGTGCCTTACATATACATTTCATTTGGGGTGATTCACTTCAGATTTTGAGGCTTCTTTATCATTATTATTACATGTCCAATCGGATCCTGTACTATGGGACACATTTCCATTAGGACGGAAGTTCTCCACCACCATCGGACTGTTCCTCATATGATCGTTGAATACACCATGGACTGCATGTATTTATACAACTTTTGTCTGTACATATATACATTTTTGTGCTGTTTACTTCCATCCACATTGTTGACCTGAGCGCCCGATGGAAACCCATGCAACCATGGGGAGAACATAGAAACTCTACACAGATAAGACCATGGTCTGGAATAGAACTCATGACTCCAGTGCTTTGAGGCACCCCGTAGAGGTTCCAATCATAATTGCCGGTAATGTGATCAGCATCAGCCAGACATTGTGGCGACGTCTGCGCGCCACATCGCTGGCAACTGAATCTTCCCCTAAAGGAGGAATTCAATTGTCCAAGGAATGCCGCTGGAAAGGTCATAGGGGCACTCCACGGTGATGTGATGTTGCACAAAATTGAATACCCCCTAATAGTAAACCCTAAGTAAAAGCTTATTTGCAATGTACAGCATACTTACCAACCTTCTGATCTTCAAATCCGGGAGCCTGCGGAGGAGGTGGGCGTAATGGGGGTGGGGCTCCAAAATGTGTGTCATTTTGGACCCGCCCCCATGATGTGATGATGCAAAATGCGTCATTTGACAGTGGGGGGCGGGGCCAAATGCTGCGATTCACTGGGAATCGCTGCGTTTGGGATTTAATTCTGCCCACTTCACTAAGAAGTGGGCAGAATTATCCAGATGCGGGAGATTGCCACACTCGCCCAGGAGACTCTCGCAAAATGCGGGAGTCTCCCGGACATTCCAGGAGAGTTGGCAAGTATGATGTACAGTTATTAACACACAGACTATTCTTTAGACAATCAGCTATAAAACTGTGCCCCCCCTATTTCCTGCTCAAACACCTTATTTGGTTGCTGTTTTAAATTAAAGAACACTACTCCCTGGTGATCGTTTTAAGCCACTGTGCTGGAAGCTGGATGATTTCCTACAGTTTGAGGATGCCCAGGAAAGTTTCTCATGAGTACATTGAACATATGTCTATATAACACAGTATATATTTATACTGTATATTGTCTATTTATATATCTCTTTAATGAGCTGTTGTATGTAGGTGTCATCTATTTTAAAATGGAACACTACCCTACCAAAATTCCTGAGACAATGCAAGGTTTTGAAGATTTGTCAAGAATGGTTTGTGTTTATAACTGTACACTGCAGTTCCGCTTGTACTGTTGTTGCTAGATTTATCAAAAGTGCTTGACGTGTCTGCTTTAACTTTCTACTCTCAATACACCTGCAATGAATTGCGTAATGATATTTAAACTCCTTGAGTGCAAAAGGTTTCATGTATAAATTTATAACACCGTAGCTTTAACTAATGACAATTTTCCAGCATTTAACTGAAACCACAATTGACCTTCTCCCTCCCTGGATTACGTGTTCATGAAGAAATTCGCACTGTGAACCTTTTGGCCCTGAGAAACAATGTTAATAATTGCTCCAAAAATATGTTCCTTGTTAAAATAAGTCAGTGTCTGAGGGGGTATATCAAACAATACACATTAATTATACAATTCTATTTGTTTCAGTGCCATTCTAATCCTTTGCATAGCAGATTACATTTTATAAATGAAATCTGACCATGACTACTAGAAGAGAGGGTAATTGTGAAAGCGTTTTAAAGAGACAATATACATTTTAAAAAATGGGCAATGCTCTATTACTAAGTAATACTTGTTGAGACAACCAGCGTCTGTATTCGGTGACCTCCCCCATATAAATTAAGTTAATATCTATCCATCTTTGTTGTTGCAAACAGAAAAGGCTAAGTATGATTTATAATGCAGGAATATCAGCAGAGTTGTCCAATATTACCCACCACGCGTGTTGCCTCAAAGTATTGAGTATTTGAGTCCTGGCCAAAAAATCCAAACGGCCGATGACCATTGTTGGCCTATGTGTTCCATCTCCTGCAGAACAAGCCCTGTGTGATCTGGCCACTAGATCCAAGGGTCTAATTGCTGGATTTGTCCAGAAATGGAACCTATCCACCATGCTAGTCACACAGATTTTGCCACTAGCCCAAGAGTCATGTAATAGGATTTAATTTGGCTGGACAACAGAGTAGACAAGATCCAGATAGTGCACAGGCCAATCAGCCAGATCTCTTCCAGATTCACTGGGACCCACTGTTCAGTATGGAATATGGACACACACACACACAGTTCATTAGCAGTCATATGACGACAAGGGAAGCCAACTCCATAAGCTAAATTCAATATCTACAATACAATAGGGCCCATGGATTTTAAGTAAAGCGTTTCCAAACCTACACAATCTCAAATAATACTTGTTACTCTCTCTCTCTCTATATCTATCTATCTATCTATCTATATATATATATATATATATATATATATATAGTATTATTTTGAGATTACATAGGTTTGGAAACGCTTTATTTAAAATATATATATATATATATATATATATATATATATATATTTTTTTTTTTGTTAGCTTACCTTAATGACTACGGTAGTATCCCAGCTACACAACCATTAATTAGCCTGCCAAGCATGGCTGCCTGTGCATCTACAAAAGCAAAACCATGCCACATGCATTTATGTTATGGATAAAGTAATGTGCACCTGTTGTCTACACACAGACTGTGACAGTTAAGCAGGTTGAAGTGTTTACTGTACTGAAGTTAAGCAATTATAGTGCAACAATCCTAAAATTGTCCCACATTACTATAGAGTAAAGTTAATATACAGGAACACAATCATTAAGTTTGGAAGGAAATTGATACGTGCATGGCCTACTTAGGTCATTATATGTTGTAGCATTTTACTTGGAGTTATTGTCATGAATGCAAAAAAATAAAACAAACAAAAAAACTCCAGAATCAAAACCTGCAACATCAATATAGTAATACTGTAAAAGTGATATGTAAATAAAAATATTTTTTCTTGCCAAATAAAACAAAAAAAACAATAAAACTTCAAAACTTCTCATTTATATTCAACTTAGTTCATTCCAGACCCTTTCTCCAGTAGCTGATGACATTCAGTGTATTATGAACAGAACTTTATGCAAGCGCATGGGTACAATATCTGATTGTACTACGCTCAAACACCCACAGCACAGACCACACAGCAAGATGTTTTTTTATGTATGTAGGTTTGAATTTCATGCAGCTGAAAGCATAAAAACATATTTTTAACATTGATTTACTTTCGAGACACACACAGCATGCATCTGATATTTTGTGCCACCCGTGTGCTGTCTGCCCACCCATATGCCAATAATAGCCTGCGAGAACACTCAGTTTAGGAACAGTAATTTGTACATTGCTACTTGCAGACCAAGAGGGGCAAGAAAGGTCAAACAGCTGTAGTTGCTGGAGGTCTTTTTTCTCTATATCTTTCTCTGCTCGCACATGCTCTATTTTAAGACATTCTTATCTCTTTCTGTATGACCACTGGGCCAATAGAAGAAACAAAAATGGTTTCACTAACTAGTAACCCGAGGCAAAATAAGAGGACGTAAGCTGAAAATATCACAAACAACTCAAGCTTTGCCTAGCTTACCAGTGACCAGTTGAATCCTGTAACATGATCATCATTGCAAGGGTGTCTCAAGTGAGAGTGGGGACATTACAATCATTATCCTCATCACCTTCTCTCCCCTTTGCCATCTTGATAAAATGCTTGTTGATTAATTTTGACTGCTCCTTGCAATGCCGAGACTGAATGCTAAATCTGCCCATCGTGCTATGCTCATGTTAATGATAGCAGTGAACAGCTGTACACACTAAAATCAGATATCTGTTTGGTGCATCCTTCATTTGGATCTAACCTTACTGGGTATCTGCCACTGACTTCAGTTTTTCCTGTAAAGGAATCAATTTGGAATCACATGCAAGAAGATGGTTGTCATTTAAACCAAAGGTAAATTGTTGCACAGTTGGCACAGAACTTCCAGCTGGCCCAGATAAGACAAGGAGGATAAGAGTTGGCATGTTGGCTGTATTAAAGCTGGCATGTACATTCCTGTAGAAAACATATTTAGGCATGGCAATACCATGAAAGGACAATGTAGTCTTGAGCGTGCAAAAGGGAACAGATTCCACACCATCAAAAAGGGGTGGGGAAAAAAAAAAAGAACATCAAAGGGTTCTTTGTATTGCTACAATAGACACATCCCAGGCTGGACTACCCAGAAAGCAAGGGAAGAGGCCAAAAAAGATCTGTCCGTGAGATGCCAATGCTTGAGAATGTCATTCCAGAGCCAGGCATTTGGGCTTTCTAGACGCCAAGCTTGTACCACCAGATGGCCCAACACTCAACTGAATATAGTAACAGTCAAACTGCAGCTAACTCCATCAGCACTGGACACTGACTATACTGTCAGTCTCTAGTACAAACTCAAAATCACTAGTAAGGGTAGAATAATTGTTATTAACTGCAGGAAAATATATGTCTCTTTGGGCCTGCAAGCAGGCCATAACTGGTATATTTTCTTAGTTAATAAACATGTAATTTTGATTCAACCTGAATTATCATGTGGACAATATTATGATTTCACTAAATTGAGATACTTTTTTAAAAATGTTATTCCATCTCTGTACAGAACATAAAGAAAATATAAATCACTTTAAAACCAAAAATTACATAACGTAGCCAGTGAAAAGTAGCTTTATTTAAATGAGGTACAAGTGAATATTTGGAGCAATTTAAAATGTCAGGGAGGATGCATCAGACAATTATATTTAAATGTCACTATCTGCAAGCAAGATGCAGAAACCACTGACAGAACTGGAGCATAAGCAATAAGAGACAAGTCATTTACCCGAACCCTTCAGCTAAGCAAACTCTCACCTAATTTACAGTTATTTTCCCTGTAACTGTGCACAGTTAGTTTGTCATTGCAATTTCTACTCTTGACGATGCTCCCTAGAGTAGCATCTTCATTTCATGTAAAAACAAACTTAATTTCTATATAAAACTTCACTTTGACAATGTTAAAAGCCAGATAATTTCTGGAGTGTTATAGGCGATTTTGTTGGTAATGTTAATTGAATATGAAAAGCATGCTTGCCTTGGCTTCAAGGGGAGGGCAGTGTCATTCTGAAGTGGCATCTAAAAATAATTTGAAAAGCCTTCAATGAACTGTTCTGTTCCAGGTCACTCTTTCAAATCAATAGCTTTACATCTATTGTTGAAGTACAACTCCCAGAAAGTCTTGCAAAAACTTTCTCTGAGAGGTTCTCTGAATTAAGAGGGGTACACACCACAGCCTTGATGTTAATTCTCATGTACTCTATTACTGCTTGGGTTGTGTACACCCACTCAAACTCACATCATCTTCAAACCAGGTTTCTCCCATCTTAACCCCACACACCAATACCCTACACCCTGTTTATTGGCACAGTTACAGAATGGGCATCTTCCAGACTTCTCCATGCACACACAGCCCCTTGACCATCTGTTGGAAAAAGCCAAGGTCGTTGTGACCTGTCAACAAATCCTATTCTTAATTCAACACTAATACACATCACAATCAGGGACAGTTTAGTTAGCAACCATGTGGAATATATAGATATATACATACAGTATTGTGCTCTGCCACAAGTATTTAGTTATGTACTCTCTAAAGTAAAATTCAGAACTGATTATATGTATATATAACTGGCAACATATAGCAAATTAAATCCTGCAGTGTACTGCAGTAAATACCATTGTTCAGTAAAAAGCAAACTTGGCCGTAAACAGAAATTCTGTTCCCGCTGCAACAGACTGAATTCTTGCCAATCAAATGCAACTGTACTGTAATGTCCTTGGCCTAAAACCATTCTTATAAATAATGAGAGCAACTTCCCAATACATATATATTTATAGAAATGTGAGAGTCCAACAACAAAGACATTATTCTTTGCTTAGGACATTTGAGTGGTATGTAATGAGAATGACAAATTCCTATATAGGACAGATTATGACAATTCTGATGGATGGATGTCTCCGTTCATCCTGTCTGACCCGTATTTTTCTTCCCGTAGACAGCCCTGCTTGGATATGCTAAAATTCAGTGGGAAGGATGTTGGGGTCACGACGAATGGAAAAGAATCTTAAACAGACACATAAGCTGCTCCCTAGGCAGGCTTGTGAAACATACAGTTTGGAGCCATAGAAAACAGTTCAAGCTGTAAGATAAAGCACTCAGCATTGTTTTCTTGCACACAGGACATGCTACATGACAGAAATGATGTATGTATTATCAAAGGATTATGCTTTCTGGCCAGGAGATAGGTATTTCAGTTGTAAGGTCTACAAAGTCCAAAAGAAACAAAGAAATACTGGCTCTGTTTCCCAAAAAATATGTGCTTTTCTCTAGGGTATATTGACAGAAGTTTGCTTTATTTTTGTTTGCGGTTTATAATTTGCAATTTAACTTTAAACTATGGGTCTTATGTAGAGATGCTCAGGCCCGGTTCCCTGAGAACTGAACACACCCGAAACTAGCAGATCTGAGTACTGAGCAGTACTTTCATGCGCCCTCGGAATTGAAAATGAGGCAACATGTCATCGTTATGTTGTCGGATCTCGCGAGTTTTGGATTCTATAAGTACCGCCCTCCACGCTGATCCAGCGCCATTTCAAAGAGGGACACAGAAGGGGAAACCCAGTCTGTAGAACAGTTGGGCAGCGTCATTGGTAGAATAGAAAGAGGAGGGGTAGCAGTGTTTTTCAAAGTCTACAGTGACATTCAGGAGTGCTCCATTACTAATGGTCATTGCTGAAATAGAAATACTAGGGCTGACACACTTGGTGTAAATCTGCAGTCACATTGTACTGTGTTATATAGGATACACACAAAGAGGAGAGCTCCATTGCTAATTGTCATTGCTGAAATAGAAATACTAGGACTGGCAAGCCTGGTCTAAATCTGCAGTTACATTTTACTGTACCATTGCTCACTCAGAAACAGGAGAGGTGGCAGGGTTCAGTGCTGAAACAGAAATTGTAATAATAGGGCTGTCAGTGTACTTAAAAGTCTCCAGTGACATTCTACTGTGCCATAGCTCATACAGAAACAGGAGGGGTGGCATTGTTCTTGTCACTCTCAGTCTAAGTCATGATGATACTAATCCCTCTGCCTCATGTGCTAAAGTCTATGTTCAAGTGCATACTGGTTTTCAGGGAAACAAAAATGTAAATAAAAAGCTTGTACCTTTGTAAAAAAAAAACGACTCTCTAATAAAGGTGAAAGTTTACTTTAGAAAAACATAAAATTGCCAACATGCCATTCTACCCAAAATATTACCAAGCATACCACCATCAGCTAGATCTCAGCACCTGCAATCTATACTGCCATCATATTCACCCTCATCAGTGTGTACATCATCCTTAAACAATACTAATTCAACCCCGCTGGAATACATCATCACAGAAGTCTGTGTACTTTGATGTAATTGCCTGTAATGGCCTTACTCATGGAATTTGAAGTTCATTTTACGGGAGAGCTGCCACGATTTTTGGGCAATTCTTTTAGACTAGACCAAATCTCAAAATGTTGTGCAGACTTATCTGCACCACCACTGGGTGTCTTGGGAAAGCTACGTTTTTTCCTAGCAGCAATTTCCAGAGAAACTGAAGGAGGAGACATCATTGTGTCATGTACCACTTGAGCTATCAGCTTGCTGACCAGGAGTTCATTGTATCTCTTGAGATCTGGGTCACTTGGAAAGAAAGAAAAGACATTAAACCTAGGATCAAGCACAATTTCCAAAATGTAATGATCCGACTTCAAGATATTGATAACTCTTGGATCCTGACGAAACGAATAAAGTACTTAATCTACAAATCCAACATAATTTGCAGAATTGCTTTGTTTTATTTCCTTCTTCAATTTCTCTGGCTGCTTCACAGGTGACTACTTTGAGTGGTTTCAGCACTTTGCACAACACGGAAAGTGTTCTCCACTGCACTGGACTAAAGTACATTCCTCCTAAATTCTATTCTTCCTGCAGCTGCTGCATTCTCCTACATGCTGTTGCAGAATCCCAAAAATGACCTTAAATATTTCGGGACACAGACAGTATCTCCTGCATGTCATTGTCATTTTTTAAAAAGTTCTGTACCACCAAGTTGATTGTGTTTGCAAAACAGGGAATGTGATGGAAATCCCCCTGCTGTAATCCTCAGGAGAGTCAAGCAGTTTAAGCCATGTTGCAATGACATCCCTTAGTTTTTCAAAAAGATTGTCAGTGGTATTACCTCTGACCTGCGTCTGTAATCCGCTTTGCCACTGGGTGACTGCTTTCATACCTGCTTCCTCTTGCAAAGGTTTGTTTAACAGTTAATTGTTGGAAACTACTAGTAGTCTGCTTCTGGGATGAAGATACACCCCCCAGCAGCAGCAGCAGTGGGGAAAATACTCAAGAATTCTTTTGAGGAATGCAGGATAGTGGAGGAGTCATCTAGCCTTAGCAACTTGGATGCAGAACTAACTCCGATCGCTAATGAGGATATTGATGAGGACAGTGTTGTGGGTGTAGATTGCAGGTGTCTAGCTGAGAGAATGGACCTAGCTGATCATGGACTGCTTGTTGCTATTTTTTAGCATAATTTTCTGATTTTCTCAACAGCTTGCCATGAACACGCTTCAAATGGCATAACATGGATGAGGTTCCTAGATGGTTAAGGTTTCTACCTCTACTGACTGTGGCTTTACAAACGCTACAAATGGCTATACAACTGTTGTCAGGATTCGGGTAAAAATAATTCCACACATAAGAGGTGGGTTTTTTGGTCTTATGCCCAGGCATGACAATGGCCTTCTTCTTATCACTGGCAATAACTGCTGCAGTCTTTGTTTGAAAGTGTATGTAAATATTATGATCTGTGAGGTGGTCAAAACTGACTGCAAATGACTTGAAATTAGTGTTATCGAGGTTAATAATAATGTAGGGGGAAAAAAAGCAAAAATATGTGATTTTAGAAAAAAAAATCGGGATCCAAAACCAGAACATGGCGGTCAGTGAACATCTCTAGTCTTATACAGAGTTTGGCACATAAAGACATAATTCCATGTGCATGCTGAGTCGGAAACATCGGAATACATCCAGCTATGCATCAGTATTGTATGCTCTTGTTTTACTCCAGGAGTGATGTGGCTTGGCAGTGTTAGTAGTAAATGCTAAAGTCACGTCACCCATTTTGTACATCATCATCATTTATTTATATAGCACCAGCAAATTCCGTAGCGCTTTACAATTGGGCACAAACACAGTAATAAACAATACTGGGTAAAACAGACAGAGAGGTAAGAAGGCCCTGCTCGCAAGCTTACAATCTATAGGTCAATGGGAGTCGGATACATGAGGCTAAATCTACATATTGAATATTGGTCCAGCCAAATTGCAAATGTAAAATGTGATTCATACGCTGTGATCCAGTCACACAGCAATGTTGGTCAGGGGCTGAGAGGGTTGTTGTCTTGTGTGAATTGTATAAAGGATGGTAATAGGGAAACCTAGTGAGATTAAGAGGGTGTATTATGAGGAATATTATAAGCTTGCCTTAAGAGGTGGGTTCCTAGCAGGGGCAGACCTATACTTTTTTTTAGGGGAGGGAGCAATCTTGCATAGCTACGCCCCTCCTGCACTCTGACTCATTGGTCCCGGTTGGTCATGTCCACTATTCTCCAATTCTCGGACCTCTTCGCCACAATCTAATGTCATGAAGATTTCTGTTAGCGGGGGCGATTGCCCCGATCACTCACCTCTGTATCTGCCAATGGTTCTCAGAGGACGCTTGAAGGTTTGTAGACCATAGAAAAGTCTTATTGTGCAAAGTAGGGAAATCTACAGAGTGGGTGAATCGTGTCAAAAAGTCTTGTAAACATGAATGGGAGGATGTAATGAGAGTGGATGAGAGATGCAAATCTTATGCAAAAAGCAGTTGTCGAGTCAAGAGATTGTTTGACTGCATAATACTGTAATGTACATAAGAGAATAATTTCTGGATAGTCCTATCAATAATGTGAAAGTCATATTTACCATATAGAATACAATTAAATACAGACACAAATACAAAATAAAAGTACACATTAAATGAAAATAAACACAAATCTAAGCGGTCTCTTTAAAAATCAACTAGGGATCTTCATTCCTGCCGAGGTCCGAATGCTAATATCAATTAAGTAATGTGAACAGATGGACACGGATTCATGATATATCAATTCTTTATTTACTATCAATGGGAAGGGCCAGACATGATGAGCAGTGGCTGACGATTGTCATTATCAGAGCATATTTTGCCATATGTCAGATACGCATGCTGACAGGCGTGTATGCGTTTGTATCCAGGCCTACATCAGTCTTATTTCTGTAAACATACCCTTACTGTGCTTGGCCTACACAGAGCCAGCCTGAGTCCAGCCAGAATGGAGGGCTGGAGAGACACAGAGAGAAAGAGTTGCTGAGGGTGTCCAGTGTGAGGGACACATTTTACAAGGGACCTGTGCCAGTGAACTTCCAGGTAAGCCCAGTACAGATTGGTTGTTGTGAGCACTGAAAGCAAGTCCCTGCCAAGATAGAGAGTCTCCTGGTGTGTGTCACTCACCGGACTGTGAGTGCTATTTCCCGTGTGTTCAGGAACCGTGGCCGTCTGCCATCCTGAGGGTCTGCGCATGTGCAGCCCTTATCAAGCCTTCAATACCTGTTGCTTTTAATTGATTGGATGATCAGGCAACCCTCCCTATTTAAACCACCTGTGATCATTACCTGGTTGCCTGATCTTGGAGTCTCATTCCCCATGAGCCTCTGAAGGTGTTCCTGTGTTCCTCGTGTATTCAGCTTCTGCTGATTCCTGTTTACTGCTATTGTGGTTGCCAGACCACTTCAACTCTCCTGTGTTCATCGTGGCTGCACTCAGCTGATTCCTATCCGCTGCCTCCGTTACTACTACAGAGTTCCTGCTCACTTCAACTCTCCTGTGTTCATCGTGCCTGCACTCAGCGGATTCCTATCCGCTGCCTCCGTTACTACTACAGAGTTCCTGCTCACTTCAACTCTCCTGTGTTCATCGTGCCTGCACTCAGCGGATTCCTATCCACTGCCTCCGTTACTACTACAGAGTTCCTGCTCACTTCAACTCTCCTGTCTTCATCGTGCCTGCACTCAGCTGATTCCTATCCGCTGCCTCCGTTACTACTTCAGAGTTCCTGATTGTCTCAACTCTCCTGTGTTTATCGTGTCAGCTCTCCGCTGCCTCCGTTACCTACCTTCACCTGGATTCCATTCCTTCACTATAGACAGCGGTACAACTTGCTATACGCAGACCGCTGACTCTCACTACCTCATCGCTACTCCTGGACATTCCTCCTCACTATAGCAGTGGTACAACTTGCTATACGCAGACCACTGACTCTCCTCACGTTTCCCTGTCCATCTGGATCCTCGTGTACATTCATCTACTCCTTACCAGTTGCTGCTAGTCATAGACTTTCCTTGAGCATTCTCTCACCATCTGCTGTTTCTCCTGTTCCGTTGTCACCCTGCTACCAGAGAACCATAATACCAGCTATATTACTCTGGTAAGTCCATCATCTGGTGATATCCTGGGCAAAGACTCCTAGTGCCCGTGACAGTGTGGGTGTCCCTGCCCAGATAGAGAGTCTCCTGGTGTGGGTGAACTAGCAAGTCCCTGCCCAGATAGAGAGTCTCCTGGTGTGGGTGAACTATGGTTGAACAGAGAGGAGGTCTAGTCCCTGCTGTCCCCTGCCCAGTGTTCTGACTCCACGGTGTACTCACAAATGAAAACACATCTATACATTTAAAGAAACAATTTTATCCTGTTGATATTCCTTTTATGGAAGAGAAAGAGAAATACTGATACATTATTGACATAATGGTTATTCACCAAGTGCACCAATGGTACCCAAAGTTTATAACTGTGACCATATTATTTGCATTTGTCAGAGTGAGAGGAGTGGTGCAAATGTAACTGTGGTCCTGTTGAGATCCCTTATTCTGGTTACTATCACACAAGCCAGATAGTTGGGATGGTCCCGATCTCTGCTTGAGTGACAGCTACCCCCAGAGAGGTGTGGAGTCTAACAGAGGAGAGGTATTCACCAGGGATTCCCGCAAGGGAATATGGTCTTAGCTGCTCTCAACCGCCGGTCACGATCCTCTAGGGGACGCAGAGCAGATAATACAGAGAACCACCAAGTAACTGTAAGACAGAATGGAATGTAGCCCCAGGTATATGAAATTCCGTAACAGGACGGGTGCTGTGCGATGATCAGCAGTATAGCCACGAATCACGATAATAGGATAGGCTGAGCAGGATGTACAGTCACAGGTCTAAACATCGGAATAAGCTAAACAGATATAGCTGTGAAGCGATGCACTGCGGTGAGCAGACGCACCGAGATCCATACAGGTGATATAACTTTGGGACAGGACCAATGATGAGCGATGCTCTGCAATGAGGCCACAGGTCTTGACTGTGGAGTAAGCGGAACAGGTAATGCTGTGAAGCGATGAATTGCGGAGAGCAAAAGCATTAGATCCACACAGGTGATATAACTCTGGAACAGGACCGACGCTGCAGCCGATGAACGAATGGTCTAACTCGCGAAGACAGGAACAAAGGTAAATATGAGCACGGCCAGGAGTCAGAGGAGATGCTTCCTATCAGTTAGGAGACCTGATGAACTAACACCTATAGAAAGAAGGAGGACCCTTATAAAGGGAACTGGCTGGTGATCCTCCTATCACCGTGGAGCAGAGGTTTTTAAAGGTTCTCATGGTTGAAATGCTTGGCAAGATGGCGTCTGAGGATTGAGGAAAGCCAGGCTGTACAACAGATAGGAGTCACCACGAGAAACCCATGTATACAAGGCTCAGAATGGAACTAAACCGGTGAGATGCCTGATAACAACATGTGTATGGGGGATTTATGTTTCAGCATTTAGTGATCGAACTGTGATGACCACTCAGCCTATTGTGTTGTTCCTGTGGTCGGTTATATTCATCCTTTAGGGTTGTGCTGAATGAATCTGTCCAATTCAAGTCTTTTCTAATATTGTCAATTCTATTCTACTGATCCATTGTTCTTTTGTCTAATTTTATTCTACCAGAAGAGTGCTGATTCCTGACACGCAAACAGGTTTAGTTTGGGCTTGTTGACTGTCAGAGTGGTTGGACTGTGTAGTGAGGCGTGTCTCATAGTGGTGAGGTGATTAACACACTGCATTATGATCGAGAGTTGTATTGGAGGTTAAACTGTTTATTGCATTTTGAACATTTCAACCTGTTCCAACTGTGCCACCTGTTTAATTGAAATCCATTTTCCAACCACATCTCCCTTTGGTAAACAAAAGTTTACAATTAAGTATATCATAATTGATAAAACCGGCTTTTCAGTAACCTTTAGTACAGTATTCCCCCTAACTTTAACAAATATTTTTTCTAATAGAACACACTCACAAAACTCATTTATTTTGTTAAGTTACGGCTATCCTCAGGAAGCTATTTTAAAACTTTTTATATGCAAGAATAGAGACACCCTGGTGTAAGGAATGACTTGCTGAGGGTGTGTGGGGTGGGGTTCTATTAGTAGAAGCCCTAGTTTGGTTAACTGAATATTTAGCAAACGTTTGCAATGAACGGATGTCAGTGAAGAGATCTGTCAGTTTTGATCATGGAGGAATTTATTCACCATGAGAATGATCAAAGCTAGTAAGGTGAAATAAAGCAGATTTATGTGCGAGGTAAATGACAACCTCATGTCAAAAGATTATTTTTAACACCTGGTGATGTTACTCATGTGGAGCTGATATGAAACATTTTAAATGGTTCACGACCAAAGGAATAATAGCCACAAAGCACAGGGTCCAAGGTGGGTGTGGAGCACATGAAGATATAGGTTATTTAGTTCTGTTAAAAACTTACAGCCTGTTCACATGAACAAATATCAACAATAGAACGAAAAGTCAATGAGTTATTTACTTTTCAATGGAGCTCATGGTATTGGATAGAGAGGTGTGAGCAAGTGTGGCACACAATTATTAGAGCGTACTGACGCATAATGTCTAATGTAAAGTGACCTCAAAGTCTGAATTATTCATAGAGATGAGTGGTCTCCAGATCTGGAGGCAAGGTAGGAAGAGATGAGGTGGGCAGGGTTTGATTATGCGGTTTGTAATAATAAATGGGTGGGACGATTTTGTTATCAACCGGCACAGATCTCAGTACCAATCTAAGTGTACTTGTGTTCTAGGTGTTTACTGGGATGGCCTGGGCTTGAATATGTCCACCTTGCAGTAGGTAAGTGTTCCCGGGAGATTTACCTGCTCTCCTGAAAGTCCGGTAGGTCTTCCCTAATTCAGGCATTTCCTAGATATTGTGATAGAGTAGGAAACTATACTATAGCGTGCTTACAGCACTGTATGTAAATGCCAGTTGAGTTATGTCTTAGGCTGGTTTCACCCCTGTGTTTTAGAAGTAGCTCACAACCCCTCTGCAGTTATTTAAACTTATTTATCTATATTGACTTGACAATTCAGTACTATAGAACCAGCAGAGCGCCAGGAGAAAATGGCAACGTAGATCAGCCCCCCAGGTCTCTAGCTAGGGGAGTAGAGAGGGTGGTAATGTGGCTTTAAGAACATTACAGTATCCAATGGAACAAAATTAGGGCACAGATTGTTTTATTGGCAGAGTATGTGTGAGAAGAAGCTGTATACTAGCAATGCTTTGGAGGAAAAAAGAGTAAGAGTATTTTTTACATCCCACATCCAAACAAAGAAACACCACATATGTTATTTAGAGAGCAAGCATGTCAAAATAATTCAATAGTGCTAATGATGACTGGAATGTCAAAGTTGATGGGAAAGACTAAGGGCTAGATTTACTAATCTGCGGGTTTGAAAAAGTGGGGAGTTGCCTATAGCAACCAATCAGATTCTAGCTGTCATTTTGTAGAAGGTACTAAATAAATGATAGCTAGAATCTGATTGGTTGCTATAGGCAACATCCCCACTTTTTCAAACCCGCAGCTTAGTAAATCTAGCCCTAAGAGTTGTTTTGATACTCTCCCCCAAAGTCTGTACATTACAATATTTTTTAAAAAGCTTACTATGCCTCAACCTTACCAATCTATTTTATTTGGCTCTGGATACAAAAATAGTGGTGAAGAGTGCAATTCTTGTGGCTCTCTGTCTACTAATGAAATGACACCACCATCTATATCCTATAAGTGATAGTAAAGTATAGTATTATACTATATGTTAGTGTGTTATTATTGTTAGGCAGAGAATCAGAAGTCCTGCACTCTACACTTCTATTTCACATAGTGGCCAGTACTGAATAGGGTACACCGGTAGGGCACAGTTCGGTCATGGAACAATTGCCATTGTAAGGGTTGTTTCCTCTATGAGGCCCAGATGTTAGGGGTGGCCCAGCAGTACGGGAGCACCCTCTGAGGCCACCACTCGGGGCCCAGGGTCCAGAGCATGGGCAGTGAATACCGAAGCAAAAAAGAGTGGAGGGGGCCTCTTCTGCGGGGCTGGAACATGCTCAGTGTGCAGACGGGGGTAAGGTGGACCACCACTGCCAGGCCCTCCCCCAAATTTCACTATGAGGCCCAGAAATTCCATATTAGACCATGACACAGTTAATTCTATAATAATAACCGACTATAAAGACTATGGGGGAGACAGATTATTCATTTTTAATGGGAGATACTGGGTTTGTTAGAGAGCCATCTGCTTAAAGAATAACGATAGCCAGTTGGTAATTACTGATGGAACATGTTTTGTAAATTATGGCACAGTAGGACCAAATAGTTTAAATAGTAAATGTGCAAAGCAACAAACCAGTACAAATAATAAACACATTTAAAGATCAGTGCTAAATAGTCTCCCGGGACAATTGTGAAAAAAAGAAAAACAAAATATGAATACTTGCTTATTAAGCATTTTAAGAGTATTCTCTTCCAGAAACACATCTGACTACATTATAGTCATGAGCGGATGGTGAGTTATACAACCCTATTGTTAGAAGGTTTGCAGCACTGGATGGGCTGGATACAATGCATATACTGCAATTATAAAAAGCTCATCATGTTTATGACAATATGTAGGTGATGTTGTAGTAGTGATGAAAATAATTAAATTCTTAACTTTCTTAAAGCAAAAAAGTAATTTCAAAACTATACCGTTTCTGCTCATTTTTCTTTTTTGGAGGGGGGGGGGGAGGGAGAGTAAGAGTGTGTGGTTGGTGGGTGTATCTTTTATAAAAAAAAAAAACCTCTTAATTGACCTAGTGCAGTAAGAAAGTGTGAGCCAAGTATCCCGAGGTCTGAGAAGGGAGGTGAAATTTGACATCGCAATGTGTCTTTTGTGCCTGTACGATGGGGAGAGGTCACATGGGGGTCTTGTAACACTGTCAATCAAGCAAAGCTGTTGGATTTTACTATAGTGAAACAAATATGCACGAAGAATAATACATGGCTGTATGGGTAACTGTGCAAAGACTGTGCTGCAACCCACAACAATCAGATGTTTGCTTTTATTTTCTAAACTGTACTAGAGAAAAGATAGACTCCTATTGGCTGACATTAGTTACTGCACCTTTTTCCTCCCTCACCAATCAGAGATGATTTTCTGATTGATCAGTCAAGAGACAATTCTATCTTATCTATATACTTCAATAGAAAGTGTACTCAATGCCAATTTATCATGTAATAGGGCAATATTATGACAAAATTCATAGGATACCCAGGCCCCAATTTATGGAATTACAGGACTAACATGTACTCTGTATCTGGCCTGCTGGAGGTGGTCGGATGGTTGTGTTGGAGTAAAAAAATAAATAAATAATAATGTTGTATTACTGCTGAAATACCTTTATTTCCTTTTTGCAGATGCCACACAGTGGTTAGGGCCTTATACTGCTGCAGAAATGAGGTGTTGAGAAACGCTACACAGCTAAAAAAGGGCTGGGTTGTTAAAGTCGAGCCTGGTGATGCGCTCGGTAGTTGCAATGTAGAGCAAAATGGTTGTGTGTAGCATTAGCATAACAGACCTGCCAAATTAATGATGTTAGCCCAGTGGTTCCCAAACTTTTGCAGTTCGCGGCACCCTTAGAGCCTCCAAATTTTTTCAAGGCACCCCTCCAAAATAATTACCGAGCAGTCCTGTTTTAGAAGTAGTTGGGTCAAAAAATTGTAATATGTATTTAGGTCAGGACAGAAATACTTATTTAGTTGTATGCAAAAATGCCCCCTATGCATCCAGACACTCTGCCCTCAGGCACTCTGCCCCCTCTGCATCCAGACACACTGCCCTCTCTCACACTGCTCACGATGCCCCCCCTCCTCTGCCCTCTCTCACGATGCCCCCCCTCCTCTGCCCTCTTTCACAATGTCCCCCCTCCTCTGCCCTCTCTCACGATGTTCCCCCCTCCTCTGCCCTCTCTCACGATGTCCCCCCTCCTCTGCCCTCTCTCACAATGTCCCCCCTCCTCTGCCCTCTCTCACGATGTCCCCCCTCCTCTGCCCTCTCTCACGATGTCCCCCCTCCTCTGCCCTCTCTCACAATGTCCCCCCTCCTCTGCCCTCTCTCACAATGTCCCCCCTCCTCTGCCCTCTCTCACAATGTCCCCCCTCCTCTGCCCTCTCTCACAATGTCCCCCCTCCTCTGCCCTCTCTCACGATGTCCCCCCTCCTCTGCCCTCTCTCACGATGTCCCCCCTCCTCTGCCCTCTCTCACGATGTCCTCCTCTGCCCTCTCTCACGATGTCCCCCCTCCTCTGCCCTCTCTCACGATGTCCCCCCTCCTCTGCCCTCTCTCACGATGTCCCTCCTCCTCTGCCCTCTCTCATGATGTCCCCCCTCCTCTGCCCTCTCTCACGATGTCCCCCCTCCCCTGCCCTCTCACGCTGTCCCCCTCCTCTGCCCTCTCTCACGCTGTCCCCTCCTACGCTGTGTCCCCCTCCACTGCCCCTCTCACGCTGAGCCCCTCCTCTGCCCTGCTGTCACACTCCTCTGCCCGCTGTCACCCTCCTCTGCCCCTGTTACACTCCTGTCCTGTTGTGCCCCGCTGTCACCGTCCTCTTGTGCCCCGCTGTCACCCTCCTCTGTCCTCTTGTGCCCCGCTGTCACCCTCCTGTCCTCTTGTGCCCCACTGTCACCCTCCTCTGTCCTCTTGTGCCCCGCTGTCACCCTCCTCTGTCCTCTTGTGCCCCGCTGTCACCCTCCTCTGTCCTCTTGTGCCCCGCTGTCACCCTCCTCTGTCCTCTTGTGCCCCGCTGTCACGCTCCCTCTCACTCCTCTGCCGCGCGCCAGCCTTAGAATAAAAATAAAGAGCACAGAAACTTACCAATCTGTCAGGCGCCGGGACCCAGCAGACTCCTCTCTCCCGCAGCAGCTTGTTACTGACGTCGATATTCAGTGACAGCTGCGGGAGAGAGGAGTCTGCTGGGTCCCGGCGCCCGACAAATTGGTAAGTTTCTGTGTTCTTTCTTTTTGTCAATGCTTGGCCCGCGGCACCCTAGTGACAGCGCCGCGGCACCCCTGGGAGCCGCGGCGCACAGTTTGGGAACCACCGTGTTAGCCACTTTTAAATGGGAGCAAAGGGGATTGTTTGAACAGGAGGACCAACCATAAGCCAGCATGGTGGCATAGTGGTTATAACTTCTGCCTCACAGCACTGGGGTCATGAGTTCAATTCCCGACCATGGCCTTATCTGTGAGGAGTTTGTATGTTCTCCTCGTGTTTGCGTGGGTTTCCTCCGGGTGCTCCAGTTTCCTCCCACACTCCAAAAAAAAACATACTGGTAGGTTAATTGGCTGCTAACAAATTGACCGTAGTCTGTGTGTGTGTGTGTGTGTGTGTGTATATTAGGGAATTTAGACTGTAAGCTCCAATGCGGCATGGGCTGATGTGAATGAGTTCTCTGTACAGCGCTGTGGAATTAGTGGCGCTATATAGATAAATGGTGATAATGATGATAAGCCACAAGCCCCCTTCTCCTTTTTTCAGCTGGGCTATAAGAAGAACGGAGGAGCCCTGGGAAGAATGGAGAATTCCCTAGACTCTGGTTAGGGGGCTGGACCTGTACTAACCCATTTACTAGCTGGTAGAGCATCTTTAAGTTTGCAAATTCATAATGTCAACAATATGTTCTATTTTCATTGATAAAAATATAATTTCAACTAAAAGAACAGGGCTCCTATGAATATAATAAGCCAGATTTTTTCAGATACAAATACTGGCGGATCCAGGGGGGGGGGGGGCAATCGGGGCATTCGCCCCCACTAACAGCAAAAACCTAGGTCCCAGCCGTCGATCACAATGGGAAGGAGTGGGGCCAATTGCGGGCGGAAGGCGGGGTTTAACGCGGGCCAGCCAATCACAGCAAAAGAGGGGCGTGATTATGCAAAATTGCCTCCCCTAAACATAAAGTCTAGATCCGCCCCTGATACTGACCTTTACCCAACACAGGCATTCACATATTACAGTTTAATCATTTATAATGTTCCTGGCTGCCTCGATTAAATTACAAATATCTGCCTATTATTGTCTTGCCACAATAATAACTTACTGTAATATAACAGTTTTAGTGCTGAACAGGAGTCAGTATTGGTTGTGCATGCAGCCATTGATGAGTAAAATATATATTGTATATATTTTTTTTTTTACATGCATACTATGTCAATCACATTACAGTGCATTTATCTTAATGAACAGGTAACGATTAAACAAGAGCTTGTCCAAATATATTTTAACAAGGTGTTTGAAAGAGGTGGTAATGACATAATTATTCATATTTAGCAGTTTAAATGATGAGTGCCTTGGGGAGGTGAAGGAAATAATTGTAACAGTGCTGGACAGAGTGAATTACTGAATGCTGGTTAACAAAATGTGTTACCCTGTCTAACTGCTGAGTATATAACCAGTACAATTCACTCTACACTACAATATCTAAGTGAGACAAAGGATGGGTGGAGGGGGGCCCAGGAAGGGATCCCAGGCAAGGTCACATAACCACAGGGAGTCATCAGTCAAGCAGTCAGCTGCTGTGGATTTAGCTCAGTCCTTGTTCCCTGTGTCATTAGCAAAAGCCAATATTGTAGTTAATAGAAGGCAGTGGCAGGACGTTCTGCTCTCATCATTGTCTCAGACATTCCACAATTAATAAAGAGCTGAATGAAGAAGTTGGGGATTTACTGGGCCTCATTAAAAGATTCTTAGGAAACTTTTTAACGCAGCATTGATTGCCATTCTAACTGCAGTCCCACTGCGTGTTCATTTAAATGATAAGTTAGCTTCTGGAAAGTAAAATAACTTGTATAGGCTTTTATATGTTACTTGTGTCACAATTGATTCAGGATGTCCGATCATAGTATCCACCAGTTTGTATAAACCTGTGTTAACGTATAGCTTCTTCTGATATGTCTACACTGTACATTAAAGTGTATAGACAAACTAGGCTTGTGTCTAGTGCATCAATGTTCAGAGGGCAGCATAGAAATGATTATATGTTCATTTTAATTAATTTTTCTTGTTCTATTTATTTATTTGTTTATTTTGGCAAGAACTCCATTTTCCAGTAAAATAATGAAGGGGAATGAGCATGGGGGGTAAACAATTAATTTAGGGTATACAATTTGTAACTGGGTGTAGTTAAATTTAAAATTAAATAAATAAAAAAAACACAAAATTAAAAAGAATCAGTTTATAAAAATCAAGATTAGAAAAAAAAATAAACATAGTAAAGAATGAAAATGTTTTTCCAATGTCTGAAAACCTTTTGCTATATCAGACCCCTGTTGGTGAGAGGATTACTGGGTGGGTCAGGTATATAGGCCTTTTAACACATTCCACTTAATAAATAGCGTTAGCTTGCTAACACCATGGCAAGAGTGCCACAAAAACAATTCAGCTTATTTTCCTGCAAAGCAACTCAGCTCAAAAGGCAAACAGAGTTGAAAAGCCCCTATAAAAGCAGTAATTGAAAGATTTTTTTTTTTTATTGCATTCGTTTGAGGTTACAAAACATTATTCTGAGAAGTCTAACGGCAGAGCACTGGGTTTTGGAGTCCATGAGAACAGTGTGCACTTGTGTACAGGAGGAAATCATTCACAATATAAACATTACCCAATATATTTTCAACTACACCTTTCCATAACCATTCGTGCTGGCTAAATGCTTTCAAATTCGTCAATGACGGCTGCTGCGCTACAGTCGGTCTACAGGGACTAGAGACGTTGCCAGATGTTTTTTTAGTTTAAGAATTTTTTTTAAAAAATAATACAAGACAACTGATACTCCAAAATAGAGGACAGTTATTTTCACTGATTTGTATAAAGTGTTTACTAAGACAGAGGGCCTTTGCATTTGGTGGGTTTGTTGCCAAACAATTTTTAAATAGCATCAACTTCACAGCAAAAGGAAAAATACTTTCATCTTACTGTGCCATCTACTGTGCCATCTAGGGTGATACTACTACGAAACGTTCTTCAGAAGTCACATAAGGATGTCACCACTGCAGAGATCAATCCCACACTTTGTTGATCACTAGTGTAAATGTTTGGGTAAGGTGTTCTGCATTAGTAATGTGTGAATCGGATAAAACGGAGTCCACACTAGACACTAACTATTCTTACTATAACCCACACCCAAACCAATCAGCATAATGCTACCACTCTTATGACCCACAGTTGACCCGAGCCAGCTGGCAAAGTCATGGACAGATGTGACCTGAAACCTGACATGTACCAAAGTACCCATTTGCCCTACACACAGACTCTATACATATCAGACTGTATATTATAACAGCCAGCAATGAATGAAAAAATATATTGTGTGTTTTCAGTGCTGGATCTGCACCCACATCGGGCGTTGCACTTAACACAGATGCCATTTCTGCTTATGCCATAGATCTGCATGTTAAGATTCATCTTCAGTTACAGTTATTACTGTATGAACCTTTATTTATAAGGATACACCATACTGTAGTCTGCAGTTCTGTAACAAATTTAGTTTTATCAGTATTGTATCAAAATAGTCCTCAAAGGTTAGAGCTAGTCATAGTCCTATTGTCTGTTGAAATAATTTTAGGACTTTTACCAAATAAATAAAAAAAAATTGATAGTCTTGAGATATTCATAGCCCCTATCATCAGTAACTTCTAAGTATAATGTTGGTTAGCAACTGTGGCTGAAAGCAGGGTGTATGTTGAAAAATCCCTCCCGCCCTCTTAGATCTACCTCTGACCTGCGCCTTGTCTCGTCTCTGGTAACCACCTCTCACTCCCACCTACAAGATTTCTCTCGTGCTGCTCCCCACTTATGGAATTCCCTACCACACCCAATCAGGCTTTTCCACAGCCTTCAAATCTTTAGACACTCTTTGAAAACCCATCTATTTTTTTTTTTTTAGAGGTGACCTTATCCCCAATAACATTATTCACAGTAATGCACCCTCACAACTGTCCTAATCTCCACTCTGAGACACATTTGCTCCTCCTGTTTCAGCTGTGCCCTCTTCCACTTAGAATGTAAGCTCTCTAATGAGCAGGGTCCTTCATATACTTTGCTTTCATGTCTGCATTTATTTGGCCTGCCTTTTATGTCCCTGTTTTCCCTACTGTACGGCACTGTGGTGCCTTATAAATCTACGATGATAATAATAATAATAATATTAATAATAATAATAATAATAATAATATTAATATTAATAATAATAATAATAATAATAAAAGGCAACAATCAGACATATATTAAGAAATATCACTGAAATAAATTAAATGGGTTCCATAACTAAATCTAAATTTTGGCCTTCATTTACATCCTGTCTGTTCCATGTCTATTCTGTCCATACATTCCTCATATCTACCTCCTCATATCTACCTCCATATCATCTTTCCCCCCTGCCAATCGCACCGTAAATTGTGAGTTTCTAATATAAGCAGAGCAGACTATGCCGGTGATGGCTGGATCAGGAAGACCGCTGTGCATGCACCTTGGAGATTTCATCAAGCCCTGCCTTTAACAATATGTCTTTTTGTAGTGGGAATATATCTAAAGCCTGGCTTGCAAGCATGTTGGGTCAGGGGTATATAAGGCTCAGTTACTGTATTTTTGTATTACATGTCTTTATGGTTGTGGTTCTGCTGAATCATTATATATAATGCTTTATATTAAATACATATTCTACTGCACAGCACAACATTCAAGACGACTCCTTACAAAGTACAGTAATTATGAGCAATTCATGTTTTCATGGTCATGAAAGGCCAGTTGCTCACACACACCATTTTTTACACTACCTCCATCACATGCTATCCGCATTGTAGTGTGAATCATTTGTGAGTCAACCTTTCAGAAAGGAAAAACTGGCAATTCAGCAGTCTATCAAGCCACTGCAGGGGAATGAATATGTAAGGTCCCTCCAAGCTCTGCCAACCTAGAGTGCTGGCAGAGCATCCTTGGAGATATAGTTCTGTAGCATTGGATTAGTCTCCAGTAGGTTGTATATACTAATATATATAGGGAGATATATATATGTATATATATATATATATATATATATATATATATATATATATATATATATATATATATATATATATATATATATATACACACACACACACACATACACAAATACACACAAGATGCTCAATTAAATAGATATTTCAAAGAGTGAAAGCGTAAAGATGAAGGTTAGCTAGTTAACAGTGAAACATTCTCCAGTTTTAGCAAAGACAATTAAAAGCAGGAGGTACTAGAGAAACAGCAACTCCCTCTAGTGGTTAAATTATATTTAAACATCTGCATTTGGAAAAATGAAGCCTATTTTTCCCTTTTAGCATTACTTGCATTTCAGGACAGTGGCGTCTCAATAAGCCCTTGTGCCTCATGTAAAATCTCAGCTGTGGCCAGGGGCTGGCTGGGCTGTGGGGCAGGGGGCATCAGCTCATCGGGCCTGTCCCTTAGGGGGCTACCTTGGGCTGGGTCAGTGGGCTACCTGCATTTTTTACTTTAAACTGCTCCTACCAGAATGCTGAGCCCCTCGGGCTAAAATTGGCTGGCCAGCCGCTGGCTGCAGCCCCCTGAACGTGCAGAAGCGGTGTTGAACTCTTGTGGAAGTGTTGTGCAGATTTTTGCACCTTACTCCCATTTTAGAAATCCATTTATAATGGCAAAACAAGTTGTTGGAGGTTCCACGGTTTCAAAGAGAAGGGGGAAAAAATGAGCAGCCCTGACCCTGCATAGCATATTGGGGTCACAGCCAGTCCTCTATTGGGCACTGGTACAGTTGCTACCCCTACTGCAATACCGTTGTCTCAAGGTTAATGCTTTCAAGTGATGAGGAATCTTGAATCTATTTTAATGACGTTTTAATGGAATGATGTAGTGAATTCCCTATCGTGGGACTATGAATGCAGACAGTCAACTCCCATCCTTGGGGGCATAAGTCTTGAAACATGCTACTAATATTTGTAGACAGTGATAGTTCACATGGCTACTGCCTGCTTTATGCCAAATTGCTTTAAATAAAATCCAAACAATTGAAAAGTTTTAGGAATCCAATGTTTTACAAAAACAATGGGTATAATTCAGTAAGCACCACAGTAAATGACCTCTGCTGTGCTGTTCTAAATATAACACATATGTCTGTCATATACATAGTCATGATGTTCATATGTCATGACAAGGTGTGCCAACCAGACACTTCCTTCCAATAGCCTTCTAATTGTCTTCTACTTTACATTAAGACACACATATTACACATATATATATATATATATATATATATATATACATGCATACATACATACACACATACATATGCACTCCTCCGATCAGCCACAATTAAAACCACTGATAAGTGAAGTGAATAACATTGATTATCTTGCTACAATGGCACCTGTCAAGGGGTGGCATATACTTTCTTCTACATCATGTTGATGGCCGGAAATTTTTACGTCATTTACCTGGGGAATAGATGGCACCAGGATGCACTATGGGAAAAAGGCAAGTCGGCAGAGGGAGTGTGATGCTCTGGGCAATGTTCTGCTGCGAAACCTTGGGTTCTGGCATTCATGTAGATGTTACTTTGACACACACCTAAACATTGTTTCAGACAAAGTACACACTTTCATAGTAGCAGTACTTCCTGATGGCAGTGGCCTCTTTCAGCAGGATAATACGCCCTGCCACACTGCAAAGATTGCTCAGGAATGGTTTGAGGAACATGACAAAGAGTTCAACATCTTAACTTGGTCTCCAAATTCCACAGATCTCAATCCGATCCAGCATCTGGGGGATATCTGCAAAAAATAAGTCAGAGCCACGGAGGCCCCACCTCGCAACTTACAGGACTTAAAGTATCTGCTGCTAACATCTTGGTGCCAGATACTACAGGTCACCTTCAGAGGTCTTGTGGAGTCCATGCCTCAGTGGGTTAGAGCTGTTTTGACAGCACAAGGAGGTCCTACACAATATTAGGCAGGTAGTTTTAATGTTGTGGCTGATCTATATATATATATATATATATATATATATATATATATATACACACACACACACACACACATATATATATATATATATATATTATATATTATACAATATTAAAATTACATAAAACTGCTAGCAAGTATTAAAATACACCACAGGGCATGGACACTACTTAAACAATGTGTACATTTTTCTCCCAGACACACTGGATCTTTGAGTCGGACACATCCTGTTTCTGCCATGTGATATGACATGGGCACTGATTAGATTGATGTGAAGTCAGCCCCGCCCAGTCATCAGTTCCAAACACAATTTGCCATCTATTGACAGAAATCCTGTGCAGCTGCCATAGAGTAGAAAGGCAACATGTATGTCACATAATATAACTTCATTATAATATAGGGATACAAGAAAAAATTGTAATTAATCAAATGTGTCTTACTATATTTTCCGATTTATTTCTCGTACACGATTTCTCTGACCTTATGCAAAACGTGTATGTACATCCACCTGATCTACTGATATTCTAACCCTAGCTTTTTATATAAGTAATTAGTAAGTAATCAGCTTTCATTATTACATTTTTCATAACTTTATTTACATAGGCGTGCACACAGGGAATGCCCAAATACATCCTAATAGAGCAGTGAATAACCTCATGTTGCTCTTTGCAGTTTTAATTGCATACAAGAGTGTTGCTCTGGGCGCTG
Source organism: Mixophyes fleayi (assembly GCF_038048845.1). Lineage (NCBI taxonomy): Eukaryota > Metazoa > Chordata > Amphibia > Anura > Limnodynastidae > Mixophyes > Mixophyes fleayi. The sequence continues at coordinate 35,070,984 of NC_134410.1, forward strand.
GCATGGAATAGAGTCGACGCTCACAATTTGACTGAAGAGTCAGACTGATAGGGAAAAGTCGAATTCCACATCACGTTACCTTCCCTGCACAACATAGGCAGGTCACAGCGTAACAGCTCATCCAATCAGGGAAGGAGAGAATGTAGTGGGCTTTCCCTCCTTCTACGGCACAGGTTCCAGCAGTAAAGTTAAGTGGGTTGGTGGGAGATTTCTGTAAGGGGCATGTGGCGAAATCTGATGGCATGTGGTGAGGCTGATGGGCATATATAGAGGTCTGATGGACATGTAAGAGACATGTGGGAAAGTCTGATGGTCATGTAAGGGGCATGTGGGGAGATCCGATTGCTTGTACAGAGGTGTTATGTCATGTAGGGATGCTGCTGGACATGTAAGGGACATGTGGAGAGAGCTGATGGGCATATAGAGAGGTCTGATGGGCATGGAAGGGACATATGGGAAGGTATGATGGGCATGTGAGGAGGACTGATAGCATGTGGGGAGTTGTGATGGGCATGTAAGGGGCATGTGAAGAGGTCCAAGGGGCATGTTGGCCCTTTATGACTTCTTTTTATCCACCCATATCAACTGTGGATGTGGTAAAAGAGTGACAATTAGAATTCCTTGAACCTTCCTCCACCGGACACAGCAACGAGATAATGGCTGTACTGTAGTTTGATGATTACTGTGAACATTTGGTCAATGTCTGATATAGGTGGTGCTAGACAAGCTTCCAGTAGTGCGCCACAGCAAAGAGTATACCTCTCTAGAATTCCCTGGCCGTACATTTTAATGAAATGTGCTGTGCACGCCTATGTTTATTTATGGTGTTTTTTTGTTTTAAACAGACAACAAATACTTGCAAATAAAGAATAAAAAAAAATATGGAAAAAAAAATAAAATAAAAAAAGATGGATTGTCAAGGGGAAAATGGGAGGAGTGACTATATGATAAACTGTTGCAGGAGGATCACCTATCCCCACTGATCATATTTATTAAAATATGTCCAACCTCTACTGTCAATAATTTTCAATGGTGATTTACTTCCGGAGTAGATGAAGGCAGGTTGCCCCGATCGCTACCCTCTGGATCCACCAGTGGATGAAGGCTGGTGCCACCAAAGACCTGTCCAATCTGTTAGAAGCAATCACCTTCACAAGTCTAGTAGGAAGTTCTTCTGCTTACAGACCAACAAAAAGGAAAACTCTGTTTTACTGCATGAGAATCCTCATCACCATTTATTTATATAGCGCCACTGATTCCGCAGCGCTGTACAGAGAACTAACTCACATCAGTCCCTGCCCCATTGGAGCTTACAGTCTAAATTCCCTAACACACACATAGACAGACAGAGAGAGAGAGAGAGACTAGGGTCAATTTTGATAGCAGCCAATTAACCTACTAGTATGTTTTTGGAGTGTGGGAGGAAATTGAAGCACCCGGAGGAAACCCACGCAATCACGGGGAGAACATACAAACTCCACACAGATAAGGCCATAGTCGGGAAATGAGGCAGAAGTGCTAACCACTAAGCCACCGTGCTGCCCAATGCGCCAAACAAACCACACCTCCAACTAAATCCTCTGTTTATCTAGAACAGATACTACTCCAGTATATGTACTGTCAGTAAGCACATCACCTTGCTCTTTGCCTAAATCATTGTCCAATACGTTTCTATTTCAAATCACAAATGATAGGGTGGAAGAATGGGTGGGCCAGACAATATGGAACCAACCCACCAATCAGCTGGATGTGTAAGAATACTGTAAACGTTTCTGGGTACCTATTTGGACACAACTTAATTATTGTCTGGGAACACTTCTCTAATGGCTTATGAGGTCATTTCTATTCATGATCACATTGCAGGAAGAAATCCAACCACTAACTTAACTGTAGAAAATAAACAAATTAACATTTCTAAATCAGTTCTTGGACGCAAATCCTCATCAATCTTTACTTCCAAAATTTCCCCTCTTCTTGGTCTGATGTATGTGTCTGGAGGATGATCTCCTCATTTGTTCCTAAAATTAACCGTTTGTCTCCCAAAAGTATTAGAACATCCATTGTATTAATCAGTATGCATTTTAGTTGTTTGTGCTGTTCCTTCCAGTATATTATAAACATTTGTATCTGGTCATCTGACAAGAGGCATATACACAAAAAAGTTTTAAAAATATATAACATTTTTGTTTGCACCTTTTCGTCTGTTTAAAAGGTTGGGAAGTATTTCTAAATCACAAAAAATACAATTGTTACTATAATTAACACATTTATATATAAATATATTTGCATCACTTTAACTAGCGTCTAAAAGATTATTCTAATTTTAGGTAATCTAAATTCTATAAGTATCTAATCTTTCATTTTTTCTTTATCCCTTTTACATCCTCCTGAATCCTGTTGTCAATATTATTGATTTACGATAATCCATTCACACTACAACAGCTTTGGTGTGTGGTCTAGTGACCGTCTCACATTAGAGATCTGAAAATGTTAGAGTCGGAGGTCTGGAAAATCAGAGGCTTGCAAATATGAGAGCAGTCACAAACCCCTAAATCTGCTCATATCCTGTATACGAGGCATTGATTGCATCAAGCTATAGTAGTGGCCAAAAATATTGGCACCCTTGAACGTTTCTCGAATAACGCACAATTTCCTCTAAACATAAGTTGAAATTAACAACAGTATTCGATTTAACCATTCTTTCTCTGCTAATATTACTGATCAATTTTATTCTGAATGTAGTACTGTATATCCTTTTAAATCAGAAAATAAAAATAAATAACATTGACAAATTATTCACACCCTAGACTTAATATTTGGCAGCAGAGTCTTTGGTACGAACAACGGTAATCAACCGCTTCCTATAGCCATGGATAAGATTTGGCACCTTTCTACTGGAAGTTTAATCCACTCTTTTTGTGTAAACTGATCCAGTTCTCCCAACTGCTGTTTTCAGATCTCTCTATGGGTGTTCTATGGTACTTCGATCTGGACTCCTTGCTGGAAAACCCAGGACCTTTTATGGAGAGACAGCTTCATGACACTATGCTCAACAGTGTGCACCAAAATGACCTAGTAATCTCCAGATTTCATGATCCCATGCACATGTTCAAGGTGCCCAGTGTCAGATGCAGCACAGCAACCCCAAAATATCACTGAACCTCCTCTATGTTAGACTGTAGGGAAGGTGTTCTTTTCTTTGAAAGACATTCTCCCAGGAGGAATTTGGCTTGTTCAGGTGTGTGATGGCAACAGTCTGGCTCTTTTATGTCTCTTTCATTCTCATAAGCAGGGTCCTTGTGGGCCAATCGACCCTCTGAGTTGACAATAGATGCTTTGAGTTGAAACTGTCATACCTTGAGTCTGAAGGTCAGCTTGAATCTGTTTGGGAGTTGAACGAGGTGCTTTCTCCATCATTCTAATAATTCTGCTCTGCAATCTTCCATCCAGTTTTTTTCACACACCAAGGGAAGTTGGCTACAGTACCATGGGCCATAAACCTCCTAAAAACATTATGTAGAATGGAAATGGGAACATCAGAGTTTCTAGAGATTAATTTGTAACCTTAGACTGTAAGCTCCAATAGGGTAGGGACTGATGTGAGTTCTCTGTACAGCGCTGTGGAATTATGTTGATGATGATGATTGTGATTGTATAGGTGTGAGTAGGACGAGCTCCAATAAGGAGATGGATTTCCAGAGCATGTTTAAAGATTTGAAGGATGGGGAAGCATCTGATTGGAGCATATTGAGAGCCAGTGTGGGTATCCAAAAATGAGCTTTGATGGACCCCCTCACTTCTGGGCACTGTAGTGGACGCATCCCTTGCACCACCTGTAGTTCCACCATTGGGTAACAGATATGTCTAGGAAATTGGATAATTTGTCTAGAAAGAGGGACAAACAGGCAAAAAAAAAAAAAAACTCCAGGGGCAGCCAGCCTACATCTGTTAGTATACCACAATGGTGTTTACTAACACAGCCAAACAAAACAGTAGATTGAGTTTTAAAGAGTATCAAGCTTGTTACTGTGGATTTAAGGGGCTTATGAAATATGATCAGAAAGCCTGTGTGGACAGTGTAGAGTTTTGACATAAAACCATATTGAAATAAAATGGACATGAGGGAGAATATGGTCAGCTGATGACAATTGCATATATGAAAGTCATGGCGGCCAACCAAAACATGAAAGTTCTTTACTACAATGTCAGATTACTTTGTCAACCTCGTACGTACGTACGTACATGCTTTGTTATGTATGATTTGTTATTCTGACATTGCGGCGCTGCAGAGATTTATGGAGCAATACAAATAAACGATGATGAAGATAATGATGCTGTTGGTCAGTACAGACTACAACAAGATATTTGGAAGATTTAGACACAATGAAGGATATTCTCAATTCAATAAACACTTTAAAGACATATTTATGTACATTCCACTAAAGGTCATTTTCCATAATGAATGAATGAATGGAAACAAAAAAAGTGAAAGTACCCCTAAAGTATGGATGCTACTTATTTTTGGAAATATGACTTCGGAAGTTGAGTAGGTGTAGCATTGTTCTCCGTCCTCCAGGTTTGATAATATGCCTTCTAGTGGTGATAAACGTGTCTGGTATATTTCTAGTATGAAGTGATTTGCTTAATTTTTCTATGTCCTTAATTGCAGACTATCCTCCTATATGTGCTTCTCCATATCTGGTGGTTCCTAAGTCGGACTGAACAGCTACTGTAGACCAGCCTTGATGTGTACTGGGCTTAAAGAGAAACATGTATTAGACTGAGGAAACTTCATATCTACCCGACATGTCTGTTTTCTTTGCAACTTGTACATGTATGTAAATATATCACATAATTGCTCTGACAATTAAAAACAATCAATAATAAGTTCTGCCTTCATTACAGAAGAAATAAAAACCTTTGTTTTCAAAATAAATGGACATGCTTTGCAATCAATACATTTACAATAGCCTATTACCAACTACCGTATGCTGTTCTTGTAGTTTGCAGAAACATACTAGGACATAAAATTTATTTTAAACTTAGAGCTTGTGTATCAATTATTATATACGGCAGGTAAAATAGATTGAAGTAGAGGGTCCATTAAGAGTATACCCCAAAGTTTTTACATTGAAAATTAAATTGTATTCTGAAAAAAGGATCCTAATTAAATTTATTTTTTTCGTGTGATTTTATTTCAGTATTTTCTAGAAGTGATTTTCTATCAAAAGATTAACTTTTTTATAACGTCAAGGATTACATCAGCAGGGTGCCCCGTTTACAAGAAGTGATTTTTCAGAAATGTTACATGCTGAATGAACATGGCATTATTGAAAGTCCTAAGTAAATGACGTGACTGAACATATCATATATTCATAAGACATCTAGGATGACTGCTGTAAGGATTTACTTAAACAGTCACATTAGTCTCTTTTAAATGTGTTCTAGTGGTGATTTTATTATTAATAATATTTATACTTAAATAGAAGAAAACAATATCAGTCTTATAAACTATGTATGTAAATTTCAAATTTAATTCTGAGCTTTGTTATCTTCTGAATAAAATTTAAAAGTGTTCTGGTTACACTTATGTATAGTTAGAATGTCATCGATATATCTCCACCACAGGATAAGCTGTGAAGAAAACACATCTATAACACTACTAGCCTACCAACAACCCATAAATAAATTGTCAAGAGAGGGTGCAAAATGAGTCCCCATTGCCGTCCCACAGTTCTGGAGGTAAAATGCCTTCTCAAAAATTACGATGAGATAAAATAAATTAAACAGAATCTAAAAACCTTTCACATGGGGAATAATTGTATTATACCAAATCAGTGAAGATAATGAAACAACAGTGCTTTTAAAGTATGCAGGTAATTAAGTAACCCAGTGTTGCAAAACAAAATCAACATACTGAGCTATCAGGATGTTAGCTTCTTCATGAAACTAAAGGACAAATTTACTCAATAAATAAGTGCAAAGTTCAAATCTTTTAATAATGACTGAATTTTATGCTTAGATAATTCCTGAGAAGACAATTCAAATACACCAAATTAATGTAATTATTTCTAGGGTTTAGTGTAGTGGGTGTATTCACAACCAATCATTTTTCCTCCTGACATAGCGTTCTCTTCCTTGTAAAAGGAAAAACGATAGAGAACATATGATTAGGACTAGTCAATGCATTCCCCTATACTCAGCAAAATAAAGCAAATGTTTTGAGGTCAGAGGCTGGCTGTCTTTCAGAGTCAATTTTCATATATTTTGCTGTTGTAAAGTAACAAAGTACACACATCTGCTTAGACATGCCGGATTTACTGGTTATATGTCTACATCTGTCAGTGGGCAGTCACTAATGTCAAGTTGTGTAGCTCCTGCATCCATCCAAGTATTATACGGTGATCCTTCTGTTCTGATTGACTGGCTTTCTGGTAAGACAGTCATTAGTTGAGCGTTCAATCCTGTTCTCTGGTTGGACTATTGCACTTAAACTATAATTTTCCCAAGAAGAGATAGCAAGACAACTCTTCAGAATGTTTGTGGTGTGCCAGGGTTGCTCATAATGCAACCAAGGCGGTACAAATGCACTAATAGAAGTCTTCTGAACTTGTGATCTAGTCTTTGGCCTGGTGCACACAGTTTACCAATGAGCATCCCATACAAGATATGTTCAAACGTCTATGTAGGTGCTCTTGTTGCAGCCATCATACACTCTCTCACGACACAGTCTCTGCAGTATCTATGAAGTATGTGAGCAGAAAGTTCACCACTAAGCAGATTGCATTAAAAAGAATAAGTTATTTTTTTCCACTGAGATAAAGTAGCATTGCTAATTTAACCCCTTGTATTTAACCCATTGCATTAACCTCTGTGTTTGCGATTGCGAAGGAGTTAAACCAAAAAGCGCATTGCAATTGTAATGACAAGGAGGCTTCATTGGTAGAATTTTAAGCTCATTTTGCAGTTTGAATGACTGAAACTAGCAAGGATAATTTATTATTATAACAATTTGGCAGATTTGGAGGATCTTAATCGTCTCAGAAAGCAGATCTTTGTGCCTACGCTAGTGCAGTATCTGCTCCTTTCTTAGGTCCGGCTTCTTTTGTTCTGTTTTTTGTGAATGCAGTGTTTTGTAGCCAACACAAACTCTGTTCTGAAAATAATGTAAGAAACTGGGAATGAAGAGAGATTAGCTGTTCACCGCGCCTGTTATTTTAAAGCAGAAATAACTTTGCCTTCTGCAGATTCATAGACAAAGAAAGTTTGAAATGCAAAGCATGTCCAAGTCCCTCTCTCGGTTCAGCATGAAAGGCTCTTAAAATATGCCAGAATGCTAGTAATGGACTTATTAAACGGATAAAGGGGAACTTAAAACAGAATTCCTGGATGTTAGCTGTGTCTCAGCAAAGTATTCTATTCTGTGTACATTTCTCTTTTTTTTTTTACAAAATGCCTTAAAAGAGACTGGTACAATACAATTCCCTGTGCTATGCAGAGTGTGCAAGGAAGACCTATACAAAGCCACACTGATTAGTTTAAAATCCAGATCTGTAAGTAACAAAAATCTTAAATAATGTTGCACAAGAAAATAGTAAAATGCGCACAGTGCTAAACAAAGTATGGACATTAATGTTGAATACAAGGAATCACAGTTAAAAGCTACAATTTGCTGGTAACCAGGCAGATGGTAATATAGATTTTTTTTCAGACCGTTTTTTTAATGAAGGATAAGGTCGCACAGCGCCTATTACATAATTCAAAAGCCATTTTCATGTGCAAAGTTAAAGAATAAATCTATGCGTCTCTAATCTTTCATTGGGGTCATGTATGAAGAAATAGGCAGTTTTAACACAGCATGCATTTCATATTCTGAGTCATCAAAGCAGCCTTGACAGGTCTCCTTGGAAGAGCACAAAGAATCCAGAGTCTCAGATGTAGCGTTGACTCGCAATGCGTTTACTCACCCCCTTTCTGCTCAAATGCAATGGTGCACTTAGTAACAGAACATGGCTCCTTGGTGCTGCTATCTGCACAGGCCATCACTTCAGCCAGGACTTTTATAAAATGATGTCCAACTGTCGTAGTACAACTTCCAGAGAGCAATGCGATTTGTACACTATTCTTGAGCAATATTAATTTATTAAGAATGAATTCAGAAATGTGGCGAGTTCTTAAATTAATCCCTCAATGACGTTAGGTGCTTCTTAGTTTTATGACAAGTCTATCATTTTTGCTATGCTAAATGACAAGAACTATTAATAGTTAGGATATCCGAGTCCATTATCTGTTTTTTCGGGGCAATTTTAAATATTATTATTTTTAGGATTACATAAGACTAAAATAGACAAAAAATAGTAAAATAATGCACCTTTTCATGATTCCACTCACTGCATGTCTTTTATGAAGAAGACTTAATGCGCACCGCGAAACACCTTGGTTTACTTTTCATCAACGCTCCTTAACGCGGCTTTGTTTAGCACTATGCACATTTTACTATTGTCTTGTGCAACTTTATTTAAGATTTTTGTTACTTATAGTTTTGAATTTCTTCTCTGCACACAGTTGCAACCTCTGTGAACTTAAAGTAGGCCTTGATCTGCTGAGCAGCAAGAAATGATCTAGGCCAGGCCTGTCCAACCTGCGGCCCTCCAGGTATTGTGAAACTTCAAGCCCCAGCATGCTTTGCTAGTAGACAACCTGTTGATAGCTGGAAGGGCATGCTGGGACTTGTAGTTTCACAACATCTGGAGGGCCGCAGGTTGGACAGGCCTGATCTAGGCGGTGCACTGTGCCAAAGTGTAAATGTCACATCAAACTTCATCCAATTTCTGTTTTTCTCCTAAAATATCAAATTGGTTTAGCCTTATTTATGGCTTATATAAACTATGGCATTGTGGAAACATTGGGACTTTGTTTACATGTTTCACTTTTGTGTATGTAGCTTTTCTGATAGTGCTTGCAATGTGCTTATAAATGCACTTCTCCACTGAAAGCTGGCAGAGATCAGGCGCCAAACTCAGACTTAGGCCGTGATATTCTTCCCTTGGCACCGCAGGAATCATAAGCCACCCTCCGCCTACTCTTCTCCCACCATACACTTTACCCTTGATTTATGGGACAAACTTCTCAAAGTTCTATGAACTTTCTGAATTTCCTTCCCCTCTCACACCACTGTGACAGCATTCTCTTTTTCCCTGCAGTAAATTCCCCAAAATACCGTATATCATTCCCTGGAAACGGCCAGGTATCACCCAATTTACACATATTGCAGGACAATTCGACCCCCAGTCATTCCCAGACCTTTGTAAGAAAACTGGACCCTCTCCCTCTTTACCTTTTCAATATTTACAGATTAAAGGTTTCATACAAGTGCAACTCAAAACAGCTAAATTACACAGCCCAACATTTTTTGAATGACAATGTGTACTGGGTAGGTCACAGGGGACTTGTTTCCTTAATATACCACACCATCCTATCTCCCACGATGATTCCGTTGGTGTTGTTTGAATTGGTTTGGAAACACAACACTCAGAAGTCTCTAGGCCAGAAGGGATGGTCATATATTCACCGCCTCGTCGCAAAATCGACCATTAGCACATCACTAAAGGAGAACACATATAAAGTCTATATGAGATGGTATTTGGTGCCCCCCAAACTCCACAAAATTTATCCTGGAACTTCCAATTTCGTGCTGGAAGAATTGCGGGAGCGTGGGATCCTTCTACCACATATAGTGGTAAAGCTCCTTTGTTTCCACTTTGTGGGACCAAGTAGCTGATCTTATGACTCAAATTAAAGATAGTTCAAGATCCTTTGACAATGCTACTTTGCTACCCATTGAAGAATTTTGCTAAGCCTACTGATAAGTGAATTCAACATTTGTGCTGCTACCCACCTCCAAATATCTTAAGATTGGAAGCTCCCGTAGCTACTCAGCTGTGATATCCCACATATGCTATATCACTTCGATGGAATGCATTTCCTGTTTATTTCATGATAGGACTGCTCATTTTCACAAGGTATGGGACCCTTGGTATACATTTCATCACTCCTCTATCCCTGGATCTCAGTAATATAGGCTTTCTCCCTCAACCATTTTGCTGTCTTTCCTACCCACATTCATTCTCTCTTCCATCTAAAGGTGGCAGCAACCCCTCTTCTTTATTTCTATGTCCTGTATCCCCTTTTCTCTTCCCCCTTTCCCCTCTTCCCCAATACCTTGTAAATTTTCCAAAATATAGAAAAGTCAGTGACGGGTAACCCTTCTGTATATATCACCATTAGCAAAACTATCATTACTCTTTTATTTTGTTGTGCCATTTGTTTTGTCAATATTTTTAGGATTTTCATTCTTTGTTTTTTTTAGAAGTTCATTATTTAGTAATAAAAATGTCTAAAATCCTCTTTGAGTTTTTATTGGTATAATTACAGCCTTCTCACACTGGCATCAATTTCATGTATTGCACTACTGTTTTTTAATACTAGTACAACTCAACAATGGATTTGAAATGTAGAAACCATTGTTTTCAATGGTTGACCCCATGCCCCTTACTCACATTTGGGAGCATTGCATCAGCCTTGCATTATTTTCTAAATGCTGCCTTCTCCATAGAGGGCGTCTAACACAACTTTTATGCACGGAGGTCAATGTAGTGACCTCCAATGACCTCTTGAATGCAAGTAACATGACTGCATGTCAAAAACCTTTACATTTGACATACAGTTTTACTGGCTTCTGTGATTGTATGGACCCTCCCTAGGTTTCCTCAGCAGCCAGGCCTGTGCACAAATCCCAGGAAAACGGTGACCTCGCAAGTTATTGGTCCATGCAGTCACTTTCTCTTACCCACAATCAGCTCAAATGGGGCCGTGAATTGGCGGATGGGGCTTAAGCCCTATTTATCATTACCATAATCAGTTTTATTGTCACAATTTATATCTGAGTAGGTAAGATCAGTCATGGAGAGGACCACAATTCTCTTTCTTGCTCTTTCAATTTGTAAACCTAATTGCATTTCAGTACAATCGTTTGTGCAAGGTAGTCTATAACAAACCCCAATCTGTACTGGTGTATTTTTCACCATATATACAAGAACTCTACATTTTCAAAATCTTCAAAAACATCTTCTCGTTGGGCAAGTCTTCGATTCCTTACCCACTGACATTAAAAAATATCATGCTTTCAATAGTTTCTTAATGTTCCAGTTTCCTCCTACAGTTTGAATGCTGATTAAAATGCATGTGTATGTGTGGTAGGCAACTTAGACTGTATACTGATGTGATAGATTTAATATTCTCTGTACACCGCTGCATAATATAGTGGCGTTATATGAACAAACAAACATCAGTTCTATGATGAAACGCGTTTAGAGGGAGCAGCAAAACCTTTGATGTATGCATCCCATGTTTGTAGATCTAAGACAATAAGGAGATATCAAATACAGGCCTTTTTATGTACTGTACTTCTAGTACATGTTAAAGTTAACATTTTATTTACTAAATAGTATGTTATGTGGGAGATCTGGGGGTCAGTATGGTATGCGAGAGATCTGGGGGACAAAGTGCTGGTATTTGAGAGAGCTGTGGGACAGAGTACTCGTATGAAGGATTTGGTGAACAGAGTGCTGGTATTAGAGAGAGCTAGGAAGTGGATTATTGGTGTGAAAGTGTCAGGCGCCATCTCTGCATGTACTGTAGGTGCCAGGGACGGCTGCTTTCTATGCCTCCTCTTGCACGTCCCATTTCTAGGAATCGGGACGCTACTTCCAGTTCCCAGCCTGGCAGTCCGGGTTAGTGTGCTAGGCAACGGAGACGCCAGCAGCTCCTTCCTGTCGGTGGTCAGCTGTTCTGACGCTGACCCCACTTCAACCATTGACAGGTCACCTTATTCTATTTAAACCTGGCTCTGGTGCCAGAGTATCTAGGTCACACTAGTCTCCAGCATTCTTGTATGTTTCCAAGCAATCTGCCTGTCTCCCTGGATTCTGACCCAGTTCTGCCTGACTATTCTTTTGGATCTTCTTCTGGACATATTGATCTTCTTGTACTTACCCCTGGCTTCCTGACTCTGCTCTTGCCTGCTCCTATGGTACCTGTATTGCCTGCACGGATTGACTTCGGACTGCACAATGACGCTTGTTCACCTAACACTGCACCGGTAGCTTTCTAGGAGGGCCGCGGCCTGCACGTCTTTTGCAGCGACCCCCAAACCCCCTTGTGCAGGTCCCTGGCGATGAACAGAGGCGTGTTAGACTCCGCGCCTCCTAGCTTAGCAGCGCCAATACCAACAGGTAAGACCATCAGAGCTAATACATCCGTATTAGCTGTGGGACAAAATGTGTTGGTATAGAAGATGATGTTGGTATAGAGTGTGCTGGGGGATAGGTAACTGGTATATAGATAGCACTGGAACAGACTATACCAGTATAAGAGATAACTGGGGGTCATATTATTGGTATGAGAGAGCATGGGAACATAGTGTACTGGTATTAAAGACTAACCAGAGGATGGACTATTGGCATGCGAGAGAACCTGGCGGATGGACTATTGGTATGAGCGATAGCTATGGGACTGAGTGTGCTGGTACATAAGAGAGGGTTCTGGTATATAAGTGAGTTCTGGGAAGCAGAGGGCTGGGAGAACAGAAATAGCAGAGCTTTGGTATGATTCTCCTTTAAGTTTGGGAACTGGCACTGTCTCAAAATTCCTTCCACAACTGCAGAGAGGTGAATGTGATGTCACATGGGTAGGGCAGGGCGCATACATAAAAAGCACAGCAGCGTTTGCACTTAACAAAATATACTCAGGAAAGTGAAAAACTTTTATCATGTACAGTAAAAATAAACTAAGCAGATCCGGTTTAATAGAAGATCGTGTTTTGTTTCAAGTACTGGTGCCACTTTAAATACAGCGCAGTAGCCTGCAAGGCCTGTTTGATCTTTTATTTTGAGGTACAGGTGGTCAGGTAGTCTCCAACTTTATATAGCTTTGTGAAAATCACTTTGTTTAGAATTGCTGCATATTTCATGTGCAGATTGTGAACTACCACTTATTAGATACAGCAATATCACAGTCTTCCTTCTTGCACCTGTGTCCAATTGAAATAGTTAGGAAAAGGCCGGGACTATGCCTTTCCTGCAAGTTAGATGTCTGAGTGTGACTCACATCTCCGATCCAATGTGCATTCATCTCCATTATAAACAGATCTGGGAACTTTCTGGATTTTATCTGAAGTTTTCAGGATTTGAAACATGTTACCAGATCGCCAGACACTTAGCAGCATTCTCTGGATAGAAGTGTCTCCATGAAAGTTATTGTTATAAACAATGGTCAGAATCTTCTCCCAGTGTGATAGACACCTGAAGATTAGACATTCTCCAAATGTATCCTTGTAAGCTAAGTTATCAAATCCCTTACAGTGGAGACATTATAAATTATGTAATAACTAGAAAATATGCAAATGTGCAGTGCCACATTCCGCTTTGCCTTGACCATTCTCTGGATAGCTGCCTGTCCAGGTTTTTGCCTGGATCTTGATTATTTCTGGATATCTGCCTGACCTGATCTCTAGTCAGATACTGAACCCAGTACCATCGAATTCTAGTTTGTGCGTGTACCTGAATTTCTACTGTTCCACAGCTCTCTGTACTTGTAAATCTGAAGATGTATGGGCTGAGGAAATAGCCATTAACAACCCTACTACCACTATGTTGTCTATTCTTATCTTGACAAAAAACTTTTCTTGATCAAAGGAAGAAAGGATTATAGGGATTAATATTGCGATACTGCTCTAAATTCTATTATGTTCAAGGGAATGTTCATCTCTTGTCGTCCTGGACCAGGAGCTTCCCAACCTAGGGAGCTGGTGTCTGCAAAATCCAGTCATTTGTGATCAGGTCTTTCTCAGACTAAATTGTTCTCTCCACCAGTTGAAACTTCTTCATCTTCTTGTTTATTTTTGTAAGGTCAATATTATTCTTTGTCATAGGTCCCGAAGATTCTAATGATGGCCAATAGATTTCTCAAGAATCTCATTACAACTAACCATACCCCACAAATCGAAGACATACATTTTGTTTGACTGAAGAATCAACTACCCACTTCTCCAACCATAGGGCCCTTTAGGCTGTGAATGAATAAACTGAATGGAACATCAGTCTGACTGATATGCATACAAGATCCACTGATGATTTAGCCAAGAACACCGAAAAACAGTTTGATCCAAGGATGAAATATATTGCAGAGATTGCAATCTTCAATATCATACACCCAAACTTTTAGTACCTTTGTTATGGTGATTAGAAGAATTTCATCTACTCACATGCATACACATATATCTACATACATCTATACAGATAAAATATTTATGTATACATAGAAAAGAAATTGCAGGTGTTGACCAATATGTCATCACATAAGGTTTCTAATTACCCTGCCTGCCTCTTCCCATGCATGTATTTTGTCTTCAATAACAGTTATATATTCAATCATTGATCAGTTTTAATATCTGTCACCTATATGTTATTGAGAACATATAGGTTCCAGAAGCTCTGTCTCTCTCTGAGTTTTGTGCCTGGAACCTTACAGTCACCCGACATCCAGATATTCCAGGTCATTCACCAAATTCAGATGTTCTTTCCATTATCATTGAATTTTATTTGCTCTCCGCATCAGGGGAGGGCTGGGCCGGGCAGCAGGGGGGCATATTCTCCACCGGGCCGGACAATTAAATTATATTTTGGCCCACCTGGTAGTCCAGTGGTAATGCGATGCAGGCAGCCTGTGCGGTCTGTGCATGGGTTGTCACATCGCATACTACTCAATGTGGCAGAGTCATCCATTCATATAATATTGTACTTCAAGCTGTAGTACAATATTCTGTGAATGGATTATGCGGCTGCACTGAGTAGTATGCGATGTGACAGCCCATGCACAGACCGCACAGGCTGCCTGCATCATCTCCATAAGGCAGTGTGGCTAGATTTCAGTCACTGTGACATCACTAGGTCATATGGCTGCAACAGTCACATGGTACACAGTGCAGGAGCTGCTGGAAATGTTCCTGTGCAGCTGGAAGCCACTGGTGGAGAAAAAGGGGTAATGTGATGGAGTGTGTAAGTAAAGCATGTGAGTAGAGAGGACATGTGCGTGTGTAAAGCATGTGGGCAGAGGGGGCACGTGTGTGTAAAGCATGTGGGCAGAGGGGGCATGTGTGTGTAATGCATGGCGGCAGAGGGGCACATATAAGTAAAGCATGTGGGCAGAGGGGGCACGTGTGTGTGTAAAGCATGTCGGCAGAGGGAGCACGTATAAGTAAAGCATGTGGGCAGAGGGGGAATGTGTAAGTAAAGCATGTGGGCAGAGGGGGAATGTGTAAGTAAAGCATGTGGGCAGAGGGGAAATGTGTAAGTAAAGCATGTGGGCAGAGGGGGAATGTGTGAGTAAAGCATGTGAGCCGAAGGGGCACGTGTGAGTAAAGCATGTGAGCTGAGGGGCACGTGTGTGTAATGCATGTGAGCCGAGAGGGCACGTGTGTAAAGCATGTGAGCAGAGTGGGCACGTGTGTGTGTGAAGCATGTCGGCAGAGGGGGCACGTATAAGTAAAGCATGTGGGCAGAGAGGGAATGTGTGAGTAAAGCATGTGGGCAGAGGGGGAATGTGTGAGTAAAGCATGTGGGCAGAGGGGGACAGTGTGATGAGAGGGCACAGTGTGGTGGGGTCACAGTGCGATGAGTGGTCACAATATGATGGGGGGGCAGCAGTATGATGAAGGGGGAATTAGTGTGATGATGAGACAGACAACTGTTATTTTCTGCTCTTATTGTTGTGAGATGTGTGTGTGTGTGTGTATATATATATATATATATATATATATATATATATATATATATATATATATATATATATATATATATATTCTATAGCTATATCCCCATTAGAACATTAGAAGATATAAAAAATAGAATGCAATATAAAGTGAAATTTGTTTTTTGTTGCTTTATTTTATTTTCATTATTTAATGTTTATCATTTATAATAATAAAGTATCGCTGGGTTGAGTAACACTAAAATAGCCTCTTTTTTTCTATTGATAAATGTATATATTGTACCGAAAACCTTTAAGGATGGGCCACTACTTATGGGCCAGTGCTGTGTGCTTGCCCCCCGGGCTAAAGTCTGCCAGCCAGTGCCTGCTCCGCATATACACAGTGCCGCTTATCATGACAGTCCTCAGTCAGCTAAGTTACCAGGACAGATGGAAGTCAGAATATATTATCTATTTAGCACATTCACGAGCACAGATGAACGCTTTTAACATGGATTAATCTTAGTATTTCATTTGTTTGTGTTTAAATCAACATTAAATAGATTACAAAATTCTTTCCTTGCGAGTTCCTTCACTTTATCAGTACTATGGAAAACATGTACCAGGTTTCATATCCAAAGCATAGAACATTTCTGGAATAACAAGGTTTAAATGGCTTCTTTTTAATTTTGTGGTAGTTTGGTTTACTTTGCTATCCATTTCCTTTCACAAGGTCCCTGGAGCTATTAGTCCTGCATAAGTCTGAACTGCACACACGGCTTCAATGGGCACCTTGTTTAAAGTGACTAACACCTTTTTGTTTCCATCCAAAACTTACTGACACATAAGCCACTTATGTGCGCTGTGCACATACTCAATAGATGTACACAGACATATATTTTCATGACATTAAAAAATACAAGAGGAGAAAAAAAAAAAAAAAGCACCTAACACAAACCAGGCTACCTCTCATGATTTCACCCCTTAATTGCTGGAAAGTCTGGAGAGACGCTTAGCAAAATAGTGAAAGCAATTCAAGGCTAGCCTAGAAATATGACGTATCAAAGTCATTTAGAGGGCTTGGCCAAATATTTGGCTTCTATATTATGTGAAGCAGGTGCAAAAACAAAGTCTTGAGCCTATAATAGCTCTTTTGATACGGGACATTTCTGTGCTTTTACATACATTCATGTAGTCACCTGGTTACTTTTCACCAGGTGGAAGCATTTGAAATGTCTATTTTTCCGTACCCATTCATAGGGTGAATGCAATCTACATATAGTGATACATGTCCGTGACACCTTTGTCTAGCCATACATCCATCTCCTTTCAGTTAATTGGTTTGACTCTCACTAATATTTTTGGCTACCATGTATCAGCTCACACTAGCACAAAATCCCTTTTATAAAGTGCCATAGCAGTGTGGACCGCGGAAATATACTCTTTTTATTAGGAGCCATTTTTGGACTTCCATACATACAGAAGAGGTCATCTATGAATTTACTTGATATACTATTATACTTGATGTCCTAATTTTGCACTAGTGTGCCTGGATGGTCCATATACACTTCTATGTACACACTTATCTGCTCTCTGGGTGCCTTTATTACACAGTAAGGGTGAGTCCAGAAATGCTCATTACCACTGAAGTCATGGAGTCGCAAAACAAGTCCCATTAAAAACATAGGGGGGGGGGGGATTCAATTGGCCACGTTACTGCCAAAAGTAACGCGGCCTGCGCACTATTAACATTACTACTGTAATAGTGCGCATTATTACCGTCAGTAGGGTAATGTTTAACTCTGATTTCTGCTCGCAGCTCAGGGAGCCTAGTTAAAATTACTGTAATAACGTCCGCGTTGCTTTTGACAGTAACGCGACCAATTGAATTCCCCCCATAGGATGAAACCTGCAGACCGCCAACTGTGAGCTTGTACAAATCTGAAGTCCTTTTGCGCTGTGGAAATGACCCCTAAGCCTGCTCCCTCTCCACCCTTTTCTCTCACGAGGATACTCCTGCTCTGCAACATGAAATCACATCACTGATCCCTAAAACTAAGGGGATCGCCCACTCCATACTTCAGTAGGAACACCTTCACTCTATTTAACTAATGCCCTCTGTCTGTGCAAACTGCTGCTCTCCCTCAAATGCTCCGCAAATGTGCAGAAATGTAGGCGACACTTGCGCAAACTGAAGCACCTGGCAGGTGCAAAGCTGATTTGGCTCTGCGGAGCGGACGTTTTAAACAACTTTCTCAGAGTTTCAGATGTTAAAAATTTGCTGGAGTGCACATTTCTGAAAACTCTCCACCTGCATAACTAACCAAAGTAAGAGGGGAAAGGAAAGAGTGAGGACATGTGAAGGGGGGAACAGGACGGGGCGATTATGTGTGGATTATACTTTGTATGGACAAAGAGCTCAATGATCTGTATTTTTACATAATTTCAGGCTCCATTTCTGCTCTGTTTATATTCAGGATGACACCTGAATCATTGAGGGGGAAAGAATTTGAAATGCAGATATATGTGGGAACAGCTAGCAATTGGCAGAGAAGCATATCCTGGTGGCGTGGATGTAAAAAATGAATCAAGGTTGTGCAGAAACGAATGAGAGAGCGTGAGAGGGATCTGCTGAGGTCTGAGGGAGCCATAATGGGGATCAATGAGTAGAAAGAGAAGGAACTAAAATCAGGTTAACCCTAAAAATGTTCAGAATTATAGCAAACCCTACTCATTTGCCTATATTTGGATTTCATTAGTCTTGTCTTTATTCAAAACTTATTTAGTAGTTGCTTACTACACACTGCCACATTTCCTTGATTGATATTACATTCCTTACCCTTAGTCAGAAGGATACTTTTACCACCTTTACATGGTTACATATTGTGACTTTGAAAACAACAGAACAAAGCTAAATATTTCCTCTCTCATCTCTGAGCATGCATCACATACCAATGGAAGGGTTAATTACATACATGTTTACGCTTCCCATCATTATTGTAGAATTGAAATAAAGAATGTCTCTTTAAATCCATTAGTATAAAATAAAGGACTTATCTTGTAACCTACTTGATGTAATATCCACCGAGACAAGCTGTTCCAGACAAATGTTTACAGTATAATATGTTCTTGTCTGTCTTGTTATTGGAATATAAAGTTTAGAAAGTACTACGCTTGTGTGTTTAATACGTATGAAAACAAATGATTTCAAGCATATAAACTGCTTCTTATTATGAGGAGAAACCAGCTTAAAGACATAGGGCCTGATTCACAGTTAGACATATGTTTGTGTAGTATATCTTTGCATTTTTTTTCACTCTGTGCATGTCTAGAAAATGAACGTACAACTTGCAACTGCGGCTAATCAGACCAGCAACTTTATGGCACATCATCATCATCTATTTATATAGCGCCGCTAATTCTGCAGTGCTGTACAGAGGATTCACTCACATCAGTCTCTGCCCCATTCATCAACACCATCAACATTTATTTATATAGCGTCAGCAATTTCCGTAGCGCTTTACAATTGGGAATAAACATTAATAAAACAATACTGGTTAATACATCAGGCCGAGAGGTAAGAGAGCCCTGCTCGCAAGATTACAACAATTGGAGCTTACAGTCTAAATTCCCTAACACACACACACAGACCAAGAGAGACTAAGGGCAATTTAAAAGCAGCCAACTCACCTACTTGTATGTTCTTTTGGGAGTGTGGGAGGAAACCAGAGCACCCGGAGGAAACCTACACAATTACAGGGAGAACATACAAACTCCACACAGATCATGAATCCGACTCCATGGTCAAGAATCGAACTCATGGACATGCCAGGGGACCCGGCACCGGCCCTTACTGCCCACCTTTTTTTCTTCTTTTTTTTTTTAACTGAAATTGTTTATTATTTTGTTTGTTATGGGGGCTTTTTGGTGGGGGAGGGGTGCTTGGTGGCTCTGCCCCCTTCGTTGGTGGAAGGAGCAGGGCTCTTTTAAAAAAAAAAAAAAGAAATACTCACATGATCGTGGCGCCGACATCCCTCTTCCCTCCACCCTGCTCTGTTCGCACTGAATGTTGGGCATGGCGTCATCACGTCACACCCAACATTCAGTGAGGAGCAGCGCAGAGAGGTCCCAGCATCAAGACAGAAGATAGAAGGGAGAAGAGAAGAAAAGAAAAGATGAAAGAAGCCAATACAAGGGTAAGTAAAGGAACGGAGGAAAACAGAAAGGCACAGTGTGATAAAGGGGGGAGAGAAAGGCACAGAGTGATGAAGGTGGGGGAGGCACAGTGTGATGGAGGGAGGAGAGAAAGGCACAGAGTGATGAAGGTGGGGGAGGCACAGTGTGATGGAGGGAGGAGAGAAAGGCACAGTATGATGAAGGGGGGGAAGCACAGTGTGATGAAGAAGGGGGGGCACAGTGTGATGAAGAAGGGGGGGCACAGTGTGATGAAAAAGGGGGGGCACAGTGTGATGAAAAAGGGGGGGCACAGTGTGATGAAAAAGGGGGGGAGAGAAAGGCACAGTGTGATGAACAAGGGGGGGAGAGAAAGGCACAGTGTGATGAACAAGGGGGGGAGAGAAAGGCACAGTGTGATGAACAAGGGGGGGAGAGAAAGGCACAGTGTGATGAACAAGAGGGGGGGAGCACAGTGTGATGAAAAAGGGGGGCACAGTGTGATGAAAAAGGGGGGGAGAGAAAGGCACAGTGTGATGAACAAGGGGGGGAGAGAAAGGCACAGTGTGATGAACAAGGGGGGGAGAGAAAGGCACAGTGTGATGAACAAGAGGGGGGAGCACAGTGTGATGAATAAGAGGGGGGAGAAAAGCACAGTGTAATGAAGAAGGGGAGGAGCAGCATGGCACAGTGTGATGAAGGGGGGGCACAGTGTGATGAAGGGGGGGCACAGTGTGATGAAGAAGGGGGGAGAGAAAGGCACAGTGTGATGAACAAGGTGGGGAGAGAAAGGCACAGTGTGATGAACAAGACGGGGGGAGCACAGTGTGATGAAGAAGAGGGGGGAGAAAAGCAAGTGTAATGAAGAAGGGGAGGAGCAGCATGGCACAGTGTGATGAAGGGGGGGCACAGTGTGATGAAGAAGGGGGGGAGAGAAAGGCACAGTGTGATGAACAAGGGGGGGAGAGAAAAGCACAGTGTGATGAACAAGGGGGGGGAGCACAGTGTGATGAAGAAGAGGGGGGAGAAAAGCACAGTGTAATGAAGGGGAGGAGCAGCATGGCACAGTGTGATGAATGGGGGGCACAGTGTGATGAAGGGGGGAGAGAAAGGCATAGTGTGATGAAGGGGGGGAAGCACAGTGTGATGAAGGGGGGCACAGTATGATGAAGGGGGGAAGCACAGTGTGATGAAAAAGGGGGGGCACAGTGTGATGAAAAAGGGGGGCACAGTGTGATGAAGGGGGGGGCACAGTGTGATGAAGGGGGGGCACAGTGTGATGAAGAAGGGGGGAGAGAAAGGCACAGTGTGATGAACAAGAGGGGGGGAGCACAGTGTGATGAAGAAGAGGGGGGAGAAAAGCACAGTGTAATGAAGAAGGGGAGGAGCAGCATGGCACAGTGTGATGAAGGGGGGAAGCAGCATGGCACATTCATGAAAGGGAGGGGGGTGCAGCATGACACAGTGTGAGGACGGGAGGAGGGAATGGCAGCATGGAGGGCGCAGTGTGATCATAAGGGGGCACAGCGTGGTTGTGATGAAGGGGCACAGTAAAGTGTGTGTGATGGCACAGAGGGCTTGTGACAATGTGGTGTGTGTGTGAGGTAGGTGGTGGCTAATTAATGGGGTGATATTTTGTTTGTGGAGTGATGGTGGAGCAATTTAATAGTGGGGACTATTAATTTAAGATGGGGTGGTTTTGGGGCTATTGAATGTGGGGGTGAGTTTGGGGAGAATGAGGTCTCTTTATTAAATGTGACAATTATTTAATGGCAGTGATGGTTGCGGGAAATAGATATATTTATTAAATGTAAATAATATTAATTTATTGCTGGGGCTGTTTGGAAGGAGGGAAATAGGTTTATTTATAGAATGGAAATACTATTTTTTAATGTTGAGGCTGGAGGAAGGGCCTAATTATTAATCGTGGGTGCTATTGATTTAACACCGCGGCTGGTTTGAATTTTCTAAATGTAACCATTTTTTCCAAATAGTGCCCCCAACATTCCAGGATCCAGACAAGCTGCAACTAAAGAAATCTGCAGCCACAGGTGGTGAAAGTGACAAGAACAGGTAAGAGAGAGCAGGAGAGTGTCAAATGCTCTGATTATAGTGGGACAATCCCAATTTTTGGTGACTGTTCTGTCCAATGTAAGGGGCAGGCCAAGACTGTGAACTCTTAATGTACACACTGCATTCTTTATATACTACACGATGGTGCTAGATATTCTTGGGCTTACCACACCCCCTCTGCTGGGCCTCATCCATTGTATTTACCCCTGTGAATGTGAATTGGGGGCACTTATGTGAGGCATAATGTGATTGTGGGCACTTATGTGAGGCACAATATGAATTGGGGCACTTATGTGTGGCATAAAATGAATTGGGGGCATTACTATGGTATACCTGTGGTGAGTCAGGACTGCTGGGATATATGTGACGCTCCAGCGAGCAGGCACTGCACACTTCTGCCAATGGTGTACACAGCAATCCAGGGTTTTTCTGGAGGAGGGTGGCCTAGCGCTTTTTACCTGCTAGACACGCTCCAATGATGCACAGCCACACCCCCAATTGTATCACCACTCCCACTCAATTTTTTTCCATGCTCAACTATAAGGGGGAGTCCCATGAAGTTGCCGTACCGGGGGCCCTGAATTCCTCTTGGCAGCCCTGCTCATGACAACAGTGTTTGTGAGGCAGAAGTGCTAACCACTAAGCCACTGTGCTGCCCACACTTATGACACCTTACGCCTGAAGAGGTGTCATGGGAGAGGGAAGGGTGTTCTAACCTAAGTAATGTACAAAAAGGACACAATCATGCAATTACATACAGCGTTGAACTGGGACATAGTTATAGGTACGGCTAAAAAAGTGGTTTTATGGACGGGTGATCAGAGGCAGGTGTATGTAACAGATGTTTATGACGACGAATATCCAAACTAGCGAACCACTTGTAATTAGAGGCTTGCAAATGATTTACAGTCGCTTATTGGGGCTTTAGTAGTCGCTCACCAATAGATTAGGATTTTCTAACCGTGTTGTAACAAAGATAAAAAAAATATTTTTTACATACACGTGTCGGGAAGTTGTTGCTGCTGTATTAGCTGGGTTATTCCAGTTTAAATGATGCTTCATAACAATTGCGCTCATAGAATATAAAATGAATGGTTTTTGTACATGTTAGCAAGTCGAACGTAAGTGACTGAGGGGTGCGTCTGCTGCCAGGTGGACGGGCTCTCTGTGGCGCACGCAGGGGGGGATTCTGGGTCTCCATAAACCCCCCCCTCCGCTAAAAAGTGCCCTACAAGTGCCCTACTGTAGTATACAGCAGCCGCGGCGCTGTCTAAGAAGCGTCTGCGGCGGTGCTGTATTGTATACAGCACCGCCGCAGACGCTTCTTTGACAGCGCCGCGGCTGCTGTATACTACGGCGCTGCCGCGCATGCGCGGCGGGTCTCTAGATTATTTTTTTTCCCGGGGGCGGAGGAAACCCCCCCTGACAAATCCTCCGTGCGCCCCTGGCTCTGAATACAACATACATACGCATAAACTTGTCTGCAACTTTTTCAATCACAACTTAGGCTGACGCTTGCATTCCACTTTGAATAAGGCCCATAATGACTGTGTTTGATGGCTCCAAAAATAATATATTCATATTGTTACATTTTTATATTATGCTTTTATTTAACAATAGGGTCATTCTGATCACTTACAAAATTGACTACTAGTGTTTTTCAACCATGCCGCTAAACACCAGCCTAATTAATATTTTGGATAGACATGATGTTGAAAGGAATTTAATATTTTATTTATAAAGTGGAGATAAAGCTTAGAGTGCCAAAATCCACTGAACTAAAGCTGAACCATTCTTCATGGATTCAACGTTTGCTCTGATTTCTGAGGGCTTTATGGGGGCTAAAAAAAATATATATATATTTCTGTTAATAGTTCTTCAAATTGTATAGGAGCCTCATTTTCCAATGCACTTTCAACATGACATTTAAGGACACAGCAGGACACTACTTATATTAAAAACATTAGAAAAATTAGCTTTTTTTATCTTTGTCAAAGAATAAAATTAAAATAAAATCTGTCGTCCTCTCGAAACGTATTGATACCCCAACATACATTTCAGCCATTAGAAAAAGCTATTCGAACAAAAAATAATGAGGCTGATGTTAGTCCATAGATCTGTTTATGTATGGTGTATTTTGTCCTAGTAAACACCTTATAACTGGTTCCTCCTTTCCCTAACATGCTATTTCATGAGTGTCTCTTATTGTTGCACAACTAATTTACTGCAGTAAAATTTGCTAATCCAATGTGGACAACAACACATTGGTTGCCAATAACGGTGTCCCAGTGAGTGATATGTCTTTATTACAGAACTTTCCAATTAAGAGAATTATATTAAAACACTCAGTACCCAATGTGCACTTTGGTAATGGTTCATTTATTTCAGCCTAAAACTTCCCAAGTGATTATAAAAGTTTGAATGAAGAAAGTTTTCAAAGCTCAATGGAGCTCCGTTGAGCTACATCAAAGACAGATTTATTTAGTCTGGTGCTTTTATTACTAAAATATTGACAGACGTGTGAGTCTCCACAAGACAGGATCTTGCAGGTGGAAGATCTGATTTAAGATCAAGTGTACACCAAAAGATGCCAGTCTTCATACCACACAACTTGTTATGGCACAAAGAACGATAGAGTTATTACATTTCATTTATATCCATTTTCCATCTACTTCTGCCTATTTAATAGAATTGGGAGCCAATTTAGCAGCTGTTTTGAAAGTATAAATAGGATATTTTATCTGCAATGAGTGGTGGGAAAGACTTCCAGAGCCACTGCTCTGGAAATGTTTTAAGCATTAATACATTTGTGCAGTTGTTCCTTCAACGAGTAGCAGAACACCTTCAGAATGATGGGCAAGTAGAGGCAGCGGAAGGGTCCCATGCAGCCCTCCTGGCCATAGCAATTCTCCTGCTTTCGTCCTATTTCTGATGTTATAGTCTAAGCACAGTGCTTTCTTACAGAGGACTATAAACCAGGCAATGTTTGTCAACTATGATACCTTCTAACCAGCCACAGGGAACTCCACAAACAGACAAAAAATATCTTCCAGGTAGATTTATATATTTCCTTAGAACAGATATTCTGTAGATAGAATTGTATAAAAAGACCTGCTTATTTGTGGCATATGATTAAAGACAATAAACAAATATGCCTGGAAGATAAACTTGACTGATGGTGGCGTTCCCCTTTAAACTACTACTTGGGCTATATGATTTTACTAATTTTCTATTCTCATAAAGTGCTCTTAATGTAATGTGTGGGCCCCTTCATGAGCTAAGGGCCATTTGTGAGGCTCAAGAAAAACACCTTGGGCCTGATTCATTAAGGAACTTAGGCAAGAACTTGAGTAAGTTTTCTTGCTTAAGTTTTCTGGACAAAACCATGTTGCAATGCAAGGGGTGTAAATTAGTTTATAGTTTTGCACATAAGTTAAATATTGGTTCTTTTTCACGTAACACTCAAATATCAACTTTAAACTTCAGTGTACAAATAAAATATCAAGTATTTGTGTGCTACATGAAAAAACAGCCAGTATTTAACTTATGTGCAAAATTATAAACTAATTTGCACCCCTTGCATTGCAACATGGTTTTGTTCAGAAAACTTAAGCAAGAAAACTTACTCAATTTCTTGCCTAAGTTCCTTAATGAATAAGATCCCTTGTTACTAACCACTGACCTAGGTGTCCATCAAATGGGAAAAGCTGTTTTATTGATTGTTTAGTTAATGTAAACATGATTAACTATGAGTACCCTTCATTGAATTAAACCATATTGTGCATTCCATTTACTATACTAAAGTGCTTTGGGAGTGAACTAGTGGTTATGGCATCTTTCATGCTTTTCCACATAGAGAAAGTGCACTGCATAGAGAGCAGGACCAGAGGAGTGATGAGTACCCCAGATTTGGTGTGTACATTGCATAGCCAATATAGATTTCAAGACTGCATTGCATTGCAAAGCCAATATATGGAGTCTGCTTTTAGTGGTCTCCAAATATAGGGTCTGCTTTATACAGTGGTCACTAGTTTGCATTGTATTTTGTATAGTGGCCACTAGAATAGGCTTTGCATTGTATTTTGGTCACAAGACTGCTGTCTGTAATCCATATAGATCGTTAGAATGGATTCTGTACTGTATATATGAAATTACAATGGGTTCTGCACTGAATACAGGTCACGTTGTTTTGCAATGTATTTGATTATAACTCAGTGAAAAAACATTTTTCCATATATTTCATTAGATGTTTAAAAACCATGACAATGGTTGACGTAGGCTGATGGTTTCAGGAACCATATCACACAATGTCTTTAAGGTTCACAGTCAGCATTGAAGAGCCTAAAACCAGTCCTGTGAAAAAGTATCAATTAATGGCCAACTAAAAAGGAAATAGCAATTGTAAAGCACTGCAGAGTAAGCTCGATGCTATTATATAAATGTACATATATATATATATATATATATATATATATATATATATATATATATATATATATATATATATAATATAAATGTCCAGTGGCGTGTGTTAGTCTGTCTGTCTGTGTGTGTGTGTGTGTGGAAAAAATAAAACCAAGCTGCAGCGCCACCTGCTGGGCGGAGTTATACACTGACCTACTAAATTCTTAGTGTGTGTGGAAAAAAAAATTCAGAAAGGGCTGAAATTTGGTATACTAAGATGTTTTTAATTTGTTAATTTAATTTGTTAATAGTGTTTATAAAGATTTAAAAAAATATATATATATTTCTTGAAGGAGAAGTGACAGCTGGGAGTGGTTGGTGGTTGCCGGGGGTGACAGTGGGGAGTGGTTGGTGGTTGCCAGGGGTGACAGAGTGAGAGGAGTGTGATACTCAGGACCGCTGAGAGAGATCCCTGTGTCTGGATAGACATCTGGATAGATGTGGCGATAAAGATGAAGGATGAGGTGATGGAGAAGAATGATGAGGTGGTGACATGTGGACAAAACCACGTTAAAAAAGGGCGCTTACGTCGGGAAGTAACGCTCTTCCCCTGAGGAGGCCTGGGCTATGGCCCAAATGCATGACAAGAACCTTTTTAACACCTTAAGTAGCTTGATTTGACTAGAATGCATGAGTATCATGCACGGGTTAACTTTTAT
Organism: Mixophyes fleayi; assembly: GCF_038048845.1. Lineage (NCBI taxonomy): Eukaryota > Metazoa > Chordata > Amphibia > Anura > Limnodynastidae > Mixophyes > Mixophyes fleayi. Next base: position 35,098,160 of record NC_134410.1, read on the forward strand.
ATATATATATATATATATATATATATAAAAATATAAAATCAACTGTCTGATATTATATATTGGACAGTTGTAATAAAGGCATTTGTTTTAAATATTACCTTGGTAAAACTGTGTGACAAGCTGTACAACATAGGTTCTGTAACTTTATATTTTATAACTACTTATTTTATTTCATGCAATACTTTGAGTACATTATTGCAATTGACTTTTTGCTGACTTTTGCTTGAAAGGAATAATCATATAGTGAAATGGTTTAAACACCAATCTACTTCAAAACACAGTAGTAGCATGTGCTCTCCCCCCCCCCATCTATTCTCAAAATAGACCTCAGAAGGCAGACAGGACAACAGTTTTACTTTGTTGAGGCAATATGGCTGCAGTATGGTTTTCAACCTCAAGCAGAAAAGTTTATAAATTGCAAATAAATTTTATCAATTGGATATAATGAGATAATAAGAGATATGAACATCTTCCCCGAAATAATCCTGCACACTGCAAATGCCTTGGCTGTTAGTTGAAATACAGTTTTATTTCACTTGTAACTTTTCTCCAACTCACCAGCCAATATTTCACATTATATAGACGTGGCTTAGAATAATCAATAATATCAGCGCCAGCTCTTTTTGATATTGAGAAAGCCAAGAATGGACATGAAACGCACCAGATGAACTTGATTGTTTTAGCCCCTTTTCATACTTCTTAACATTCCAAATTAGAAGCTCAGGACAAATAATGTCACCCCCCCACCCTATACATCTAAACCACACCTTAGTCATATCTAGCTAGACAGTGCCCATTTAAGAAGCCAATGCCCTTTTTGGACTATTGGAAATAATGACTGTCCAACAAAAAAAAGTGTGAAATGTCTAATATGAAAATTCTATGGGCTCCACTGGATCAATCAAGAAACATTTACCATATTTCAGATTAATCTCACCGTTATCGGCTCCAGTAGTATCACTCATCAGCAATTTGATATTTAATGAGTATAAAAGTTGGTATAAAAAAGTCAATGCTACCATAAAATAAAAAAGTACCTCCCCACAATTTATAAAACTGTGCAATATACTAATTCACCCATTTTGCCAGCTTTACCTGGACTATTCTGTGTCATCTCAACCTCGCCCTTATACCCAAACCAATCTAAGGTTGAACAGAGAACAAAACATCACAGGAAAGATAACAGTATCATAGACCATTGCCTAGAGATATACATATTTATCAAGAAGGAGAGACAGGATTTGGGAGCGAGACTTACTCTATAGGGAGTCTAGGCGCACTCTCAGAAATGTGCGAGTTTTCCGGGAGTCAAATGGGAAATCAATTGTTAACAGTTATATAGAAAGTATTAAGGATGACACCCCCCCCCCCCCCCCCCCCCAGAAAAAAAGGGCCAACTAGATGGACCTGTAGTTTCTTTTCTGCCCTCAAATTCTATGTTTCTATGCTTATAACTAGGCTTCGCTTTTGTTGTCTTCCCAGAAATCCAGGCCTCATTGTTGGTATATTTCATGTCAATGTGAGTTTTGTCTTTAATGACTTATACATTCTATCATGGGACACTTTCACAATTAGTCCCATAACCGTAGCGGATGGGGCTACTAATTCTTTGGCAAAACAAACCTAAAAATGTAAAATAGAATACAGTCACTTGACAATGCCTACAAACTGCATGACCCTATCATGACCTGGAAGTGAATTTATTATAACCGCATTTACTAAATTCAACAAATCTCCTTTTAGCTATATATTACAGGGATGTCTATTTCAAGCATGTAAAACAAACTAGGATTCATGCCAGCTACTTCAGTAAATGAAAAACGAATTTGTGAATATATAGAAGGAGTTTAAGAATGTATTCCTAAAATGTAATTATCTATACCCGACGCAGAATATGCCCATATGAAACGTTACACAATATTCTTGGCCATCTAAAAACACAGAATAATGTAATGCGTTTAAAAACACTTACCAAGCATAAATTTCAAGTCCCTGCTCAAATAGCTGAATTTCAATCACTCGAAAAGCCTTTGGCATTCAGAAAATGTTTATAAATTTCCCAAATATTTGTAAAACCTGAAACATATGGCTTTACACATTTGTACTGAAAAAGGAAACCTCTTTTTTTCTAAACAAAGGTATTAAGCTAAAATGTAAATTGAACCCATCTGCTATTGAGTCATAATTCAAAAGCAAAAGGATTGTTCTTTGGTAAGCTGCTGTCGAGAGGGACTTTGAGCGATGGTGTCTAATTCCTGGAGTGGGCATATTCATTGTACATAAACGGGATTCAATCCTGAATTAAATCATCACCATCCACAATATTAACTCTGCTATCATCATATATATTTACAAAAGTCCATACCTTCCAAACTGTCCCACTTAAATCGAGGGACTGTCCCAACCTCCCAACAACCAGGATTTTTGTCCTGATTGCCTGAAATGTTGACAAGTATGTTTATGGAGCACTGCAAGGGTGTTTTCAGGGAAGAATTGTCCTTGATGGTCTTGACAAGGGTCCTGGCAGAGGACCAAAACCTCGACCCTATCGTAACGTCTATGATTACAAGTGAACCATTGTAGAATCTAAGCGAGTGCCATCTCTATCTTAATTAAGTATCCAAATCAAAAGATATGCTGAAATACAAGACAAGGTACAGATCATGGGCAGGCAGCAGTGCAACATGGTCAAGAATAAACATTACTTCGACATAATATTTTATTAATAACATTTTTGTGGCTTCACTAATTACCGTAATTAAAAGGTACTCCTAAGTGTGTGGCATTCCCAAAGTGGATCTCACAGTGGAGGCAGCAATTATATGGCTTAAACCACTATTCAGAAGAATGTATCAATACACTAAGAACCAGTACCTCATCAATATGTCAGGGCTCTTGAATATGAGTCAGGTAGTTCCTCAGTGTTACTGATTCCTAGAAAGCTGAGAGGATGTCTACATATGCAGTCAACAAAATTGGTGCTTCCACTGTATGTAGGTCACAAGCAATCATTTTCCACTGAAAACATCGACCACTAGGGGCACACTATTTCATTGTGGACTATGGTTAATATTTCATGTTATGTTGGCCAAGGAAGAAGTATACAAACTCATGTTAAAATGTACAAATATACAGATTATAGCTCAAACTGTTTTTAGTTACATCCTGTAAATTCTAATAGAACATACACATTTTGGTAAAAATTTACCAACCTGGACAACTAAACTGCAGAGTGTGTGGCTAGCGTAAGAATGAAGAGTGTAGGAACATTCTTTAAAAGTAAAAGGTTACAGTAGTGGTGGCTGCATGTCTAGTTCTGTTGTAATACAGAAGGAAAGGAGGGGGGATCTTGATAAATGTCAGCTGAATTCTCTAGCACACATTATAAATAACACTATTATGTACTTATTTATCCAGCTGTCCCTACTACTGTAGAGCAGCATACAATTGAATAAAAAAATTACACATTTTGTTATTAATAAATGTGGAGACGTGTTAAAAATGGGAAGCTGAATTATACAGTGAGCAAGACAATTCACAACATCAGAGACAATGAACTTACTTGGTGACTTTCAGCAAATGCTGGTGCTACTGTTTTTAGTGTTGCCAATAGCAAAATGTTATATTTCTTGTCCAACAGGCGATATACGTAGCGTTTACTGTTGTTGATGGCTCACCATGGCAACAAAAGATTGCAATTAACTTTGACATCCTGAACAATTCACGAGTAATCTAATGACATATGTCACAAGATAGGCACCCTGGTGGCACAATGTTTAGTATTGCTGTCATGAATTTGATTTGACCCATAATGCCATTATCTGCATGGAGTTTGTATGAGCACCGCATTGTAACATACCACTTTTGGTAACATTACATACTTAGCTGTTCCTGCTTATTGCCCTGTCTTCTGCTTAGCCCTGAATCTGCGGTATATTGATCGGATATATGGCCACATGTTGGAGTCACATTATGCATGAGGCTGCGAAATTAAAAGTTGAGTTGGTGCACACAAATATTCCTCAGCAACAGGTTTTACTGTACTTCTGTCAACATTTATGATTATCCTTACTACCTCATACAGACCTGGCTTGTTACCCATCTATAGACCGATGTTTGGACTGTATCAGTATTCTAAACCAGCGTTGCCTAGCATGATCCCTAGACTGTTCCCACTAAGATTGTGTCTCATCCTTTCACTTACTCCATCTCCTGTCAGCCATATACGCCTTGGAACCATGGCCTGTGGGTGTTCCACAGCAAAGCCCATTATCTTATTGCTGGGGGCCCTTGGTGAAGACTTGATACTCATTAGACCCAATGCCCCAGGGAAGCAAGTACCAAGCTCTAGCAAAGAGGGTTCATTACATAACACCAATGTTTGTGTGTGTTTCTTCTGAGTTTCTTTCCATAATCCAAATACAAATGGCAAGTTAATTAGTATACCACTAAAATTGTTCCTCATTTGTGTATCTGTGGTAGGGATATTAGATTGGAGCAAATGCTGATATCAATGGAAAAATAATAATAATTATTATAAATTACAAAATAGTATGGACACTTGGGTGGATATTTATCAAACGTGTGCACAGGAGAAAGTTGCAACAACACATACCTACCAGACATTTGTTTTATTAAAAAAACAAAAACCACTATACAAATAGCAGAATTTGATTGGCTACTAGGTGCTTCAGCAACTTTTTTCTGTGCACCAATTTCATCAGCTACCACCAACCATGCACTTTTAAACATGCATACATAGTAGTTTTTTTTTTGTTTTGTTTTTTAAACTTGACAGTCAAAGGATTAAAAAAATAAATTAAAACAAAAAGATACTAGGTCTTAATATAGTGTTAAATGACATTTAAAAATCCTCAATCTGAATTCAAACTTCTAAATGAGTACCTGCTAGTATTTTGGCACTGCAGTAATTGAAGTATACTTGCAGTAAATTACTTTGCACGGTACACAAAACCACTAATATCATAGAGACATAGAATATAGCTACTTCTTTATAATCTGACAACATTCTTTTCATGTTATTCTGTAACACAATGGTTTTGTTACATTATGATCCACGCATATGAAACAAACTACTACACTAACATTGAATAACACAGTCAAGTCAAAATCAAGATACTCAAATGGGAATTTATTATTTGGCGAAATATTACTAACCGCAGTTAAATAACAAACAACAGTACTACTTGTGTTAGACACAGCACTCATTATTTACTGGCCTAGGCCTGGTTTGTTTCATGGACTTCACGTTATAGGGTCTATTCATCAAAGTCACAAAATCTTGACAGCAGAAAACTTACGCTCTAATAGTTATTTGCATGGGTATTTTAGCTAAAGCTTGCTGTATGCTTCACATTGACAGCATATGTGCAACATACATCTCAGATACATAATCAGTTAATTAATTATAAGGGTAATTTGTAAATTAAACATTAGCTATCAAATGATTTAATTAATACGTTGCTGATATGGAACCTCATTTATATGAAACTCAGCCAGAATATGCAATTTTACACCTTGGCAAAACCATGCAGCGCTGCGGCGGGGGGTAGGGAGGCAGATTTAACAATTGCAGGTAGATTTAGAGTTGGGAAAGGGTTACATCCTAACTCGGCTCTAAATATGCAGTGTTCACATAAAGCTGGCCAGTATTTATGCAAAATAATAGAGTATTTTCCTTGCATGCAAAAACAAATAATGACATTTGCAACCCTTGCATATGAACATGGTTTGCCCAGGTGCAATCAGACTTATTTCTGCCTGTAAATTAGTCTCTGTTGATGTATGACCAAAGCAGGGAAACTCTGAGGCAACCAATCTTCTGTGACAGGGTTCCTACTGAGCAGATTATGGACTCTCATCATTTTTTTATTTTTATTTCCTGTGGATTGCAATAAAAAGATGTTCATATGCATTACAATTAGAAGGTTTCCATTGGGTTACAATTAGAAAGTCCCATTGAACTACATGTAAAGATGTTTTTAATTAATAAAACAGTGAATGAGGGAATATGGGAGATTGTTTTAATTCAAAGTCAATTTATCAATTGTGTGTGTTTTATTTACATAGTTCTATTTTAATCAAATAAAATGGTGTTTTAGGGACCCCTTATCATTATACGGAGATCACTTCAGGACTCCCAGTATTTCTCAATAATCCAACTCCCACAGCCCAGAGAGTCACATAGCACTGAGTACTTTAAGGTCGGGGGCTGGGATCAGTTTTCCCCTATCACAGGTGGACATACACTCATGATCTACCTGTTAATAGTGTATACCGACCCAGGTTATCTACTCAAACGGGGGGACCCCACAATTGTTTTCCAATTTTATTGCAATCATGTTTTCACCATTGCAGGGGGACTCCGCACTCTTCCCCCTGTTTTAGAGGGAACCAGTCTAGGCTGTCTAGCACTGGGGCTGTTTGAGGAAATTGTTAGGGGACACGATACTAATGTTTTTACTATTTATTTATGTACAGAGCTTTCTCATTAATTTCAATGGTCAATACATTTCAATGAAGTTTCCACATATGGCTCACAAGCTGGAAACCATATTGAAATGAATGGGCCATTGCAATGAAATGTTTGTGTTCTCAATACATTCACAAACGTAAAATTTACATGAAAGGTCTAAGCCTCAGTGAGCTTTCTGGTCCATAGCAAATTGATAGGCTGCATGCCTATGAATACTGTTGCAGGCCACAAAATTAATGTCTTCACAGAGCGCTTAAATAGCAACAGGAGCCGTATAACATGGATGGCCATTTAAAAAGTGATTCTTGGCCTTTAATATAAAATCTCTATGCATGAGCATTTGATTATGGTTTTTAATTAGTTTGCCAGCTCTATATGGCAAGTTATCATCTGTTTACAAAAATTGGTCATTGAAATAAACTGGATCTGACAGAAATAAAACTTGTTCAGAAGAAATCTGGTTTCAATGTTCTTCATTTCTGAAAACAATTAAGCAATCGGAGGGGGTAGGGACATTCATTCAGTACTGTTGAAGAATTGGCACATCTTGGACATTTATAAATAAAAAAAAAAAGAGGGGGGTGGAGGAAACAAACAACATGATACAGCAAGTATCCAAAGACATTATTTTAAACAGTATTCTAGCAATAGAAATACTTAGTCACTCGTATCAATGGGAGCAAAAATGCTGTGAAGATGCCACCTTCTGTACCTAATTTCTTGGGTGTGTTTTCCCTCAGAAGGAATGGCTGCATGTCTAGATATAATGGTATGAGGCTAGTCTACAATGCAGAAAGATGTATATTTATTTTGCTAAAAAGAAGGATGCTACGGAAAATAACACCTGACAATGTTTCTGATTTAAAGAGGTTGTATACTCCCTTTGCATTAAATGGGAGACATTTATAAAAAGGTTGGTTTGCAGCATGAGTGGTTGTAAGCGAAGGTACCATGTGACTGGTGACTGCAACTCACCACCAACAATATGTCAGACGTCTTCCATGCCCCCCCGGTGATTTAATGCCACAATGACCAAATGCAGAGCACTGTCTCTCAGTCACTATTCTTTTTACATGGTCTTATTCTGCATCAGTGGACATTTACTGAGAGTACCATGATGTTGAGTGTAGTAGTAGCCCATATCTGCATACAGTGAAACACCTTTAATGTGTGTGAATCTACCTGCCCAGCAGTATGACCTTAGACAGGGACATAATCCAACCCTCTGTCCATTACAATAGCCCTCATAAAGACACAACACTAAGCAGTGGAAGGAATATAGCCTTCATAATTGTTAAGGTGAGGGGGTGTACTGGGAAACTAAGTGCACCCAAAGAGCCATGGATACCGTGCCGGATAACCAAAGACCAGATATACCGTGCCCACCCAACCAGCCACCTGACACTCTGTCCCAGTGACAACCATAACCGGGATGTAATAACTCAATGCGTGGGGCAAGAACCCTTCATGACCACCAGCCAAGGCCAGGCCAAATTATATCCATATAGCTTCACATTTTTTGAAGGACAACCAATAAGAATCCTTCCCTTAACCGTAACACAGGCTGTGACAAAAACACCTTGAATAACTTCACATATGACTATCTCCATTCTTTTTATATTCATTTTTCATATATATTATGTCCATGTCTGTATTTACTTTTGTGGTTTATCTTATTATATTTTGTTATGGTCATCATATATATTTAATTTCTCATCTTTTCTCTTTCATTTTACTTTTATTTTTTTCAATGATAATATACAAACCATTTAAGAACATTTACATCCTACCCTTTCCTAACTCCTAATTGGGTGGACTGGGTGTGGTTACTTCCAAAGGAGGAGGTGACAGAGCCTTCTGAATGTATATGTTACTGCAGCACCAAACATGACTCCTGTCACCCCTTCCCATTGTCCTCCTTCTCATTAACCCACTTATGCCGGTCTTCCTAAAGTGCTGTCAGGACCCGCCGGCTGACTCCCATCAGGTACGTCACTATAATGTTGGCAATTAATTGCTCCTTTTACAAGGAAACACATTTGTCCCTGCCCTGCAGAGCTTACAATCTATTTTATAGTACCTGCACGGCAGGATTTACATTGTATGGATTATATTTGCCTTGTGTCTCCTGACTCTGCATCCAATTTTTGGTGTTGGCAGTTAAAACAATGAAATACATAAAATGAAATAGATGGGCTGTTAATTATTATTATTAATGTGAAGGATATTATGACTAGGTGAAGATTTCTGCAATGTTATCAGCTATTATATTCTCTTTTGCATAAGTTAGCTAATAAGCACTATGTGCCAAATCATGTTATTCTAGTGTTAGGTGTACTTGATTAGAATCAACCATAAAAGCCAACCATAAAATGCATTACACACCAGCAGCAGAAAGTATGTAAGTGCATACAGAACCTGTGTGTCAATATATAGGCAAGCTTTAAACAGTAGGAACCAGGTCACTGAGCATATTAAATATTAACATCACAGAGTAATGACATAAGGCTCCTGTTAAACTGATGCAGGAATATGGTGGAGTTAAGCAAATTTCATACATTTAACTTGACATACAAAGAGCCAAACATACCTTACACTGCACAAACGGGGAGATTACAGACAATGTTTGATTTTAAAAATTAAACTACCAGGACAGTAGGCTTTGTTTGTAATCGCTTACAATATAAAAAGTGAGAGAAATAACAAGACATCATAATTGATTAGGGCAGAAGGTGTATAAATTGCCTGCTGTGACAAATAACATTAATATTCCTTGATTACACAGTCAGTGCTCTTAGCCTTTAACATAACTCCTGCATTTAATGGCTTGTTAATAACTACAAGACTTGTATGTGTAAGGGGCCTCAGCTGGCAGATTGTTCTTGTAATCTAACCAGTTTTATTTCATGTAGTAATCAGAGGAATTAACGTGGTGTTATTCAGCCAGAGCAATTCGTAACATAGACCTTCTCTCTCAACTCTGTAATTTGCTGTTCTGTGAATTCTGCCCCCTAATCTCCATTACTAAATGAAAACTATAAATTATTATTTATGTAACATTTATCAAACTTCACAATTTATTTAATTGGGGGGTGGGGGGGGGGGGAATACTGCATAGCCAAAACCACAATTTAATATTTTTTAAAAAGATCTTAAAAATAACCACTTAGCAGTAAAATTCAAAACAAAAAGGAAACTCTGCATGGATGTTTTTTAAAGAAAAAAATGCCAATATTATTAAAGCACAATTTTTCACAATAAAAACAAACCTAAACGTAAGAATTACAAAACATTGTGATGATCCTGTAGATGTAAAGACGTGAGAATTTCAAGTTAAACACAAACTTTAATTTTTCTCCTTTTGGAGTCTCCCTCCATGTAACTCATGGAGACTCAATCGCTGGCAATTTGCACGCAGCAATTTCCAGCTGTGCACACAGATTCCTACCATGTTCATTTTTCTGAACATTCAGTGAGGAGCGGCGCCGAGAAGAGCAAGCAAGAAAGTAGACAGAAGACAAGAAGAGAAGCAGAGAGAAGACAAGACAAGATAAGGTAAGTGAAGGAACGGAAGCAAGGGGGAGCAAAGGCAGCATGGCAGAGTGTGAAGGGGGAGCAAAGGCAGCATGGGAAAGTGTGAAGGGGCAAAAGCAGCATGGCAAAATGTGAAGGAGGCAAAAGCAGCATGGCAGAGTGTGAAAGGGGGCAAAAGCAGCATGGCAGAGTGTGAAGGGGGGCAAAAGCAGCATGGCAGAGTGTGAAGGGGGGCAAAAGCAGCATGGCAGGGTTTGAAGGGGGAAAAAGCTGCATGGAGGGCGCAGTGTGATCATAAGGGGGCACAGCATTGTGATGAAGGGGCACAGTAATGTGTGTGTGATGGCACAGCGGGCTTGTGGCAATGTAATGTGTGTGTGTGGTAGGTGGTGGCTAACTAATGGGTGCTATTTTGTTTGTGGGGTGATGGTAGGGCAATTTAATTTTATAGTGGGGACTATTAATTTAAGATGGGGTGGTTTGGGGGCTATTAATTGAATGTGGGGCTGAGTTTGACGAGCATGAGGTCTATTTATTAAATGTGAATATGAATTATTTAATGGCAGTGACGGTTGCAGGAAATAGGTATATTTACTATACGTAAATGCTATTAATTTATTGCTGGGGCTGTTTGGAGGGAGGGAAATAGGTTTATTTATTAAATGGAAATGCTATTACTTTAATGTTGGGGCTGGAGGAAGGCTTAAGTAGTAATCGTGGGTGTTATTGATTTAACGCCGGGACTGGTTGGAATTTCCTAAATGTACCCATTTTTTTCTTCAAATAGGGCCCCCAACATTCCAGGATCCAGACAAGCCACAACTGAAGAAACCAACAGCCACAGGTGGTGAAAGTGACAAGAACAGGTAGGAGAGAGCAGGAGAGTGTCAAATGTTCTGATTTTAGCGGGACAATCCAGATTTTTGGTGACTGTTCTGTCCAATCTAAGAGGCAAGCCAAGTCTGTGTACTCTTTATATACACACTGCATTCTTTATATACTACACTATGGTGCTAGCTGACCTTTGTGGGCTTACCACAGGCCCTCTAGTGGTTTGGTTACTCCTCCCTTCATGCCCCACTCCGACACTGCATAGGGACCCCCCAGTCTTAAGTGTATCCAGCTCTAAGCCAGACTGAAAAACCATTTAATCTGTGACTTCAGCTGTCCACCCACTGGGTGATGTTTATTGGGCAATTTAACATGTACCATGAGCTGCCCATCTACAGTAACATCTACAGTATCCTTTGACAACTATCCACCTGATTTACATGAGCAGCAGCAGCAGTTATCTACGCCTGCCTCTTTCAAGACAATTCAGTTTTGCCTGACAGAGCAGATCTGCTGCTATCCTTAGGTTACTGGGAAAAAAAAGTTCTACTTTAAAGATGATGCCTATAAGCAGAAAGAATAACCACACAGTGCATAAGAAATCTGAGCACAGTTGCAGAAGGCAAAATGATAAAGCGATAACTTACTTTAAACGGCCCAATTATTCCTTATGTCAGCCGTGTGATCTCCAGATTGTTTCCGAATGCAGTTGGCAGATTCTACCAAATTCTTGAACGCCCAAAGATTCTCATTTCTATTTATTTCAACAGATTCCTGCAATTATTTACTAGAACCGATTTAATGATTATATCTCTATCAGTTCATTAGTTAACCCCAACTATAATTACATGATGTGTATTCAAGCAACAGATCATAACCTGTCAGCAGCAGTCACATTAAATATATATTAATCCCTTAAATTGCTAAATTATAGTCCAATCATGGTAACCTTTGGGTTGCTAAATGTTTTTGGTGTTGTCTTAAAATAAACCAAAGCCTCAGACTTTTATATTTGGAATGCAAGCTATATATGATGTTGTTATTTTTTTTTTATAAGTTGTAATTGTAGACTAAAGGAACACACAGTCAGGGACATTAAACAAGACTTTCTTCTGCTTAAATGGTTAGTGGTTGAAGAGAGATTATAGGGTTGTGTAATCTGGTTTGAGAAGGCATTCTGCTTCTGCACAGTATTCACACCCACTGTGTACCACAACTTGTGTGTGTACACAGGCTTTAGAATGTATTATTAATATGACATTAAGGGGGAGATTCAATTGCCGGCAATGAGGAGCGTGGACGTCATTGCGATGTCCGGCTGTGCACATTGCCGGCAACTACCGCAGACGTTCCAGAGACACCTCGCGCCACCCCAAAAAAAAAAAAAAGCGAGAGAGCTGCTGCGTATGCCCCTGCGTATGCGCAGCAGCTCAGTTTTGGCAGCACTGTACTATACAGCAGCCGCGGCGCTATCAAAGAACCACCGCGGACGCTTCTTTGACAGCGCCGTGGCTGCTGTATAGTACAGTGCCGCTATGTGGGGCACTTCGTTAGCAGAGGGGAGGGGTTTCTGGAGACCCAGAAACCCCCCCTGCGTGCGCCCCTGACACAATGGATGCCTCATGCCTCAGTAACACTACTAGTTCCTAGTAAATTGATACATTGCATTCCCATGAATATTGGTTCAGCCATACTTCTTAACAATCCAATTTTTGGAATCAGGCTGGGGTTACAGTTACATCATGGTGGAGGTGAGGAAGCGCCCTGAGGGGCATGGTCATGAAGCAATGGGGATGAGGCCACACCCTCAGAAGGTGGACCTAGCAACTCTTTGAACACTAGGCTGCCCCAAACCCCTCCTCAGAAAACACCCTTGAACTGCCACAAGCACCACTGATATGCATAGTAAGTAGGGGCACACGGTTCCCAACATTTCCAGTAGTGTGGACAAATTTCCTGGCAGTCAGAAAAGTCCTGCCTGTCAGGGTATCGGGACCGCCAACTCAGAATCGGGACAGTTGGGAGATACGGTACTCTGCTACTCTGTGCATAGTCGACAGGTAAACTTTAAATGTTGCCTATCACCTGTCCCTTTTTTTGGAAAGACAATCATTATTTTATACCCAAATGCTATAAGCCCTTCTTCCCTTCCAAACTCTCCAATGGTTTTGCTTGATAGGTCTGTATGGATAAACTAACTTTAAGCTCAACCACTCAGTAAATTATTATGTTTTTTTCTTGCTTTGTAGTGTTTCTAACTGCGTGTGGTAACTTGCGTTTTAGATAAATTTACTTGGGAAAAAGTCTCTTTTCATAAGTAATCCTAGGTGTCCCTCTTTGACCTCTGAAACGTTAGGAGGTATGGTAAATGTATACAGGTCATGGTGTAGTAAGTAAAACCTACAGCGAAGGACTCGAGCAAACACTTGGTTTTAGAAAAGATTCCAAGCAGTCAGATTGTTGCATTCATGTTGCTTGCACAAGGTCGGTCAAAGCAAATATCTAACTTGTTGTTGTGGGTCTCAAAACATGCAGCTATCTGCCCTCTGTTATCTCTTACGTATTTGCACTATGTAAGCACCTCATTCCTTTTGGATATTAATTAAGAATACGTAAATTTTTGCACATCTGTATAAAGTATTTTTTTCTATCATTCCAGTCTCATCCCTGTGGGGACGAAGTTTTAAATTTTCACAAAGGCACATTTGGTTTTTGACTTACTGGTCTTTTTAGATATGTCTTTTAGGAGGGGTATCTGTGGAGTTTATTATGATGGTGACTGCATATCTGCCATGGATGGATCTATATGCTAGGTTTAAGGATGCACATATCTTAAAATATCTGAAACTCAACATGCAGCCATAAAAATCTAAGTGTATGGACACATTTTACCATGTATACAAAAGTCATCATTTTACGTTTAACGTTTAATAAACTCCTTGACAATATCCATTTGATGCCTCTTTAACACAACTCTACATGTCTAGTTAGATGCTTTAACCTCATAGCAACATGCTCCTGAAATGTGTATTTAATTGTTGGCTACTACATTATTGTTTGGTTATATTTGCCTACATTGGTCACTAATGGTGTATATCACATAATTGCAGTGTGTTTTTCTTCACCACCTCCAGCGTATCTATTTGTGGCATACTAATATAAAGTCACACAGATCCCTCTTGTCCTTAGAACTCTTGTTGCAGCCATGGCAGAAATCTAACACAACCCTTTAATGTGTATTAGCTAGGTACATTTCCTTCCTAATTACCCATAAACTATTGGGCTAAAGTTGCCTAAATGTCTTTATTTCTCTCTTTCTTTTTCCCTTACTTTAGACAGGATGATGTATTGGAAATGGTGTTATTTGAGGATGAAAATAGCTATTAACAGTTGTGCTTGTATTGCCAATTACAGAAAAATTTGGAAGTAGACACGTTCAGGGAAACACAGTACACTGCAATTTGCATTTAAAAGATCTTTTTGCTATATATCAGGTTAAATACAAATAGATACAACTAAGAAAAGGTTCCCTGAATATTTGAACTAACCTAACCTTGGTAACAGTGTCTATGTTAAACATCTTGTTGTAGTCCATGCTTTCTCCTTCTTGACCATTGATTCTTGCCACCTGCCTAGACCTTTCGCTTGTTATTGACTGACTTCTGCCATCTGATTTTGTACCACATGGCCTGTCTGGTCGACCTGCCTCCTCTCACCGTTGTGTTAATCGCTGGTTGTTGTGTGTGTGTGTGTGTGTGTGTGTGTGTATGTGTGTGTGTGTGTGTGTGTGTATATTAGGGAATTTAGACTGTAAGCTCCAATGGGGCAGGGACTGATGTGAGTGAGTTCTCTGTACAGCGCTGCGGAATCAGTGGCGCTATATAAATAAATGGTGATGATGATGTTTGTAGCCATATGGGTGAGCTATTATAGCTACATTTAGCGGACCTAGGGACACATTGAAAAAGGGACTGCTAAAGGCGAAGACCATAACTAACCTGGCTATAGTAGTTTAACTACTGGTGTCCGCTAGGAGAGCAGTCAACGCTGACAGTGAGAACTTAGCCGGCGAAACTCCCACTCAGAATGTTAATAGAGAACTCAGCTCCTCACTGGATGGGAGCTGCAACCAATCTGGCCCTAGAGGACAGGGTCACCATAACGGGTTTGCACCTAAAAGTGCTGTGGTGACATCCTGCTGCGTGATGGTATGGTGATTTCTGAATGACATTTATTATGGTGACTTACAGGTGAAGTGTCACATGCTGGAAGCCAGAAGACTTCCATCATTTGGATAGTGCTCGGCCAGGACCTTCCCCTTGCTATACTGTAGCAAAGGAGTAAAAAAGTAACAAAACAAAAAACTGAACTCATGTAGTAGTAAACCAATTTATTGCATCATATCAGTCTAGCAATAAAAATAATTGTTTGTGTTATTTATTTATAAGAATAACATATCTATAAGTTTTGCAAACAAAGGTGGACTTTGTAATGCTATGTAATCAGTGAGAATTACAAAAACTGATCTGTGTGATTAGATATTAAGATTCATGCTCTGAAAAAGAACTGCCCCCATGGGTCCAGCCAGGGGTAGAAAAACATCCACTGGTTACTAAAGAGCACACTACAGAAAACAGCCCTTCTAGCCACAAATTGTTTCATCAAAAAAAAAAAATGTTGCTGGAAAACAGACAGTACATTCCTTTACTGAGAAATCATGCTTAGTCACATGGCTATTGCAAGCAGTAATTTAAAGCATATGTCACCATTCAAAAGGATAATGTGAGACAGTTTATTAAAGATTTGGAATTCAAGAAAAAAAAAATCAATGTTTCCTTATTGTGCAAGACAAAGCCAGAGGTTAATATCGCTCTATAAAATTTAATAAGGCACAAAATGCTTTTGCATGACAAACACAATTAAACATACAATGACCATGACACTTGGGTACTGAGGGGGTAAGAGGAACACATGTTCTGCCAACTCAGACTACAGCTTTTATTAATATTTTAAAACTCAGGGAAAACAAAAGAAAAACAAGAAAAAGAAATACGGGCTTCACTTTCAGATAACGCTGAACTACTGGCTGACACATGTCCTCCTGCAACTATTTAAAATACATTTCTGCTTTCTTTCCAGTTTGCTTGATATACTTAAAACATTTTTGCATTACATTTGTTTATTTTTGTAGCCCTGGTATACAGAATCTCTCTGCTGATGTCTCTGCATTGTATAAAGTACATTTGTATCCGGAGACCAGCTCAGTTTCATATTCCAAAAATGTATATAATAAAAGCTGCGGGAAAGCATATAGGCTGCAATAAAATTGACATTCATATCTTACAGAAATGACATACATGATTATAATAAACAAGACTCCAGATGAATGAATACAAGTAAGCATAACAATACATAGACGGACAGTCATGAGCTAACAATTGCAGGTAGTATGGATACGGTACAAATTCCAGGCGTGTGGCTGAACAAATCAAGAAATCAGGATTGTACGAGGTGCACAAATATATGACGTAGGGTAAAGAGGACAGAGAGAGCTTACATTCTAGAGGGAGGAGTAACGAGAGACAATAGGTGTAAATAAGGCACGAGTGGATGTGGTGGACAGAAGAAGTAGAGGGAGAGGACAGGAGGGTCTAGAAGGGGGTAGGGAAAGCAAGCATGAAGAGGTGAGTCCTGAGTGAGTGTTTGAAGAAATGCAGTTTGCAAGAGAGTCTGGTAGGGTGAGACAAGGAGTTCCATTGGTGGGGAGCAGCATTGGAGAACTCTTGGAAAACAGTGTGGGAAGAGGTCATAGGAGAGGAGTAGGTCAGAAGCAGTGCCGAGTGGTCGAGCTGGGCTATATCTCATGCCATGGTCAGAGATGTATGAAGGGAAATTAGTAAGAGACTTGTAGGTGAGGGTGAGCTGTTTGATCTGCATTCCGGTAGCAATGGGGAGCCAGTGAAGAGAGGTAAAGAGTGAGTCAGCTGATGAGGAGACTATGATATGTCTAATCGCAGCATCCAGGATAGATTTTAGAGGAGAAAGACAGGGTAGGCAAAAGCCAATAAAGAGGAGGTTACAGTATTCAAATAATGAGCGAATGGACCAGAGGTTTAGCTACTTCCTGAGTGAGGAAGGGGCACATTTTATCAATGTTGAGGAAGAGGAGGCAATAAGACTGCAGGAGGGACTGGATGTGATGGGCAACGCTGAGAGCGGAGCCAAGGATGACACAGAGGCAGTGTGCATGGAAAACAGGGGAGAGAGTGACGCTGTCGACTTATGGAGATGTGGGGAAGGGTAGTGGCATTTGCAGGGCAAAGAGGATAAGCTCAGGTTTGGATATTTAATGTTTGACTAAGTGCTGAGTCATCCAGTTGGAGATGGGAATTGGGCACATGGGATAATAAAGAGGGTGAGAGCCCAAGGAGGAAAGGTAGATATGCGAGTCATCTCCACACAGGTGGTAGTGGGGCAAAGGAGAGTTTGAGTTCATCAAGAGAGGATATACAATCATCATTTTCCAGTGGTTTGTAATAGCCATTAAAATGAATTATAACTGTACAGTATGATCTCTACTTTGATTATAATAAAATATGGGCAGCACAGTGGCCTAGTGGTTAGCACTTGTGCTTCGCAGCACTGGGGTCATGAGTTTGATTCCCGACCATGGCCTTATCTGTGTGGAGTTTGTATGTTCTCCCTGTGTTTGTGTGGGTTTCCTCCCACACTCCAAAAACATACTGGTAGGTTAATTGGCTGCTATCAAAAATTGACCCTAGTCTCTACCTCTCTGTCTGTATGTATATGTCTATGTGTGTGTCTATATTAGGGAATTTAGACTGTAAGCTCCAATGGGGCAGTGACTGATGTGAATGAGTTCTCTGTACAGCTCTGCGGAATTAGTGGCGCTATATAAATAAATGATGATGATGATAATTGAAGTTGTTTGGTACATATGGATTTAAAATAGCCCATTAATGGAGATATGTAATAGAAATTGCCTTCTGCATTGAGTACATTATCTTGGATGACATATTGGATCACCTACAGAACAGACTCTAGAAATGCTCCTAGACTTGGAGTTATAAATAACTTGATACATTCCTATATCAAACATCCTGTGTCAGAGAAACTTTATCATATGAATAGAAATATAGTACTTGACAGTTAAAATGTCATATTCTGCAAGATATTACCTATAATTCAAAGGTGTATTATATGATAAGATTTTGTTTAAACCGGTCTTTGACATTAAGGGGGCAATTCATTTCTAGAGATGTCCCATTGGAGCCACTAGTTGTGGGGCTCTACAGGATGTTAGGGCAGTGAAACATTGCTGGTTTTTGCTCACACCTCTAAGAGTTCAAAGTTCAAATTTGCTGGTCTCAATTAAGTTATGTTAAAATATAAAGCTTTCAAACTTACCCTCCCCAACATTTCAACACAGACTTTGCAGAGAACTTTCCATTTCTCCTGGCACCCTTCTCAATTACGTTACCTGGGAATAATCCCAACTAAAGACAACACGCTTTCAGATAAACTCCCCCACTACTTTCTAAAAAGAAGAGATCTGAAAACTTCTGGCCTAATGCAGTTTTCCTGGGTTTGGAAGGCTTAACATAATTAAGATGAATGTTCAACCAAAAATCATAAAAAATAGTTTACTTAAACTTTAGAGATTTCCAAAAAATTCTTATGGACTTTCTCTGGGAAGGGAAAATCCTATTTAGTCACACAGGAGGTTTACAACTGCCTCTTATATCTAATTATGAACCTATCTTACTTTATAGGATACTGAAATGGTCTAGATGTGTATTCTGTCAGTTACCATATCAGTTATAAAAAAAAAAAAGATAATCAAAAAAGCACAGTAGCTTACATAGATACATTTTATACTTTATACTATCTTTTTCTTATATTAGAAGAGCGAACACTTCTGTATCCCAGTTCAAAATTGCTGTTCACATGCAAAAATGTTAAAAATACTACACAGTCGCACAGTGCTAAAGTGATGAGTTTGATTCTCGACCAGTGCCCTTTATGTGTGAGTTTGTACGTTCTCCAAATGTTTACGTGAGTTTCCTCCAGCTTCCTCCTAGTCAAAAGAAATACATGGTAGATTAATTGGCTGCTGATTAAAATGGATCCTAGTGTGTGTGTGGCTGTGTGTTTGGAACTTTAGGTAATATGGTGCTAATAAATAATTTGTTGGACTGCCTATATTCATATCTATAACAATCTAGGTGTCACACATTGCACCAACTAACCTGCATTTTGGTCACTGTTCTTACCTGTCTCCCTTGGTTCTCACTCCCTGTATTCACTTGCTGGTCTGAACTGAGCATGTGCACACTTGGGGGTTAATGTATCATAGTGCGGGTTGTACAAGTCGCCGGAAATCGGCGAGATGACAGCTTAAATTTAAAGCGGCGCTGCCTTGTAAAGGGAAACTTCCCTTTACAAGGCAGTGCCGCTTTAAATTTAAGCTGTCATCTCGCCGATTTCCACTGACTTGTACAACCCGCACCATGATACATTTACCCCTTGGTCTTTTCAAAACTTCCTGCATTCTCTTGACTGGCTAATTGCCTGTCAGTTCTGTCTATTTAAAGCACCTGCTTCTCTACTAAGTTGCCAGACCTTCAGGTCTCCTTACCTGTTAGGACGCTGTTCTCTCTGGCTCCCATGTGCACATCAGTATCCTGTGTTATCTGTTCCACGATCAACACCTGTGGTATTATTGCTAGAATGTTGTGCCTTATAATCAGTCCTGTTCTCAGCTATTCGCTTTCTAAGGACCGCAGTACTTCGGTTCACTGCCATTCACCAGAACCTCTGCGCTTATCGTCCAGCAGTCCTGCTCCACTCCACGGTTCCATCTCACACTGCTCTAATCCCCCATAGAGGACCGCAACCTGCCTCAAGAGAGCAACTAAGCCCATATCCCCTTGACTCCGCACCACTCTGGGGGTAAGTCTATCTAGAGCGGGGCTTCGAGGCCTATTCCAAACTCATGCTCTGTGACACTAAGATAGAAAGTGATGCATTATTTTACTAGTGTGGTAGAAAACAACCACAACTCCTAAATTACAGGAAGTGTAGAGGTGAAATAACGAGTAAAAATCTCTTGGAAAAGTCATATTACAGTTTATTAAGCCCTCCATTTATTGCGAAGCTGCAATTCCTATAAATGAAACAATCAACTGGTAGCTAAAAATGGGGGCAGCTTTGTTTTAGCGTCAGGCTCCTATTTATTAATCTGCACCGATAACAATGATTTTCTGTCATCGCTCATCAGAACAATAGAAAATCTTCTATTACCACAATTTATCATTAAATGATACTTAGCTGCCCGGTGATACTGGCTGGGAGCGGTAAGGCTTCACTTGCTGCTTCCCGGTCCTGTCTTAGAGCATATGCGCATGTGTGATCTGACTAGTGGAACTGAAAGCCCAGACCTGAGTGTAGAAGGGTGGTCTTTCTCTATCTTGCATCATTCTCAAGCAGTGCAGAAGCCTGGCACTACGTGATTGGTTTGCAGTCTTTGTTAACATAAATATTCACACACCTGGCCTTGGCCAGTGATGCCACAGCAAGCATATGCTATGTTTTATCATTTTACCCTTTAAGTTGCTTTCTAGTAAAATTGTGTTTAGCTCTTTGTGTACAAAACTGTAATTTTTTTTTAATTGTTACATTATATGAAACGTGATAAAAATGTATAATTGTGCAGTATTTTATTTGCAGTACACACTCTACGTAATATATGGAGCTACAATCCTCAGCAGGACCTTACCACTGAAAATGGTCATAATTTAATTATAATGAATTTAAATACCCTGGTTTTATAAATGTCAACGTTTACAGCTCTAAGAATGCATACGTAACAAAAAAATATGTACTGTGCATTCATATATTAAAACAAGAATGGACAAAAAAACGGTGGTAATCGTATTACCGATGATGAAAAATCCGACAGCCTTTACTCCTACAAAAAAAAATCTGACTTGTCACAAAAACGAATAGAATATTTAGAGACTTACTGATGGAAGACGTCAGGGCGACTTTGATCAATGTTAATTTAAAGCAGCAATGTCTGGGTGCCGCAGATTGAGTGTTATAATACTTACCCTACGGGGTCCAGACATTGCCGCTTTAAATTAACATTGATCAAAGTCGCGCTGATGTCAACCTGGAGTGCCGGAGTCCTGTGTCTTCGGAATGACTGCCTGTCAACATGCCGCTTCCATCGGAGATCTGGAGCTTCGGTTTTCAGGTAAGTCTCTATATATTCTATTCATTTGTGTGACAAGTCGGATTTTTTTGCGGGAGTAAAGGCTGTCGGATTTTTCATCATCGATAATACATACCCAATCCAAATATTACTCCAAGGATAATCTCTAACACCATGGGACACTCCTTGGAAAAATAAGACAACTGACAAAATGCATTACTAAACATTGTAAATATAAAGAGATCTCCTGTGTAGACCTAGAGGTTGCAAGTCACTGGTAAATGACATCTCTGTAATACAAATGAAGACATACTGATTCCTCTGGGAATGCAGGTTCATATATCAAGAACAATGATTTCACCAGACTCTACGACTTATCTTTAGATATTTCCTTCTCACTCCAGTCATAGCTGCATCTTGTTAGCTGTCCAGAAATATTTTTGGAAGATGAAAATAGAGTGAGGTGCAATCAAAACTATTTCTAAGTATTCCTCATAGCAATTATTGCATTCCTTACAGGACTCTTAACATTCAGCCAGCAGCAAAGCATTAGAAAAAGATAATTCATGCTTAAAAAGGGAGGCCCAGGCATGTGTATAACAAATCACTCAGCACACTATATTGTTATCTGCCATACACACAAACCTGTCTTTGTAAGCCTTTCTGCTCAAGCACAATGGGGCTAGGATACTGCAGCCGGTTATCTTGTCAATCCATTAGTGCACACCATCTGGCCTGACTTGGTTTGAAATGTCCCTGTATTGTTAAGCAAAAAAAATGTCCCTTTTTCCAGACTTTACCTCCCAAAAAGAAAGTTGTGGAAGTAAAATATTTACTTTCATTGAACAGGTGGGAGAAGTAATGTGTTGACAAGGGTCTGATGTTATCAGACTGGGAAAAATGGTTCTGGAGGGGCGGCTGGCAAATAGAAATGTTTCGCATTTTTGCAGTGTATTCTGTCAGTGTGCCTGCAGTTGTACATTCAAGACCAAAAGTTTTGAATGACACAAATATTATTTTTCACAGTCTGCTGCCTCAGTTTTTATGATGACAATTTGCATATACTCCAGAATGTCATGAAGAGTGATCAGATGAATTACAATTAATTTCAAAATCCCTCTTTGCCATGACAATGAACTGTATCCCAAAAACAATATATCCACTGCAATTCAGCCCTGCCCACAAAAGGACATCAAGTCAGTGACACAGGTGAGAGTGTTGACGAGGACAAGACTGTAGATCACTCTGTCATGCTGATTGAGTTAGAATAACAGAGGGGAAGCTTTAAAAGGAGGGTGGTGCTTGAAATCATTGTTCTTCCTCTGTTAACCATGGTTATCTCCAAGGAAACATGTGCAGTCATCATTGCTTTGCTCAAAATGGGCTTCACAGGCAAGAATATTGCTACTAGTAAGATTGCACCTAAATCAACCATTTATCGGACCATCAAGAACTTCAAGGAGAGAGGTTCAATAATTGTGAAGAAGGCTTCAGGGTGCCCAAGAGCGTTGAGCAAGCGTCAGGCCAGTCTCCTAAAGTTGATTAGGCTGCGGGATCGGGAAACCACCAGAGCTTGCTCAGGAATGGCATCAGGCAGGTGTGAGTGCATCTGTACACACAGTGAGGCGAAGAGTTTTGGAGGATGGCCTCATGTCAAGAAGGCCAGCAAAGAAGCCACTTCTCTCCATGAAAAACATCAGGGACAGAAAAATATTCTGCAAAAAGGTACAGGGATTGGACTGCTGAGGACTGGGGTAAAGTCATTTTCTCTGATGAATCCCCTTTCAGATTGTTTGAGGCATCTGGAAAAACACTTGTCCGGAGAAGGAAAGGTGAGCGCTAACATCAGTCCTGTGTCATACCAACAGTAAAGCATCCTGAGACCATTTATGTGTGGGGTTGCTTCTCAGCCAATGGAGTGGGCTCACTCAAAATTTTGCCTAAGAACATAGCCATGAATAAAAAATGGTACCAAAACATCCCCCAAAAGCAACTTCTCCCAACCATCCAAGAACAGTATGGTGACAAAAAAATGCCTTTTCCAGCATGATAGAGCACCTTGCCATAAGGAAAAAGTGATAACTAAGTGGCTCGGGGATCAAAACATCAAAATTTTGGGTCCATGGCCAGGAAACTCCCCAGACCTTAATTCCATTAAGAACTTGTGGTCAATCCTCAAGAGGCAGGTGGAGAAACAAAAACCCACAAATTCTGACAAACTCCAAGCACTGATTAGGCAACAATGGGCAGCCAGTCAGTATGCGGTCCAGAAGTTGATTGACAGCATGCCAGGGCGAATTGCAGAGGTCTTCAAAAAGAAGGGTCAACACTGCAAATATTGACTCTTTGCATAAACTTAATGCAATTGTCAATAAAAGCCTTTGACACTTATGGAATGCTTGTAATTTTACTTCAGTATACCATAGCAACATCTAAAAAAAGGTCTAAAAACACTGAAGCAGCAAACTTTGTGAAAACCAACACTTGTCATTCTCAAAACTTTTGCCCATGACTGTATAATGATGTCCTTATGCCTCACAAATAACATTCCTCATTTAATTATCCATTCACACTATATATTCTGCCTGTATGTATTATCTTACTATTAGTATGTAATTGCACATTGTGTTGGATATATGTAAGTACATGTAAGAGTAATATTGAATGCACATTGGTGAATATTATAGATTTATTATGAGAATGTGACAGGTAGATTCTGGGAAGGGAGGTATTTTTCTCACAGGACATTGTCCTATGTGTTCAAGAAGGGGTTAATTATGTTACAGTCCACCTGGGGTCTGATCACTTATAAGGAGGGTCTGTAGAACTGTTGTGAGAGGATTAGTGAACTGACCTGTGATTCTATTTGTGACCAGTGTTGGTCAGAATATACTGGATAATATTGTTTATGTTATTGTTAGATTGCACAACCACCAGAAATCAGGGTGAACTTTTGTTTTCACGTCAACAAAAGCCAGCCAGACTGGGTTTACCCCTGAGGAGTCTGACGATTTTCCCTTAGCGGTGTTTGATGGTGAAAGCAGAGAAGACTAAGGAGCGTTAGATGAGTCACGTGTCGATTTTATTACAGGCCAGTTAAGAGATCCCACCTTAGTGAAGGCCAAGGAAAACATGGTTAATGGAAAACCTCGATTTCCAAGGACTGAAAATGTGTTTCCTCATATGGTACAGAACCTTAATAGCCTTTACCGAGTAGACAAAATAAAAGGTGAGGTAACAGAAAAATTAGTGGTGCCTCAGCCCTATCGTAGGAACGTGCTTCCCTACAAACATAAGTTAGGGTGTTGCTTAAGAAGCGAAAAAACCTGAGATAGGATTTTACACGGGTTCTTTTTGCCATGGTGCACATAGATGTCCAGAAGTATTGCAAAGTTTGTCCTGAATGTCATTTGACGCCTCCTGTATCTCATTTTTATAGTCAGTTACTGTTCATTATAGAGGTTCCCTTTGAAAGTATTGCCATGGACCTTGTTAGTCCCTTAGTAAAGTCTGCTTTTAGTGGTAATCGATTAGAATAGTAGCTGTTATACTAAAGCAATTCCCCTAATAATTGTGTCTTCTAAAACTATTGTCACTGAGTTATTTCATATGTTTACGAAGGTGGGATGTCCAAAACAGATCCTCACAAACCAAGGCGCGCCCTTTATGTCCATGAGGGCTTTGTGTCAGTTTTTGAAAATCAAACACTTACGTACTTCTGTCTATCATCCCCAAACGGATGGTCTACTTGAGAGGTTTAATAAGAGATAGCTAAGGATGGGAAGAACTGGGATTGTCTATCACCGTATTTAATGTTTGCCATTCGGAAAAGTACCACAAGCTTACAAAGGTTTTTCCCAATTTGAATTGTTGTATGGTTGGCGTCCACGGGGACTCCAAGTCATTGCTAAGGAGACTTTGGAGCAGGAAAATATATATTGTAATTGAACATATTACAGCTATGCAAAGTAAATATATAGGTAAACACAGGGTTTTAGAGGGGAAGTTTCCAAATGCTTTCAGAAAAAAGCAAAAAGAAACTTGCCAGAATAAATCTACAACATAAACTTTTTTTGTAGTTAAACTGTTTAACTTCGCTACCACAGCCACACAAACATAAACATAGCAGGGTCAGTTTAGGCAGATGCCAATTAACTTACCAGTATGTATTTGGATCATGGGAGGAATGCCATGGCCCAAAGACATGCATACAAAAGACATACATATAACAATACAATGAGGGGAAAGGGTGACTGGTTAAATCAAGGAATTTAAAGGGTAAAAAGAGCCAAGGGCGTTGCTAGTTTCTCAAGTGACTTGGGTCAAGGCCCACAACCACACTCGACACACTGGTTGTCACTCCATACAAATGCACATATACATTAGGAGAACATACAATTGATTTCTCAAGCTGTTTTCCAAACGCAACGTAACTCAAGAAAACCGCTAGCGAAATAGTGCAGCATCTAGATTCAGTGATCCACATAGACGGCAGTGACACACACAGCTCGGATGTTAATGCTCCTGTGGATGATATTCATACAGTTACAAGAGACACCACTTACAGCTGTGCAAGTGTCATACAACAATGTAAATAGGTGAAGCAATCTGCTGTAACTTGCACAGATTATGGGCCCGATTCAGAAAGGCATGAGAAATGAACGTCATGTCCATATACAACTAGAAGCGGATCTGATGAAATGTCTCTTGTTGAAAACGTGTGTAGGTACGTTCTGGAAACACAGCACTTGCCGTATTGAGACAAACACCACACGGCTGGATACGTACAATACATATGTGCAACATGAAGTCCCTGCAGAATGCAGAGACAAAAAGTGTATTCAATTATTGCCACCTGTTAATAATGTAAGTTTTTGTTTCTTTCAACCCCCCCATGAAATACATTCATCATGATATCATTAACGACTACTGTACACAACATGTATTTTTACGGTGGCTCTTGATTGTAAACACATGTTCTAGCATACATATGAGTCTGTCATCATTGTCACTCGGCACTTACACTTCATCTATAGCTGGTGTAAGTGATACGGCTGAAAATCACGTACGTTAGAGATACCCAAAGTGTGAATAGGACACTGCTGCATGTGCTCAACCTTGGCACCTCCTTTCTGTATGTTGACTAAGTGCATACGCCCCTTACTCCCTTCATATCGTAGGCCGTGGAAAATGCCCCTTTTTGAGTGAACATAAAAATGTGCTTTTTGGCTTATGATTCGGTTCTGCGCATATGTAGACTGAAAAAGCACAAAATATGCCTCTAAATGGACTTACATTTATTAATGAATCAGGACCTATATCTCTAAGCTACAGTTTTTTCTTCTTTTTATTTGCTTTTCCACCACATTCGTTATTTTAAATAATAAAACAACTGCCACCTTACTTACAGACACTAATAATACCACCAGCTTAATGTAAAAACTGTAAATATTAAGATAGCCTCAATTTAAGATCAAATCCTTTACAACAGTGCAATCCAAATTCAGGCCCTATATTAAATTTTAACCCACCACATAAATATAAACTCCTCAAACTCAACATATAACCCTTAATAATGACAGAACAACAATTAAAAATGAATCTAAAACAATTCAGATTTTACCGTCAACTTCTGTAATATTCTTTTATGCACTTACTGTGCTACACTAACACCCAACACTCTTCTTTGAAGTCTTTCTACTAAATTTTATCCCAATGGTGTTTGATGGGGTTGAGGTCGGGGCTTGGTACAAGTTCTTCCACACCAAACTGGGGAAATCATTTTTTGATGGACTACTCTTTGCGCACTGGGGGGCATTGTCATGCTGAAAGAGGAAAGGACCTTCCCCATACTGTTGCAACAAAGTCGGAAGTACACAATTCACTACAATGTCATAGTATGCTGAAGCATATTCACCGGAATTAAGGGGCACAGACCAAAGCATGAAAAAATGCCCCCGACCATTATTCCTCCTCCATCAAGCTTAATAGTTGGCAGTACGCATTTGGGTTGGAATCGTTCTCCTGGCATCCGTCAAACCAAGATTCATTCGTTGGCCTGCCAAATTGTAAAGTGTAATTCATCACATTTCCACTGCTCCGGTGTTCAATGGCAGTGTGTTTTACACCACTTCAGTAAATGTTTGTGCATGCTGATCTGAGGCTTGTATGCAGCTGCTCGGCCATGGAATTCCAGTCTATGAAGCTCCCGAGGAACAGTTCTTGTGCAGACGTTGCTTCCAGAGGAGAGTTTGGAACACTGTAGTAAGTGTTGCAACTTAGGACAGACTATTTGTATGCGTTATGTGCTTCAGCACTAGGCAGTCTCGTTCTGTGAGCTTGGCTGGCCTACTGCTTTGCGGCTGAGCTGTTATCCCTCCGAGACATTTTCACTTCACAATAAAAGCACTTACAGTTGACCAAGGCAGCTCTAACAGGCCCAAAGTTTGATGAACGGACTTGTTGGAAAAGGTGGGATCCTATGACAGCGCTACATGAAAGTCACTGAGCGCTTCAGTGCGAACCATTCTACTGCTAATGTTTTGACTATGGAGATTGCATGGCTGTAGGTTTGATTTTAAGCACCTATTAGTAATGGGTGTGGCTGAAGTGGGCCAGCACATTAATTAGAAGGGGTGTTCACATACTTTGAGCCATGCAGTGTGTATATCAAAACTCAGTTGTCAGAGCTTATCCTCACTATTGCAAATTTACACGTATCTAGTAAAATGAAAGTATGAGGTCCTGGTTCATAAAGCCATAGTGCCCTGCTTGGAATTGTGCCCATGGCTCCAGCGCTGAGAGGCAACAGTGCTACCCATTGTACCTCCATACAGCTCTTGGAGAACACTGATCTTAAGTAGGCCCCTTACTGATTTGCTGTCCTATCACGTGTGCACATACCTTGGATAATACAGCCCAAAACCATGTTTAGAGGTTGCGTTACATGAAATCCAAGTTCAACCTAAACACTGATCTAACTTCGCAATGGCAGCCTTATATCGCCAGCCACAATAAAACATCAGCTTTTCACCAGATCACAGAGGGGTAGTTACACTACTTCACAATTCATTTTTAAGTGGAAAAACCCCTTGACATTTTTAGTAGTCGCTCCCAGTGCACATTTTAAGTTGTGGATCCACCAACACAAACCCATTTGAAGAAGAATAACTAAAAGAAGGCAACATTACATTTGTATATTTTATGTTCAGAAAAGAATTATTAGAGAAACAATTGTTAATTCTTTGCTGTTATGCTATATCATTCCATTCATGGCCCTTGTTACAGAAGAAAACCATCAAAGCCCCTTTAGCAGCAAAAGGGTAAGATAATAAATAATGTTACAGCCACCCCATCTGCAGAACAAAAGCGCTTCCAGGAAATACACAGCTTTCTCTGTTATTAGAGGCGGTGGATAAGTAGTAACTAAGCAAAGAAAACTAGAGAAAGAAGAAAATTCCCTTAAGTCAGCAGTACTAAAACCTCTGTGCGTTGGGTGGGTAGCAGATCTCAGAGACGCACCTATTACATCAGGGCATTGCTATGCCTGACATAAGTGTTTTATTTACTTTTCTATCTGCTTGGGTACTGCAGTTCTCAGAGCTCGTCAGCAATATTCCGGTTCAAACCAACAAGCTTGCTCCACACTGATGATCCATAGTTGGAAACATTTTCAGAATAACATATTTATTGCTGGTTGAACTGCAATGGGTAATGTGAGTTTTATATTGCTATAGGAACCGGTTTTTGTTCTGTAAAGAGAAGACTGCTTTTTCCAAAGACAAATCATCCCAGATGCCCTTGAGACACTTGTGGAGAAACCCATAGAGCACCCAGATGCAATTACATTGGAACCCAGAGATTTAATAGGGGCTGTTACCATTACAATTATTCTATAATTATTCAATGATGTATTAGCGTATGGGGTTTTGATCAAACTCCTACCATGTGACTGAATGTCCCATGAATCTTTGTACTAAGCCACAATGTGTTTTGTGACCCTTTGGAAGCTTATTCCTCTACTGCTGGTGACAGATATGTCCATGGAATTGGCCAGTATTTGTGTTATTGTCTAAAGTCAGTTATATGTCCACAAAACTATTTCAGAGAGCTCATTATTTACTACAGTATAGAATTAATGCAATAGATTTAGATGTTACAATTGTCTTATTCTATTCAATCCTTAGTGGGAGAGAAGGGACATTATCAAGTAATCATAAGTAATTTACGCTATAACATGAGACTATACTAAAAGTGTGGGACCTCTCAGACTTGCACGATCCCTGCTGACTGCGCAGCCAGTTCACGCATGCGCTGTGGAACTAAAATATTTAAAAGCCATATTAAAAGAATAAAGGCGATAACAGAACAAGAATTGCGGCTGTACTTAAAATGCTGCAATACTTGTAAAATAGGTTTCCATGCTTTGCATGGGGAAGTTTATCTCCAGTGAAACCCAGTGAATCTAGTTAGTAGTACCAGGGCTGTAACTTGGGCTGTGCAATAGAAGGCGACTACCCATGGTACAACGCTGAAGGGGGGTGGAGCTTATAAATATTTTAGGTTCATTTGGTCAAAATTGAGGGCTGGGGGGGCTTCATTTTTATTTCTCGCCCCAGGCACTAGACTTTTAAATTACGGCTCTGAGCAATACTATAGCAGGTGGTGACCCCTTAATGTATAGGGAGATGCCAGATCGCAGATGAAAACACCCATTTCCATCAGCTAAAGGGCTTTTCGCACTGTAATAAATAGATCTCTTAGTGCTCAACACACTGGTTTGTCACAGGTTCTGTGGTTTTGTTTCCTAAAACTGATTTTGACAATTTTATAAAATCACGTGCAGCATCATTTATTGACACATTGTTAAGTTATACCACAATGTATCTAAAGGAGAAGCAGCATCTAGGGCCTGATTCATCAAGGATCTTAACTTAAGAAACTTCTTATTTCAGTCTCCTGGACAAAACCATATTACATTGCAAGGGGTGCAAATTAGTATTCTGTTTTGCACATAAGTTAAATACTGACTATTTTTTCATGTAGCACACAAATACTTGATAGCTTATTTGTACACTGAAATGTAAAGTTGATATTTGTGTGCTACATGATAAAACAGTCAGTATTTAACTTCTGTGCAAAACAGAATACTAATTTGCACCCCTTGCATTGTAACATGGTTTTGTCCAGGAGACTTAAATAAGAAGTTTCTTAAGTTAAGATCCTTAATGAGTCCCTAGAGTGGAAGTGAAGGTATGAAACGATTTTAAAATCCCTATTTTGTTACTTCTGCATGCAGTATACCAATGTCTGCAAAACAGACAATATTTATCCCTTTATTTTTTTATCCTGATGGATGAAAATTTCACTATATATTAATGGTCAATAAATTTACTGACAGGTATCAACCATGTAATTATATGGATAGGCTGCATTCTCATGACTATTGGTACAGCCCAACAAATGGCTGCATACACTATCTGTAGATGACAAGTTCACTTTACCAGTTACATAATGAGTTTTTATATTAAGATTATTATAAAAGTAAATCACTTAGGAAACAGTCTAACATCACAGTTGCTTCCTCCCCCGAAGTAGGAGGACTTATGAGAGAGCAAGCAAGTCTTTCAGGAGTACTTACCTGCAGAAAGGTGGGTGGAGCCATGGTGAGAACCACACCATTAAGCCCCACCCATTGCAGCAAACAGCCAGTGTTGGGAGCATGATGATATGATTGCCCTACCCCCTTTTCAAGTCCCACCCACCTAGTCTTTTCCTACCTCCGGATCTCCCAAAAGCAAAGTATGAAACGTAGTCAAGTATGTAAAACACTCATTAACAATTGTCTTGAACAGTCAGAAGAATATAATCAATATCTTGCACACAGTATATTTTGTAACAGCATATTAATTATTTCCTCTTTTAGGTTATGTGTCCTAGATACACAATAATGTATTGCAGATGTCTGAAATAATAAAAATTCATCATAAAAGTCCCTCTGCTGTGTTTTTCACTAGGGTAACATAATAATGAATTTCTTTGCATACACAGCTTACTAACATATGTTTATAGTCATTTACAAACTTTTAGGCTTGACACTTTACAAGTTTGCTTAAATCACATCTTTAAGAGGTCCCCTGTTGTTAGAAGACGGACACAAAGGTTACACTCGAAACAGCTGAAGATAAATCAAGGTCTGGAAGAAAATAGCTATTGCTCCCTAGTTTAGAAAACGGACACATATGGTAAGTGCGGTGTTGAAGAGAGGTACAGGAATAGGGGTGGGGGTCAAAAGGAAGGAAAAAAATTGGTTTGCTACAGTTTTGCATAGTAATGCAGCTCTTTATTTCAACAGCTGGACTTGGAGCAGGGGCGTTGCAGGGATCTTAGCAAAACCAGGGCCTGGTGCCAAAATCAAGTTCACCGCAGTCTTATTCGCCCCTATATTGGACATGAACATGTTATAAAGTTTAAGTCACTCTATTATAAGAGCTAACTTGTGCTCATTAGAGCAATGCTGGTGTTGGACTAATACAACAGTTTAAGTATACCCCATATGTTGCTATAAATCAATGAAGAAATCATAAAATATTCTAAAAAATCCTTAGGATCCTCTACTTGGGACTCAGGGTTTGGGCTTGTCTACCAATGCCATTCACATTGACTACACATGAACGGTGAAAGACAAACTCTGAATAGGTTAGCATGGTGGCTCAGTGGTTAGCATATTTGCCTCACAGCACTGGGATCATGAGTTTGATTCCAGACTAGAGCCTTATCTGTGTTGAGTTTGTATGCTCTCCCTGTGTTTGTGTGGGTTTCCTCCCACACTCCAAAAAATCCTAATAGGCTAATTGGCTGCTGTCAAAATTAACACGTGTGTGTGTGTGTTAAGGAATTTAGACTGTAAGCTCCAACGGGACAGGGATTGATATGAATGATAAATATTCTCTGCACGGCGCTTTAAAATTGGTGGCGCTATATAAATAGATGATGATGAATAGGCTTTTGGGAAGGGTAATTGGCATATTGTATCTAAAGAAACATGTATTCACTGCACCCCAGACCCCCCCCCCCCCCATATTATAATCTATGTAGATTCTGTGAACTCCTCTATTCCTCTCACATGAGCATTTTCCTGCTCCACACAGAAAATAATTGGGAAGGAAAGACAGGAATGACAAAGAGCTGCTAGTGTTTTGTAGTCCATGTCCAGCAGCAGAATGTCCTACTGGGAGCCAGTGCATGCTCCCAGGGGGTGGTGCTTAGCCCCGGAAACTGAACATTTAAGCAGTGTTTTATGAGGCTGCAGCATAATATAGCTACAGTCCTGGGCATATTTAGCTAATAGTGTAAACCTGCACAATATGTCTGCCACGGAGGTTGTGACCCCGCAATCCAATAGGAAGCCAAAGTTTTGTACTTGCTTTTTCCCATTCACCTGCAGTATCACCACTGCACCACTAGGTGGTGCGTGCAATATCCTCCAGGCCAATTATTTTTAAGTCCACCCCTGTCCCTATGTGACATTACCCTAAGCATTGTCTCAGTCTGCAAAGCGCTAGGGTTCATAGTGCTCAATTGCTTCTGTGCTGACAGGCTGAATTGATAGGGAAACGCTCATTCTCTGTCACACGGGAGCAGTTAAGCTAAGAAAACGTTGCATACAGCATTTTCAGACCTTAATTGCTCTCATATCACAGGGGAAGAACATTCACCACTTTCACTTCAAACTGTCGTCATGGGAGTGATTGAGCGTAGAAACGTTAACCCTTTTCTAGCTGTCAAAGCACTAGCAGTCAAAGTGACGGTGTAGTAACGCCCTAAGATGAAGACATTAAGATAAGCCTTTTTCAGATCCCCAAAATAATGTCACACACTTATATGCAAAAATGCCTCACGAAATGCCTAAGGTCCCAAACCTATAAAAAAGGTACCATCACCCCAATTTATGTACACCCACTACCAGCTCTATCCCCACTCACTGTTACCTAAGGATTTGTGCATCGGTGGGCAGTCGCAACATAACTCTAAGGGGAAAAATTATCTTCTAAAACATATTATTTGGATCAGGCCCCTATAACTGGATCTTCTACAAAGTAAGAAAGGAAAGGAAAACAAAAGAAAGGAGTAACTTTGCTCATGGAGGAACCATGGTACAATGTAAGAGCTGCAAATTAGTTTATTATTCTGCATGTAAGGAAAATACTGGCTGCTTTTTCATATTAGCACACAAATACTTGATAATATTATTTTTACACTGAAATGTAAAGTTGATCTAGTACATGCCCTACCCCAACTATAAATATGTCCCCACATTTTAAATTTACCTCCCCCTCCAATGCAACATGATTTTGCCAAGGTGCAAAGTAACTCCTTTTTTTTGCATTACTTTCCTTAATGACTCAGGCCCAATCTTTTTACCTTTTTACTTACTGCAATTAATTCACTGCTCGCCCTTTTGCAAGAAGGATCTGCTTAGGCGAGTAGTGTATTAGTAGATATTCATTCTTCTTTCTTTTAAAGTTAAATATGACATAACAGGTAAAGGCTAGATATTAGAACACGGACAATTCCCTTCTAGGCTATGTTTGCTTCTAAAGATATTAAGTAGCACAGAGAAAAGAATAGAGCTATCATTAGTGCTGCAATTGGTGCTCTATAGGGTGAGTTACTGTACCTAGCATGTAAGTTAATATTTACTTGGTCTCACTGGCCCATGCCAGCACTTACAAGCAGATTTTCTCAAAAGGCTCTGTGAGAGGAAATAAGTATAGTGATAATTATTCTGGAGCAGGATACAGCTCATCATGAGTTGCTACCTTTGCATTCCTTAAAATTATAGTTTGTCAGTATAAATATGAGAAGAATAGAAGATATTAAAAAGTAATGTTTACTTACTTTATGCTAATAATGAAATTAATATTTAATGTTTAGATATATAATAAAAACATAATATACACACATATTATACATAATGTTTGTGTGAGTGCATGTTTTTTCTAATATCATACTTCCCCATGTCTGTCCCTGACAGCTGGACAGGGGCATGGTCACGGCACAAAGGTGCGTGGTCACGGTGCAATGGGGGTGTGGTCACACCCACAGAGGGCTGCCTATTAGATACCACCTTTCCCCCAACATTCCAACCTGGAAAATAAACATGTCCCCAGGTGGGACAGGGCCCTAAAATCGGAACTGTTCTGCTGAAATTGGGACAGTTAGGAGGCATGCATTTCAATAAATGAAACTGAAATCTAGCTCAGCTGTATCAGTGATGTTATTTTCATAAATATGAGTGATTTATTTCTGTGACAAGTGAAAAAAAGTATGATCTTATATCTCTGTTTATCAGGATATAATAATAAATAGGCCCCATATTCTGGTAAATAGAGATTAGATGGATTTCAGATTAACCACAACATACAATGTTCCTTTTTTCTGTGCTTCATGTGTGGACATCTCACACCTCATTCTAATACATTATACAACATATAAAATATTCTACACACCCTGAACCTTTTATTAGTCTATTGAACCAAAAATATGTGACACACTGGCCAGTAGGTGCTCAGGTTAAATAACCAGGTCACATGGGGTGAAATATATGACCAGACTACAAACACATTCAGCCAATTGGACTTTCCAACATAACCAATCAAAATCTGATTAATTTTGATCGAGATCACTGGTTGTTATGGGATCACGAAAGGGAAAAATGTCTCAAAAATGTCTCAAAAATCTAGATACTGCACTGTATTTATGCAGAGATTTTTAAAATTGGAACAATAACATTCTGGCAATATATTCAACATGTAGAATATCGGTATAATTTTGCATCCTCTACTTTCCCACCTGGAGAAAGTAGGTTGAGCCTGTCTATGAGACAAATCATTTGGATTAGACAGTTGACTTCCAAAGCTGAAGTACCTGTATAATAAAAGAAGATTGCCTGCGTAAAGTTCATCTGCATCACTCTGCTAGTTGGATGGAGGAAAATAATAAAAAAAAACATTATAGAAAGCTTTTAGTAAATCTGTTTTACCTGGTATAAAACGTAGCTGATTCCTTATTCTTAAACCACTCTTTCCTGACCCATCCTCACAATCATCTTCATCATCACAATCGCCGCTGTGTGACTCCTCCTCTTCTTCGGTTTTACCAATGTTTTTCCGCCGCTGCGTTGACATTCCTTTTAAGAGCTAAAGACAAAGACAAGTCGCATAAGGGGATAGTTCAAAAGGTCAATACAAGCATAACGACCACAGAAAACACTACACCACATTATTGTAACTGTAAGCTCTTCAGTATTTGTAGAACTATAAGTCCCAGCAAAACCTCTGCTTCTGTCTGACAGGGTATGCTGGGACTTACAGTTCCACAAAGGATGGAGTGCCAAGGGTTGCTCAAGCTTGCTCCATTGCCAAGATAAACAGAACTGTACAACTTATCTCACCAATAATAAATATATTAGTGTCCCAAATTAGCATCAAATGAGCTACACAACACAAAGAACTCTAGTGTCCTATCAGGCTCACAGCCTGTGCGGCAATGTCCATAGTACAAAAATACGAAAGGACTTTCCCAAGGTCAGAGAGCAGCTGTCTCTAGGATTAGATCTGGACTCTTCAGGACAAGTGCCATGACTTTGAAATGTAAGTGGCTTCAGTCATCAAACCACCTTTGAAAAGGGAATACGCGTCCTTATCTAACAGTGGCCAACTCTATAGTGGTTTAAAACTAGAACAGTATAAACAAGAGATAGAGCGGTTAGAAATAGCTACTGCACTTTGCATGTCTCTTAAACATCAAGGGCTCAACTTAATTTAGTCCAAAACTCAAGACGGAGGAGGTGCCAGCGTTTAAAGGACACAGATTCCACTGTTGGCTGGTAAGAACACTGTCCATACAGATCAAACATGTATCTCACGTCTGAAGTATTACATCAGGTTCGAATCTCTAACGTCTTTGTCATTTTACTCTTCCTATATATGAGCACAAAATGATTTACACACACACAAAACCCAGGTAAAGTATTTGAGCTGATCTTCTTGTCAAAGTATATTTTTATATAT
Source organism: Mixophyes fleayi (assembly GCF_038048845.1). Taxonomy (NCBI): domain Eukaryota; kingdom Metazoa; phylum Chordata; class Amphibia; order Anura; family Limnodynastidae; genus Mixophyes; species Mixophyes fleayi. The sequence goes on from NC_134410.1 coordinate 35,134,332, forward strand.
TTATTACAATGCAAGATGTGGGAATATTTTTAAAGTTAACATCATGTGAATAGGTGTGGCGTATTTCTTAAGCACATAGGGACAGGCGCAGCAGACATCAGAAGAATGCATTAAAGGTATAGGGGTCTATTTATTAAAATGCAGTAAATAAAAATAAAAATAAGTCAAAATATGGCTAAACACAGTTCCCACATTGCTGTACAAAAACATTGTGATTTATCCTCTAAAATTGAAAACACAAAGTACACATAAAAGAACAGCACTGTGTTGCGTCTACAAGACTCTGGAAATACTTACAGGTTTGTCATTATTTAAATACTAATGATGGTATGCGACAAACTTGGAACTTTGTTTGTTTGTTTGATTATTTCTGTACCATTTTTCCTAATATTGTAAAAGAGCTGAAAGGAAAAAAGAAATAAGAAACATGCCGGTATTCAGCCGTGGATCCTGCGGGGAGGAAATCGGGACAATCCACCCCCAGCATTACTATCATACCTTTTAAATGGCCAAGATGCCGATCAAAGGGACCCGGGGCATGGGGCAACCAATCAGAATGAAGGGGCGTGACTATGCTAAAACCCCTCTCCCAAAGATAAAGTGTAGGGCCACCCCTGCTGGTCTCCTGAAATGTCCAAGATACTTCTGAATTTTGTGTAGTTTTGTGTAATTTTGTGTAGTTGTCCGAGACTCCTCAGAGAGCAGGCCCTGCTGGCGCTAAAGGAAATGGGCGAGGCATAGGGCCTCAATGCTGTGATGACGGGGGCATCACCAGGTCACGCTCCCCCAACGCAGTAACCACTTGACGTCATTTACAGTTGGCAAGTATGCTTCCTCATTGATTAACATAGAATTGGACAGCTAGACCTACTGTTACGTTTCTACGTTGTTGCAACAATGTTGCTGCACTATGCAAAGCAGCCACTTCCTAGTTCTGCAGAGAGGCAACTAAGTTTAGGAGGTAGATTTATCAAATCTAAACAGAAAAGGTGGAGGTGTTTCCCATAGCAACCAATCATGTTCTAGCTATTATTTAGCTACTACAGTCTAGAAAATTATAGATAGAATCTGATTCCTAAATGTTGTTTTTCCACCTTAAAGCAGCAAAAAAAATTAAGAACAATGTTTGCAAACCATCTTATGGCATCTTAATTTGTGGTAAATATTTTTTTTCTTATAAAAAGGGGATTTATGTTTTAGAGGTGGAATATTTGGGAAGGAGGCAATGGAGAATGTTCCTAGCTATATCCCTGCCATTAATAAAAAAAAAAAACAAGCTAAAAATAATTTTTAGCAAACAAATTCTCTTCTGCTTCATCACTACAGCAAATGTTCTTTTAAGCTCGCTTCTGCTTTGTTTGCGAGGCAAACTTTCAAACTCATTCCAAACATGCATGGATTCAATCAAAAGAAAATATTTCTAGGAATTGTTTGAGTAACAAAGTGTATAATGTGTCCAACAGTGGAGAAAAACAAATCCTAAACTGTCATTAAATTATAGGCTTCTGGGAATCTCCCTGCTGAGGAGTAGGACGTACATGCCATTACTGAGATTTACTCATTCAAACATGTTTAAATTCATCCGTTGAGATAGAAATAAAAGTTTAACTAGGCAGACGCCATGGAAACTGAAGCGTACTTGAATTTCCTATGATGACTTTTTTTTAATCAAAAGTTATACAATTTGTAAGAAGCTGTATTTTTTTTTTTTTTTTACATTATTCCCACTTGGTGCCCAAAATCAGGTCTTCCTGTTTAAGCCAAAGATGTAAGCCTGGAAATATGCAACTTCCTGATGTCTACACAGACATGTTCCCCTTTGTTCCAAATATAACAGATGAAATGTCTCTGTGCTGGAGCTTTCGCTTGCAACATGTGGGGTTTTATTATAGTTATAGTAGGATAACGCCATTTCTCTTTGATCAGGTAGAGATGTGAAATGTGAACCATAGTTGTCTACTCTCCCGGAATGTCCAGGAGACTCCCGAATTTTTGGGAGTTCTCACGGACTCCCGAGAGAGCAGGCAAAAATCCCGGATCCAGCTGACCCTGTTGTTCAAGATGGTGGGGGCGGGGCTAACGCAGCATTGTGGCCCCGCCCCCTGCTGGGATTGGCTAGAATCGCCTAAGATTGACAGGGACGGAGCCTAACAACGCACCACGCGTGGCCTCCCGGACAGCTAATTATGATGTGAACAAAGTGATATGTTGACTGACGTGGCACTTTTTAATCTATGCATATATATACTGAAGATGTAAAAACTCAAAGCTCCCACCATCCCTCTGTGTACCCCCATGTTACCCCTTCTTACTTTTTCAATACCAAAAGGCAAGTGCAAGATAATGGGGCAACCTAACTTTCCTGTGGGTCCTAGCGATTGAGTGTTAAACCCCTGCCACTAATATTTTTCAAATTACATAGTTACTATTTGATATACCAACAGTATACAGTATGGAAATAGTAGCAGTATATAATTGCCAATACACATAACATTTATACAGTATATAAGAATCCTGCTAATAAACTGTACAAACAACATTATACTTGGACATCATTTTGTGACTTTGGGGGCATTAAAAACACCCTTAGTCCACCTCTTAACTTGCTGACGACAATGAGAAAACTCAATGTTAGTAATGTTCCCTATTTACTGTCATTGTTAATATGCCCTGTCTATATAGCACCAATATACATAGCAGTGGTTTGCGACAAGTAGTATGGGATAGTGGTCTAACCATCATTCATATACATTTGTTTGTGCTGTTTAGAACAGCGGAGGGCAACAAGAGGCCCTCGGGCCACCAGCGGCCCGTCGAGCCTTCAACTTTGGCCCCCCAGCTGGCTGCTTCCGATCTTATTAAAACGGGGGCAGCGAGCCGACTTGTCATGTGACCTACTCCGCACAGTTATGCGGAAGAACAGGAGGAGGAGAGAGTGTACTGTGTTCTCCCTCCTTCGTCTGTGTGGCCCCTTTGAAAGCTGGCAGCCCTCCACCTCTTTCACGTTGCCCCTCACCAGCTTAGATGGATCTAAATGTGTTTTTTGTTTTGAGAGGAGGAACAGTTGCAGACCCCTCCCTTCTTCTCTAGTTCCACCTTCAGAAATGAACCCCAGCCCATTCCCTACCTGATACAGGTGGAAGAATGAACCCGTTTTGAACCAGATTTGATATTTGTTACACATTATGTAAAATACAGGGAAAAAAGCAATCAGCATTATTTTCTTATTAGTGAGTGGGGATTCATATGTCACTAGCTTTTACACCACACAAAGAATTATTGTTCATGTATAGCAATAGAACAGGGGGACTCTTTGTTCAAATTATCACAAAAATATTAAGTTTGGACCATTTTCTTCACTCTGGCAACCTAGCACACCCTCCACCCCCACCCCCTCTTCCATCTGACCGGTTCTTATCTACAATGTATTCAAGGTCTTTCCAAAAATAGCTTTGTCTTCAAAAGATATTTTATTTAATTTAGTCATGCCTTATATAAAAACACAGACTGAATTTACTTAAACGTGCTGACATTTATTGTGAAAACATTATAAGAGGAAATGGTCAGAGGTTGCAAAACAGGGGTTTATTAAATTTTTGGGAGCTTCTACTTAGGCTGTGTCAGCTATATTTGCTTTGCAGAGGCATTTTGTAATCTGCAGTCTAGGCAGAACCGAAAAGCCATTAACCCTAACCTATAAGATCCCGCATAGATATTATTTACAACTTAATATTTAAATAGTCTGGAAAATATGAGACTACAGTAACAAAAAAGCCTGTGACTCTATGGCGTTCGTAAGACCCCAAAGCTGACCATTTATTAGATGTGAATAAGAAGATATTAAGTTGAAAATGAAGTGAAGTGGAGTTACTTTGCTTATAAAATAAATTTACATACAATTAGTATTACTTTGTATTGGATACCAGTAACTATGGGTAGGGCCACTTAACATGGGTTTAATCTGGGTTTCTGTGTACCTGGTATTTTGATACTTGCAACAACCATGTACTAGGGTATGCAAACTTTTGGATAATATTTTTAACCACCAGCTCCATATGGAACAGTCTACACTTGAGTTTGCCAAATTATAATCAGACTATATAACAGAAATTCAGCAGCCCTCCCTGCACCTTCACTAACAAAGGCTGTGTACACACTACAGGGTTTTCAGCTAATAATTGGGCCAATCACACGATAAACGTCACGATCTCCCATTAGTGTGTACACTGCAACAATGAACGATTATTGTTCCAAATCACATCATATCATTTGATTTCGTTTTTAAACTGAACTAAAAATCTCCTTCAATGATGTCGTTCCAATTCTGCAGTGTGTATACACTCATGACCAGCAGTGTCCATAGATCTCTATGGAGTGTGCACAGTCATGATCTTTTCAGCTATTGGCTATGACAGATGAAGAGCGCAGATCTGAAGGTAAATCTTGGAAAATGTGTTTAGTGTGTACACATGAATCGGCGTGCTGATCAGCACATTTTTGACTTTCACAATTGTTGGTAAAATTGTTAACAATATCACATTGGGAGAAATTTTCTGTAGTGTGTACCCAGCCTTACTCAAATAATTCTTTTTTACTCTCTGAGAATGTCCGGGACACTCACGAATTTTGGGGAGTTGTTGAATACTCCTGGAAGAATAGTCCGGCCTCATTCATCCCGTTGGATCTTTTTGCAAAGCAGACAGGGTGAGTGAATAGCATTATTACTGTGTGATGACACAAACCACAGCATTGTGCAGCGTGGTGCAGGGCTGTGATGATGCGAATCGCGTCATTACACCACAATCCGCCCCCCCTCCCCATCTCCACTTTGGGATCTCCCACGGGGAAGGTAGGCAAGAATGGCTAAAATGAGAGAGAGAACAAATTGCCAATAAGAGGGAGGGAGGACAGAGGGTGTATCTTTAGATATCTGCCAGGGAGAGCACTGTTTAGGAGGCAGCATTCAAATTAGTCTATGGTTATTGTATTTACTTTTCCCTTACAGTTCCTTATTAACCATCTACTTTCTCTATTGAAAATAATAACAGATGGGTTGTTGGGTAGAGTGGCATGCACATGTGAGGTACACAATCACTGTGCCCGTCAACTCAGCAGGAGGCAAGTTATTTATGAGACACATTTCACACGGGGTGCCTACATAAAAGTGTTTTCCAAATGTAAGTGCATAAAATTGGTATTATTACCGATCTTTATGGAGAATGCCTTCCACCATTGGTGTTTGACAAAACAGTAATTTGCAATAACAATTACTATTTTCGGCAGCAAGTGTGATCAAATTCACACACACTAAATATTACCTTCCTGTCTCCTGATCAAAGGCAAAGCTAGAATCCAAGTATGTACTCCCAGACCTTTCCAGTAGCTGCTGAACTGCAGCCAACGCTACTCTAGTGACCATCGCCCTGTGGCATTTCTATAAATCACCACCAGACACCAGCCAAGTCTATGCCAAAAGCTACAAAACAGGCTGAACGTTGTAGTTCAACAATTGCAAGAGAGATACACTTAAAGCAAATTTTAAATGTTTAAACATGCACCAAATACACATGATCTCAACGTGACCATATCTTGATTTTAACAAAGATCAGTATTAAAAAACAAAAGTAGGAAAACAAATAAGAATATATTACATTCATTTGTCATATTTGATTCCAATCATATCTTTGCAGCCCTTGTTGACTTAAAATAATTTATTTTTGCATGTGTTACATAACACGCAAACGATTAGCATGCTGAAAGAGCACAAGTAGGTCCACATTTTTATTCATAATACTTAATGTTCTGTTATGTCACTTTAGTATGTTGTACTTTATACAGCCTATAGATGTCATAGTAGCAGCTGTGACTAACATTTAGGGACATATTCAATTAGCTTTCCTGTCCACGATTACACACGGCTGCAGGGCTCTTAATACCGCAACATTGGTTGTGAAGGGAAATCCGCAATGTTGCGGTACCGTAATGTTACTTTACATGTGCAGCCGCACGTAATCGTGGACAGGAAAGCTAACTGAATATGCCCCATAATCGTTAACTAATGGACATCTAGTGAAGTAGTGACCATGTCATTTAGGCTTTTAAACGGCTATAACTTATAAATACTATTTGCTTTTACGCCATATAGTTTTATTGGGCTAGAAGTCAGACCAATAATGTGAAGAGGAATCTAGGAAACACACACAAACAAAATCCCCCAGCACACTGCTGCCACCCAGTAACAAAAAAAAAAAGCTTCCCCTTATTTATAAATATAATGCTTCTGCTACTAGGGTAGTCCTAGCCCTAAACTAATATTACAAGTACAAATATTATATCATACATTCATGAGAGCAAACTTACCAGGAGGTACCCAAAAGCCTCCACTACAAGGACCAGCACTCACCTGTCAAATACTCTCACTGTCTAGGGCAAGGATCACTCTATTACCAGAGGTGCTGTTAAGTCCAAGATAACTTATCATATATTTGCAAATGTACTTGTCCATAGTGAGGAGGGGGGGGTATGGCCTCAATGTTCCAGTTTGCAGCGTCATTTTAGCCCCACCCTCACGAAGAAAAGCAGAGCTAGTGTCATTTCACTGAGGGAGTGGCCAGAATTGCGTGATTCGCGGTGCCACCCTCGCATTTGCAATTTCCCTCCCCTCCGGTATATTCTGGAGGGGAGAAATGTAAAGCTGCTAAGTATGTCTGTGCATGTTATTTCTGATGACTGAAAGCAGTGTGCTGGGGATTTTGTGTGTTACTTTTCTAGATAACCCTTCCCTTTCAAGCACCTTTTAGTACTAAACCGCTTACAGCTGACCTCTTATCTTTTACCATGGTTACCGCTACAAGAGTTAACTTACCAACATAAAATAAAGACACAGGGCTAGATTTACTAAATGGCGGGTTTGAAAAAGTGGGGATGTTGCCTATAGCAACCAGATTCTAGCTTTCATTTATTTAGTACATTCTACAAAATGATAGCTAGAATCTGATTGGTTGCTATAGGCAACATCCCCACTTTTTCAAACCCGCACCTTAGTAAATCTAGCCCACAGACTTGTTTTAGCGAAATGAAAGGTCAGAAATTTATTACAAGATAAATATGCTGGGAAAAATGGGTGGCAAATATAAGCAAACCAATAAGCCCCCAGGCCACACCTATAAGTTGTAAACTCCGTCCAATCTTACTTGGAGCAGTCTAGGCGTTAAATGCCAATCTTCCCCATTTGGCACATTAGCTGAGGCCCGCCCGCCTAAGCGGAGCCCAATAACCCCAAAGGGCTATTCTGACCAATTACCCAATCCCTTTAGGGGAGAGTGCTTACCATGCCTTGAATGTAACCAACTTGGCCGCTGACTGGGCTGCTTACCGCCATTACTCAAAACTCTGTTTATGAAAATCACTTAACTGACAAAAAAAACAACAAATACCCACTCTAAGACTAAAAAGAGGGAATGGGTGGGTGGGTAAACTCTCCAGATGGCAAGAGGAAGTTAACTGCTCTTCCTATACGTTATAAGCCTTCCTGAATATAAGCCTTCCCCCTACGTCCCTTCTGATTGGCTGACTCACTTTCCACTACCACCCAGATAAATTAAATCTTCCTATACCTTGACCTTTTTATCTACATGCACCCACAGCGTTTATATCCCTTCGGGCTAATCCCAGTACTCTGTTATTCTTCTAACTTGATTGAACAAGTTTCTTGTTGGAGAAGATCTCTAACCATAAGATGCTTTATTATCATAAAACAAAACTAGTAAAATATAGTCCAAAACGACCTGGGACACATTTTCCAGTCATTAATGACCTTTTTATGGCCATTTAAAAGAATTATTATCGGTACAGTGTAGACAAGGCTTCAAAGGAGTTGTGTATTGTAATCTTTATGTTTTCACACTTGTGTTTTGATTTATATACCTATTTTATTATCCCTGGTAAAATTAATTACACGTGGAACCCGAGGAGAGATAATGGTGAAATATAAATCTTAAGAGGCTCAGGGCATTTACTTCCTGGATATTCCACATACTTGAGAAAAGTGTCTACTGTAGGGAAATTGGCAGAGAACAGAGTTATGGATTCCTGATGTTTAGAGAACAATTTTTACAAGTTAGGTAAAATAAACTAGGTGACAAACAACCCCCACTGTATACAGGCCACTAATTATAGCTTTTGTCAACAAGTAATCCATCCTTTATTTAAGTATAGTTATTAATTTTTCGTAGTCAGTGGTATGTCCTGTTTACTTAAACACAAGCCCTGTTTTTACTAGCGGCGGAAAGGGTAAATATTTTCTATAAAATGTGTATTTAGAAATGATAAATAAATGAGTTGCCAGGGCACTAGTTTATTTATTGACTGTTCTCTACAGTTGTGAGACTCATTTGATAAATGATCACTTCTACAGATTTCATTTTTAATGACTGAATAGTGAGTGTAGAGCACAGACTGCAACATCTACATTTGCGCATATGGAGTGATACATATAGGGTTTAGGAGTCGCTAGGAGTGTGTATAAACTTGCCAACTTCATGTAGACGGCATCCGGGAGATCCCTGGGAGGGGATGTAGTGGGAGGGCGGGAGGGGGCAGGGTGGGGCAATTTGCATAATTTTGGCCGCTGTCTCCTGGCGAAGTCATAATTTTTTTCGCGGGGTGGCACAATGACGCAATTCCCCACGAATCACATAATTTTCTCACCTGATGGGCAGGATGCGGGATATTTGCCTGCTCTTCCGTGAGTCCAGGAGACCTACCCGGAATTCGGGAATCTCCCGCACATTCCAGGAGAGTGGGCAAGTATGTGTATTATTCATACTTTTATTCCCTGTTAGAGAAAATGTGGGATAAAATCCAAACAAAGCATTGCAAGCTCAATCAGAATAATTCATAAAATTCATACAAGATATATACAGAAAGTGTTACTTAGTCTGACTATCTCTATCGCATGTACCGCAACATCTTGAACCAGGGCTGGAGACAACGCGGTCAAATTGTTTTCAGTACATCTTTTTGTCCTGGCCAAAACTCTACTGGAGTAACAGGGGCGCACGCAGGGAGGGGGGGGGGGGTTCTGGTTCTCCAGAAACCCCTCCCCTCCACAAGGAACAGGGGCTAAACAGTGCCCCTACATGGCGGCACTTTACTGTGGTGACTGATCATAATCCTTTAAAGTGGCTACAACACACCTCAGGGGAAAATGGCTGTTTGTTGCGCTGGAGCCTTGCCATTCAAATTTATGACTTTGACATAATTCACAAACACAAAAAGGCTCACAGCAATGCGGATTAACTTTTTCGGCAGGAAGAGCCGGATCCCCCGAGTCACCCCCGGTAACCCTAAGAACTGCGGAGCCAAATCGTTGGGACATGGCATGCTAGTTGCCCGCATGAGCAAGGAGGGGAGGAGTGTGACTGGATCACTTATAAGTAACATGGTATAAATGTATTTAAAGTAAATAGTGCAGGAAGCCGATTTATATAATTGCACATGTACTTATTTGTGTATATATATATATATATATATATATATATATATATATATATAATACAATAAGCCTTTGTTTAGAAAGTCTTTTGTATATGTTGGTGTAAGGAAATGCCTTGTTTGGGGTTTGCAACTTTTCTTGGGGAATCCATTTCTTTGGAGGAAATGTGTATTCTGCAACTGTTGGAAGAAAGCACCCATGCTAATCTCAGGTTAATTGGACCTTTTGATGTAAGTGTTGAATACCCCCTTAAGGGAAAGGAAGGGATAATTAGACTTGCTGTCAGATGTCCACTATAAGAAGCAGGAAATCACAACAAGGCTTTAGGATATCACAGATAAGCGTAAATATTGTTAGCTTTGCATTGCATGTAAATCCATGCTTGGATAAACAAATTGCATCTTGATTCTAAAAATAGCCTGTCAGGCTGTGTCTAAAACTGTATAAAAAGAGAGCCCTTGTACACTGAAATATATCATTCTGATGTTCCATCTGACTTGAACAATGTTACCTTTAATCAGTGGAACTGTCCTTGTCAGGACACTTGACCAAAATAAACATCACTCTCTGCTTCAAGACCCTGCTTGACAACTTCTTCAATATTGCTGTAATCATGTGACCTACAGATTAGACCCTAAATCTAATCCATCCTCTGGCTGTTCTGAAGCTTGGACCCAGCTCCTAGTACCACCGCTCTGTCCGCTACCCAGCAGCTCTAGCCAGTGTGATAGGCCAGGGGGATCCATCTACAGCACTCTGATCCATAGAAAGCAGTCAGGGGTACCAGTTAAACTGTACCAGCACGGTAGTACACTAGCAGTGACAGTTAGTCAGAAGGAACGTGGCTCTGGATGCCATAAAGGACTCCAGTGGTGGCAGCAGGCTCCTCCTACTGCAACAGGAGGGGCGTATTCAAAATAATGAAAGGGGATGGTGGCAAAGTAAGCCCAGACGGTTCCCAGCAACAACAGGCAGGTTGGCATAGGCGATCCAACCTGTCACACCTTATAAATTAACTAAAATAATATACTAATTTTTGCTACAATTGCGTGATAATGTAAATTATTGGCAATGAGCTTTGTGCCCCATACTAATTTAAAAAAGGACTTTTTTATCCACTTCATATAATTTCTCCCAAGAAACTTGTTATTTTTAAGGTTTGCTTTAATTTAGAAAATACATTAAATTCATGACAAGTAACATTTTTTACAGCCACGCTAACTTGTTCCCAAAAGTCTCACTGTAAAACAAATGTTCAGGTTGGTAAGTCTGCCAGCACAAAAAAAGGCACCTTGCAAATAGCTTGCTCTTTAAACAGCCTAATTACATTTCCCAAGTGGTGCCTTGTTTTCAGTCATCAGCTATTACAGGTACCGATGAGGCTGACTGTAGTGTCCTTCAATGGGATTACTGAAGTCTTATAGGGAGCTCCCTCCATGGCCATCTGATAACCTCTTGAAACGTTTTACATATGCATTTGTGAACATTCTCAGTAGCTTTTATTATAAAAGCTAACTTAGTTTAGGTTTAGTGGTCCTTTAAGTGTTCCTCTTTGACCACTTGAAATGTTGAGTTGTTGACTACCATGGGTACCAGCCTTGACGAAAGACTGCCGGAGCACCAGAAACTGCAACTTAATGCAATGGTTTAACTTTCATGAAAGATAAACCGTGGAACTGATTTTTCAGATTTCAAGCAAATCCGTACTGTTTTTTCATGTAGCACACAAATATCAACTTTAAATTTCAGTGTACAAATAAGCTATCAAGTATTTGTGTGCTACATGAAAAAACAGTCAGTATTTAACTTATGTGCAAAACAGAAAACTCATTTTCACCCCTTGCATTGTAACATGGTTTTGTCCAGGAGACTTAAATAAGAAGTTTCTCAAGTTAAGTTCCTTAATGAATCAGGCCCTAAGTGTTGTTCAACTTCGTCTTCAAATATTACTTATTATCCTTAACTTATAATGCTGAACATATTCTGTAGCACTGTACATTGTGGGGAGCATGACAGAAACACATTGCATGCATCATATGAAGCAGAAGGGAAAGATAGTCTTATATAAAAGAGATTTCAATTTAAGAGATGTGGGAAACAGAGGATATATAAGGTAGGGTTACTGTAAGGCATAGTTGCCTACTCTCCCTGAATGTCCGGGAGACTCATGAATTTTTGGGAGTTCTCCCAGACTCCCAGTAAACCACCTGCATTGTGCCTTCTTCGTTGGTAAAGTAGGTGAGGGCGGGGCTAAATGCTGCATCTTGGCCCCGCCCCGTGATAGTTCGATATTGTTAAAGGGGAACGGGCCTACCGATGCGACCCACGTGGCCACATCCCCATGATGTAGCCCCCTTCCAGAGATCATACTGCCAAAGTTGGCATGTATGCTGTGAGGCAGGTGTAACAATGCTTACAGAGAACAGGGACAGGCTTTCTGTTGTTGATTTCTTTTTGGAGAAACAGCGAGTGAAAAAGTCCATACAAAATTTACCACAGAAATGAAAAACTATAGGTTATAAAATTTAGAAAGATTAAAAATATAATTAATGGCAATACCACAGTTACCTCAGGCTAGGTACTAGTTAAAAAATAACTCAATATATGTTTTATTATAATTTAATGTATTTATTTATATGACAAACAGTGAAAATTTAAATATGTAGTCACAAATACAAAATAATATATTTATAAAAAACACAATATTACCTCCAAACTTCAAGGAGAAGACAGAATTGGCTAGAGCCCAGATTTCCTGTCGAAATCAGTTTTTAATCAAAAACGTATTTCCTATTATTGTACTGTTAAGTAAATCATCAATAAATCTATCAATTAAGAAATTAAGAACTAAAGTAATTTGTTTATTAATCAAAAGCAAATATTTTAAGAATCACTGTATTAATGGGGCGGTTTGGAAGGAAAGTGAACAGAAAGATTAGGTTCCAAATTAGGAACAAAACCTATTAATAAGGGACAGGACAACTTGTGGAATGATAAAAGTGTGAGTTTTAATGCTTTGTGGTCCAGTATTGTGCTGGCTGATCACAGAGGACCCATAGGGGTAAACGTATCATACGTTGTAAAAAGGAGAATTGGAGGCATTGCCCATAGAAACCAATCGGATTCTAGCTCTATCTCTCTCATTTGTGGCAACCCAACCCAAAGTTCAGCAGACCGCCTGTTGCCCACCACTGCTCTGAAAGATACTAGATAAATGATAGCTAGAATCTGATTGGTTGCTATGGGAAACCCCTCCCCTTTTCCTTTTTAGTTTGCTACATTTATCCCATAGTGTGCTCTGATGCAAACTGGAAATTATGGAAAAGAAAATAAATAGCACACAAAAGCCTTGAAACAGCAGTAATGATTGTGATTGATAGCGGTAGTGATGTTAGTAGTCGTTGTATTGTCAGTCCAAGCTGTTGCGAGAAACATTATTTAAATCGCCTGCAAATGTGCATTGTTTTGTTTTTTTTAGCTTTATCTCTGTGGCTCTACTGTAACGTCTCGTATTTAATAAAGCGAATACAAGAAACAGTTTGTTCATCGTGTTGCGTGGCTATAAGTACTAAGTCTCCTTTGTAACTTTGTTTATTTACATATTCATGGTCAGTGGAAAATAGTTGTGATAATACGCACTTTTGAAAATTATGGTGTTTTATTTAATGAAAACAGACATTGGTCTCGGTAAGTTTGTAACTGGTAGAGATCATTGTTTCGACACAGGTATAAATAAAAAGAATGTGAGCATGCCCAATATATATATATATATATATATATATATATATATATATATATATATATATATATATATATATATATATATATATATATATCTCCATATCCTGATGAGTGAGGAAACTCTGTGCACTGCGCGTTTCTTATTGAATTATCCCCTGTACTTTGATATCACCCAGTGAAGTATAAACCCATCTAGCTGCATATTAACGATGACAAAGAACAGGTTTCAGATTAAAGTATGTGAAATGCGAGGACACAAGTCCTTCAATATGGATGAAATCTGAGTCATAACCTGCAGAAATCGTTTCAGCTTCCATTTCCAATTTTCTGCTTAAACCTTTTTTCTTTGGCTCGGTCATTAATTTTTAACAGGTATTGGTCTTTTAGAGGGACAAATAAAACTGGCAGTGGAGATTAACTACAAAGTGCTACTCTGGGAATGAATTACTCTGGTCCCCCTCCACATGCTGCAGGGGCTAATGAAACCCAAATCTAAATGCAATTGCCATACCACGAAGAGGTTTGACGGAGAACGTACAAGCAGTTTATTACTTTGCCCAGAAAAAGTCATTTTACGAGACAGAAATAAGACTGTCAAATATTTAGCACTCAAATTTCTTACTTTTGCTCAGTAACAAATCTTACTACATGTTTAAAATGTTAGCACCATAAAAAGGGTACTATTTGTAATTTACATACATATATAGCTATATATACTATATCTAAACTATATATATATATTATATATATATATTTTTTATATATATATATATATATATATATATATATATATATATATATATATATATATATATATATATATATATATATATACATATACACACACACACACACACATATGCAATGTATACATTCACTTGTCTTACTTTTTGTTTTTTGCAAATTACTACATTTAGTTTTAGATGATATACAGGTCTCAAATACATGCCTAGTTGACACAAATACAGCTCTGATTATAAAAAGTGTGACTATCATATTTTGTTAAAAAAAAAACTAAATAAGGGAGTGAGAGAAAAAGTGCTTCCTTCAAAGGTTATTACTCTGTAAATGTGACTTTCTTCAGGGGATTATGGTGGACTTTAGATGTTCTTTCTTTTTCCTTCTCTATAGTTGCTTTTAGCAGCATCTATTTGTTATGTGCTTACTTTAGATTATAGCTTCAGCAATTTACCAGTTACTTTATACTAGAGGACATTTTTGTCTGTTCTCTACCCACCAAAACATCTGTAGCACAGAAGCTTTTCAGACAGCCATCTCCCATTACCTCAGGAAGAAATATGTTACAAAATATATTCTTGAAAGTGATATTTCCTTGATTGCTTCCTAGAATTCTTATTGAGCAGCACAAGCATCCTGGGTAGAGCGCCCACGTACCTCAGCTTGCCAAAACACTCCCACTTGGGTTTTTTTCTGAGAAAACTAAGAAAGAATTCCTTGGTAAAAAAGCAGCACAGTTCAACACACAGCTAATCATCAGTGGGAAGGGCTACTAATTTTGCTTTATGTAACTGTGTTTATTAATATTTAATAATTTGAGTATGATCTGCCATACTGCTTACTTAAAATTAATGAGGACTCATTTCCTATGGAACAGTGCCCCTAGTGGCCAAAATATCATGTAAAATTTGCTTAATTTATCACAGACAGACACCTACCTCCCAGCCTCCCAGCCTTTCCAATCTTAAATTTGGGACACATTAGGTTAGCACCCAGATGCAGCTAGTCAAATCCCAAATCCACCCATGAAATCCCCTCAAATCTGCCATATTGAGTTCATTGTAGAAACAAGGCTGTTGGGGCCATGCTGACAATAACAATATGACTCGTTTCAATAGCCCTATAACATTATTTCCCATTTAGTTTTTGACTAAATAAACCTGGGCTCAAGTGAAGGATCAAAATGTGCAAAGTAACATCAAAAGGATCTATTTTGTAAATATAACCCCTACCCAATATTTAATCGATAGTTAGATACATTCTCAAGCATCTAACCAATAGCTGTCTTGGCAATGTCTCCATCATCAGGAAGTCGGTTACATGGAATCCTCTGCATCCACCAAAACTAAGCCACACAGGTTTTCATCTCAGAGCTATATGAATATTTTAAGGAACACAAAGCAGAAAGTTGGTTTGTCATAAACTGATTAATTCAATGGGAGATATCGTACACAAATAGATTCATGCTAAATTAAGTGTTTCCATGAAATAATGTAATAGCTCCCTTATCTGAAAAGCAGTGTTAACGTGTCCTTTAAGAGATTGTTAAAAAAAAAAAAAAAAAGCTATTCTGCAGTCTTTATTTAAGCAAAATGTCTTTAAAAGGTGGATTTTGAAGTGAAACATTGTTTAAAAATTCACAGCATATTTTATTTAAACACAAGCATTCAGAATTAAACCTTTTTCCATGATGACCCTATAACTTCATCACAGTTTGCATAAATTACACATAATTGGTGCCCCTATACATGGCTGAACAAGATGATTACACTTCAGGGAACATTTCTGCTCTAACTGTGTGAAAGTAACAATGGGAAGAATCATGGAATTTTTTTTGTAATTTTTTTTGTTTTTACCATAATTGTGTGGTGTTCCTTTTATTTAAATTACTATGATAGAAAAAAACCTCATTAGTCCCTTAAAACTAATATAAAATCCCCCAGGATTCAGTTGGTTGCATTAAATTGGACACATCTTCTGACCAGGAAATTTAGTCTGATTATTAAGTATAGTAAGAACATTGGATGTATTAATTAATTCTTCCATGTTAGATGTGAAATAACATTTTGGTTTCTTTTGGATCAACATATTTGTATTGTGTCTTGTATACTGTTTTCACCCTAGTTGATCTGTAACAACGTAAAAGTATACAATAGAATATAGTGAATATAAAAAGTCATTTTCCTTTGTACTTCGTATTTGTCAAAGAGATTTAGAGAGTCCTGTCAACGCTGATTGTACTATTAAGACGATCTGTCTTTGTCCATTTTATGAGTAAACCAGAGCTCAGGAATAAGTAAAGTCAGTAATCTTCTGAGGGCAGCCAGTTATATACAGCACAGACTCCACCATAATCCCAAAAAATGTAATACAGCAAAAGCACCCCATCAAAAGAGAGCTGCAAAAACACATACGTTAAACCCTTTGTCTAAGTGTCACACAAAATGCATGATATGGTGTCGTCGTGCTTGCTAGGGAGTTGTACAATCTTTGTTAACTTTTAAAAAAAAAAATCTATTTTTTTATTGGACCTAATATCAAAGGATCGAATAGTTTTAGTGACAGGTAAAAACAGATACTGACCTCCCACTTCCATTAGAGCTCCTACCACATAGGGAATCATGATGGCTTCACCAGGTTACCTGATATTCCCCCCTCTGCACTTTCGCATTTAGCACAATTCATTCATGGCCTGGGTCTAATGATGGTGATAGGCATGGGAAAGCCTGTCTGCCATTAACAGGCGATGTAAAAAACATTGCCCCACGGACCGTGTTTAATCTACGGCTCATAAGCACAACTTACGCGACACAGTGGTGTGAAAAAGTTTTTGCCCCCTTCCTGATGTCTTCTATTTGTGCATATTTGT
This sequence comes from Mixophyes fleayi, assembly GCF_038048845.1. Taxonomy (NCBI): domain Eukaryota; kingdom Metazoa; phylum Chordata; class Amphibia; order Anura; family Limnodynastidae; genus Mixophyes; species Mixophyes fleayi. The sequence continues at coordinate 35,151,176 of NC_134410.1, forward strand.
CACACTTAATAATGTCAGATCTTTAAACGAGTAAACACAAAATACAGCTTTTAAAAGATCATTCAATTTATTGAAGGAAAAATATTACGCAACACCTATGTGAAAAATTAAATGTCCTCCCTAAACTTAATAAGGCTTGTGCCAATTTTAGCAGCAACAACTGCAACCAAATGCTTCCGATAATTGGAGATCAGTCTTTCACATCGCTGTGGAGGAATTTTGGCCCATTCTGCTTTGCAGAATTGCTTTAACTCAGCCACATTGAATGGTTTTCGAGCATGAACTGCCCGTCTAAGATCCTGTCACAGCATCTCAATTGAATTCAAATCAAGACGTTGACTAGGCCACTCCAAAATCTTAATTCTGTTTCTTTTGAGTCATTTATAGGTGGACTTTGGATCATTGTCTTGTTGCATAACCCTACTGCACTAGAGTTTCAGATCACGGACTGATGTCCGGACATTCTCCCTCAGAATTTTCTGTTACAGAGCAGCATTCGTGACTCCATCAGTTATGGCAAATCGCCCCTGAAGCAGCAAAGCATTCAACACTATCCCACTACCACCATGTTTGACTGTTGGTATGATGTTCTTATTGTGTAATGCTGTGTTAGCTTAAAGCTAGATGTAACAGGACATATGTCTTGCAAAAAGTGAAATTTTTGACCGGTTCATCAATGTGTTTTTTGGCAAATGTGAGACGAGGCCTTATGTTCCTTTTGGGTATCCGTAGTTTTCGCCTTGCAACTCTCCAATGGAATCCATTTTTGCCCAGTCTCTATCTTATGGTGGAATCATGAACACTGACATTAGCGGAGGCGAGAGAGACCTGCAGTTCCTTAGATATTCATCTGGGTTCATTTGTGACTTGGTGGACGAGACGTTGATACACTCTTGGGGGAATTCTGGTAGGCCGTTCACTCCTGGGAAGGTTCATCTCTGTTCCAAGTATTCTCCATTTGGAGATAATAGCTCTCACTGTGATCGCTGGAGTGCCAGAGCCTTTTCCAGCCTGATATATTTAAATAATTTTCTTTCTGGTCTCTTCTAGAATTTTCTTTTGATCACTGCATACTGTGCTGCTTGTTGAGACCTTTTAGCCAAATTCGTTGCTGAAAAGGTTCTATTCAAGTGATGTTAAGATTTAACAGGGCTGGCAGTAATCAAGCCTGATTTTATCTAGTCTAATTGAACGCAATTATAAATTAAAGTTCATTGGTTGAATGAGTAACTAAGGGGGCAATTACTATTTCACACAGGGACAGCTGTTGTTGGATAACTTTTTACCTTCAATAAATTAAATTACTGTTTTAAAACTGTATTTTGTGTTTAATCCTGTTGTCTTTGTCATATATTCAATTTTGTTTGAAGATGTGAAACAATTAAGTTGGATAAAAATGCACAAATAGAAGAAAACAGAAAGGGGGCAAAACCTTTTTCACACAACTGCATATACAACTGTATACACAACTGTATATCTCCCAACTGTCCGTATTTAGGTAGGACTGATCGAATTTGAGGGCTGTATCCTGCCTGTGGACAGCTTTGTCCCGAGACAGGAAAGTTGTGAGGTATGTCCCATTCACTGCCACTCTGTGACCGGGCGCTGCATGCACCTGTCACTGGTACATGTGGCAATGAATAGGTGTTTGGAGGGGAGAGGATGGTGTTAAGGGACAGTCTTGCACGTCAGACCCGCTGTGCAAGCCCCTGGGGGGTGTGGCCATGTCTTCTCCATGAAAGCCACGCCCCCTTCCATCATCAATCCCGATTCAGCAAAGTTAAGCGGTATGCAGCTGCACATCAGATCCACCCATTATCAAGAGAAAAAATTCCTCTCTCTGCAACAGACGTTTTGCTGAGCTAATCAATATGTAGTTCTATACAAATAATGTGAGCTGCAGCGTTTCTTGAAAAATCACACCCTATTGTATGTTCAAAAATGACAGGACCACCTTCTGCATAAGCCTAATACATAAGGATATCCCTCTTGTTTAGAAACACAGTCATACCTCTCAAAATTTACCCAGGTACAAAATAAGATACGCACAAACACGTCTGATTTGCTGTATGCGAATCTGGACAGTTGGAAAGTTGCCAGAGATTGTTATTTCCGCTATTTCCATTAATAGCAACAAAGACAAGCAATATGAAAGATGTATTGGCAGATAATCCATGTAAAATATCTGATTGAAATTAAATCCGTTCTGGCTCCAAAGCATCACTCACACTGAGATTTTCACCTTCATGTTTATTAGAAAAACTATGCTGCACATTAAACACAAATGTGCATACTAATTTTATATTATCAAAGATAATGTGAATAGAGAGCAACAAGACCCACTGACTCCCTCTCTTACTCTCACATACACACAGTCATTTACTAACATAGCTGTAAAATTGCAATTGCTTAGTAACCCTCTCGTCTTTTTCCTTAAAATAGGTCTAATTCGTGATGGGGGTCTTTCTCTCCCTTTATCTAAATTAAACAATCAGACGTTGTGGCTACCTGCCACACAGCTGATTCCCAGGACTTTCTCCTTAGCTGTCCCGGATCCCTTGCAAGATGGGTGCTTCTTGTCGTAGGCGAAATCAGTGGCTTAAGTAGATTATTCCCCACATGTGGCTCATATATCCAGTGCTAATACCTTTGTGCCGCGTGGCTAAGTTCCCCCTCCACCCCTTGTTCACTGGCCTCCTCCCACACTGAATATCCACCCGATGCCAAAACAATGTAATGTTACAGGCCTTACAGAATAATCGGCCCGCATGCAAACACTCAGAGGGCCACATGCGGCCCTAGGGCAGCCTGTTGCCCATCACTGCAATAGTCTCATTTGCAGGGGCAGTCTGGGCTTGGGGGCAGGGGGGCATCTGCCACCCCGGCCCGGTTCCATAGTGGGCTACCTTTGGGTCAGGTCACAGGGCCACCTGCTTTTTTTTCCCTTTAAAATTTTCCCAATAGGCTGCCGGGTCGAGTCTTGCCCCCCAGGCTAAATTTTGCCAACCCCCCCTTCCCAATGCTCATTTCTACTATACAAACTAAACTAACTGCAAATTGGTTATGGGATCTTGCACATTTGACCTTTTGCACTTATGCTGGTACATAACCCCATTATTGGGAAAGTTACCCTCTGTGCTGACAATATTTCTTAACTCTATAAGCTATCAGGTCCATATATGCATTTCCCTTAAATACAATTGAACAAATGCTGGAACAGATTGTTGGGCCTGAGCCAACCCTTTTCTTCTGACCCATGTGTGTCCAACTACAGAAGCTGGGAATGTTGAGGCTAAAAAAGGCCCTTTCAATGTACTGTTTATCATCAGAATTACACATGATGAAATCCAATATGCTTCATACAACACGCCACAGCTGCATACAACAATGGCAATGGAACCTGATTATTACTGAAGCATTGAACCAGCATGAGATGAAATGAAAGACAACATGAAAACAGACCGAGCTGTTCCTTCTCATACACATACCACAGCATTACGAATAAAAGCTAAAACAAATACATGAGTGATCTGTCCACTGGTTTTGTGAAAAGTCAGGAGGCCGTAGTTTTGCATTGGAATTTGTAAACATCCATCAACCACCCTGCAGTCTCATATGCCAAGGAAGCATCACAGTGACCTCTATGAGCTGACTTAAGATACACTAGATAAAGATGTTCAAGAGCAGAGGAGAGGAAAAACTACTATAACTTGAAATTATTTCAATGGGACGCAAGTTGCACTTCAGTAGAAAAGCGCTGTTCTAGGCACACTCGGCCCAGTGTAAAAATTAAGACTTGTAACAAGATTTTATGCAATTAAAGCAGCAATCCCATGAATAAAATGGCTAACTAGCACTTCCTCACCCCTACTGTACTGCACTTCTATAAAAAAAAATGTCCCTGATCTGCCTCTCAAAATGCAAGTGGCCACACATGCAGCTCAAAATACTTTTGCAAGTGCGACAAATTGTATGCGACATGTAACTGCACTTGCATCCAACTGTGAATCAGCAGTTTATGTCTAAAGAGTCTATTTATCAACACTTTCTATGCCACAAATTATGCAGTGACGCATGTAGTATCAAAGCTATTTACCAATTGTCATAAGTTATCAGAGATTTCTCCTGCATTATACCATCTGTTGTACAATACCGCAGTCCCCATAAATCTCAATGGGGACTGCAATCTGGACCTACTTATCAAGGTCTGGAAGACTTATCTTTTCAGGGTTTGAGAACGGCGTTAGCAGTAAATATGTCTTACATAAATGTCTGGTTACACCTACAGGGGAAGTCTGCATTTTTTTTGTGGACCCCCCCCCCCCACTCCCCACTTGGGAATCCTGCCACGTGCTGACCAGACTGGAGCTGACTTTTATTTTGGCAAGGGGACCCCACGCTGCAGTTTCCCCTGCATAGTGCTGGTAAAAGCAGGGGGACCCCATGCTTTTTGTCTCCCGCTTTTTTTTTTATTATGTATTTCATTTTAACACTGGTTTTAGCCAGCGGGTCCAGTGCCTGTTTATGCTCATTTAATGTTGGTATTTTCACATCGGCAGGATAAGTGTCAGCATTTCTTCTGTTTTAAATTTGTACCCAACCCGTACATTTTGTACCCGTATATAGTATGCAGCTATGCCAAATTATACTTACTGTCGCCCCCTATTCACCAATAATAAATAGACCCCTTAGTTTGCTGAAGATAAAGATTGTGACATCTCTGTCAAGACAATGACTAGACTGTGATATCTATGCATACTGTGACCCACTTTAGAGTATTGGCAACAAGATATGGAACTATTTTGTTCATGTGGCTTTTAGATGCTTGTACCAAGTGATATATTTTGTTCTTTCTAACCATAAGGAACAACAATGCAAATAATCGACTGTGCTGCATTTTTCAGTTTTTGTTTTATTATTGAGAACCAGTATCTTATGTTTAAGGATTTTTTAGTTATTCTGTCTCTGAGTGATGATCTCAGGCACACACAGACAGCTTACCAGCCTAGGCCAGCATGTTTGTGCTTTATTTCAGTTTATTTTGAACGCAGCAGGTCCATGCTAATGGTCATCATCATCAGCACAGATCTTGCACGGGGGAGGGCAGCCACGAAAGATACGACACCTAGAGTTATATCTGTGCTTCCGATAAAACGCAGATAAAAAAGCGAAACTCAAAAATGTATGACCTATGTGTGTAGGGCATAGAAAGTCTTTAAATGAAATAGAATATGCGGCCAAAAAGTGCCGGAACTGAGTTCACAAATTAAACCCTGGTATTTACTCCAAAGGATTCTTGGCAATACGTGTTTATGTTTCTGAAAATGCCAGTGGATGTGGATTCTTGAGAATGAACACAGTTATTGTGTAGAACTAAAGAGATTTTGTTGAGACCCATCACAATGCTGTTTGGTAGACAAAAGACAGTGTATATCTCAGCCATAGGATCCAGTGCTGCTGATGTCTATTACTCCTGTACCTTACCATGCATATGTTACTGCTTACTCACTATTCATCACTTAATAAAAAATGGTTTTATTACAGTTTATCGTATAAAGTGGATGCACTAGCTTTCTTTGATAGCTGTCCAGTATGGAGCAGAGTCATTACCTAATGGAACCCTAAACTTAAAATGTGTTCTGAATTGCCATGAGATTGGTTTTGGAGGAAAGCCGTTTTCCAGGCATGATGACTTTACCTTGCGAGACTTGCTCAGATTACCCAGTATTACAAAAAAATGCAAAGAATTGCCGTCGCTATTTTGGAATGTTTTTATTAAATATTTTCCAGAGTGCATGCAACATTAAACACACGGTATTTTAAGGAAAATAAATACCTCTTCAAAGATAAAGGCATGCTGCTTCTCTCTGTGTCAGGGACATTGATATTCCTGACACGGAGAGTTGTTTGTGTAATTGTTAAACTGTACCAATCTTGGGGATCTATTTATTAAAGTGCAGCAATAAGGCTGATTGTTGCTGCAATTTATCATTATATCATCGCGGGGCCAGTTAGCGATACTCAGCTGCCTCTGCGATAATGGTCCGGACCAGTAAGAGGTAACGTGGATAGATGGTTCATGCATGAGAAGTGTAGTTTAAAAAAATCCCAGACTTAAAAAAATAAATAAGAGAAAGAACATTGCTTAAGAATATATGTAAAATATGTCTAAAAATAAATATTCACAATTGTAAATAGTGCCTTATTTAAAAATTATTATTATCGTAGATTTGTAAGGTGTGACAGTGCTCTGATGCGCCAGTAAGGAAAACAATACATCCATAAAACAGGGACATACAAGGCAAACTAAATAAATGCAGACATGAAAGCAAAGGGTATGGAGGACCCTGCTCATTAGCGAGCTTACATTCTAAGTGGACGAGGGCACAGCTGAGTGAAGAGATGCGAGTGCGGCTTAGAGTGGAGAGTGGGACAGCTGAGAGGGTTTATTAGTGTGAATAGTATCATCAGGGATAAAGTAAGCTTTGAAAAAAAGATGGGTTTTCAAACAGCGCCAAAAAATTTGAAGGCTATGGGAAAGCCTGATTGGGCATGGTAGGTAATTCCATAAGTGGGGAGCAGCACAGGAGAAGTCTTGTAGGTGGGAGTGAGAGGTGGTTACCAGAGACGAGACAAGACGCAGGTCAGAGGTAGATCTAAGAGGGCAGGAGGGAGAGTATTTTGATATGAGATGTATGCAGGGTTAGTGTTGTTGAGAGCTTTGTAGTTAAGGGTGAGTAATTTGATTTTGATTCTAAAGGACACAGGGAGCTAGTGTAGAGATTTGCAAAGTGGTGCAGCAGATAATTTACAAAGCATTTGATGTGCAATATGCATACAGGTGAAAATAAAATTCCCTTTCTCCGGATTTCCCATTATAAACATATATGTCTTCCTTCAGTATCCTTAAAAATCGAGACACATCAAAACAAACTTCTCATGTGCCCAATTTTACTAAACCGTGCTTAAATCAGGCACAGCGCTGCCCACAAATTCATAGGCTCCAGTACCCTTTCCCCACAAAAATGGGGACTGTTGGATGCGTGCCCTACTGGGCTGAATTTTTGGAACGCAAGACCTATATGGCCTCCCATACAGAACACATCCAATTAAACACAATTACATTTCTGTTAAGTGTAAATGATTTTCATTAAATACCGTATTTTCCGGCGTATAAGACGACTGGGCGTATAAGACGACCCCTAACATTTCCACTCAAAATATAGAGTTTGTTATATACTCGCCGTATAAGACTACCCCCTCTTCCGCACACCTTCCACACACCAAATAAAACGTAAAAGAACATCAGATTTGATTTCAACATGTTAATTTATATTCGAATGCCTATGACATGCAGGAAAACTGTCACAAGGCTGTATGTTATCAAACATGTACAGTAAACATAAAACAGTGCAAGTTTATTAAACGTAATTCACTAGTCAATGATAGAAGGAAGATAACAAATAGAGGGAGAGAGCAAGTGCGCACTTACCCCTTGGCATAATCTTTAATGCTTTTTCATTTGATTTCCAGTCCCGAACCATCTTTTCTGTTACTCCATATTGTCTTGCAGCAGCACAATTATTATGTTCCATGGCAAAGTTTACAACTTTAAGTTTAAAACTTGCATCATATTTCTTTCTTTTTGCTGGTGCCATGATAGGGTTGATAGGGGTTTGACTGCTGGACATTTTCTATGCTGTATTGTACTGTACAATGGTGCACTACTGTGGTTGGCTGTTGGCTGTATACAAAGCCTGATTGGATTGGTCCCTGCTCCCTGTCTGCCCTCCCTGTCAGCAGTACGGGCCGGTCACGCCGAAAAGGCTGACACCCCTGTATCGCTGCTGATGCTTGCCGCAGCCACGCTGATGACCCGCCGCGGCCGCACTGGATACCGCGCGATACTGGACCCGGTGTATAAGACAACCCCCCCACTTGGAGGCATGTTTTTCAGGGCAAAAAAGTAGTCTTATACGCCAGCAAATAGGGTATATTAAGATGTTACTATGAACAATTTGCATTGCATTTATAATAAAGCAAGTTTTATTTAAACTAAAAAAGATTAAAAGAATACGATCACTATGTGTAAATAAATGGTCCATACTGAAAATTCTCTGACAGCTTGTTCAGTTTAAGGTCCCCACAGAGGATAGGAGAGTACTACTTGCAGCTGGAAGAGACAGTCAACGCTTCAGTCGTAAGAAGGTTCTTTACTGTAAGAGCCTTACAACTGTGAAACACACTTCAACATCCACTGAAATTGGCAGCCACTGTGGATATATTTAAGAAAGCATTGAATGTTTCCCTAACAAAGCAGAATATACAGGGCATTAATAACCCTATAAAAGTATACTGACCCAGGAAATTCTTAGACTACCAGTAAAGCAAACTGGACTATGCTTTATAGGTTTATTTTTTGCTTTCCTCTGGTGTTTTTTCTTTTGAGAATGAAAGGTTACATTTGATGGACATATGCCCTTCTTTCAACCTAAACAATCTTGTGAGTATGCAACCATATAAAAGCAGATTTGTTGACCATCTGGATTAAATATATTCAGGATAATGTAACCCAATTACTTACTGTATAATTCAGCAAATAATAGATAATAATAAACCATCTTGGCCATATTAGAATAAACTTTGAAGCTTTATTTATTATTTAAACGATATCAGCACTGCTTATAAAAGGTCTGTCTATGCCTACACTACATTAGCATCTGCTAATGTGCTGAACACATGTGAATTGTTATAGGCAATGAGTTAGCCCAAACTAATTAAATCAATTGTGGTTGGCTTACTTAGAACACCTTAAAAAAAATGCCTCTCATAAAACTAAATCATGTTTTGAACACCGACCTCCTGTTTGCACTGGATAGAGGCTGTATTAATTCCGGAACATTTGTCAGAGTAGAATGGGGTGACATAATGCTACCCAGTTAATATTCAGGATAGCAGTTTTATCTGCAGTGCCTTTCACAGCACAGCTTCAACAATGAATATGTACTGATTAATAGCCAATAAAATACCTAGAGCTTTCAGACTAGAAAATAATTTCCAGTAGCTTATGAAAAAAAAAATGCAGGAATGTAAGCTGTTTTTTCACCTGCTTTCAAAGGAAATTCTTGGCTATTAACCACAAAATCCTCCCTTAATTCAGTCTACATAACAGGTTATAAGACATTGCCAGTTTTATATTACACCTACACAGACCTCAATGCAACAGTGCCACCTAGCGCTCAGGTGCTCAAAATCCAAGGAGCTTGGACACATGGGTGAACTTGTCCTAGGCAGATATGTTATTCCCAAGTAGTGTTTAGAAGTAGCTACTGTTACAAGTACATGAGTTCGTTATGTGTAGAGATGTATGAAAGTCTATTCTAGCAGATTCACCCGAATTCAGATGCATATTTGTGAATTGCTACAAATTTTGCAAATGACGTTTTCTGCCACACTACGGTGGGAAATTAGGAATGAGCAGTAAAGCCCCAAAAGGTTAAGGCTAGGTACACACTGAAGAATTTTCCGACTGATGTGTTATCTGAAATGATTGTACCTATGACTGAAGGTCCGATCAGTCGGACGATTAATGCATACACACTGACATGATTTACCTTCAGATCTGTGCTCTTCATCTGGTCCTCTAGTCTTCAGAGAATGACAGCACAAATTCATTCATTCATTCATTCCTGTCACATTGTCAAATTTGTTAAAACCGCCTTGCTATAGCTATACACATGTCCTAACAAATTTGGTCAGCTTATGCAACTCTGAAACAAAACATTCTGTCTCAGAACGAACAAATGAATTATTCCTTCTACAGCACTCTCTACATTTATTCACTGGAACATTTATTGCCAGCATCGGCTGAAAAGAGCCCGACTCTGTAAACTCTATGGAGATCGTGAGCATGAGTGTATAAACACTACATGATCGGAAGGTCATTGGGAGGAAAATATCAAACAGAACGACAAACCAAATGAGCTGACAACCGACACTTTGGAATGACTTTCAAACATCATCATGTCACTGTACGCACTAACACGACTTCCGACCAAACGGGACGTATGTCGGCTGATTTGCCCGAATATTGGACAAAACTTCTCCAGTGTGTTATACATTTATAGATAAAACACTACATTAGTTCTGTTTTGTCTCTCTAATTTAAATTGGGTAACATGTAGGTTCTATATAAATAAATATTAAAATATAGAAAAGAAAATAGTCTCAACTACAATACATTATTTCTGACTAAGAGACTGTAAATCTCTGACCTTGTTTCCTTCATTACATTATTTCTGTTTTGGAATGTGCAGATTATTGTTAAAGCAGTCACTAACCTTCAAAGCCTTTCAAAAAGAAACTTCCAACAATGGCAATGTTTAATGAGCTAAACTAACCCTGCAGACAGTCGATGGATTCCTGAATGAGCTGGTGTTTAATCAGTTTCCTGGAGTGGGGGTTAATAATTGACTCTTACTGTACCTACATCTGGTTTTCTGATGGCCGACACACCAGACACATTTCATGCAGCAAGGGATGCTGGGTAATGCTAGGATGAAAACCAGTCTCCACACAAGCATTGTTTGTATACAAAATGAGTCAGGCCTTTTGTCTTAGGGGTGTAGAGTGCAGTAGGGTGAAGCTTAAGGGAGAATACATTAAAGTAGAAACAACGGGTCCTTTAATCTCTAGTTCCTGACTACTCTCCATGTGGAGGACAATGGTGGTACTCTTGCAGCCGGTTATACCACCCTTCATGAGATCTCAAAACTATTTTAAAGTGGATCTGTTACCTCTGCATAGTGGAGGCAGCCAGTATATGTAATGAACCAATATTCACTCTTCAAATTTAACAAGAAATAGTATAATTGGGACATGAGCCAGGAAGACACAGCAACAATAAATAGCGTCTTCTCCTTTAAGATTAGAAGATTCATCCTAAGTACTCCCAGCTGTGGGTTACATCATCGCTCTGCTGTACGTCAGCGGAATAAGCGGAATATAATAAAACTGTATTATTTTCTTTGTACGTTTGATGGTACTCACTGTGCTATAAATGAATGTCATGTGTTTGCTTAGTACTGATTTGTCTCTAAAGTACAGCAATTCAGAAATGTTCGGCTACAAAGTATAAACATGTCAAGATAAACCTACCGATAGTCGACGTGAAAGCTGATTGAGTGGAGATAAAATGTCATCAAATAATACACATATGACGCAGCCTCAAGGCAGCATCTCGTTCCTTTATTTCCAGTACTACGGGCAAAAAGCTAACTTTCTCCAGATACAATGGCACAAGCTATATATACTGGCCAGACAGACAAGCTCTGGGCAGACACCAGCAGGATGATGCAAATTGTGATGACAAAATTTGCCGTATAATGTACAAAATGAGCATTATTAGTACATCTACGTTTCGGTTCTATAAGGGACTTTTATCAAGACATTCAAGAACGAAATGTTGATGTACTGATAAAATATACCAATAAACACACTTGGATATTTGGATCTGGATGGAGCTTGATACTTTCAGCTTCTATGTGGAGTGGACAGAATCTCAGCTGCATAGGGAACGGCGGCAGTAACCAGTGCCGCCTGTATAAACAGACAGCCAGTTATTATCAGTGCAGCCTCTGCTGAGATTCTTATCTCAGTTTGTGAGTACAGTGGGACTAATTGCCATGTGTGTCCTAGATTAACCCCTCTCGAGCCACATGGTTTTTAAGGGTGAGCATATGATCTATAAGCTGTCATTATATATATATATATTTTGATATGCAATAAGTTGTTTACTTATTCTCACCAGGACGGCAATTGTACCTATGGTTATTGTCCAATCTGACCATTGATACAGCACGTTATTACAGTGCATCACTTATTAATGCCATTAGGGGCTTTTTAAATTATTTTCAAAAATAGCTTTTACGTACTTCTGTTTGTCTTATTGGCATATACTGTAATATTATTAAGGCACTAAAATATCTGTTTGAATCTAGTTTTTGGTAGTTGTGGATATATATTATATTCACACTGGATAAGTGCTTACAGATCGACACATAGATATAAGCAAATATGAAACTTACACTTTTGCTGAAGATCCCAGCTATTTATATTAATATAAACTACATGGTGAAAAGCATGCTGACACCCAAACATCACATCCATAAGTGCTTGATCACATCCAAAATCATGGACATTAATATGAAGTTGGTCCCCCCTTTGCTGCTAGAACAGCCCCAATGCTTCTGGGAAGCCTTTCCACTAGATTTGGTAAAATGGCTGTGGGAATTCACATCCATTCAGCCACAAGAGCATTAGTGAGGTCAGGAACTGAAGTTGGCAATAAGGCCTGGCTCGCGGTCGGCATTCCAATTCATCCCAATGGTGTTCGACAAGCTGAGGTCAGGGTTCTGTGCAGGTCAGTCAAGTTCTTCCACACCAAACTAGGCAAACCAATTTTTGATGGACCTTGCTTTGTGCATACCTGCTCCACCAAACTTTACAGATGGCAGTATGCACTCAGGTAGGAAACGTTCTCCTGCCATCTGCTAAACGTCATCAGACTGCCAGATGGGGAAGAGCAATTAGTCAATCCAGAGAACGCATTTCCACTGGTCCAAAGTTCACCACTCCAGTTGACGTTTGGCATTGCGTATGGCGAGCTGATGCTTTTTTACAGCTGCTCGGCCATGGAAACTCAATGCTGATGTTGCCTTCAGAGGCATTTTGGAACTCAGTAGTGAGCGTTGCAACCAAGGACAGATAATGTTTACTTGCTATGCACTTCAGTACTTGGTGTTCCCATTCTTTGAGCTTGTGTGGCCTACCACAGCTGTTGTTGCTTTTAGCCATTCCTACTTCAGAATCTCTAGCAAGGCAGTAACTTGATGAAATGACTTGTTGAAAAGGTGGAATTCTATGGCAGCGCCACGTTGAAAGTCACCGAGCTCTTCAGTATGACCCATGCTAATGTTTGATTATGGAGATTGCATGGCTGTATGCTTGATTCTATGCACCTGTTGGTAATGGGTATGGCTGAAATGACCAAACACACTAATTAGACGAGGTGTCCACATTCTTGTGCCCATGCACTGTATATTAAAATGTTTTATTAACTTAAGTGATTTTTTTTTTACCACATCATATTTTCTTATAGTTCCATGTGCCCGACCCAGCTTACCTTTACAAAACGCTCTACACTAGTTTCCTACAATTACAATAACCTGTGATGAATGGATTGATGTTGACAGAGTTATTTCAAGATTGGAAGGTATGGATTTTGTGTCAGTGGCTAAGATTGCTGCCACTCCAAAGCAGAATATATAAATAAAATAGCTAATGTATCTGTCACCTACACGTAGTGGAGGCGGCCATTTTGTCGGCTGAAGTGGTATTCATGAGAATGTAGCATGTAACTAGGAGCACGCTGTGTCACTGGTTTCTATCGAATATATATGCTTAATACCGGGTCAGCCAACAAAATGGCTGTGTGTAGTTGACGGGTACACTTTAAAGCACCGATGGGCAACAGGCGGCTCTAGGGTCACATGAAGCCCTCTAAGCCTTCAGTCTTTGCCCCCAGCTCCTTCCTGTTTTACTGTCAGTTTTGTTTGTAATAGTATGTAAGATTTATTTAATTTGCCTGCTCATAAGTTATTACAGATAGGTGTCTCTTTCATTGAAAAATATGTATTTATGACTGAGATTAAGGGTAATTGTGCAGCTTTTTTGAAGGTTAGAGGGCCACGCCCCTGTATCAGCAGCAGCAGCTATTTATATAGCGCCACTAATTCCGCATCAGGTTGTCTATCACTGCTGGAAAGACATCACAACAACAATAATAAATAGCATGTTTCACTTTAAGATTTTAACACTCATCCTAAGAATCCAGCCAGAGAATCCACTCTGTAATTGTTCATTTCACATTCTGATTGTGTGATAACCGCATGTTAACAAGAAGCAACCTCTAACTCACAGGAGAACAATGTAGGTTAAGCTTTAAATACCAGATCTGGATTCGGAGCTCCACAGCTCACGCTCCGGACGAGAATTGCCAGATACCTGCTAATACACATCATTTACAAAAATACCATTTAACTTACCATGCCACAAAAGGAAATAATTGTAACTGCAGGGATCACTCCAGCAGCATGTGGTTTTAATAGTTTAATTGCTCCAGCTATTTATTACTGTTTCACAGGAAGGAAATGTTTGTAGTTCTACTTTCAAAGTAATTGTTTTTTTGAGAGCTCAGATATATACGCGAGCTGGCCTTCAGCATTATTGGTTTGTAGTCATTAGCTTACTTTGGCACTACTTAAAGCAAATAATCTCATTTTCTGAGCTGGCTTTAAAATAAACAATGTTTTATAATCCATGTCTCATAAAAGGTCATCATGCTGATATCTGCACATATTTAGCTGGCCTGGTAGTCAGTGAGTGATATAAGGAATGAATGCTTAATATAGGTAAGCATGAAGTTTCCTGGTGGGACAGTCATGGGCAGATTGGTCTCAGACACCAGCTGTCAATCTCAAGAGCCATGGGTACCACCCAGGGGTGTGTTTCATAGGGGTCAACGGTGCCACCTTACTGAAACGCTCAAACATCTACGACGTTAGCTTTTCTAGGTAAGTATTGTAGTATAATAAATCCACCTCTGAGCTGTGCCATGAGAAAACAGCAAGGCAAAGAAGGATTGCCATATTAATGTCTTTGTTGGACTGACTTATTATGATAACTTGACTAATGTATGCTGAGGTGTAGCAAAAGGAGAGTAACTGTGGGGCAATATTCCTTGGATCACACGAATAAGTGGTTGGCTCACCATGGCTCACAGAGCTCCTCTACCTTGTGGTACTGGATACGTCCTACGGTCACTCAAAGCAAGAAGAGTTGAACATAGGGCCATTAACATTGTGTGAATTGGGTGACTTTGCTCTGCGCATGCCCACTAAAACCACGTGACGGGGAAATGAAAGGGAACATTCTAACACCGGCCAAGTACAGTAATGGTTTGTTTCCAGAATTCTGAGCCGATGCAGAACTGAACCCAGACATATATATGCCTTTTACAGGCGTATTATTTGCACCAACCTTACTGTGGCCAGTTTTAAGGAATTCTGAGCCCACTACGGCTGTGGGCTCAAACATACAGCCCCAAACAACCATATGAAAATCTGTCAGTGGGGAGCAGCCATATTGCCTGATCTAGACAGCTGGATTGAAGAATCATCCAAATATATAAAACATTGTTCAGTGACACTGACAGTGAAACTGTTCACCGATTCAAGAAATCAAAACAGATTTTACTTTCCAAATTACATTCAGTAATTAAGTGCCCCTGTAACAACAATAAGAATTATTTTCTTAGTGTTCTATTCTATTAAGTTATGATTTTGCATACAAAGGATTACTTCTTAATGTTAACTGCATTCCTTTAAGCAATCTACTAGAGAATAAGGGCTGTGTTTTGGTGCTGAACAGCATTACAAATAATATATGTCCAGATCTTATTTCCATCCAACGCCGGCTCCACATGCCCAGTATGTCGAGCGGCAGCCAGCCTACTCCCAGTGCGGGTCAGCTGTGCTTTCTCCTTCCTATTTAACAATGTGGTCAGCTGCCAAAGCACATTCCAGACCCTCTCTGATTAAAGTGGACCTGTCACAATCAATTAACATTTTCGGTTTTTATAGTACATCAAAAACCACCTAGAAACATGCTAGCCTCTGGCTCCAAGACTGATAACTCTTCTAATTATTTATCATTATTTTCTACTCTTTGTCCCCGCATCTCTCTTTGAGAATCACACCATACCCTATGTCAGGGAGGAAACAGATTCAGCAGGCATTGTAGTGGTTTAAATAAAAAAATTAAAAAAAAAAAAAAAAAAAAAAGATATTACAAGTCAATTAGCTTTGAGAAGAAAAATATAAAGTGAACTTCAAAGGATCCTATGTTCACCAAGCTGTTAATGTTTAAAAAAACCACAACAATGTTTTATGTGGCAATAATATATAAGATCCACACTAACAAACCTGCTGAAAGGTCAAACTTAAAGGACATGTGTCTTCTTTTCAACTATATATCCCCATGATCAAAAACCTCCACCTGGTTTAGCATCTTTGGCATCCTTGTCCGCTCTCCTGAAATGTCTGGGAGACTCCCGAATTCCAGGTAGGCCTCCCACTTGTAACAATAAATAAATAAAATGATATAAATATATAAAATAATTATTTTGCATATATTGGGATTGGAAATGCTTTATTTAAATAAATAAATAAAGCATGTTTTTTTCCTTTGAATATCTTCTGTTATCGCCTCCCTGTGACGATCCTCGTTAAACAGGCTTCCCCCAAGTTTTAGCCTTTCATTGATAGGGAGAAGGCCTAAATAGAGCCCATAGCCCATGAAGATGGCACAGAAAGCCTCCCAAGTACATGGGATGTTCACTATCTCATTAGATATTATCAGTATCTATACTTGCTCAGAAAGTGAAATAAATGGTTTGCGCTGCACCCTGTTTCCACACAGCGAGGGAGAACACAGGCGTTGGTGTCTGAAGGTTGAACAGATGGAGAGGTCGGCCAAAGTCGAGAACTATTATCTCACTTAACTTTTACCCAGGGGCAGTACATATAGTTCATTCTAAGCTAAAGCCTTATTATTTAAACCCTTGCTGTAATTATTATTTTTTGTTTTGTAATTAATTTGCCACATCTGCTGCCCCCCAAAACATGCCGCCTCGGTTTGCCTTATTTTAGATAGGCCCCCGGGTGACAGGCCCAACTTTAAAGCCCTGGGACCAGAAACTGCATTGGTTGCTATTATTCCAGTCTTCAGAGCATCTGATCAAATAGCTGCTATCTCAAAATCTGCACAACGCAGATGTAGCTCTCCTAGCAGAACAAACTAAATAACTTTACTGATCGCTATCTGCCTGAAAGGGAAATGAAAAATCAGAGTTTTGTGCTAAATAGAAATCATTCACAAGCGACTCCTGTTGCAAATTAACTCATTTGTGTTTGGCTATTTCACAACCCGACTGCAGATAAAGGGCAGGTACAGGGAGTAACACCGCTGGGGCCAAATATCCTTGAGCGCTATCATTATCCTCATCGTTACAATCATCGTTTATTTGTAAGACACCACAAAACTCTGCAGCACCAAACAGTCACAATGATGACAATGCCAATTTGGCTGTATAGTTTGAGAGGGATAATCTTCATATCTGATCCGGGTCTCAACTACCCATCATCATCATCATTTATCTATATAGCGCCAACATATTCCGTAGCGCTTTACAATTGGGGACAAACATAGTAAACAAACAAATTGGGTAAAACAGACAAAGAGGTGAGAAGGCCCTGCTCGCAAGCTTACAGTCTATGGGACAATGGGAGTTTGACACATGAGGTTAAGTCAACATTTGCAGTTGGCCCAGCCATGACTGCAAAGGTAAAAGTGACTCATAAGCTAAATGATCCTGTCACACAACAATGTTGGTCAAGGGGTAGTTGTATAATGGATGGTAATAGGGTAATGTAGTGAGGTTAAGAAGAGGCTGGTTGAGGAATATTATAAGCTTGTCTGAAGAGGTGGGTTTTTAGAGAACGCTTGAAAGCTTGTACACCAGAGGAGAGTCTTATTGTGCGAGGGAGAGAATTCTATAGAGTTAAATTTAACTTGTCCTAAATTTAATGTCCAGCTTCCTTCACTGCTCCTTCCCCCCCCCCCCCCAATGTTTATGTTCCCATGTTTTCTAAAGTCATTTCCAATTGGCTTTTTAAAAGGGTCACGTCAGTGTTTGTCACTCATTTCGTTTTTATTAAAATCAGAACTATATAGCAGAACGGAGGTACGCGTGAGCACTCCTGGGTGTGACGTTGTACAGGTGGAGGGGGCTGTCACACCGGCACCTGTCACCATCCTGGTCTCTCCTACTCGCTTATCATCAAGCACCCACCCAAGGATGGCTCATTGTTTTCAGCCTTTACCATAGGAATACATCAGGACTAAAACCTTACTACATTTTTCTTTCATGTTTTCTTTTTACTTTGGAGAACAACTAATCTTATTTTAAAATGAATTTCATATCTCTCTGTCACAATTTTGCACACCCCAAATCTTTTGCTCCCCAAAAGCCTCTCCACCTTAGGCTGCAGCATGGTCCTCTTACTCTAGCTATAAGGCTGGTTTTATATTGTCACTTATCACAGAGATAAAATATCTCTCATTGACGTCATTTATCAAAATATATTGCTGAGGCAGCTGAGCGATCCCAAGTTGCTCCGGTGATACTGGCCCGGACCAGTAAGGTTTAACACGATATTTCCCCCGGCCAGTCACTGCTAATAGGCGCATAGGGTTATCGCCAATGATAGTAGTGTTATTGCGGGCAGTAACCCTATAATGTATTGGGGGCGAAATAAAAAACAACCCTTATCGCTGACAAAAACTCCCAATAGGGCTTTTGAACCCATTGATTTACAGAAAGCTTGAGTGCTATATACAGACAAGCCTGGCTTTAGCAGATGCCAGAGTCGGCCACCTGAATCTGTTACACAACTGTAGAATGCATAGGAATATTGAGGCTTCGTTTCCCATTCTGAGGAGTCACTTAATGATCCATCAATTATCTGAACGAATAATTTCACATTGTATTGACAGTGTAATATTCCTGTTAAATACCTGTGCTTCTTTCACTTACCTGATTGACGTGATTCAATTTATCAATGATCTGGTTAATTACAGGTTCAGTACTCCTGGATTTCCCTTCATGGTTGCTTGTTTGAACCTTTAGGCCATTTTTCACTGTGTGAGGATTGAACCTGAAGTAAAGAATTGACATATCACAAAGAAGTTAAGATTGATCTGTGTATTGCTGCCAAGCAAGAACACACCATAAACAAGGCAACTCTTATGCAGTACTCGGCTTAAATAGCATGTTATTTCCATAAGATATCAAGCCTACTTATAAGACAAATAAGTAGTAAAGAATATTGCCGCCTTTAGGCAATTGGCTAGAAATGTTTCTTTCAACTTTTATTAATGTTTTCATTTATTTTTCTGGCCTTCTTCTGTACTTTTCACACCAGGCAGACATGTTTATTTCTGCTGCCCTTGAATATGACACATTACTGCTTTCTGGATAGCATTCAATGCAGAGAGCCTAGCACAACCCAAAACAAGGCAAATAAACAATTGTACTTAATGACGTGAATGCATAGATGAAAAACACTGACGTTAATATAACGCAATGAGTTCAGTACAAGTAGCAGAAGGTCCTCTGCAAACTAATACACTACAGCGGTCCAAAGATGGACCTTTTCTGAAATAGATGGTAGTCACAGGTGGCACAAAGCCACTGGGTAATGCAGGGGGATGGGGTTAAGCTGCGGCTCCAAAATGCTTAAGGCCCAAGTAAGCCCCAGCCTGTGGTCACTGATTATGTTGAGGTTCATGTGACCATATGTGCTTCCACCAGCACAAGGTAAAGTGATTGCGAAAGGTTGGTAGAGTGCATGTGTGGTGAAGGGGGAAGGGCAGCGAGGCCATAGCTCAAAGACTACGCTACTGACTATAATATCCTTATAAGTGAAGCATAAACCATCAACATTCCAATTCTTAGTTAAATAAAACCGGTAGCATGAGAAAATATCAATCTTATGCTTACTCTCACTAAGGAATTAATATATCTGCTACACACAGGCAGAGATATTTTTTTTACATGAGACTAATAATTACATTTTAAAAAGTTTTGTGTTCCAGGTCAATGTAAGCCTGTACAAATTGAGACACTCCCCTCCTAACTTATTAACTTATTGTTCACATTTCAAATTCACTTATACAGGCATGCTGAGATACTCTTTTATGTCTAACACATCTTTCACATGCCTCAAGTTCCTTCTTAGAAGGTTATTCCACACCCTGTCTCCTGTTGCATGAAATGAAGATCAGTCATTACAGCGCTTCAAACACAGATCAATGAGATGTTCTTACAGCGCCATCTAGTGTGCACTGACAGGTAGCCATGGAAATAAATACATTCTTTACAACTGTAATCTAGCTTTGCCCAGCGGGAACGGAAAAGATTTTATAAGATGAATGTGTTGGCTAGGTAGGAATTGGGTAATAAAATAAAATGTGTTTCTGAGGAGGGCGGCTATTGCCAATGTTGATTTTAGGTTATACATAGAATACATAGGACTTTGGGAATAATTAACAGATTCTGTTAAAACTATCTGGAGTCAATGAAGTAATACAAACCTCCTAACTTTAGGGGCCTGTTCTGCCATCCTGCCAGTCAGCACCTTTATTAACACTGCTGGGAAGATGTCTGGTATGGCCTCACTTACCATGGTGAGTGGCCAGGGCCAGATTACCCGATGGACCCCACCACCCGGTATCCTAATCTTTTTATACTGTCTAATGGTGCCTGGATTCACTAGGGGTGGAAAGGGCAAACAGGGACTCCCGGATCTCCCGCCAGTGCTGCATTTACTATAGTTTAAGCAGGTGGCGCAGAAGCTTTACCTTACAATACAGTGCATTAGTCCATTAGAGCATGATTTGTACACCCCAGTGCCTGGTATCTGTATTTGTAACATACTTGCCAACTTTTGTGTGTTGGCCTCCGAAAGTTCCCAGGGGGAGGTGGGCGTGTGAGGATGGGGCCCAGCAAAGCGACGACGTGTGAATCGAGGCACTAAGCCCCACTCCCACCACTTCATTACCGAAGGGGGCAGAATCCAGGAGAGTAGGCAACTATAAAATCATACTTGCCAACGGGCTCCCGGGAGAGCAGGCATATCCCGCATATGGCAACATGCTCCTCAAAATTATGCAATTCGTGGTGAATTGCGTCATTTTGGCCCCGTCCCCTGTGGAAAAACTGCATTTTGGCACGGGGGCGGAGCCAAAATAACAAATTACCGCACCCTGCCCATCCCACCCTCCAACCACGCCCCCCCAGCCTGGGATCTACCGGAATTAGCTTGCCAAAGGTTGTATGTGATTAGTACATATGCCGAGTTCCTCTAACAGCACTTAGCAGACGTTTGATTGACATCTGGTGCTCAGCCTCACGTGACTGAAGCAGAGTCACTCACAGTAAGCAGACATCAGTGATTATCGCTAGTTGGAGCTTAGAGGTGAGTACAGCAAGTTAAATAGAACTTACTTGCTTTAATAAAACTTTTTTTTTTTTAAATAAAACATATTGAGAAGAACTTAAGCAGACCAGTATTCTACAACCTGTTGCCCTCCAGTTGCTATCTGTTATCCCCAGAAGCCTGGTGTGCTGGGGCTTGTAGTTCCACAACAACTGGATGGCAGCAGGTTGCATAATACTGGTTTGCTTCAGAAGAACTGGTATCTGGGCAGGGCAGAGTGGAGGAGGGGGTCCCAAACCAGTTTATTGTCTGGCGCCCCATCATCGGCTATTTATTCATGAGGTCTCAATCCAGGTTCTGGAACCCACCAATGGTGCGCATGGCAGTTTAAATGGCGAGGGTGGGGTTTCGGGGAAGCCTAATACTTTTGGGAGCATACATTCCTGTTCACGTACCCTGCTAACATCATTCAGGTACCCCCCTATTTACTTATCTACGGACTGATAAATCTGAAGAGTTTTATTATTTCTGCTTAATAATCATTCTGCAAGCAACAATTACCAGTCAAATATAGATATATTTTTGTTATTTTGTATCACTACAATTAGAAGACTGACATGCAAGCAACCAATTGTTCTTCCCAGCATGACAGCCAGCTAACATTGGGAAGGGCAACCAACCTAACCTTAACTTGGCATATTTCCCCTTTAAAGAATGCTGTATATTATTGCTATTTGTACAGATGCAGACAATGTTATTGTAAGATTAGTGGAAGATTTGGCAATCTCACAGACATATCTTAGAAATTAGAAACTGACGTTTTCCCATAGACTAGTTCTGGTTTGGTAAATTGCCAAATGGGACAGAAGCCAAACTTGTAGTAACACACAAACACTGAACCTTTTATCACAAAGTAGAGTTTTAAAGAACTACATAAAAATGCAGAATGGATCTCAGAACTGCAGCAGCCATTAAGTGGACGGCCAAATTACTCAGATTAAAATTAGGTTAATTCAGAATAGACAGCGCAAACGCCCTCCGAGAACAATTAATTTAATATCCTAAACACTTGATGCTTATAGGACATGAAAAAAAGATAATTACAGTATTTCATATATAAATATAGATCAAATTAAAATAAACCAGTTAATTCTAGGAGAAATACATGTCTAATAAATTAACATGAAAGTGCAGTGAGTGCAGATTCCTTGGGGTGATGACCATTGGGGGCTGTAAATGGGGTAAGTAGTACCCAAATAAAGCAAAGCTAAAAAGGCACTTAACCCTGACACAACGGGCCTGATTCATTAAGGATCTTAACTTAAGAAACTTCTTATTTCAGTCTCCTGGACAAAACCATGTTACAATGCAAGGGGTGCAAATTAGTATTCTGTTTTGCACATAAGTTACATACTGACTGTTTTTTATGTAGCACACAAATACTTGATAGCTTATTTGTACACTGAAATTTAAAGTTGATATTTGTGTGCTACATGAAAAAAAAAAAGTCAGTATTTAACTTCTGTGCAAAACAGAATACTAATTTGCACCCCTTGCATTGTAACATGGTTTTGTCCAGGAGACTGAAGTAAGAAGTTTCTTAAGTTAAGATCCTTAATGAATCAGGCCCAACATCTGGGAACACTGAGTCCTGCATTATTTTCTATATGCTTTTAAGTTTGCTTAGTACAAGCCAGCCCATTTCATCTTCTGCATAATAAAATCCATCATTTCCAGGTTATATGGCGACTTGGGTGAGTGATACCTGTTTCTCTTTACATTTTCTTATTCTTGTGTTTTCACAGCATTCTTCAGAAATGTAGAACACAGTGCGGATTTTGGCACCCTAAAGAACATCTTCCAGAGGGCTGCGTTACATTTTTTCCTGCTTACTGTATGTTTAAATCATCGTGTATCAGAGAACTTGTCACTACACATCATGCATGTATAATGAGACACTACACAAGCGCCCGCGAACTTGCAGTGCACATGTGCGGCTCTCTTTCATGTGGAGAGGACCAGCAAATATCTACCATGTGTTGGGTAGAAGCTTTCTTTTTTTTTCTTTCACCCACATATGCCAAGATTACTAGCTGGCCCCGGAGTGTACACGAGCATATGGAGACATCTCAAGTTAGCCTCTGACTCCACATGATAACACTCTGTGGAGAAGAAAGCATATTTCTGAGAAAGAGAAGAACCATAATGTTGGATCATGTAATTAGAGATGAAGCAGGCTCATTAGAAATTCCGTATCCGTCCTGGCAGTATAACTTGATAAAGGATAATAGCTTCCAAGGGTGTAACGTCTGTAGCTGTCATTGCATTGAAGCCCCTTAGTACCTAAGGCCTGGGATACCCAGATCTGCACCTCTCCTGGCTCTCTTAATATATTGCAACATATTGGTTTATTTAGGCAGCTGCTGGGGGGATAAAAGGAATGTATCAAATTGCTAAACAATTAATTGGTAGAGATGAGCGAAACAGTTTGGCAAATATCCACCAAGATATAAAACTTTCAGTTTGGGGGTCTTGAATCAGATAATGAAAGACAGTTAAGTCCATGGAGAGAAATCATAATTAAACATCTGACTTTTATTTTATTGTTTTTTATATAGGTGAAGGATATTTGCACAGAGCTATACACAAACTTATCAGACACAATTTCCCTGCTCGGATGAGGTTACAATATAATTTTGGTGCTTAAGTGGCTTGTCACAAGGAACTAACAGAGTGATTTCAACTACTAGTATTGTAGTGATACATAAACAATACCTTTAATCACTGAGCTACCTCAACTGACCATTAACTTGACAGATACGTGAACTCGGTCATCACTTTCCGGCAACTCTTCTTGCCAAACATGGGAGGTATATTTACAGTAGTGAGTACAAAATTCCCCCCCCTGGGAGCAGTAATACAAAGCAGGAAGGAAACAATGTAAGTAGTGTTTTGACCGAATGACCAAATTAAACATTTGAGCAAATTATTAGATGAAAATAGAACAATGGGTTCCGTGGCTGGCACCAATCAGATTACGCAACATTTACCGGAACGAATGGCACAAACTCTGCCCACTTCACAGTATTACTATGCCGGTGTGAAATGTAAAACATATGGTCATCTCTGTCAAATATTACTATTATCTATTGTTTTAGGATGTGGGAGATGTCAGCGAATGGATGTGACCTCTCAATTTAGCAGTGTTGTGAAATGTCCTGTAGGACAAGGAAACCTTCATAAATCTGGTCTGAAGCCCAGTTATTTTTAGCTATTGTAATGACAGGCTCATTGATTATAATGCCTTTGTACCAGGGAAGTCTCAATAGAGATATTGGCTGGGTGATTAAGTGCACTGAATATACAACAATAATTCTAGGAGATTAGTTGGAGACACTGGTTCAAGTCCCTGTTTTGCCGTCCTTGTAAATTTATTCTAAAGTTTTGCTTACGAACCTGTGTTCAGCAATTCATGCAAATATTATCATTATTATTTATTATTATGCTTCTACTTCTATAACACCAACATAATGCCCTGCGCTGTACAATCAGAAAATCTCATTCAGGCACTTTGTTGTCCCAGTGGAAGTTGCGTCACATTTCTCCGCAGACACACAAGTGCCTAAATTAGACTGACTTCTGCTGGGCTGGTAACACTATACATTCCCAATCATAGTATCACAAATATCAGATGGCTCAGGAATGGTCTTCTTGATGTGACTGAATGGTTTCCAATCTCTATTTCTGCTAACACGAACACACCATATTCATACTCCTGGTACTGATAAGCCGATTGGATTGTAATTCTGTCTTGACTTCCCAGTTAGCAGAATAGCAGCAGATCCTGAGTCCCACCAGTTGATCAGCACTTCATCATATAAGCACAAGCTTTCCTTCTTATTGGCAGATAGTACTTTCCAACCAAAACCTCTCTGTTACTTTTTCCCCTCCAAAAAGTCCCTCTTTTCCCTCTGATACATAAGTCTGTATGGATGCACTAAGCACCGTTAGCAACAAAGTGGTTCCTGGAACCCTAATTCAGTAGAGCAGCATCCACTCTGCATGTAACTGTGGTGTTTTAAGGTTCATATAAATAGGGTTTGAGCACCTTTTTGTAATAATTCTTCATTTTTTTACCCAACTGTGTATACCCTGTTTTGAAGAGGGTGGGATAGAACAACCTTGTACCCTGTTTTGAAATGGGTGAGGTAGAACAACCTATAGCCAATCAGATTATTAGAATATTTACAGAAGTACAGGGTATATTATGAGATGAGTGTGCTGAGCATGTGGAAGGCAATGACCGACGCATTTGTGTGATTATGTAAGTGAGAACAGGGCTACATGTAACAGGGGCAGTCTCTCTCGATCTGTGTGTGTTTGTGTAGGTAAGGAGATTTAGATTGTAAGCTCCAATGGTGCAGGGACTGATGTGAATGAGTTCTCTGTACAGCGCTGCGGAATTAGTGGCGCTATATAAATAAATTGATGATGATGATGATGATTTCAGAAGAGGAATAGGAGTAAGCAGGAATCCACAGATTGAGTGATAGATAGAAAACATGAAAGAGCTAGACAAGCAACTTGCGCAGAGAAGAACACGCCACTTTCGGAAGCGCAACACTCTACGTGATGCGCCTACATGTTACCTGCACAATCTCCCTGGTATGATTATTCAGAAGTAAGCATAAAGTCAATAAAGAAGTTTGAAATTTTGTATTTTGGGCAGCATTTATATAGGATTTTGGACATAATTCAAGAACCCTGAGTACCTAACATTTTTCACCAAAAAGGGCAAGACTCCAAACTCGCCTAGTTGCTCATGTAAATAGACAAACCACACAGTAGCAGTTTTTCCCATTTTCTTGGTTGTGCAGTACACCAATACAGAAAATGCAAATACTTGGTAATGCCTACATTATCCCCGATACCCCCCACTGTCCATGTATTGCCTACAAAGAAACTAACATTACTTACGAACCCATCTTCCTAAATACAATCAAGTGCACAAAGCAATAATATTATTTATTATTATTATTATTTTAATTGCATTGCAGTTTTTTTTACTAGTATATAGAATATTACATGTGTCTATGTGATTTGTCTGAATATGTATATTTAGTAAATATTCTTAAGTGTCCCGCCTTGGACATGCCGAGCAGTCACAGGTATGGTCTACTAGTCACTCCATCTCTGACGTCTTTTCTATGCACTCACTACAATGTATATAAATCAGACAATATGTTATCGGGCTGCCGCCCCTAGATTTAGTGCATGACCTCTTTGCTCGGGTATGTCTCATTCTCTGAAATATACTTCCTTGTGTAAGGCATAACGCAGTCCTCCTGTTAGCATAAGCATGTCAGTTTGAAAAATATAGGGAATATTTACAGGCCGAGTTTAGGGAGTTAACTTCAAATTCAACAACCGTCAGACAATGTTGCACACATGACTCATGTGATTTGCTTTATATCATGAAACGACTTTAGATGTTTAAATCAACTCTTGTGTTCTTCATCTACATCCAAATATTGTGTCAGAATGCCTGTCTAGTGTGTATTGGGAGATGCCTTGCATGACTGGGGGGATAGACATATGCTTGCTGACCTGTAGGGCCTTATGAGCATCATAGAATTCTTTCCCATGTATGGAGATTTTGAAGCTGCCCCCTCTCTGGCTAGTAATGTCCCCTCCCATTGCAGGCTGAATATCAGAATACTGAAACGTTTGCATCCTAACGTATAAAATATGAACTGAAGGATCTAATGGGAATATAAATCTAAAATTAAACATAGTTTTTAAAAAAAAGTGATAGAAACTTGTGTCTGAGGGAGCCTGCAGATTAAACACCTATTTTCATTATATACTGGCACACAAATTAGAAAGCAATGTATTTGTTTACCTAGGGCATGTTAGAATGTCCTGACGTGGGTCGTATACTAAATGCTTCAACAGTTTGATGAGTACTTTGAATAGTTTTAAATGTCATGTTTCAAATTGGAGAGAGCATGCACTCTATCACTGACACTTTGATCTGTAAGTCCTTTAGCAACGCTCTGCACTGCAGGAGTTTAGCTGTAGATCACAATCGCCCACTGACTCCATATTTCACACACAAGCATGCTGCCTGCCATGTGCAGTGTTTTCATCGCAGCTCTCGGTTCACATAATAAATGCCCTTGACAGGCATCACCCAAACTCTCTGCTCAATGCCTGTTAACTGTTTGTGATCAGACTGCAGAATTCTTCAGGAACATCACTCATTGTGTTTCATGTAGTATAAATAGGCAGTTCTCCATCACCAAAGCAGACTGTCTATAGACCTGTAATAGACTGCCTCAGAACATATTAGCATCCATTTACCAAGTATCATCACAATCTTGTAGTATACAACCTAAATGTTCCTCTTACTAAAATAGCAGGTCAGCGAGATAAACAATGGCATATTTTGTCATAGTGGAACTCTACTACCCGAACTCCCAATTTACTAAGTTATTGTCTATTGCAAAGAAACTGCAGCTTAATACAGGCATCATTTAGGGGTAAGATTTATCGCTCCCTATAGAATTGCTGTCACCTTTGCAATAATGTCCCAGCACTCTTAGAGTATACACCCATCTCCCAAATATATCCTAGCTCTCCAATGAGCTTGTGGAATGAACGTAAAAAAAAATATATTCAAATACCACCTCCATTGCAGTGGGTGTTGGCACAATAAAACTTCTAGGCTATGAGCTCTAACCACAAATTCTACAAATGTTGGGAACTAACAGATATATTCAAATGCAGTCCCTGGTGCAATGTGGAGATGGGTTTAATTAAAAAAATTCCGCTCCCTTGAAACTTGGGGGGGGGGGGCTGCCAATTGGTAGAGGCAGACAACCTGCTGGTCCACTCTGGTGCTCGGTGGGAGGCAAGACTATATTTTTATAGATCCTGGAGATGTGCTGACCCCATACCACTAGATATAAGAGCCTCCCATCCAGTGACATTACCAGAGACCCATCCAGTGACATTACCTGAGACCCACTCATCACCATCAATACTTATTTTAATAGCGTCAGCAGATTTCGTAGCACTCAGGGAGGCTTTGCCCTTTTCCTGGAGTGGCCCCTGTCTTGGAGAGGGTCATATTATCTCAATCAACAACAGGGGGAATCAGGAAGAAAACCTGGACCAACACTGCTGGATTGGATTAAATATTATGCTCCTTCCCCAGGACTGGGAGCGTTGGCTTTACACACCTCTCCAGCATCAGCAGCTGGGCAATAACACATCACAGGTTAGTAAAAGGCTTTAAAAACAACACTAGCTGTGCTCATTCCCCATTCCTAGCTGGTCATCACGCATCAAAGCCGAGGTAAAACACTATTCTTATCATACTTATTGCAACCACTGCAATAATTGGCAATGACCAGTAATCATGATTTAATAGGTGTGGTAAAGCAAGTTTTGTGTATCAAGTCATACCAAGCACCCTAAACCTATTAAAAGTATACCATGCATGTGTATAAGTATCTCCTTTTGTGAAAAAAGAATAATTATAAAAAAAAAACCTGTTCTAATTTGTTTTGAATAAGTTTTATTCATTGCTTATATAAGGAGTGTTATTTTAATTTAGCCACGATAGTACCCCTTCAATCTGTATGATGTACCCATGGAGGGTTACACATACCGCAGGTTGAGAAAGCATCAGAGGGTTAGATTGCCCTTTGATAAAATGACCCCCTTGTCTCAAAGGAAGTAAGTGGGTGTGAGGTAAAAGACGGCTAACTTCAAACATGTATATTCCTTTATTCAGATATGGTGCAAGAATTATTGTAAAAATATTGCCCTGAACAGGCTATCAATAAACAGATGGTAGGAAATAAGTGTTATCATTGGTGGATTCTCCATGAGGAGTTCCTAAGAAGAGGCAAATCCTGCATGGATATCATGCAATTTAGTTTATGGAGAATATAAGAGATAATATGACATTATATGACAAGATTTGTTTTTGGTCCTTTCAAAAAATCTCTATTTGAAGATAATTAAGACTCTTTTGTTCTCATGGAAAGTCATGTTATGCAGAAAATTCTACCCTGTCAAAGTACCGGTCAGATTGCCCTGACGTGCTCTTGTAACCAGTCTGAAGTCTAACCATGCACCCTTCTGTCCTGGACACCTCTCACATGACGTGACGCCCATGTCTGAAATGCGTTTTGTGTTGAACCAATCTGTGCTACAATTAAATGGCATTTCTCAAAGTAATTAACATTGCTATAGGATAGCAAACACAACAGTTGTCTAGCAGAAGAATAATGAAAATAAACGCATAGCTTCTAGTTCTCCAAGTACTGTGATGTTTCCACTACAAGTCTTTTTATTTTTTGTTTAAACTTTGTTTATTGAAAGCATATAGCTAGATAAAGATCCAGCAATATCACAATATAATACATAGATTACAAGGCTTTACATTTTGAAATATATCAATCAATGAGAAATAAGAGAAGACAAAAGTAAGAAAATACAGATATGGAGAAAAAAGAACTAGATAAAGAGAGGATAGACAAGGGGTCAGGGGTGGGGGAATACCGGATGACGGTGGTGGGGGGGGGGACCATATACATCTCACATAGGGTCAGTGGCCTTGGAGATTGGAGGCATCAGTGAAAAGAGATGAGGAAAAAAAGGGTGATATCATGGTAACCAAGCCAAGATCTTCCAATAAATATTCCATCATGGGACCCCCTTTGATGAGAAGATGTAACCTTTAAAACAATCAGTGACCTTGAATTCCAGCCAGAAGAACCAGGTGGTGTTAAAATCAGTGACTATCAGTGGCAAATCATCCATTGACTTATAGTAGTCTACTTGGGTATACTAGACCTTTTGAGGGGTGGAGGATCGGGGCATTTCCATCGGATGGTAATAACCGCCTTAGCCACGTTGATCGGGTAATTTTTTAAATTCACTAATAGGGATTTTAAACAAGTTGAGGAGCCTGGAAGCTGGTTCCAAAGGTACTTCACTGTCTAGAATGGTATTAGCAGCGCAAACTACCTCAATCAAAAATTGAGGTGGACATTCCCACCAAATGTGCAGAGCATTAGAGCACCTCCAACATATACCCAGAGGTATTCGGGTACATCTTCTGAAGTAAACTCAGATGTCAACACCACCGTGTCAATATTTTATATTGTGTTTCCAGTACAGAGGTACTGATGGCGCATACATGGGTAAGCTGGAAGACCTTCTTCCATTCTTCTACAGAGATGTTTCGATTTAGATCCTATTCCCAACGTCTGGTGAAATGTGGCAGTATAGAAACATATTTTTCTACTATGAGTTTATACAAAATAGATATAGCGTGGGAAGGGGTAGAAACAGTCACATAAAGCCTCAAAAACAGTAAGGTCTCTGCGTAATAGCTTTATTCGTTTTGCAGATTGCAAGAGGTGTCGGAGCTGCAAGTAACCCCGAAATTCATTGTTGGGTAAATCCCATTTACATTTAATCTCAGCGAACGGACAGATGCCCTTTGAGTCCACCAGCTGGCTAATGTGAAGACCACTGTTCGTGAGCAATTGTGAAAGGAAGGTAAGTGTATACCCGATGGGAAATCCGAGTTTGCTAAAAAGGAGGTGAGTGGTGAGATCTTAGAAAAGATGTAGGGCATGGTTCTCAATTGTTTCCAAGATCTTAGCATGGGTGAAGTAGTTGGATGAGTGAGCAGGGACAGATTCAGCAACCAGAGAGCAATGTTGGATGGGGACTGGAGGAAATTTTCCTCTATTGAGACCCCATGTTTGCTATCTTTGGTTCTGGTCTATTCTAATATTCTGTTTAGCATAATGGCATTGTAATAGCTAGAGATGTGTGGTAGTTGAAGACCCCTAAATGTTAGCATCTGAAAAAAAATTCTTGTTGTATATGGGGAGGGGGGCTTTTCCCCCACATAAAGCACCTGATCACACCCTGGACACCTTAGAGCCATTTCCGGAGGGATGTGGATTAGAAGAGTTTGCATGGTTTAGAGAGTAAAGTTTCCATTTCTGCAGATGACACTAAACTCTGTAAGGCAATAAAATCAGAGCAAGATGTAGCTTCTCTACAGAGGGACTTCAATAAACTGGAGGATTGGGCGGCCAAATAAAATATGATGTTTAACATAGATAAATGTAAGGTTATGGATTTAGGGATCAAAAACAAGCATGCAATCTATAAATTAAATGGAATTAATTTAGGGAAATCTATAATGGAAAAGGATTTGGGAATGCTCGTAGCAATAGTGCTCAATGTCAAGCAGCAGCTGCAAGGGCATATAAAGTATTGACATGCAAAACAGGGGCATAGATGCAAGGGAAGACTGTGTAATTTTGCTACTGTATAAATCGTTGGCAAGACCTCATCTTGAATACTGAGTACAGTTCTGGGCACCACTCTATAAAAAATATTTTGGAACTAGAAAGGGTTCAGAGAAGGGCGACAAAATTGATAAAGGGTATGGAGTCATTAAGTTAGGAAAGGTTAGCCAGTTTAGGGATGTTTACTTTAGAAAAGAGGCGTCTAAGAGGAGATATGATTACTATGTACAAATACTAAGAGTCAATACAAAGAACTTTCATGGGAACATTTTACCCCAAGGACTATACACAGTACAAGTGGTCACCCCCTAAGGTTAGTGTAGAGGAAGTTTCACGACCAGCAAAAGAAGGGGTTCTTTACAGTAAGGGCAGTCAAGATACGGAATTCACTACCAGGGAAGGTTGTGATGGCAGATTCAATACATATGTTTAAGAAAGGGTTAGACTAATTTTTAATAGAAAAGTGTATCCAGGGATACGACCATTAAATAAAATGAAGGATAGTAGTGGATATAGGGAAAAATAGGACTGCAATATTGGGTCTGGAAGAGTTCTTCCCAATTGAAACAGATCGGCGGTTGCTTAATCTGGATCAATTTCAAATAAAGTGCAGGATCGCAGGAGATCCAAAATAGGTTGAACTTGATGGACTTGTGTCTTTTTTCAACCTCATCAACTATGTTACTATGTTACATTATGTATAAGATTCTAGGTAATGTATTCATTTTGATCACACTGACTCTACAAATCCATGATAGGTGTAATAGGTCCTTCCCGTCCTTCGGGAGAACTGCGATATGGGCTTCTAGAGATTGTTTGGAGAATTTTGACTTGGCTGAAACATCATTAAATGAATGGTGGAGCAAGGGAACAAGCTGAGGTTTAAAGGTCTTAAAATAACGTGTGGTAAAGCAATACGGACCAGGGCTCTTACCCGCAGGAGACAAGGAGATAGCTTATTCCAGCTCCTGAGACGTAAAAGGCTGCTCCAAAATTTTCCTATTCTCCACTGAGAGTTGTGGGGACTTAACGGAGTTAAAATAGCTATTGAACTCCTCCGGGGCGATCCTGTCCCTCAGGTTGCGACGTGAAGCCAACAAAGTTATATAATTTTGAATAGTAAGAATGGAAAGTGACGGCTATTTTGCCCGTTTCAAAATAGGAATGTCCACAGTCATCTTTTATTAATTGGATGAATGAGATAAGTCTTTGGGTTCGTAGGGATCAAGACAACATTTTCCCTAGTTTATTGCCCCATTGGAAGAAGCGGTTGCAGCATTTCCGATAAGAAAGTTTAATTTCATCAGTCAGCAAGACATTCAATTCTGTCCTCGTTTCCATCAACTCTGTACATAGGTGCTTCGGTAAAGAGGACTTGAGGACAGTTTCCAGATCTTTAATTTTTTGAAGGAGACTATGAATCTGCTCTTCCATTTGCTGCTTCATAAAAGCCCCCAGTTGAACACATTTACCCTGGACATCCCATACAGAGATCTTGGAAATGTCAGGATTGTCAATGACAGTGATACATTCCTCAAGAGAGGACTCCAATTGGGATCTACAATAAGCATCTTGAAGCAAACATTCATTGAATTTTCAAGTCTAGTGCCAGAATGCCGGGTGTGGTAGGCCAATAGCTGCAAAGGCAGGAGCATGATCAGATCAGGTTGCTGAGTAAATCCCTGCTTCCTGCAGAAGGTGTAAGTGTCTGAGTAATAAAAATATAGTCTTGGGGGCATGGTTTGGACACCATTGAAAGTAGACATGCCTCTTCTCAGCTCTGCTCCTGGCCGTCCTAAAATCCAATAAAATCAGGGCTATCCATGAGATCCATGGGCCACCTTCTGCAGAACCGGTACCCGCACAACATCAAGGGCCTGCAGACACAGCTTGGGACCTCTCAGAGCCAGTAGCTACATGCCACACCAGCTGCGGCCTACCACGCTTCAGTGACCGGAGCAGCCATGCCCTCTTTGGCCACGCCGCTCCACGTGCGGCCCCCCTCGCCCTAAAAGATGCCCCACATGTCTCCTCTTCTAAGGAAGCTGCCATGGTTGTGCCGCACCAATCATTGCAGTGACCTGGAGGTTTACACTGGTGTCTGGCAGGGTCACGTGGTCACGCTACCCAAGAAACCCCAGCACTCAGGCAGACACCACAAGCAGGTCGCCTCCAGTCAAGCCAGCATCCAGGACTTCCTAGCTGTTTGCCGGCCAGAGGAAGGAGGATGCGCAGCTGCCCCACTTTGCTTGAAACAATGCACATATCGGGTGCATGTGGCTGTGTCTTTTTCTTTCCATTTCTTGCAAGAGCCTGCACTCCACTTCATAGTTAGCAACTGCCCTTGGTGTCTCCCCCAACTTGAACCATCACTAGAGTGTGGAGGCTGCTTCCTCACTTTCACCATTCATCTGGGCTCACCCCCGGCTGACAGCAATTCATGTGCCCCTGTCTCCCCAACAGATTCCATAAAACTTATGTGGCAGCTTACATTCTAGCCTGCATAATCAAGCTGGGAAATCTGAACAATTGTGAGATTGACTTTGTGTATGTATTTCAGAATCTCTGACGCCACCTGGTGGCCATAAGTGATATCCCACCTTCACTCTCCATAATATTACTTTGGTGATTTCCATTGCTGGGAACACAAGAAGTTTCAGGAGAGGATTGTTTACAGGTGCTGCATGAACACATGTCCGCATTCCAGCATCCGGTAGCCTCTAAACCCCGCCATGCTCTGACTCAATGTGGGTATGTGGCTGGCCGCTCATCCCTACTTATATTATTGCTGACTCATGCTGCTGCACTTGAAGTAACCTATCTCTATCTTCATGGGCAGAGACAAGACGGCCACGGCAAAAACAGAAGGCATCCGTGGTAGGGATACCTCCCCGCATCCTGATATGCGACAGTTCCTCAGGGGAGGGCCGCCATCAGGGGGGTACGGGCAGTACTGCTGTGAGGGGCCCAGACAGTCGAGGGAGCCCAGACAGACCTCTGTCTGTCTGGGCTCCCTGGACTGTCCGAACCCCTCAGTCTGACCGTGCTGCCCCTTCTTCTCCGCGATGCTACAGCTCCGCCTCCCAGACTCTGATAGGCTGGGAGCATGGTACAGTGACGTCATCACTGTGTGCCACGCTCCCAGTGTATCAGTGACTGGGAGGTGCAGCATCGAAGAGGAGAAGGTAAATTAATTAGGTATTCATTTTATAGGAGAGGGGCAGATAGAAGAGGGGACATTAACTGTGCCTGGTGGGGGGTGGAGGGGGACAATAACCATGGTGGTGGGGGAGAAGGGGACTGGGGGGGACATTAACTGTGACTGGGGGGGCAGAGGGGGACATTTACATTGGGAGGAGGGGAACATTTACTGTGATGAGGGATAGGGGGCGCATATATGGCGAAGAGGGAGGGTGGCACATGTATGGGGAAGGGAGGCCCTGCCAGATTAATTAGTACTGGGCCCCACAGTTTCTGATGGCAGCCCTGCCTCAGGGTGTCTAACATTACTTCTGACTCAGATCCTCTTCCAGGTAGCACAACACTGAAGCGAACCACTAACCCAGCATCCATTTTCACCTCCCGGGGACGCTGCACATCTGCACAAGAGTCTCTAACATATCAAATCCTTGTCAACCAAGCAGGATATCATGGACTTGGAACATAAAATGCAAGAGACAGTCTCCACCGCAGTCTCAAGCATACATGCTGACATCTTGCACCTGGCTGCTAGGCTTACATTCTTGGAGGATGACAGAGAACTAATGACTATGTTGCTAAATTACAGGAGGCAGTATCCGACCAGTATTCTGAAATTAGGGACCTTACTTCAGACGAGAGAGGATCACCTCAACAATCAAGGACGCTGCAACAATGTGCGGATATGGGGCATCTCAGAGAATATCCCTCCTCAGGGCATTGTGGATGTCCTCACAAACATCTTCAACGAGGTGCTGGGGCTTTACCAATCCACCCAAATCACCTTTGATTGGGCCCGAGCTCTGTTCTTCAAAGCTCTTGCCACAGAAAAACCCAGAGACATTATATGCAGACTGCATTACCATTCCCAACAGGAAGAGATTCTGAAGAAAATCAGGGACCTTGATGGAATTGACTTTAATGAGTCCAGATATTTCAAGATCTCTCCTAGCATACCCTACAACAGAGGTGCTCTCTAAGACCTTTGACTGAGGAGCTCCGTAAATGCGATGTAAGGTATCGCTGGGGATTCCCCTTTAGCCTGCATGCCACACATAATGGAAAGCATACATTACTAAGAGACCCCTCAGATCTTGATAACTTTTGCTCAACTCCCAGGATATTTCCCGGGTGCCCTTGCCAGAATGGCAGGAGGGTTTCACCAGACTTTTCCTCAGCGGGAGCTATGGCAACAAGTCTGTCAGCCGAGCAGAAGCCCCAGGGACACTCTTGCCTGCAACCCAAGAAACACCCCTTGAATTGTGAGCTGGTCCCGATGGACTGTTCCCTTCTAATCGCATTGAGCGGATTGCAAATGTTTCAGTTTCACTGGACCTACACGAATTGCTCAGCTTTACGTAACCTTGTCCTATTTGTGATGAAGACTCATTATAGCCTTGCTGATGTTACTTTATTTGTTCTTTAGGTATTTTTACATAATTATATTACTGCCGCTTAGGGCAGTGTCTTTTCCTATGCGATAACTATTTTTGCTGTTCGATTTCTGCTTAGCTTACCTTACACCAGTTGTTTTTCCTTTCAGATTATAGTTCATTTTCAGTTTATATGTTAAGCTTAGTATTTCTGCATGTGGGGGGAGGCCGCCATGGCCTCGCTCTTTACACTGCTTGATCCTTCATACATATCACCATGTACTCGGTTGATCCCTACATGGTCCACAGGTGCGGTACATTATTCTTGTTTCTGTGCTTGTCCTATCTCTCTGATGCATGTTTTGTGATCCATAACACTTGACTTTCCCACCATAACTATCCTTTTCAAGTTTCTCTCTCATGGCTCTTTTTTTATATTCCTCATTCCTCATTTGAAGGGACATATTGGAAGTGTGGGTTTCCTATCATCACAATATCACTTTAAATGTATTTCTATGCATCTTACCAGTTCAAAAGCTTCTAAAAAAAATTATTGAACTATTTAGCTCAGTATACTTTTTTTTAGCCCCTTACGATCTGGATTTTGTGTCTTACAAGACCCCTCTTCAGATTTTGACTGTTGATTACTCAATACTCTTTCAAATTGTGCATGCATTGGGCATTCACAATCAAGATCCTGCACGGTTTACCTTATACCTATAAGTACTCACTCCCTTTCTGGAACGAACACGAGCCCTTCATCAATCCTGTAGTGTCTTGAAGCTTCATAACGGGCCACTAATCTTCTCCATACAGACACTTTCTGTGGAAGACCTCATCAGGTCATGTGACTTCAATCATCATCATCCTTACAGATGATACAGTAGTCTGCTTGTCTGTACTGCAGGAATAATTGCAAAGATCCTTTCTGAATTTCTTAAGATTATTTTATATGGATGGCCCAATGTTGACTAAAAAACAATTTATCCAGAACAGAACTTGTAATCTTTCCACCTAAATGTATCCTGTATCCCAGCACACGTTGGATAAGATTATGCTTGATAGACCTGACATAATTCCAGTAGTTTCAGAACGTGGCAGAGGGTTTACGTTTGATTCCTTTCTCTCCATTTCATATAAGCTTTGTTGCTTAAACTTGCCATTACTAACATTGGCAAAATCCACCACTTCTGCTCCAATGCCACAACTAAAACGCTCACGCATACCCTAATTCTTTCTCATTTGTACTACTGCAATCTTTTGCTAACCAGCCTACA
This sequence comes from Mixophyes fleayi, assembly GCF_038048845.1. Lineage (NCBI taxonomy): Eukaryota > Metazoa > Chordata > Amphibia > Anura > Limnodynastidae > Mixophyes > Mixophyes fleayi. The sequence goes on from NC_134410.1 coordinate 35,188,489, forward strand.
TAATTCTTAGCTCCATCATATAAAATCTACTTTTTAATTTTGCTGCTAGAATTGTTTTGCTCTCCCCCAGATTATTTTCTGCTCACAGGATTATAAAATCACCGTTGTGGATTCCAGTAATCTGCCACATAACCTACAAAGTCCTTATTCTTAACCTTTAAAGCACTACAATCAATGGCCTTACATCTAATCTCTTTCTCCATATGTGCCTGGGCTTATTCTTCACTACTTCTTAAGCTGCCCATTCTGTCACAATGCTGTAAAACATTCTCAGATTGCTAACCTATGGAAGCCGTTCCTTTAAACTACCTTATATCTACTTCTAAGTTAAGATGAAATAATTTTTCCTTAGTCAGTAGCAAGATTTAACATTTGCCTTTTTTTCCCGTTTGTATCACATCACACTTTTCGACTGTAAGCTCTTCAGAGTAGGGTCCTCTTTCCTGATACGTTTCCTCCCATTGTCCTTGTGTCTCCTTATAATGTGCTGTATACCACATGGCACCCTATGAAATTTATGGTTATCCACATTAATTCTATTTATATCATACACCTCTTACTATCTTATCATTTGCATTAAGACTTCAGGTTTTTAAACATCCTTTTAAGTCTATTCAACTTTAGATTTACTGATAAATGACCAGTGCCCTCGTACAACCTGTAAAAAGCTTTGTAAATAATGGGAAATACAACATACGGCTTGTAATTCTGCTGCATAGTTACTAAGAGATGTCACATAGAAGTCTTACATATTGAATTAAAGGACTACAGATGAGATCTAGTGACTTTTAACATAGGCTCTATTAAAGTCCATTAAATATTAAGTGCAAAATCAAACTTTAAATGCACATTAAATTAGATGGAGAGAAATTCCCTAAACTGATTCTTCCACTGGATAAGTAGAGGTCATACAATACCTCCAGCCTGGTTATTCATATTAATAGATGCATATCCTGGAAGCATCGGTAATTTTTAAAAATGATCTGCTGACATCTTGTCGTCCCTGTAGTGTTTCAGGTCAGCTTTGTAAGTACAGGTTAATTAATACCTAAGGTTACTTACTGAGGAGATACGGATGTATACTTCAGCCTATTCTTCCCTAGGAGTGTTGGGATTTTATATCACTCAAATATGGAGATTGGAACAGAATTTAAGAAGCAAATTATTCCATTTGTCTCTGGATAATGTAATAGCCATTAAAAAGTTTCCTCATATACATAAAGTCATTGAACTTCTATATATTTGCATAATCTCAGAGGAGATTTACACTCATTTAAATTTAAGGTCGCGTCACAGGGTTGTATAACATGTAAGTTTGCAAATAAGTAGCTTGCAGATCAGCAAGTGTCACACCATTATCATTATAATAATGTTTATTTATATAGCGCGTTTCTCCCGATGGAACACTCTGCAACAATGTTATGTGAGTTCTATCTTGGACACTCTCATATCAGATCCGATTCGGCACACACACAAACTAGGATCTATTCCTGGCAGAAGCCTGTTAGTCTACTAGTATGTTTTCGGACTGTGTGGGAGGAAATCGAAGTACCCAGAGAAAACCTACACAGACATGGGAGGAACACAGATAGCCAGGCCATGGTGGGAATAGAACCCATGATCCCAGCGTGGTGAGACAGCAATGCTAGCCACTGTGCCACCATGGGATACACTCACTATTTGAAAAGTCATACTAAACCCTGCACACAAGTTATCGCAAGCCCTCATCGCCATCCCTTGCATCCTTTTGAGTCACCATGACATCTCATGACAATTTGATTCCTGAAGTCTCATACTAGATAAGACTGTGGCAAGAGTCTGTCAGATTCACAATCACTATATATAGGGGTGAATTTTGCATTCTTTGACTGATTTAAACTCTATCAACACTTTTAAATAAGTCTTGACAAAATTATGGGTCTGCGCTTATTATAAATACACACAGAAAGGACTAAAAGGATTTTGGTACACCTAAATAGGAATTCTTAAACTGCAGAGTGACCGAACTTCATGGGAGACACAACACATGATGGCACATTCTTAATCATTTTGACTGCAACTCATTTTAAGGTTCAACCTAAGTGTTTCCCAGTTGGGATCCCACTATCCTTGCACACCATGGCTGCATGCAGCTGATCTTACGCATTTATAATTCTGCACAGTGTCATGTGACAACCATGGTAACCACAGTCACATGTAATGCCGCTCTGAGCTCTGTCTGCAGTGTGATAATCTCCCCCTTGTTGTCAACCATCTGCCATAACTTGACATCTTGAGAGCTGTGAGCCTGTCATATTTGTCTGCTTGCCAAAGAGATTTTGAAAAGGAAATAATAATTGGGGATTACTGCTTTAAGATGTTTAAGATGATGACAGTGACCAATCTTCCGCCGCTGCAATACTTGCCTACCTAAGCCTGGGCCTACGCTGTCAGATATCATAGAAATAGATCAAAGAAATTCTGTGTAACACAGCTGAAATATGTATGCAACTACTACTTCAACATCACCATTTATTTATACTGGGCTAATTTTGTCAGCAAGCAATTAACCTGCTTGTATGTTTTGTTAGGTTTTGGGAGGAAACCCACACAAACACAGGGAGAACATACAAACTCCCCACAGATAAGTCTCTGGTCGGGAATTGAATTCATGACCTCAGTGCTGTGAGGCAAAAGTGCTAACCACCAAGCCACCGTGCTGCCTTTCGCTCAGATGAAGACATCTGACCATGTAAGTGGTCATCATCCAACTGCGCTAAGGAAGCCCAGTCTGTTTACACACATGTAAGAACAAATCTTATAGCGTTCTGGCTGCTCTGTGATCAAACTAGCTTGTGTATTTACGGCTTTCCATAGCATGATGTTTCTCCCAGTGGAAAAAAGGAAAATGGTAAGTATGCCACTGTCTACACGAACATGGCATAGACTGGTCACTAAAGTGTGGTACAAATACCTAACATAGTATAAAATTACCTCTCAACAATTTCCTGTCCATTCCAGCAGGATGTGTCATTTTCAACAACAGTGCTGTGACGGCAGACGAGTGCAGGCATGCTGCCATAAAAGTGACTGTAGGCTTTCAACTTCATTATAAACTCCCTGGAAAAAGAACAAAGACTGTTAGCAATGTCACGCTATAATCTGCTTAATGAAGCCATTAAAGGGACACGAACATGTTTTTTTATTTATATTCTGTGCTTTTATTAGTAGTGTCCTGTGCTTGATACATAGAAAAATAAAATGGCAAGTTAATGTTTTCTGCTATATTAATTTGCAATCGCTGCGTTGTAATCCCAATGTACCTTTATTAAGATGGCCATGCAATCTATTACCGGTGGCGGTATCTGTCACCTGACACAATGCTGTATTTTGGCCTGAAAAGAAGCAGATTTCCCAACAACAATCAAAAATAAAAATTAATTTTATAATTGTTGGTCATGATAGTAAGTGCAGTTGGAAGTTGATTCCTATCTGCTTGTGTGTGAATTCATTAGCTCACAGCACTAATGGGGCTAACTCACTTTTTTAATTAATCCAGCCACCAGGCCCAAGAGATGAACAGCGGGATCTCTATCATTTGGTCACTCAAGTGTGTGGCCAAATTAGTTAGGGATCCAGCTTGTGTGTGGTCAGGTTTAGAGCTTGGGACGGCAGCTTGGCTTTCCCTGCAGATATCTAAGCAATGTAACAATGCTGTTGTATAACAATGATAGCACAGCTAGCGATTACTTTGCTGGACGCTGGATGCCAACAACTATTGAGATAAAACCTCCATCATGTAGGGACATTTATTTTAAGAATAAAACCGTAAGAATATTCAATTGTGCAAAAAAAATCTCAACAAAGTAGATCACAAACATTATGACAATGAGGGTCACTTAACAAACAGATACAGAGCTGCTCTAAATAAACTCATACCCTGTTGGTATTTGGAAGATGACCACTACCACCTGTGCACACAGTCACCTTACCACCACCAATGAAGCCGGAAGAGATCCAGACAATTGGCCCAAGGGGATGAACATCTGGATCTTGTGCAATTCGGCCGGTTGCAGCAGAATCAGCCCATGGCCAGCTATATTGCCCCTTACATTCAAAATGATCCAGGATGTCACACGATTGCGGGTACTGGGGGGGTTAGAGAGGTGAATCACACTGAGCTGGTGCAGGATCTAGAAACGTTTGTTTCTCCTACTTGAATGGATGAGAGTTTAGATTTTTCTTTTTATTGGAGACTTTAATTCTCTGTTAAATATATCTAATAAAAAGCCATCTCCATGACAGTGGGGTCTATTTAATAAGTGGTGAAGAGCCAAAAGTCCTGGGTAAAAGCTGGCAAAAAGAGGGTTAACACTGGAGAAATCATAGACTTCTCGGTCATTAACCTAATTACCAGGACTTACCGCTGTCCCTCTATGGGGACAGCAGCATTAGGTAGGCTTATTAAGCTACGAAAAGCTAAATCTCAGCATGGGGCTTTTTCAATGGGATCCTGCTGAAGCCTCTCTGACTTTGCTGGTTCCCTTCTGGGAGGAAGCGTTATGTGCATGTGCATAGTACTTTCTCCATTGGTCGCAGAAAAAGGCTAACAGTACAAGGAAATAAGTCTTTGTTGAGGAGGGGGTCTACCCCGCGGCTCCCATAGCAGCCCCATCATGGCAAACTGCAGCGGTACTGCATTATGTATAAGCGATACATATTGACACCTACCGCTCTGGGGTCATAGACCCCAGCGTAAGTTATTTATAGTCGCTGTGTAACATCACATAACAAATTTGGTGTTGGCTAAAACCTATTTGTTTCCAGAGGAACCCCATAATTCACTTTTAACAGCATATATGTATGATGGGTTCCAATTACAGTGACCCCATTTTTTTCTTCCAGTTAAGCCTTCAGGCAATCTGCATTCACTGGAATAAAGAACCACATAATCTTCGTCCCGTAGATGAGTATGTGTACTCACAGCACAAGACGTGGGGTAATATGGATATATTTTTATGTACTGTACCTCCTTTTTCCAGACAGTGTCTCTTCATTCTCTGTGTTGGCCTTCAGTATCTTTTTATTAATATAGGAATCTGCTCCAATACGCACCGACCTTGACACTCTTTGCTTTGAAGTACCGCACAATTTATTCACCTAAAAAAATTAAAGGAAGAATTGTTAGCATTTCATAAAACATAAATTCAATTATTTACACAGCAGATTTGACCTCCAACAAATTCTTGATAAGATAACATGTTTTTAATTTGGTTCATACTGTAAAAAGAAACTTACAGATAAAGTTCAAGGTGTTACATGTTCTGTGAAAATTACTGAGATATCATCACAATACATTTTGTTAATGTTGTGAGAAAATATAAACATGAAAACAGCAATATTTAAAATAACTGCAATCATAAAATAATAAACATAATAAAGCTATTTATTCTTTCTAAATGAAATAAATTGTTGTTGTAGTTTATTAACTCTAAAGAGTATAATAATTAAATCAGAAGCCTTTGATCTTAATCCTGTCATTTAAAAGGGAAGTATATTACAAAGACTAGCAGCAGCAGCCAAAGAGTAATTGTGAAAAATGCATAAGGAAATGCATGCCTATAGGCAAAACACTACATATCCCAAGATGCTCAGCGACTTATTAACCATAAATTATTCTTCACAGGAGCTGAGTGTCAAACATGCAAGTTACTCCCTGTGATCATTTACATTTAGGGCCACTTACACAAATTTAGATTTGGGTGTAGGCAGTGGTGGAAGTGGGCTGGTATACGCTGGTATGCCATATCGCCACTTCTACTGTCTTCACTGTAAAACTATCATATTCCACTAACTTACATTTTCCATACCGCCACTTCTAAATTTTCACTATGACCACTGGGTGTAGATCCATTTTTGTGACATACACATTCCTTTACTAGATTCTATATTTATATTTGTGCGATCTTAGACTTGCCCACTGTGTCTGAAAAGGTGAAACCGAGAAAAGCAAGCATTAGATGAGTACAGGAAGGGCACGTTCAGTGGCAGAACTACCATTGGTGCAGCAGGTGCGTTGCCCATGGAGACAGTGGGGCCCACTGCACGGGCAACTAGCAAGCTGTGGGCCCCCCAGTTCCCTCTTTCATGCACTGGGGCCCACAGCTAACTAGCTCCGCTTCTGGGCATGTTCATGTACATGTAGCATACCTCCAGGAGATGCAACCTACTTAGACATTTAGGAGGAGCGCATATTTTGCAGAAACTCACTTCTGATTGGCTGCTTGCTATTGACCCTTTCAGCTGATAGTACTTCATTCATTAGTGTCGCTGCTATATCATATCAAATCAAATCTCTTTGGATTACTGATCATAACTTTAATTCCTGACCATAGCCTTATTTGTGTGGTGTTTGTGTGTTCTCTTCATGTTTGAGTGTGTTTCCTCCGGGTGCTCCGGTTTTCTCCCACACTCCAAAAACATAGTAAGTTAATTGGCTGCTATTAAATTGAACTTAGTCTCTCTCAGTCTGTGTGTGTCTGTTAGGGAAATTAGACTGTAAGCTCCAATGGGGCAGGGACTGATGTGGGTGAATTCTCTGTACAGCCCGGCGGAATTAGTGGCGCTACATAAATAATACCGTAATAACGGTAATAGTGCGCGGAGCACAAGATTTTTGGCGTTTCCGCCAACAATTGAATATGCCCCTAAATCTCTCCTGCAAAGTCGCAGAATATCGGTTTAATTCATTTACTCCCAAGTCCCTTAGGATAACCAGACCATGCTCTGCTTGTTGCAAACGTATATTTTGCACCACTTCAAAAACTAAGTTGTAAAGCCATATACTACCGTGCACTGCTGTGTGTAGAACACCAAAAGGGCAATTTCAACCCGCTTCAACCTGCCTGGAACCCCATGCAAACAGCTGTGTGATGGTCTATGCCACAATATAAGATTAATGTAAAAAAGCAAGGGTAGCAAAAGCGCAGTGGGAGATGCAGCCAAAGGAGTGACTGTGCTTGCTCCATCTACAACTCAGTACCCCCTGACTGTGCCATGAAAATGACATTTGCTGCTTCAAAAGCCTGCTAACAGCAATACTCACAGCGGTATGAAGTTTAGACTGAGAATTTGTTACAGAGAGAAAAGAACAGAACTCCCACATAACACCCAAACAATTGCTACATTCCTTTTAGCAAAACCTGCTGTTTAATGGACCTCTTTTTTATAATTATGTACATTTTTAAAAGGAAAGAAATAAAAAACAAGAGAGAAAGTAATATAAACAAGTGGCCACTAGGGGTAGCTATAACCCAACTTATTTAGATTTTTATTATAAGATTTTCTTTTTTAACCCCTGGCCTGCATCAATGGATCTGCGGCTGTCTTCCATGATCAGTATGAAGTTTTTGACTTTTTTGGACTACATAAAGACTCTTATTTGTAACAGGCTCAGATCATTGGGATATGACAAAGTGCTGACGCTGTAACCTAATGGAACTACACTATTCATCTTGCTTTTGGGAGTCACAGATTAATCTCTCGCTTCTCCAGATTTTCCATCCATGAATATAAATGTACTTGTTACATATAGAGGAAGAACATAAAATGCTATTAGCCAGGTACAAACTCTGTCATTACTAGATTACATTATTGACAGCAGGCTGAACTTCAGCCTGGTTCCCATACATGATCACCTTGTCTGTGATTATTAGTCTGAGAGAGTAGGAATGGCACGGACCATCATAAGGTGATGGATCCTATACAATAGTCATGTACACAAAGATGTAGTGTAAATACAACAGGGCACACGGTAACGCTGTGCATACTGGGGCACCAGGGAATAGCTGTCGTCATAGCTGCCCCATTACCCTCAGACAATCTCTTGGCACTAACTGCAGAGTCTGCAAAACTGGAGCAATATATTACAGTTACCACATATTTAAGTTTACATGAAAACACATAGAAATGTAAACCTTTAAAAGGTAAAATTAGGTCTAAAACAAAAGCTGGTGATATTTGGAAATAGATTGGAGTATACAGTTTCTTAATTAAGTTCCAAGGGCTGCTTGTAGAACCTTTATTTTTATACACAATGGAGTCTTTACTAAACAGCGGTACCAATTAGTTTGCGTCGCTATCGATCGCAGTGATATATAATCATCATCAGCTATTTATATAGCACCACTAATTCCGCAGCACTGTACAGAGAACTCATTCACATCAGTCCCTGCCCCACTGGAGCTTACAGTCTAAATTCCCAACCATACACACAGACAGACAGAGGGAGACACTAGGGTCAATTTTGATAGCAGTTAATTGACCTACCAGTATGGTTTTGGAGTGTGGTAGGAAACCCACGCAAACATGGGGAGAACATACAAACTCCCCACAGATAAGGTCATGGTTGGGAATTGAACTCATGACCCCAGTGCTGTAAGGCAGAAGTGCTAACCACTAAGCCACAGTGCTGCCCTATATAATGCAGTGCCGCTGCAATTTACCATGCGAGGGCTGCAGCCCGACACTGCCAGCGAATGGGTAAAGTACTATGTGCATAGTGCTTCCTCCTAGAGAGGCTTCATGGATCCCACTGGAAAAGACCAGTAACGCCACACTGAGATGGCGTTACTTTGCTGCGGGGCGGAACTTTGTGTAGAGAACGTAATCCCTTTTCGTCTGACCGTTTTATATTAACGTTTCATAAACAACCTTCTGTGTGTACATAGAGATAGCACACTCATTCAAAAGAGAATCTATTATTTTAAAACGAATGATTCAATTCTTAAGAAATAATATATAATGGTGAGAGAAGATCAGAAGAAGATGTGGTTATATGCTCATGGTCTCATTGAGGTTGAATATGTGGGACCTGTCCTTTTTCGAAACAGTGTTAGAGACTATTCGTATATCAGAAAAGGGAAATGCACTAATGTGGTCACACTTGTGTAGATAAATAGAATGCCAATTTACACTAATTTAGTGTGTAATAGAGATACAATATCTTTTTCCTTCGTGGAGTTGGTACTTTCCTTTTGCTTTGCAAGAGAGAAGTGTTGTGGATATTTACTTTTAGACGGTTTACACTTTGAAAGGAGTGTCATTTTTATAGCTAAATATATACTAATATATGTATAATTTGTAGGCTGGACTTCACTTGTCAGTAGTGTTATTCTGGTCTTACAACTTCTACTTTTGGAGTGTATCAATAGCTTGAAACAATGTATTTGATTTAGGATTCTGCACTTCTGCCACATATAGTAAGGCCTATACCAACGCTTACAATTTAGGGATTGATGTATTGAGATATACCAGATGTACCAGTTTATGTTGGTTTTGTAAAGCGAAATCATAAAACATATATCATTTTTAAAAATATTTTTTCCCTTTTTCTCTGCTCCTCTTTACTCAAAAGTTATGTTACTTACACACATAAGTGATTCATACTGATGGTGTTGTATTTACTGTAGAACAATTAACTACTCACTTTATATCATTGTCTGGAGTTGTATAAATGCACCTTTCCGCTGATATTCTGTACTATGATTAAGCACCCACAGGCGTGATATGCATTAGAATCGGTAGGTAAGTCTTCCACTTGTTTGCTCTTATCTTAGATTCTTGTCAGCAATAAAGGTGGTTATAGTCGCAATCCGATCCGCAATGTTGTCATGTGTTCACTTCCATCCAATGGCATCCACAGCAGGGCCTGATTAAGGGTTCAGGACGCCCAAGGCTAATACGTTCAAACGCCACCTCGCATTCCACGCCACTAATAACGTAGGTAAAATCAAACTCCTCCTTAATTTAAAATTTGGCTTCCATCACCCTCCCCCGTACCAATGGTTATGTTGTCATGTTTCTGAAACTCTGCTCCATTTGGCTTTTTAAAAAGGGTCACAGCAATCTTTGTCATTTATTTTGTTGCCATTAAAATGAGAACTGTATAACATAACGGAGGTATGAAAGGTCTACTGAGGGTGAAGATGTGATGGTGGAGGTGGTGGTGGGTGCTGTCACGCCTGTTGTCATCCTTGTCTCTCCTACTGGATTTTCCTCAAGCACCGCCCAAGGATGACCATTACCATGGGAATACATCAAGATTAAAACCTTACTATGTTTTTCATTCATGTTTTCTTTTTTACTTTTGAGAACAACTCATCTCTTATATTTGAAAATTTATTTAAGTTTATACCTCTCAACATCACAATTTTGCACCCAAAAATGTATTCACTACTGACTGCCTGTGTGTACACAGAGCAAGGTCACAAAACGGACTAATGAACAGTACATTTTGTTGCATTTACAGAAGTGAGAGTACCTTGGCGTAACACAATTTCAATTGTGAGAGACAAACTACTCATTACCTGCCCAGAAATGTCTCTTCCTATTGTTGCACAGTTTTATAACGGACAATAAATATATAAAATGTATTGTCTTTGCATAGGATATCCATGTGACATGAACTTTGCTCAGTGATACTGTTATAAAAACCTATCCCCACTTTTCCTGTTAATTTGGGTGCATCAAATTTCTGCATCATTGGGCAATAAGCAACGTGAGGTGAAATTACCAACGGAAAATCTCCTAGGTAAATATGTATACATGGAAGCCCTACTTACACGAGTTTAGTATGTAGTGATTTCAACACGCAATAAATCATACAATTTCGAGCAGTTAAAACTTCATTCACTAGAGGGAGCTCCAGCACACAACATGTACTACTACTACTACATGGTTTTAACGTATGTTAGCAATACTTTCATGACTCATCCAGTTTATCTTCCATATGATGTCTATTATGTGGACATGTCTGAAGCCACAGTTACACATTCCAGGCTCCTTAAAGATGGTATTGGGCCAACACGATCTCTCTCTCATATCTATCTGTGGCGGCAGACTTATAAACTCATATGAGCCAACATTTTTCATGACTAAAGTGGCCCATTACTATGTATAGTTATACATTTAATCCACTGTATCTGTGCTGTCTGTCCTTGACCTTTGACTAGTATTCCAACTTCAAATCTGAACTACTATCTCTGACCTCGGCCTTTATCCCACTATTCTGCTGTCTGACAGCAGCTGCTTACCAAGACTTCATCTGGGGGCCTGTTTATTAATTAACAGGCTTTTTGTCCCGTTAACCATCATCTGTAATTTCCACAAATTTATTTAAAAAACTCATCCTGGGCCAGCGAGTCCCGATAGGAGGCTGTCCAGGCTATGACATTACTTACCTTACAACTGCGGCAGTCTGTCTCTCCCCTCCGGTTTTCACATGCACGATGTAAGGAGCAGAGCAGGAAGGCTGCAGTGAGATACACGAAGATCCCTCTACCGCAATGCTCTCCCCATAGGGTGTAATAGGGCGTTAGCACTTACCGTGGAAATCAGGTCCCGATGTGCCCTCCGCAAATTTATTAAAGGTGCATCGCAGCAGATACAATGGATATCTGCTGCTTTGCACTCATCATCATTTTTGCAAGCAGTCACCATTCAACAGTATGGTGACTGCTCTGGCCGCAATCTAACAAGTCCCGAAAAAAAATTTTTTGCGGGAACTTGTAATGAAGCTGGCGTACATTATCAAAATTGAAAAAATCCAATGCTGTCAGCTCTGCTCCGAAGAGCAGAGCTGGACAGCGCATGTGTGGAGGGATCACATGATCCATCCCTGTCACTCACAGCTCTCTCTCTGCAACGATAGTTGCAGAGACAGAGCGGGGATCTTTGTGCGCATGCGCAATTGAAGAATGAAGAGGAATGAAGAACACCTGGAGGAGATCCAGAGACAGCGCATCCCGAAGAGGCGAGGTAAGTGTGATTTTTTTTATCACAGAAACAGTAGTTTTTCGGAACTGCTGTTTCTGTGATCAGTTTTTAATAAATTTGAGAAATAGTTCAATCCTTATCCATGCGATAAGGATTGATAACTATTTCTCATTTTTGCCGATGAATGATAAATGTGCCCCATGGTTTGGAACCATGTCCGATGACAGAAGTTCAACACACAGAGCGCCGGTTACCTGTAAAAACATTTAGTGACATACTCTTATAAACTCCGGTAGGAAGTACAACACAACCCTTTGCATTGTGATGATAATCTCTGTTCTACCTCCTCCTTAGTGTGGCTTATGCCTGTTGAGGGGTGTAGAAGCAGATCCAGCCTCTGGCTTGTTAAATTGCCTTAACCATGGGTAGGCTTCACAAGAAGCCCTCGGTGACAGTCTGTTGACGGTGGTACAGCGGCAATAGTTTCTGCTGGCGTTAGCCTTTAATAAATAGGGAACAGCCCTATCTACGGCAAAAATACCCATGTTACCAGATTTAGAACATTTCTCTATTTCATAAACAGACCCCTACATATTACATTTTTGCTGTACCTAATAAAAGTATATATTTTCTATTATTCCTATCATAGCATGCATGTTATGGTTTCACAACTTCAAAATTAGATATATCATGTGGCAAATGCTAGGGACAAAATTCCTGAAATACGATGTAAGAGACCGATAATGTCATAAAGAAAGCAATCATTTCATGTTACTGCTTCTAAAGCTGGTTCTACACATTTTAGGACTTGGTGAAAACTAGATATATAAAAACACAGATTTGGAAGGGGGTGTACTTTTTTAAATTATCTATAAATTTAGAAAAGAAGGGAGTGCACTATGGTGAAGTATGTAAAAACAGTAATTTCTCAATGTGAATTTATGTACAAAAAATTCATATTTCTATAAAAATGCTTATCTGGCTGAATCCGCGGGATGAAACAATAGAAGACAGAACTCACGTGACTGGATAGAACACAATTTCGCCATACAACCGAGCAAACTTGTCTTAGGAACCAAAAAAAGGACAAAAGCAAGAATTGTATTTTATTTCATATATTTTAAGTTTAAACTCTGCACAAGATAAAAAGGTGAAAGCACTTATCCATAGTTATCCACTCTCCTGGAATGTCAGACTCACAGGAGAGGAGGGGTCCTCGATGATGCGATTTACCCTGGGGGCTGGGCCAAAATGATGCGATTCACGGCACCACACCTCCTCCACATCTGCAATTCGCCAAAATATAAATTAGGCAAGTGCACACCTATCTGATACTCCTAGAAGGGAAGAGAAAGTGAGTTGCTTACTGCTCCTCATGAGGTGTTGGTTGTAATTCCTTCTATTGAGAAGGGAGGCCAGCCAAGCGATACACAAACCCTTACCTCCCAATTGTCCCGATTTCAGCGGTACAGTCCTGATATTAGGGCTCTGTCCCACCTGAGGACTTGTTTGTCCCGTGAATGGGAATGTTGAGAGAAGGGAGGTATGTAATGTGCTGTGGCCGCCATTGTGTTGTGGCCACTCCCCCTTTGAGACATGGTCATGCCCTCGTACCGCTGTCAGGGACAGATATGTTGGGAGGTAGGCAAACCTCACATTCAGCTTGCAATTTCTTATTGGTCCTTCTGCTCACAACCATTCCAGCGATATAGTTTTCTGCTATACTATAGCACCAGAACAAAACTACTTTGGCATGCAATGTCTAGGGCTCCAGTGAGGGAAATAAGCAGGTCAGTGGATATGTAACATGTCACTGGGACAGCTGCTTTACGAGTCATAACTGAAAGGCGCTGCATACATCCTGTGTTGCCAAGTAGATACACTTGTGGCCACTTACATACAATCCCACTATAAACCTTCAATGTACTACTGTTATCAGTTGTTTCTGTTGAGTTGGACTGTGTGTTTTTTAATAAAGTTAACAATTATATATAATAATAGATCTTGTTGAGGGGCAGAGTTGTGTTAGGGCATGATGACAAATTAAGTTCCTGCACCTTTTTTTTTTATTAGGACGCAAATGATTGACCAAAGATGGTTGACAGACTTCAACAGATATATGAGATTGTGCAGTGCGCAACTTCTGATATTCTGAAATAGAAAACAGAGCTTTTCTGAAATTTGTGGAAAACAGAGCTCACACTCCAATCACAATATATACCGCCGGGTTTCTTACTCTTTAGGGCAGGCCTGCCCAACCTGCGGCCCTCCAGGTGTTGTGAAACTACAAGCCCCAGCATGCTTTGCTGGTAGACAACCAGTTGATAGCTGGAAGGGCATGCTGGGACTTGTAGTTTCACAACATCTGGAGGGCCGCAGGTTGGACAGGCCTGCTTTAGGGTATGTTTTATAGCAGTTTCAATAAGACCTACAGCTGTAAAGAAATTCAAAGCAAAGCAATTACTATACCAAGCATGATGCATCTCACATTGAGTGAGGTCACTGTGGTATTTTTCAAAGACTAAAACTGCCATAGGTGGAAACTGACATGCTTTAACAATTTAACATATTTGTAATTAACAAAGCATTATCTCTTCATATCTTTCAAAGCGGCAGTTATTCTGCATTCAGTTCCTTTTAGCAAATGATCCAAAGAACGTAAAGGAGCAGTTAACTTTGCAAATCATTATCCTGCTGGCGTACGTTAGGAATACAAAATTGAAAACGTCATTTAATCTGTAGCATGAAGAGCTAACTGTTCTAAAGTGTAATCTAGTGACTAAAGGTGATCAGGAATGGCTGCTAAGCTGTAAGTGACCGTGGTCAAGCTCTGCTGGGATCTGCTTGGGCGTTCCCCTCGGCTATTGAGGGGGTGCTGGATCCTGTACCTATGTGAAGATGTTCATTACACTCTTATGTCTACTAACTGCTGTTTGTTCCAGTGTTCAGCTTCAGCTCTGCAGCTCAATAATGTTTATCACCAGCAGACTGTTTATATAAATCTTCACGTGGGCAAGAACAGGGGTGATTTCGGGTGATTTCAGGTGCTCAAATTCCCCCTCTCCATCAATTTTAATATTTCCAATATTGTAACAAAAACCTGTTGCACTAGCATTACTAGTATTGTGCATGCACAGACTATAATCTGTACTATATATCCTTTAAGTAGTGTTTGTTCAGTATGTATATACATACAGATATAGAAGTAAAATTGGAATCCCCTATATCAATGTGCTGGATTGCTCCAGCTTTCACATACACGGACATTGTGGACTCTTTGTCCCAAGACCCAATACCACCAAGCTACGTCTCCTGTCATAGGTCTTGCCATTTGCATTTCTGCTTCTGTCAGTGTCATTAGCTTCCATTCCTGATCCTTGTTGCCATTTGTGGCTCTATCTGTCAATATTCTTTCTTTCTTACTTCATCCAGGTTACCTAACTTGTCTTTTTCATGTTCACTCTGATTTCAGCTAAGACTGCCAGTTACAGAATACTGCTGGGCTTATTCTGAAGGGAAAAGATGAGCTGTCCCCTAACGAGCAATGTGGTATTATCTCCCCTTTATTCTCTCTCTCTGTAGCCTTTGGTAAATTGCTTTCTAGTTAATTCCTCTCTTCCTGTTAAACACTTTATCGTTTCTGATCTCTGGATTAAACGATTTCCCACTGTGTCTCTTCAGATTTAGTTTGATCACCTTTGGCTTCGTCCCATCACCTGTCTGACATCAGATTTCACCTCTGGTTTCCCTCATACTCTCTTCACCCACTTCTCCTTTCCAGCCTCTCCCGTCACTTGGGGGTAAATTTATCAAGCTGTGGGTTTGAAAAAGTGGAAATGTTGCCTATAGTAACCAGATTCTAATTATCATTTATTTAGTACATTCTCCAAAATGACAGCTAGACTCTGATTGGTTGCTATAGGCAACATCTCCACTTTTTGAAACCCGCAGCTTGATAAATTTACCCCTTCACACTCCACTTCCCATCTAACACCGCTCATCTCTCTGGTGAGTGCAAAATGTTGTAATCTTCCTATTCCACGTACATTAGAGCCTCTAGTCTCATGTCACCTAGATATCGTCAATTGGCATTAAAAAAATGCACTACAAAATGCATCTGGAGACATGGGGACGCAAAGTGCATAGACCCCAAAACAGGGCTTTTAATGCTCAATCAATATTTCTATAGGTATCATAAAATGCTAATGTATGTTAATGCCAAGTGTGTGCTTAATGTTTTGCCTTCTTCATTTTCTAGAGGCTTTTTATTACAGATCTAAATCTGCCATGCTGCTCAACTGATTACAAAGCTTTAAACATACTGCTCAGTGTACTCTCAAGTGAATACTAATTAAGAGAACTAAATAAACATTTGGCTCCACTATTCTTAGTGATTGCCTATTTAAACTCATTACCTGCATCCCTAACTCATATGTATGCTTTACTGCATAATTTATAGCAACATATTATCCTGTAATACGCAGACCTAGTTTACATTTAACTTGTTTCATAGTTGTGCATAGAGTGACAGTGACCAAACCGGAATTTAAGTGGAATGGAATGTTTGCGTTCCACTTAAGAAACTAACAGCGGGTGGGACCACTTGGCCTACATTGTCTCCAAGTGCACCAAGTAACTACTGCTGGAGGGCCAGCGTTTTTCCCTTAAAACATACAGTTTTTAGAAAGGCAATTAAAATGTGTTTGTCATGTTTCACTATTCAAAGTCTCTAGATACTTTTACTGGTCATTAAAATTCTACCCACTTGAACAAACCAAACAAAATACATGGTAGAGGTCTAAGCTTGTAACTATTAATGAGTGCATTGTCCCTATTAAAAGCTATTACCAACTGGCATTTAAACGCTCTGCTTTACTTGCGTTTCAGCAAGTGCAAACGTGTAAAAATACACATTTGCATTCATACATGTGTCTGTGTGCATTGGAAATACAGTGGGGTTTTTTTTTTTTTGTTTCATTTCAATGTGCTTAATGCATTTTGATTCACTTGAAAAAGTCCATTGATCTCTATAGGAGCACATAGCGTACATACCATACTTGACAACTTTTGTTGAGTCCTTACGGGAGTTCCCAGAGAGGGTATATGTGGAGGGGGCGGGGCCTGACAAATCATGTCATTTTCATCAAAATTACGCGATTCATTGAGAAGTTGGCAGATGCAGGAGGTTGCCCTGCTCTCCCGGTAGCCTGGGAGACCTACCCAGAAGTCGGGAGTCTCCCAGAATTACAGAAAAGTTGGCAAATCTTATACATACCCACTAGGGATTAGCATAACAGCATTGGGCTGTATTTGTTCCATTTGTGTTAATGGTCCATTCATTCCTATGTCCCCTGCTTTCAGTGGGATAGTGTGCTACCTGTAGAAACCCCATGGAAATGAATAGGCCATAGGAATGAATGGACCTATACAGCAGTGGTAATTGGGTTTTTCCTACTTCAAAATCTTGCCTTTAAAGACATTGTCATTTTAAATTTAGCTGTCATAGTCGCCGATTATACCAGCAAGAAGCAAATAGCGCAGTTTAATACATTTACCCCCAGGAGTACCAATTACTGTAGCAGGATAGGTATTCCAGTGATGAGTCCGACGTCGGGTGCCAACCTTAAAAAAGTCATTTTACCAAACTTTGTTCACACAGGGAAATACGCAGTAAACAAGATCATCACAAGGAGGCTGAGTTCCAAAAGAGTAAGTTTTTATATACAATCAGGCTCTAGAGACAGCAGAGAAGAAAATATCAAGGTACTATCTGTCTCCAGTATGAGCTGTTGAAATAGTGCAAAGCTCTATGATGGGGAGAGTAAGGGTATAATGATAAACTCAAGAAACCACCAGGGTTAACCCAATTCTAGCATGGTAGGTTATCACCCTAAGACAATTATGAATATCTGATTATCAATAACAGCAGTCATTGCTGATAAAATGCCACTACTCATATCAAAAGTAAGCCAAGCTATTTAGTTTTAGTACAATAAAAATATACACAGCACCAAATAATGGACCATACACTTTCCTTTTGCCATTGAGTGACATCAGGAAACCTAAAACAAACCTCATTATTGGTCCTATGGTTCAAGTTCAATTAAATAACCGAAGTGTACTTGCAGACTTAATGGAACGTTTTCTTTTGTACGTCCAGTCTTGCTAAGTAATACAAGTGTGATTCCAGTTCTCAAAGACACCTTATTAAAATGTTGGGGAAAATTAAATCTACCTAAAATAAGGAATGTTTACATGTTAAAATTCATGAGACTACCATCAGAAAAAGAAAAAAAAAGGGTAGTCAGGAGGACAAAGACCTTTCTCTCCCCAAAAAACATTATTGTACATGTTAGGTTTGCAAAGTTGCAGTTGAAGAAAACCCCGGAGTTCTAGACAATGTACTCTAGACAGACAAGACCAAAGTGGTGCTTGGTCTTAATACACAATGGCACGTTTAGTGAAAACCAAATAAAGTGCATCACAGCAAGAACCACATAGAAACCAGCAAGCACATTGATGGAGGGATGACTATTTCAGGGTAGTTTAGCAACCATGGGACTTGGACACCTCGCAATCATTGAGTCCATTGTAAACGTCTCTATAAATAAGAATACGGAAGAGGAAAATGTGAGGCTATCTGACCGACAACTAAAGGTCAGTCGAAGCTGTATAATGAAACAGGCCAATACCTAACAATTTAATTTTTTTTTAACATAAATCACCGTGACAGGCTATAAAAACAATGTTGGTATCCATAATTTTTCCTTGGTTTGTTTCTGTCAGGTTGCTATCAATAATTTATAATTCTGTACAGTACCCTGTGACTGTGCTTGACATGGACTACCATGGCAACCACAGTCACATGGCAACTGATGGAGTTGAGCAGAGAGGTTTTGTAATGCCCCTCTTCTCCCCGCTCTGCCTTCACATGGCATGCTGAGAACGGTCTGTTTCTGGCAGCCATACTTTGTGACCTCCAGAAATATCAGATGAATGCTTAAAAGGTACTTAATTTGCTATTTAAAAATAATATATATGTGAGAATGCTGCTTTAACATTTGCAATGGCTTTATTAAAGCTGTTTAAAAATTACCGCTCTATGAACTACAATTAGCCATCACTATTAATGCATTTTCATAATTAGATCTCTTCTTCTCCATTAGAAACTTAATAGCAAATGTAAATAATTACACAAAGTAGATTGAGTGTGGATTACAGCTGTGTTTAGTATTCATACTAGATACTTTTGCTGGTCACTTCGCTAATTATTATGGACTGAATTTATCAATGTGAATAAGGTGTCCTAATGCTCTACATCTTTAGAGTTAATTACAGCATTAGGGAAACTAAAGTATTAATTTCTTTCATCCATTTCTCTATTTCCTAATACAATCATGGTCATCTTTGCTGAGCTCCTTAATAACAACTTATTTCATACAATAATGTCTTTATTATAAATTGTTACGAGATCTCCTTTTTGAGTTTGTGGTTTGGGAAGCAATTTTCCATTAAATGATTGATAGCCATTTACTTTGAACAGATGAAAAGTATAAAATTCTTTGTTCTGTTTTTGTAAGTTATCATATATTCTGGGCTGTTTATTAGTAAAATCTATTCTTTGGATATGTGTTCAAGGTGAAACCTAATTTATATATTATGTGTTAATAAAAACGTCCTTGAAACATAATATGATTACTTTGTTCTAGGCAATAAAACATATTTGGTCTTTTGTTTTTTTCAAATAAGGAGTTAGAGATACATGGTTATTGCTCTCAAACCACTCTTTTGCTTACCAAGATACTGCTGAGTCTCCAAGTAGACACCAGGGGAAGACAAGTCATCGCTGGGCAACCTGGCCACCATTGCTACCCTAGGACTTCCTCAGGCTCCAAGGACTTTACTGCAAGGGCACTTGTTGGGTTGTCTTAGGCGCAGCACCTTCTAATCTGGTACTTTCGCATTCACTTCAATATTTGGACTCTGGTGTCTCACCTATTTGAGCAATCATTGATTTCTGATGCTCCCCTATCCAGCCCTTAGTTAAACAGCTATTCCTGATGAGTTCCCAAACAGTTGATTAATAGCTGCTTGGGTTCCAGCCCTACATTGAACTATAATCACAGTTAAGTGTTAAGCAGTATCATCAACAAGTAGGTATATAGCACTTGTGGTACCCGACTGTAAGAATCACAATAAAAACAGAGGTGAAAAAGATACATGTTGTATAGTGTTTACATTAGGAGTTGGCACATTCAATACTTGGCAGCAGACATGGCTCAGCGCATTCTACTTGGCAGTACATATCGCTCAGCGCATTCTACTTGGCATCGCATATCGCTCGGCGCATTCTATTTGGCGGCACATGTCGCTCAGCGCATTCTACTTGGCAGCGCATATCGTTCAGCGCATTCTACTTGGTAGCACATATCGCTCAGCGCATTCTACTTGGCATCACATATCGCTCAGCGCATTCTACTTGGCAGCACGTCGCTCAGCGCATTCTGCTTGGCAGCACATATCGCTCGGCGCATTCTACTTGGTAGCACATATCGCTCAGCGCATTCTACTTGGCATCGCATATCGTCCGTCACATTCTACTCGGTGGTACATATCGCTCAGCGCATTCTACTTGGCAGCACATATCGCTCAGCGCATTCTACTTGGCAGCGCATGTCGTTCAGCACATTCTACTCGGCAGTACATATCGCTCAGCACATTCTACTTGCCAGCAGATATTGCTCAGCACATTCTACTTGAAGGTAGATATGGTTTAACATTTAAGAGCCACCATATATGGGTCAGCATATTATCAGCGGCAGTGGGGTCTGTATATATAGCTGGCAATGGGACAAGAATTACAACAAACCCCACAATCATTTTTTCCTAATTAATGGGGATTTCCCTATTGACAATAATAAATTGGGCATGTGGCAGGCAGAACAAGGTACGCCATGGACCGATTAGGAGTGTAGCCAATGTTGTTTCATTTTTTTTTCTTTATTTAGAAATGCAGAGAACCATATTACTAATGTCATTATGGATACTTGCCTCCTGGGGTTTCTACCAGTGGCGGATCCAGGGGGGGGGGGGCGATCGGGGCATTCGCCCCCCCCCCCTAGCAGCAAAAAGCTAGGTCCCAGCTGCCGATTAAAACGGGAGGGGCGGGGCTAAGCGCGATCGGGGGGTGGGGCTAAATATGGGCCAGCCAATCAGAGTGGTCCCAGCCGACGACCACAACGGGAGGGGGCGGGGCCAATCGCGTGCGGAAGGCGGGGTTAACGCAGGCCAGCAAATCAGAGCAAAGGAGGGGCGTGATTATGCAAAATTGCCCCCCCTAAACATAAAGTCTAGATCCGCCCCTGGTTTCTACTACACCGCTTATACAAGTTTCTAGTGACTAAAGAAAGTTTAATGTCCCTAAGCAGCAACTGTAAGTGATGACATCACTGAACACCATTTAAAGGAGAGTATTTTCAGTAATGTACACACACATTAATGTCACTGTTGTACTATAGAGATATCAGGCTTTTACCTAATCTAATCTATTGCTGAAAAACATCTTTGCAATTTATATAAGTGGTAAGGGGAAACGGAACGGAACAATGCGTTATCAGCAATCTAAAGTCTTATAAAATGGATCATTCAGCACTTAGATTAGAATCAACTGAATTTTAAGAAATCCAATAAGAAACACAAATTCCTGTCATAAACCCTGGGATAAAGCACAAACTATAGTTTCCATGATTTACAAACAATATTTCACTTATAGTGAATACAGCCCAGACCAGTTTGGGTCTGGGCTCTATTGAATAAAATTGAATAAGTACCCAAAACAGATCACTACCACGGTTAGTGCCTCTAGTACTAGCACCTGCATAGAAGAGGTCCCTGCCCGGTCTCTCAGCTATCAAGGGAAATCAAAGAAACCTCTTGCTGTAAAGATCATTGTCTTACCTTCCATGTTATTTCCTTCATACAGGATGACATAAAAAAAAAAATGGTATTTCTAGTCTTAACATTAATCCTTTGCAGACATCGGTCCCAATTTGCTATAAAGTAGGGATGTGCACCGGCGACTTTTGAGGTCTCGTGTTTTGTGTTTTGGATCCGGATTTTCGTTATTTTTGAGGTTCGGATTTGTCTCGCAAAACACTTGACGAAAGGTCTCGGTTCGGATTTAAGGTATTGGATTCGGATTTTTTTTGAAAAAAACATAAAAAGTTTAAAAATCAAGTTTTTGGGCTTATTTTCACTCCTAGGCTATTATTAACCTCAATAACATTCAATAACAAGCATTTCCACTAATTTACAGTGTATTCTGAACACCTCACAATATAGTTATTAGTCCAAAACGTTGCAACAAGGTATCTTTCTGGACTGCGTAGAGGAGTGGGTCACCACAATATATATTAAAAACCCTGAACTTTTATGATTCGCACCAATAAATGTACCTGGACTGCGTAGAGGAGTGGGTCACCACAATATATATTAAAAACCCTGAACTTTTATGATTCGCACCAATAAATGTACCTGGACTGCGTAGAGGAGTGGGTCACCACAATATCTTAAAAACCCCGAACTTTTATAATTCGCACCAATAAATGTACCTGGACTGCGTAGAGGAGTGGGTCACCACAATATATTAAAAACCCTGAACTTTTATGATTCGCACCAATAATTGTACCTGGACTGCGTAGAGGAGTGGGTCACCACAATATCTTAAAAACCCCGAACTTTTATGAATCGCACCAATAAATGTACCTGGACTGCGTAGAGGAGTGGGTCACCACAATATATATTAAAAACCCTGAACTTTTATGATTCGCACCAATAAATGTACCTGGACTGCGTAGAGGAGTGGGTCACCACAATATCTTAAAAACCCCGAACTTTTATGAATCGCACCAATAAATGTACCTGGACTGCGTAGAGGAGTGGGTCACCACAATATATTAAAAACCCCGAACTTTTATGAATCGCACCAATAATTGTACCTGGACTGCGTAGAGGAGTGGGTCACCACAATATATTAAAAACCCTGAACTTTTATGATTCGCACCAATAATTGTACCTGGACTGCGTAGAGGAGTGGGTCACCACAATATCTTAAAAACCCTGAACTTTTATGATTCGCACCAATAATTGTACCTGGACTGCGTAGAGGAGTGGGTCACCACAATATAAATTAAAAACCCTGAACTTTTATGAATCGCACCAATAATTGTACCTGGACTGCGTAGAGGAGTGGGTCACCACAATATCTTAAAAACCCTGAACTTTTATGATTCGCACCAATAATTGTACCTGGACTGCGTAGAGGAGTGGGTCACCACAATATCTTAAAAACCCTGAACTTTTATGATTCGCACCAATAATTGTACCTGGACTGCGTAGAGGAGTGGGTCACCACAATATCTTAAAAACCCTGAACTTTTATGATTCGCACCAATAATTGTACCTGGACTGCGTAGAGGAGTGGGTCACCACAATATCTTAAAAACCCTGAACTTTTATGATTCGCACCAATAATTGTACCTGGACTGCGTAGAGGAGTGGGCACTGGGCACCACAATAAAATATATAAAAAACCTTCAACAGATCTGCATTACACTACACATACGGCTGCTCCTCCATCCTCTCCATCATATACATGTTGGAGTTTTAGCGTGTGACAACCTCTTGTTTTTGATAATGTCAGTGCATTTTGAATATTTTTCAATTTGCCCCACACCACTGAATGTACTTTATCTATGATACGCAATACGCATCTATCTATCTTGACTGCGTAGTGTGGTGGCCCCGGTA
The DNA here is from genome assembly GCF_038048845.1 of Mixophyes fleayi. Classification (NCBI taxonomy): domain Eukaryota; kingdom Metazoa; phylum Chordata; class Amphibia; order Anura; family Limnodynastidae; genus Mixophyes; species Mixophyes fleayi. The sequence goes on from NC_134410.1 coordinate 35,212,051, forward strand.
CACAATTTGGTACCGAGGCCACAATATAATTAAAAAACCCTCCACGTGTCTGAATTCCACCAAACAAGTATCTGGACTGCATAGTGGGGTGGCCCCGGTACCCAATTTGATACCGGGGCCACAATACCTCCTCCAAACATGGTACAGACAATTCGTCATTGAGATCCCAGACAGACAGGGTCAAAGTGTTATTGTTTGACTTTGTAAACCCAAAAAACTGTCCCTGTTGCACATAGTCGTGCAATGAAGACTGACTTTTTCATTTAAAGGCACGATCTTTCAAGTGTAGTGTTTGTAAGTCTAAGTCATATTATACTTTTGGTAAAATTGGTTTATTTTGTTCCTCTTTATGGTAATTAATTAGTAATAGAATTAAAGTATGAAATAGAATTAAAGTATGAAATAGAATTAAAGTATGAAATAGAATTAAAGTATGAAATAGAATTAAAGTATGAAATAGAATTAAAGTATGAAATAGAATTAAAGTATGAAATAGAGTGGTATAGAGTTGTAGTGTGGTATAGATAGAGTGGTCCACACAATATAATAATAATAAAACCCTCAACTGGTCTGAATTCCACCAAACAAGTATCTGGACTGCGTAGTGTGGTGGCCCCGGTACACAATTTGGTACCGAGGCCACAATATAATTAAAAAATTGGGCATCAACTGTCACCGTTGTTTAATATCTGATACACCAAAATATGGACTGCACAGTGGAGTTGCCCCGGTAGTAAATTTGGTGCCGGGGCCACAATACCTCCATCAACCCTCTAAATCCCACTCCACTGATGGCGGACACCGGGCGCACGTCTAACACCAACATTGCAGTTACAGCCGCAGTTATACGCTTTGCAATAGGGTGACTACTATCGTATTTGGTGGTCATGGCAAACGACTGTTGGACGGTCAATTGTTTTGTGAAAGACTTAGCGGTCTTACGACTTCCCCTCTGGGAAGATGACCGACTAACAGCAGCAACAGCAGCAGTGGCAGTAGTAGGCGTACCGCTGCAGGATTCCTCGGATGAATCCCGTATTGAGGAGGACTCAGTCTGGCTGCTGACTTGGGCTGCAGGACTGAATCTGATGGAGATTGTGGAGGAAGTTGACGAGGAGGGTGTTGCTGGTGTGTATCCAACTGGACCACGGGATTTAGGTGTCCCTGTACCGATGAGGGTCCTAGCCCCAGTTCCTGAACTAACCACTGAACTATGAAGGTTATTCAGGTGACGTATAAGGGAGGATGTTCCTAGGTGGGCAAGATCCTTACCCCTGCTTATTTGAGCTTTACATAAGCTACATATGGCCATACATTGGTTGTCTGGATTTGGATAAAAATAACTCCAGACCGAAGAGGTGCATTTTTTGGTCTTCTGACCAGGCATGACGATGGGCTTTTTCATCCCATGGACATCAGCTGTTTCCCCCCCTGGTGCCTCATTTACAATAACCACATCACCATCCTCATCATCAAGTTCCTCCACAGCGCCAACTACATCATCAATAGCCTCCTCCCGAGCCACCTCTTCCCGTACAGTGATGGGAAGGTCAGGCTTGACAACCACCAACACCCTTGGACTCGCCTTGGGGATTTGTGATAATTTCTCTTTAGAAGGCAGAGTTGTTTGCTGTTTTGTTGCTGACAGCATAACTCTCTTCAATTTTTTGTAGGGGGGGGGAGGAGGAGGAGGGCTAAGATCCGTGGGTGAAGCTGAACCACTAGTCATGAACACGGGCCAGGGCCTAAGCCGTTCCTTGCCACTCCGTGTCGTAAATGGCATATTGGCAACTTTACGTTTCTCCTCAGATGATTTAAAGTTTCTCTTTTTGCTACTTTTTCTTAACTTGGGCTTTTTGGATTTTACATGCCCGGTACTACGAGATTGGGCATCGGGCTTGGAAGACGACGTTGATGGCATTTCATCGTCTATGTCATGACTAGTGGCAGCAGCTTCAGCATTAGGAGGAAGTGGGTCTTGATCTTTCCCTACTTTATCCTCCAAATTTTTGGTCTCCATTATATGTAGCACAAGATACTGCAGAATGTGTGAACTTGGTAATATTGCAGTACCAATGGACTTATACTGCTGGATTGGTTTTGCAAATTTGGTTATAATTATTATATATTTTTTTTTTTTTTTAAATTTTTTATTTTTTTTTACTTTTTTTTAATTTTTAAAAAACTTGGGAATAGTGGGGAAAAAACTATGCCCTTAGAAGCACAGAGCACAGGACACAGCACCACTGGACTGAACAGGACACGGCACAGGACCCAGCAGCACTACGGAACTCAGCAGGACAGAGCACAGGACACAGCACCACTGGACTGATACTGCAGAATGTGTGAACTTGGTAATATTGCAGTGCCAATGGACTTATACTGCTGGATTGGTTTTGCACATTTGGTTATAATTATATTTTTTTTAATTTCTAATTTTTTATTTTTTTTTACTTTTTTTTTATTTTTTAAAAACTTGGGAATAATGGGGAAATAACTATGCCCTTAGAAGCACAGAGCACAGGACACAGCACAGGACCCAGCAGCACCACTGACCTCAGAAGGACAGAGCACAGCACACAGCACCACTGGACTGATACTGCAGAACACAGCACAGCACAGCACAGCACAGCACAGCACAGCACAGCACAGCACAGCACAGCACAGCACAGAACTAAACAGCACAGAACTAAACAGCACAGAACTAAACAGCACAGAACTAAACAGCACAGAGGACCACCTAACACACCCTCCCTCTACCCTGATCAATGCCCGAGTGAAGATGGCGGCGACTAGCGGGGAATTTATAGGATCCGAGTATCGCGAGATCCGACAACGGGATTATGAGTCAGAGCCTCAGTTTCACTTTTGAATTTGGCGCCAATACCCGGATCTGTCTCGGATCCGACTCGGATCCGCAACGTTCGGGTGGGCTCGGATTTCATAAATCCGAGTGCGCTCATCCCTACTATAAAGCAGTTATAGCTGTTTTATAGCTACATATTGCAGCGATAGAAAATCTTTTATCGCTGCAAGTTACCAATAAAACGTCACTGGGGCAGTTGAGTGATATTCCGCACCCTGGCGCTACTGGCTGACAGCGGCAAGAAGTGTCTTACCGCTGTGCCAGGCAGTACTCTATCCATCTCTGCACACTCGACCCAGCCTTGCAGTTTCACACATGAACTGAACTGGAAGCCCTAATTTTTTCTTTGTATGGGTTATCCCAGCTATTGCCATCCTGAGATGATGATAGCGATATAAGGATTGCAGCAGTACATGTACATTGCCGAAATCCTTTTTAAGTAGGAGCAGCCCAGCGACACTGTTTGCCGACAGTAACTTTTTGATAGATTGGCAGAAGTTCTACCTCAGCTAAAACATCTGCTGGAGAAATTAGTTATCTCTTACTCATAAATAGGCCCCATAATATTAACACTAGTGCTAAACCCAATCCAAACTCTAACCCTAACTTTTGACCTAATATTAACCCATGTTCTTATCCATACTTGCCAACTCCCGGAAACTTGTTTCTGGGAGAGGGGGCGTGACTGGAGGGCGGGAGGGGGCAGGGCGAAGACCCCCCCCCCCCCCCCGCAAAAAAACGTAATTTGCATCGTGGGGGCGGGGCCAAAATGACACGATTGGCCTCGCCCCGCCCCCTCCCGCCCTCCAAAATGGCGTGAATCACCGAGAATAATTTGATGCGATTCTCTGTGAAATCCAGGATGCGGGAGAAATGCCAACTCGCCCGGGAGACTGACCCGAATTTCGGGAGTCTCCCGGACTTTCCGGGAGAGTTGGCAAGTATGTTCTTATCTAAGTTAAGTCCAGCTCAAGATTTAAACCTACCCAAGATCCTGAAAGAGCTCTGACATTGCCCCATACCCACACACCCCAAACACATTAGAGATCAGAAACTTTCCCTGCCTAATTTGTACAACAAAACTAACTTACTTCTTATATCTTAAATTCTTAATGCACTCCATAAGTAGGATACAGTTGTACTTTACCTCTTGTAAGTCGCAGGCTGCTAATGTGATCTTTTCCCAGAGCTTATTAATACTGAATAAGCCCGGTGGGGCTGTTTAGGATTCATAAAAGCTCCATCCGTCCATATAGAGAAATTGTCAAATCTGTTCAGCAAAACATTCACCTCATGTTTTGCTGGCAGAATTTGGCTTTGTGTGTTCCCAGCACAAACACAACAGCACCACACAGCAGATTAATAGACTATAAATTCTATCAAAATGCAAATGTAAAATATACAGTGTGACATGGCCAACCTGTTTAATGGAGAAGCCATATCAAAACTGGAAGATGTTATCACCGGAACTTTATACCTCTACGAAATGACTTTTTCATCCATAAAACTCAATTTCGTAATATTTTAGTCTGCCAATATTGATAATTATTAATAGCACTTATTGTTAGTAGTGGCAAATTGGCACACAGATTTCTGCAGCGACCTGTTGTTCTGAGGTAAAAAGTGGTACATTATATACATAGGATTTCACATCCAGTACTGTAAATTATAAGTATATTATAATTTACTAAAGAGTTCTATCACCATAAAAGGAAATGTGGCCACAGGCCAAGTGCTTTTTATAGAGGTCATGGATCCCCAATGAGTCTTCTGATTTTGTAATATTTATTTCTTATAATATGGAAGTTTTCCTAATGACATCAGAACTTCCTGATTGTAAGTAATAACATCAGAATGCACAGTTTATACAGATATTTACAGGAGTATCTACAGTATATATATATATTTATATATAAGTATGACCTGTGTGTCACAAATGACAATATTAGCCTAGAGAACATCATGCACTGAACAGTAGCCTACTATGAAATGACATTGAAAAATAGAACTACCTCAGATTGTGAAACAACATAAATGGAAAACAACAGATCTGAGAACAGTTCTGAAGCGACGTTCTTGATTTTATAGTTCAGGAAAAATAAGCACTCCAAAAAATGTGAAACAATGGCAATAAAACCTGATCTAAACCTGTTGTGTCTTCCAATACAAAATGCTAACAAAAGGCTATGACGAATTCCCCTCATTCAAGGACAGGTAGAGGTGATATTTCCCCATTTGGTGGCATCCTCCCATTTATCACATACAGACAGGATGAGGAGGTCAACCACAGAATGAGGAGAGAGAGGCAAGGGTATATTATTATGACAGAAAACAACAAACATTACATTTATGTTCTAGAGAGGCCTCTCAACAGCTGGGATCATTTATATAACAATAAATCTCAAACATAGTGCTTCTACCTACACAATACAAACAGAAAATGTACCCTATTTAGAACTGGTATTTACCTAGTCTTAAAGTGGACCTGTCACACGCACATAAAGCCAACACTGGTGCCTTTAAAGACTCAACTAAGGGATTGACTCGGTGACTGTTAATAACAGAAAATCAACTCAAGTTTAAAGTGGCCATTTACAATCTACAATATTGCAGCACTTCCATTTACCTACATCTTGTCTGCACCTGCTCTGTCTACCTTGTATATGTACAACTTTTATTTGTACAAGTGTTCGTGCTATATGTTTAACCTGTACTTACGCAATTACCTCTTGACTTTGTGCTGCTTGTAATTGTACTTCTTGCGCCTTATTATGTTTAGCATTTAGTGATTTATATCCTGACTGTCCAGCGCCGCGGAATTGATGTGCCGTAAACAATGATGATGATCTGCCTACATACACGGTGAGATGGCCCAAAGGGCTCAAACACACTCAATTCATGGACAAACTCTCTGGATCACATGTCCTAATCACCAAGGTTGCGTGCAAATGATGCATGCAACTATGACCTTAGCACTAAGAGCAGGACATGCAGAATATGCAGCATGTACTATAGTAGGTGTTTCCTGCTCTTTTGTCAGTACAGAGGGTGCCTTTATCATAGTGATCAATCAATAAAGATCTTTACATTGGCAGGAATACTAGCTGTTTCCCGTGCACCTGAGGAAAAAACTCTGTATATATGAATACTTCCATAAACACATTCCCAGGGCCATTGAGTTTGAACTCCGTAGAGCAAATACTCAGCTGAAACTCAATGTCAACGGTATGTTGGGTAGCATTTGGAACCAGGCATAAGTTTGGCCTCACTTACTATTGGCATTTTTTTTTTAAATGTGTGTTCAAACTGTTTTTAAACAAATCTAAAAACACATATTCCATTGTCTCTAGCATGTCTCTAGCATTACTATACCCTGCAGGCTTCGTGGTATACATCAATGGGATTCTGCCAGTGACTGGCAATAGCTTGTACCACCACAATACTTGTTCTGTTATTGCAATAACATAAGATATTTATTGGAAAAAAAACCTCTTTATTCTTTGAATAAATTATTTTTTCAGTGAACAATATATTTTAAATATTTTAATTTGTTTTTAAATATTATATATAGGCTATACCTTCAAATTTTATTTTTTAGTAGTGGAACTGAAAGTCCAAGCCATACCTCACAACATTTGTGTAGGCTGCATTGAGACAGGGGGGCTGGTCACATGACAGGGGTGTAACTAGCACTTTTGAATTGCTAGGCTGCTCCATTCTCTCCTCCCCTCCCCCTCTGCTATGCAGAGCTTCAGTGGACAGACAATACCTCCTTAATTTCCCACCAATCAGGACCGCCATAGCCCTTTTATTGCTATCTCCACCCCAGGATGGCAGTAACAGGGTAAATGCTTTATTTATTTATTTAAATAAAGCATTTTCTCTGAGCAGATTCATTTTAAAATATTTACTTATTTTCTTTATATTTTTTCTTTTAATGAAAGTGGAAATGGAAGTCCGGTCTTCCACTTCCACTGTACACGTGTGAACCAGCAAAGCAGCAATACAACATCTGTTATCGCCACTCCATGATAAATATAGGCCTTAGTCTTGCAGCAGAACATGCTAGATTTACCATTACTAAATTGTTTATTGTATAAAGTTAACATACAGTTTGTATCAGATTGCTGCTGTAGCAGGAAACTCTATTTACTTAAACTATTTTTTATTGCTGCAAAAGCAATTAAAAGCAGCAGTGCATCTTAAATGTGTTTTCATTTTTTCACATCATTGAGTAGTACACTGTTGACTTTCAACATTTCCAAAGTTCTTAATTAAAATAGCAATTAATATGAACAAACAGACTTAATCTTGCTGCAGTTGGAAAGTATATTTCCTGAGCTAAGAAATGGTTCTGTTCGGCTCAGCCGTAGTCAAGTTAATTATTGCAATATAAACTGTTGGCCACCACCTTATGATACAACACACAATACCTTGAATTTTGCCTTGTCCCAACACATGGTGTATTTTGAAAGGGCCAATACCACAGCTCAGCCAACAGGGAGTCGGCAGTAATATTAACAAACATCAACATTCTGCAATGTATGCTTTGCATTTATTGGTTTAAAAAACAAAATATCATACGCACACACACACACACACACACACACACACACACACACACACACACACACACATATATATATATATATATATATATATATATATATATATATATATAGCAGAGGTTAAGGACAGGGGGGATTGTGGCAATGTAATGTGGGTGTAAAGTAGGCAGGGTCTGGCTGGGCTGGGGGCAGGTCCCATAGTGGGCTACCTTGGGCAGGGTCACCTGCATTTTTTTCCTTTAAAATGTTCCAAATGGGCTGCTGAGTCGAGTCTAATATTTGCAAGCCCACCCTTGGAGGTAGCGGTGGCTAATTAATGGTTAGTATTTTATTTGTGGCATTATGGCGAGGGCAATTTAATTTAATAATGGGGCCTACTAATTTAAGATGGGGTGGTTTGGGGGCTATTAATTGAATGTGGGGGTGAGTTTGGGGAGAATGAGGTATATTTATTAAATGTGAATATGAATTATTTAATGGCAGTGATGGTTGCAGTAGATAAGTATATTTATTAAATACAAATGCTAATAATTTATTGCTAGGGTGGGGGGCGGTCTCAACTATAAATTTGGTGGGAGCTAGGCTATTAATTTAATGGTGAACTGTGGGTTGGAGCTAATTATTTAATGGTGGGTGCTGGTGGTGCTATTTAATTTAATAGTGGGCCTATTAATTTAAAGTGAGGCTGACGGGACCTTTAATTTAATGCTGGGGTGGTTTAGGGCTATTAATTGAATGTGGGGCTGAGTTAGGGGAGAATGGCTATTACTAAATGTGAATATACATTATTTAATGTCAGGATAGTTGTGTGGAATGGTTATATTAATTAAAGGTTAATACTATTAATTTATTGCTGGTGATGTTTGGAGGGAAGGAAATGATTTATTTATTAAATGTGAATACTATTATTTTGATGTTGGGGCTGGAGGGAAGCCTAATTATTAAATGTAGGTGCTTTTGATTTAACACTGGAGCTCCTTGGAGATTTCTAAATTACATGTACCCATTTTTTTTCCAAATAGGGTCCCCAACAATCCAGGATCCAGACAAGCGGCAACTGAGCAAGAGACACCAGCAACCACAGGTAGGGAAAGCAACAAGAACAGGTAGGAGAGAACATGACTGTCTGCAAACTGTATTTTTCTATATTGGCAGTTCCTCTGCACCATGTTGTTAAATAAACACAAATATGTATATATTATTACTGATTTACTACTGTTAAATTTAATTGCTCATTTTGTCCTACTTGCTATGTATTAGTCAAAGTGTACCCATCACTCGTGCACAGAGGAGGCAGCTATTATGTGGGTAAAACAATAATCATACCTCACAACTGTACTGATTTTAACGGGACAGTCCTGTTTTAGGGCTATGTTCCACCTGGGGACATGTTTGTCCCACAAGTGGGAATGTTGGGGGAAGGGTGAATATGTAATGGGCAGTCTAGCACTTTACAGCCCTCTGGTGGCATAGTCAAATTTGTACTAATCCCACCTCCTTTTATGTTGGCCCTGCCTACTGTTGATTTAGTCCCGCCCACATGAAGCCACTTCCAGATTTTTTTTGCAGGGCCACTTTGTGTTCCCAAACTCCCTTGGGTGTAAGCCTACAACGTGCTTAAAAGCACAATTGTTTGTCTTCTGTTTCAGAATGGATAGCTACAACTTTGAACGACTGAGTCAAGTGCAAAGACAAATTTCAACAGTGTCTACTAGAGTTCCTTGGCCCGCTCCAGAGACACAAAACCAGAGTATTGGTTCTTAACCAGTCTTTGGACATGCATTGCATTATTATTATTTTTTCTTTATTTGCTTTGCAATGTGTATGCCAGATATTTTTATAGTGTTTCATTGAAGGTCTTCACAAAAATACAACCTGTTCACACTTTAGAATTATTTTGTAATTCTTGCAAATAAAGTGCCGCACCCCCCCCCCCCCCCCCCTCCTCCATCCTTGCCTGCCCATACACACCAAGACAATTTTTATGTGGCAAGGTACATAGCTGAAAAAAAAGATCCATATTTATACATGGGTCTAGCACTGGAGCTGACCTCAATTTTCTAATTATGGCCAGCTGCAGAGTTGCACTACAACTGAAAGCACAATACCAGCAGTTGCAAAATAATATTAATCAGTAACAATAAATAAAAAATAACTCATTATCTGTGACTTTTAAGCTTTCTAGGGTTGCGGTTGTTTCAAGATCCCAAACTCACATAATGTGTTGAGTTTGAGGGCTTGTTCACACCTATCTGCTGTAATGAACTTCCAAACCCCTAGCACCTGAAATATAAGATGTATTTTTTGCTCTTGGCTCATCCCCACTATTGCGTTTAACATTTTAGAAGGCAGTAAGACCTATTTCTCATGCTTTAACGTGTGCTATCAGTACAATACAGTGTATTGGTAAAAGCATTCTTGCCAACTTCTTTTGAGGTGGGGCATCACGGATCGCGTCATTTTGGCCAAAAATACACAATTTGCAAACCGCATCATGGAAGCCCCCATCCCGCCCACTTCAATAGGAAATTGGCAGGATGGGAAAGAATGGCTCGCTCTCCTGGGAGTCCTAACAGAATTTGGGAGTGTCCCGGAAATTCCGAGAGAGTGGGCAAGTATGGGTAAAAGTGTGCATTGTGTTTCACAGAACTTGTGTGAATAAACCCTAGATAAATATGGCCGTGGTTCTCAACCTTTGTAGAATTCCAACATAGATACCATATCAAACACCCAGTGGTAAAATATTGTAAGGAATAAAAGCAGAACTGTTAGCATTGTGATATAGATATGTTCTGACACTGGCTGGAAGTCACTTGATTATGGGCTTCTTGTTAAAAAAAAATAAACTCATAAAAGCAGCATATAAAAAAGCCACTGCTATTTATCCAATTTTGGACACCCTGTATATAAATTAGTGAGTTAACAGTACCAAAGAGATCCTGATTTTTTTCAGTCCTCCAATCTGGAAGATCAGGACCTCAGGAAGGAATGTTAGCCTAGTCATCCACAGTGTTACAATGCTAAGTACAGTACATTTCAATGTCTGAGCATGTTAAAAACTGTGGATGGGAAAAATGAACCTACTCAGTGCTTCCTACACTGGAGCTGCAGCATGCAGCCGTTTTCCTAGAGTTCCGTCATTCGACTCACTGTCCCGCTGAAAGCTGCAAGGGGAAGTCGAAGAACTGACCAATACGAAAGCAGCAAGCTAGGAGCAGCTTCTTACTGGTCCTCTAGCTCACACCCATCTCAGCGCCCATTTTAAAATGGTGAATGACAACTCCCACAGGTAACCGGGCATGCAGCTTTTTTTCTACAATCATACATACAGCCACTGGGGGGCACATTAACTTATAGCGTGAGATATGTGAAAGTGGTCATCTGCTTTAAAGTCAATAGTTAAAAAGAGGGGGCGAAGAAAGAAATCAATGAGGCAAGCATACTTAATTAAATTATACTAAATGGCATTTATTTTCCCTGTCCCTTCTAACATCACAGACAGATATCTGCAGAGTCAGTTATATGCGGATGCTTACAATGTAAGACTGTAGAAAACTAGTCTGGCTTCTCACAATTACCTCTTGTGGCTGTGTCAGTCCAGATATAACCTCTGAGGAAACGAGAATAAATTAACTCTTGCAGCAGGGTTTATGCAAATCTGAGAACTTCATTTAGATTTTCAACGCACCAAAAAGTTCTTGCATGAAAATCTCAGCTGGGGATACATTTATAGGTCCCTTGCCTCGTAGGTGCAATTCAGAAAACTGTCTTGTTAATAGGAATGTTAGTCTTATTTTAAGCCTGTGCTACTTCTGAGGATTTGTGTCAGTGTTGGTAAACTCTTTTGACAGGAGACATGCACTACAGATGACCTCAGATGTTGTGGAAATCATACAGAAAATAACAAGACTGAGCAAGGGGGGGCATTGAGCATGCTAAGCACAGTAGAAGAGCCAGGATTTATTGATGTGTATCTTGTCCTCATTTCATAGGGATTATACCATTTAAAAATGTATTGTAGATATGGTTTATAGACGTATCCTTGGGTCATACCATATGGTTAGAGAATTAGGAAGAAATATTATGCTTTAATAGGGACGTCCTGTTAAATACATTTTGTATTTGTTTACCGACAGCCAGGTTCTGACAGCAGTTTCAATGATGGGATCTGGAGGTTGTACGCAAGGTGACATTGTAAAAGGAGAGTTTTGAGGATTATTGATTGTTGCATACCAGTCAACTTTGGAGCCCCAGGAATTGGAATAGAGGATAGTTGCCTACTCTCCCGGAATGTCCGGAAGACTCCCGAATTTTTGGGAGTTCTCCCGGATTCCAGAGAGAGCAGGCAAAAATCCCGGATCCAGCTGTCGCCATTGTTTAAGATGGTGGGGGTGGGGCTAAACGCAGCATCGTGGCCTACTGCGATTGGATAAGATTGACAGGGTGGAGCCTAACGGCACACTGTGCAAGGCCACGCCCCCTCGACAGACCCCCCCCCCCCCCTCCCGGACAGGTGCCTCTAAAAGTAGGCAAGTATGGAATGGAGGATGTGGCCATGCTGCAATGGTGGCGTTTACACATTGTGATGGGGCTATGACCACACCCCTGGTGGTGTGAAAGCACTTAGCGGGCCCTTATCGTCCCCTCCCTCCTAACAACCAACTGGCGTGCCTTGTAGTCATTCCAAACCTAAATCGGAACAGCTAGGGGTTATGGTTATTGCACCTTAGTCTACCTACAGACTGGCGTTTGCACAGCATTTATCGTATACTGAGGAGCTAGTAAAAATGCATATAAACTATTTTGCTTTTTTGTACTTAATATAACTTTAAATGTGTTTACAAATGTGTTCAATCTACGTCTATTATAAATATGTAAATGCTTCTTAGTTGCATCTCATTGCGTATACAATGTTGCGCATATAAGTTGAATGTTTTTAACTGTGATGACCTGTCTTGGACAGTCTGAAACTGAACAAGAAGCGCTAAAAAACTGCACTGCAGCCCAGCACAAGTTAAACACAAATGTATGCGGTCTCATTTGGTACAATGATTTTATGGTCACATCCATTTACAGGTGTGTAACTTGCATTTGATAGACAACATACATGCAGAATTTTAACGCCAATGTGCAAGTAGCCCAACAGTGGCTAAAGTACAAAGACTCTACAGTCATATTAGCCCTTTCTACTTCAACACTCCTAATTTAGGGGTGGTTACCCAATGGCATTTACTCTCTGTGCTTTTAGTGCAAGTTAAACAAAATCTAAAAATTAAACCTAATTTATTCTATGTTTCCATACCCATTTGCGTTCGTACTTGCATCTGTGTCTTTGCGTTACACACAACTTTAGTAAAGTATTTTTGACCCTACTTACTCCATTTTAGGGTGTTCAAAAGACATCATTGCACTTGAAAAAGGCTCTAATGGAGTGCATTATGTGCATAAACACTAGCAGTGGTCGAACTGCAAATTTGGAAGTGGCAGTATGGAAAATGTAAATTAATTTCATAGTTTTACAAGGAAAGCAGTAGAAGTGCCGTATACCAGCCTACTTCCACCACTGCTTACAAGCGCTTTAGCCAGCATTGTGCTGAATTATTCCCATTGATCTCTATAGTCCATTCATTCATATGGCCGACTTATTTCACCGGAGTGCGTTACATGCAGAAACTATATCAGTGTGGGACATAGAGTTGTACCAATTTTTTTTTTCTCTACTGATGTCATCAAAACAGGGAGTCCCCTTCCCTCCAGCCAAGCACCTCTTGACTAATGTGGGAAACCAACTTGTGATTTGCTAAGCAGCAAATGAAAGTCCATGCCAATTGATTTTTTTTTCTCATTCTATGGTGGTGCTCCCAGATGAGCAGATAGCTTTCTACTTTGTGTCTTGGTATATACAACTTATCCTTATATTGTTTATTCAGGCTGCTATTAATGATTTAAATTCTGCACAGTCATTAACTACCATGGACTACCATGGCAACCACAGTCACGGGGCACATGATAATAGTGAAACAGTGCTGGAGTATAATGTCAGGTTAAGATTTTTATGGTTAAAATCTGACAATTTCAGTTTTGGGACTTTGTGGTCCTTTAAGTTAAAGACACTGTTAATGCTGATTTTCTTTGCTTTCGTAACTCTGAAAAAATGTATAGTCAACTGTTTGTGGTTTTGTTTTCTAAAGTATAAATAAAAGCCATTGAAAATAAAACTCATAAGCCCACCCACTGGTACACTGCCTGGGGACATCTAGCATATAAATCCATTCCTACAGTCATTCATATGCTACAAGCTACAACAGAGAGCCTGGATATCATTCATGACTTACTTTATGCAAATTACCTCTGAATACTTAAGAAACCACCAACTATCTCAAGGTCTTGGGGTCAAAGTACATAAGTAACAAGAATTTATTATGGTGGATCTTAAAATAATATCTCCCTGGAATAGCATTCAGTAAGATAGAAGGGAAATGCTAGTTGAATAAAAGGCGGTGATTAAAAGAAGATTTTATACAAATAGATGTGCGTAAATAGTTATGGACATTTATAGCAACCAATAATGCAGTTAGACATGATTTAGAGGCAATGCATCCTGCCTAAATGGATTAAGCCATCTTTGCCATCCAAGAAACAAATAAAGAACTGCAATTTATAGCATATGTAAATCGGATTCTTAATACAAATACTGTATCCCTGTCTGCTTGCACAGACAGTGCAGTAAATATAATAGTCTTATCACTCTTAGCTTTGTTTAATAAATAGTCCATTTGCACTAATCACCCCTATTCATTTCCTGACAAGAGGCTTAAAAGCATTACTACATCTGTTTAAAACATCAGCATATATCTTAGCATGTGATTGTTGGATCGGTAATAATATATATCCACCCATCGTAAAGAGATGTATTAGACGGACAATTCAGCAAAGGAAAAATGTTAATGACTTGCATGTATTTGTTAGAAGACACTGCAATGCGAAGCAAAGCAGCTTAATAATCACCACAAACAACTCCTGTAAAATCATCAACTCCATTCTCATCAGCACTGCTTGGTGACTATAGTTTCATACACAGTCAAGAGATAGATAAATTGATAGATAGATAGCATAGGCAAACCGAGGGGGGTTTCCTAGTGCCTGGAAACCCCCTTCCAAGCCTGGGGCACTGTATAATTGAGGCGACTGGTCCCCCCCCCCGCTTCACACGGCTCTGCTTGAAAAGGGAGGGCTGCATGCACCTAACAGTAGTGCATGCAGCATGGCCTATGTATATTATGGGGATAGGAAGAGTTGGAGATCAGCCAAGCACTGTCTAAAATTATAGCCACTCCCCCATGCATGCTTGTCACGCCCACTGGCGGCATGGTGTCGAAATTCCCCTCTACAAATCCTGTGTTTACCCCTGGATGGATGGATAGATAGATAGATAGATAGGCTTCTGTTTTTGGGTCGAAATATTATTAATTCTGTTTTTGAAAGATTTAGTTTGATTTGTCGAGAGGACATCCAAGATGAAATGACAAAAAGACAGTCAGTAACGCAAGACAACACAAATGGTGAAAGTACAACACTAGTAGGAGTATATCCGCGCAGTAATAGATGTTATTCAGGACTCCTCCAGAACAGCCTGCTCTCTGAGATTCTTCAGTTACCGGTTTCTGCTTCAACTCTGACTCTGACAGCATTACTTCTCCAAGCTTTTTGGCATTCAGCTTACTTTAAATTTTTCTGTGAGTACTGCAGCTTGAAGAACTGCCTATATGAAACAATTGTCTACTGGCTAGGAAAGAAATCCACATCTCTCTGCCTGCTGACACTGTACAGAGGGACTGTGGGCTTGTCTGAGTTGCGCTTGGATTTTTGTTGCCTTTATGTAATCAGGATTATTGGATATCCTCTACTTCTAAGATTTCATCTATTATTGCAATCGAAACGTGTTGGCAGACGTAGGTGGGTGATGTCACACGCATCAGCGGGGGATCTTTTTGGACTTTACTCTTTTTGTCCGGACAGCGTGAGTCGCCGAAGTACTACCCGGGATGTCTTCTGCGAGGATTATCTAATATCATGCTCGTTTATTCCATCATAAGGGTAAGAGTCCATCTATTCCCTTTTGCTGCGGAGACGGATGTTAAATAAGTTTTTTATCGGATCTTCATGTTTGTATTGATGTGTATGGAATAAAGTGTTATGTGGTTTTACACTATGGACTTCCTCTTTTCTCCTTCCATGGTTATTTAAACGGAGAGGAATCTCGAAAGGTGTAATAGAGATCTCCTTGTGGAAACTACATGTTCTACACGCTTGTTATCTAACAGGGTCCAAACGGAGAGGAATCTTGTGAAGTGAATTTAAGGTCCCCCTTATGAAAACCATATGGTATTCTATACGCTTCATACCAATTGTGGTCTAGTGAGTATATACCCCTAAGGGGTTATGAAGAATATTCCATCACAAGGTGTTTTTTAAGTATAAAACGCACGGGTATCTCAGGGGACACTAACAACAGATGTTTGGATTCTACGGGCTGTGCTATGTTTGTTCTTCTGCTTTCCTCATGTATGTATACGGAATGGATTGATTAAGGAGGATTCTCTCATTTCATCGTGGATATATGCTCTCTTCTGTTCGCTAAGACCTAAAGAATATGATGTAAACTTTGGACTATATTGAGCTACTAGTTATCACCATTAGCGCCATTTTTCCTTTTATTTATTTGGATATACAAATGGTGAAAGATCAGGGGAGGATAGATACATTTTTGTATCATCCGCATAGAGATGATACTAATATCCAAAGGAGCTTATTAGTTTTCCAAGAGAAGTGTTATAGATAGAGAATAGCAGAGGATCTAGGACTGAGACTTGTGGTACTCCAACTGATAAAGGAAGTGATGAGGAGGTGGATCCAGAGAAATTAACACTGAAAGAGCGATTAGAAAGGTAGGATGAGAACCAGGATAGGACAGTGCCTTCAAGACCTAGGGATTGTAGCGTCTGTATGAGGAGAGAATAATCAACAGTGTCAAATGCAGCAGAGAGATCCAGGAGAATTAGAAGAGAGTAATGGCCTTTAGTTTTAGCTGTGATCAAATGATTGACATCCCTGGTCAGCGCAGTCTCTATGGAGTGTTGCAAGCGAAAGCCTGACTGAAGAGGATACAGTAGGTTGTTTGCTGTAAGAAAGTTTGTGAGGCGAGTATAGGCAATTCTCTCAAGAAGCTTGGAGGGGCATGAGAGCGGAGAGATGGGGCAGTAATTTGAGAGAGAGTTTGGGTCAGAATTTTGTCTTTCAGAATAGGAGTAATCACTGCGTGCTTGAATAGTGTTGGAAAGATACCATATTATTTATTTATAAGGAGCCACAGATTCCATAGCACCGGATACAGAGGCGGGTAACAAATAGATGGGGTAATACACATAACTAGCACAGATGAGTGTGAGTAATTCTATGGGGACTCACACGGAGTACAGCAAAACAAATGACAGGACGTACAAGGGAGTCAGACAGTAGACAGACATTGGACAATAGGTAGGGGTGGCAAGAAACAATAGGATCAGCTGGAAGAAAGAGGGGATGACAGGTGAAGAAAGGAGGTGATGATGGATAGAATGGTCAGGAGGTGGTAGGTTAGGCAAGCTTGGAAAGGTGAGTTTTGAGTGAGTGTTTGAAGGACTGAAGGCTGGGGGAGAGTTGAGTGAGACTAGGTAGGGAGTTCCATACTTTTCAAACACAGTCTGCATACTCGTGAAATGGGGTGCACACTGTGTATTGCTGAAATGAAACTTATTGTATATTTTTAAAATGGAGTCTGCATTGTATATGCTTAAAAAAGGTATAATGCAAGGTATATTGTCAAAGGGATGCTGTGCTATATACTAATTAAGGCTATTCTGCATTATACTGGTCAAATAGGCTCTGTCCTGTATACTGGTAAAATAGGTACTGCATGTATACTGGTGGTATAGCAGGGGCGCACGAAGGATTTTTTTTTAAAAAAAGAAAAAAAAGCGAAAGCTGCAGTGCATGCGCCCGCAGCAGCTCCATTTTGGCAGCTCTGTACTATCCAGCAGCCGCGGCACTGTCAAAGAAGCATCCGCGGCGGTACTGTATACAATACAGCACTAAGCCGGAGACTTCTTTGACAGCGCCGCAGCTGCTGGATAGTACAGGGGTACTTTAGCGGAGGGGAGGGGTTTCTGAAGACCCAAAAAAAAAACCTGCGTGCGCCACTGTATAGGGCGTGCACTGTATACTGGTTGACCTCCCAACTGTCCTGATTTTGGAGATCCCAATTCACAGGCCACAAAAGGAGAACCTTATCTGAAAGTGGGTGGAATTTTGACCCAATATGTCCATTTGTGGGCAGAGTTTGGGTGGACCGGGGGCATGGCTTATTTTGTCCCGCTTTCAGGATTCTAAATGTTGAGAGGTATTTACTGGACAAATATATGCTGCACTGTACACGGTTCAAAAGTTATCTGGACTGTATTTTGCTTAACTAGGCTAATACGGGACAAATAGTATTGCATTACATGGTGATAATGGAGACTACTACATATATGCTAGTATGATGGGTCTCTCAAAAAGTAGGTATGTTATACTCAAAAAGGGACATGACCTTAACATTTCAGACCATCTTTTGTGTTGTATCTCTTCATTTACCATGTAGCCATTCTATATATTCTCTTACAAAGTGGTAGCCTGACTCCTAACTTTGATGAACATACTCTCCCATTTATCCATAGCATTTAAAGGTAACGAACACCACCATTCTCTTATTTATTCCACAAACAGCCATCGGGAAGTGCACACTTGATAAATTTGACTGTTGGAGCCACATCAGTCGCTGCTGGAGTCTTACACAGTTTCATCTTAGCCAAAACCTTCCTACAGTACAAGTACTATGAAGGGGTATTACCCACAGCTACACCATGGAGACAGCTGCCAAAGGGCAACTCAACTGTGTGTCAGAAATTCAAGCAGAGTCGAAATCAGATCTGTCCAGACAACAGAATAAAAGATTACACCCAAAACCTTATTCAAGACAAACCTGGGCATTGGCTGTACAAGCAGCACTGAAATCCCATATTATTTTACAAGAGCGTGAAAACGCCAAACACCATGTTCTTTGCTTCTTTCTGATTGTAATCATAAAATAACCTTGATCCCAAAAACATCTAAAACCTTGTGTGGACCAGCACAAAAACACATTAAAAGATAATAAAACCTCAGAGCCATAAATCACAGTCATCTTTACATTTTCCTTTACACTGACAATATGACACTTGGTTTAATCATATTGCTGATACAAACTCTATTCTGACTTTGATAAATCAAAGCTGGTTAAATAGTTGTTTTCCAATAAAGATTAGGAATAGGACCAGGAGTGTAATGAATGAATGTTTTGTATATGGAAGAAAAAAAATGCATGAACATTGTAATTCTGTAAGTAAAGACTTTGCTTCAAATATTGTGAAAACATCAATCCAGGGGGAGAAAAGAGTTATTGATTAGCTCCTGGAACCGCAAGGAAATTCTTCATTCCTCTGTGATGCAGCAGATATGATTATTGAAAGCAGTGTTTAGTGTACAATACAGAGTCTAACCGGACAGATTGCCTCATTAGAGATAATGCACTGCCTGCATCTCTTTCTTCCACAAAGACTCTGGCACTGATTAAAAGATATCCACCGTCATGCAATGAAACAGACCTGAATATACAATGGGTTCAAAGCACTTCAATCCAAAAGCAAAAAGCAGGGTTTTAATAGAACATATTTTTAATAGTGTGGCAGATGGTATAAATGTGCAGCATTTGTCTAGTTCTTTTTTAATAGTTTCTCTGTGCCAATGTGTCAAAGAACTTTAGGCACAAGTTTCAATGTAACTCTTAATGGAAAAAAAAAAGAAAAAGATAAGGACTAAATGATTGGAAAAGTAAAAGTCAGGACTGTGAGGAAGCAGGTTTGCAGTTAGGTGGGGTGTCCTTAGTGTCCAAAAAAACTGCGGCGGTGGTACGCCATTCAGCGGCGGAACTACCATTGGTGCAGCAGGTGCCGTGCATCGGGGCCTATGGAGATAATGGGGAACTAGTGAGTTGTGGGCCCTGGGTTCCGTCCTCCCCGATTCCCTGCACTGGGGCCCACAGCTCACCATTTCCACCTCTGATGCCATTCATACTTTGAGTTCAACTGTAGCATTAGACACATGATTTATTATTAAGGACACTGATGCCAGATGATTAAGTGGAAGGATGAGTCATCGTGAGCCATGGCGGAATGGATCCCTGGATAAGTTGCAAAAGATCTCAAGATGACACAGAGGTATTTTATTTAAATTGGGTATGGGTCTTCCTTGTTGAGGAAGGGTATCTATCAAATTTGGCATAGGGCTCAGTAATTTCTGGTTCAGATACTGGCCCAGGGAAGAGTTAGCTTACCAATTTGTCGGGCCAGTTTCAGGGAGTTTGCACATGTTTGACCTGGCTAGCCCATTTCTGCATGTACAGTGGAAATTTAAGCCCACACTGTCATTCATTTTGTTCTGTTAACAGAAGGATTTCGGTGGTATCTCTGGCAATGACCCTGTGATGTACAGGGTAAAGCTTTTCATTGTATAATAAAATCGACACATAGAATAAGCGACAAATTTGCTTTCTTACTGTTATGGGTGTTTTATACTGGTTTTGTATGATTTGATAATCTTCTACCTGACAGCGAAAAAGGTTTCAATTTTGCACATGGAAAATGTTTTGCATGTAGTGTGAGGTCATATTGTATACTCTGAACAGAGACACGGTCACTATTGTATTAAAATATTTCCAGTATCTGCAGTTCTCTATAAAACCTAAACGCTCATCTGTGCAGCATTATGTGGCAGTGGTGTTGGAATGGCTTGGCCTTACTTCAGATAAAAAATAAAACCTTCCTGCTGAGGGTGACGTATTAGCAGAGTTTATTGGACACCACAAGCGTAGAGTAAATTGGATTTTATTGACATTTAAAGCACTGAATATTTGGTTAATTACTATACGTTTAGAAAAAAAAAATTGGAAATTTTACTGTTCGTCTGAACCTTGTGATTAGGTAGCATCCTGGACTAAGTGAATAAACAACACTTTTACTTAACCATAGTAGAAAAAGTGCCTGCTTCAGGCTTATTGTGGCACATTTTTTTGCAAGCATTTGGAAACCCCCTCCAGAATGTCCCCCTGAATAGATATTACATTAAAGGGGTCATGTGAAAAGCAGCCCACGCATGAGCAGATCCAGTGGTTTGGGTTGGATACCGAGCAACCATATAGTAAAAGTTGATCATACACATGGCAACATATGTGGATCACATGGGGGAATACTCAGAGACTTCTTGACATTCTGGGAGAGTGGACAAGTATGTTCAAAATGAGAGAGAGAGAGAGAGAGAGAGACAGAGACCAAGATCTGCCAAATCCTACAGGATTTATAAAGACTTTACAAAAACTCTATTGATACAGATTCTTACTTTTCTTGTGATGTGAACAAGACACAGTTATTGTATCCACGGGCTAGCAATATAATTAAGAGTTTGGTTAAGTCCAGTGGACAACATTTATTTGAATCGTTCGTAAAACATTTTACTATCTGATCCTTAAGATTTGGATTTAGTCCATTTGCACTAAAAATGCACAGGAAGTAGAGGTCTTCCCATCAGTACTGGACTGGCCCACAGGAAAACCATGATACAAGGACCCACTAATGTCACATACCATATATATATCATAGTTGCCTACTCTCCTGGAATGTCTGGGAGCCCTCCCAGACTCCCGGGAGAGTAGGGAAACCTCCCCCCGTTCCTAACCACCTCAATAGTAAAGTGATGGAGTCAGGGTTTAGGATGCAAAAAGCGTGTCATCGTGGCCACGCCCCCTGCTGTAATTGGTCAAAAATGTGATTGATGTTTAGGGGTGGGGCCAAGTGACGCGATCCACCGGGCCCCGTCCCCAACACGCCCACCAATTTTTTGGTTTTGGAATGCCAATGTCATTCAATTACTGTACATTAAAATAAGACGCAATTGTAGCTGAAGACAGAATTGTAGCGGATTTATTTATATATTCCCACTAAGAAAAAAGACAGACATTTTTCACAATTAAGACCTCTGCTGACACTTGGCCATCCTCTACCGGTCTATTCCTCACAGTGCTTTGGCCCTGCCTATTGTGGGAGCTGAGAAATTATATTTTTGTTTCAGAATTACAGTTGCGAAAATTGTGTACACTCTGCAACCACTCTTACATGTAATTTTCAGTTTTGTCCTTTAAGCTGTCTTTGTGTGTGCCTGAGATCATCACTCAGACAGAATCACTAAAATATCCTTAAACATAAGATACTGGTTCTCAATAACAAAAAACTGAAAAATTCAGTACACTCCACATTGTTGTTTCTTATGGTTAGAAAGAACAACATATATCACTTGGTACCAGCGTCTAAAATTCACATGAACAGAATAGTTCCATATCTTGTTGCCAATACTATATAATGGGTCACAGTATGCATAGATATCACAGACAAGTCATTGTGTTATATTGTCTTAACAGAGATGTCACAATCTTTATTTTCAGCAAGCTAAGGGGTCTATTTATTATAGGTGAATAGGAGGCGGCAGTAAGTATAATTTTGCATAGCTGCATACTATATACGGGTACAAAATGTAACTGTTGGGTAATTTCCAACAGAAGAAATGCTGACACTTACCCTGCGGATGTGAGAATGCCGACATTAAATGAGCATCAACAGCCACTGGACCCGCTGGCTAAAACCAGTGTTAAAATTAAATACATAATGAAAAAAAAAGCGGGAGGACAAAAAGCAGGGGGTCCCCCCGGTTTTACCAGCACTATGCTGGAGAAACTGCAGCGTAGGGTCTCCCTGCCATAATAATAGTCAGCCCCAGGCTCTTCCCCACACCCCTGGGCAGTGGGTGTGGGGTAATTAAATGGTTAGTGGTAGAATAAACACTTGAGTTGGTACACTACAGGTCCCAGCATGCCCAGGCTGCCATAAACAGTCTGGGCATGCTGGTTGTTGTAATACTATACACACCAGTTTACTTGTGGAACCACAAGTATGCCTTGATACCCAGGACCTGCTTACCCCACCTGCCTGGGGACACTATTGGTCCACCTGATTTTGCACATACCAGGACTAGGGTTAATTTGTTTGGGGGGTGTGGCATGCTTTTTTATTATTATTATTTATCTATTTTTAACACTGTTCTTAGACCGTGGGTCCAGCGGCTGTATAGCTGCTGGACCTGCAGGCATTGCTCATTTAATGTTGGCATTGGGACTATCGGCAATCACAATGTCGGCATTTTCAGAGTGTTGGGCAAAACAAAAAACTCCCAATTTTCAAGCCGGCAGGATAAGGGTCTGTATTTTTTCCATTGGAAATAGGACTACCACTGAAATGTACTGCCGCTGGTATTTACAAAGTCAGGGCTCATCTGCGAGCCCTGGTGAGATCCCTGTTTTAATTAAAAGCCCTGGCCGGCGAACGGAGGAAGTGACCCCTGTGTAGCTACTACACATGCACGACTAATGTGTGGGACCCAGCGATGGATCCAGAGAGCCTTCTCCAGCAGTGGAGAATGCCTATGGATCCCCCATTGGAAAGGTAAGCTAATGCCATCAGATTGTCATAATCGCATTGCCCATAGAAATCTAGGATCATAGAATTTCTGATGTTTCCTGCATTAACATTAATAAATTGAAAGAAGAGCTGCAAAGAAAACAGCGTTTTTCTCCAGATTTTTGGCTCATCGCAGCTTAATAAATAGACCACCATCTCTGACCAAAGCAGCAAAATCAACTTCTGTAAAGCCTCTGTACCTCTATGCTCAGATATCATAGCAGTTTTTGTATAATTCACTCTAAACCTTTTTGTGCTGACAATATAGAAACGTAGAAGTAACTCACCGCTGTGGAAAGCTTTCCTCCATTCTTTTCGACATGTACAACTGCTTCGTGGATGAGTGAGAATAGATTGAGAAGAACACGTTCTAGGTCATAAATACCATGCATTTCTTTCGCAAGTTTCTCAATTGATGCAATGTACTCATTCCAGTAAGAGTCAATTTCCACCACGCTAGCCAGGCAACCACGCATAACAGTTCCACAATATCCGGCACATGGTCGTGCCAACAAATGTCCTTGACAGTGGGAGCAGTACCACATTTTCAGAAGCGCCCTACCACAGTCTTTGTTGAACTTTAAATAGTCAGTAGTATTAATCACTTCAATTCCGAGATTAAGAGCCTGCAGGAAAACCCGGGAAGCCTGTAACGATTTTGATACTTGTGTCATGATTGTTTTGGGATACTGACCAAAAGCATTGATGTCCCGTCTGGCTAGTCGAAGACACTCCACATTTTCAACTGACTCCTTGAATCCAGGGTTTAAGTAATTGCCATACACTACTGGAAACAAGCCGTCAAAAAACTCATTGACCATATCATTCACGTTAATGTCCGAGCCCAAGATATATAGTGAAATGTCTGTGAATAATTCAGCAACAAGCTTAAAGGTCTTCGATGAGATGTTTTGGTAATGACTTTTAAACATTGTGTTTGTATAATTTCTCGCATGCCGTATTACCATTTCAAAAGCTTCTGCAAGACAAGAAAATGAGAATGGTGAAAGAGAGTTTAGTCCAATTTCATATATTCATTCATTGTTTAATGGTTTCTTTTTGAGCATTATAATTCACAAGATAAGGATGAAACTTTATATTGCCACTCATTTCTGTACAAGCCTATCAAAAGTACATCTATATCTTATACGAACAATGTTCCTTGGGTGGATTGAATGCATTTTCACATACATATTGTATTCCCTTTCAATAAGAACAATTGTTGTATCACGTGGATGCAGAGGAGTTGTGAAGGGGAAACGCTACATTACTACCCTGGTAAGTGAGAACAGTTCAGTACACATCACCTATAATTTGTATGCTGGATAAGATTTGTCAGTGATTCCCAGTGTATGACTGCATACTGATGTCTTTCACCAACTAAAAAAATATTTTTTGAGATTGTGCAAAAGCCTAAATAGCAGTAGTATAATCATTTGATACAGTAGACGATGAAACGGTTTTGTCAGAGTCATATTTATACAACATAAAGCACCTTGCCTGTACATATTATTGGTCTATACATTAATGGTTCCAGTTTTTCATGACTGTAGTCTACAAGTTGCTCTTGAGAAATTACTGTAACTAGTAATTGATGACAGTTGGAAAAATGCATTCATGTTATGGCTTTATCTTACTGTACAATCTACAATAGATCTACTGTGACTAGGTTGGGCGGCCCGGTACCATCTCCTGGGGTAGATGGTGCTTATAGCAGCCGAGAGATTTCACACAAGTCCAAAGGTTTCGTGCAACTGGCCTCAGCCAGTTTTATTCAGTAAGAAAACAAAAGAAAACTCCAAAATAAACACCTTGCCATCCAGCTGTAATTAAACACTGGTCACTCCTGACTAACAAACGAAGATAAAACAAACATAAAAGTTTCGGCACAGTAACTTACAGGCAGATATCAGCAGAGCCGTAACTTAGAATTCTAGCGCCTGGGGTGAGAAAGACAAATGCCGCCCCCCCTAGCCCTCAATTTTAACTAAATGAACCAAAAATATTCCTAAATTGCGCCCCCCCCCCCCCCTTCAGCGTTGCGCCCTGGGTGGTCGCCCCTGTAGCACAGCCCTAGTTATGGCCCTGGTCAGGCTCTCTCTCACAGATACTCTGTAGCTCTTGTCCCCAGGCAGTGAGAGGCTGACTGAGCTGTCTTGCAGCCTTTTCCCAGTACCACTCAGGTGCAACTCCTGATTACCAGCTGGATCACTGGTAACCTTCAACACCTGGTTAATGGGCCTAATGGATGGAGCCCACCCTTTCACTCCATTCATAAACCCCAGGACCCTTTTCTGACTTTTCAACAGGCGTACTGCCTTTCAGCAGCTCACAGAGAATACAATTTTCTTGGGGTTTTAAAACAAGTAGGTTAGTAACCTAGGTGAAATATACCTGCCATCATACACTAATCCAGTGACTTTGTCACACTACACTATACATCAGATCTTTTTGTGTGTGACATTTATTTTGTTACTGAGATTTGCTGGTTGGATTTGTTTTTGATGCAGATTTTTGAATGCTTTTTTTCTCACAGTAGCATCTGTGCGCACATCCAGTGGATCATAAACTCGTCTAATGTTTTCCATGTGGTGTATAAGCTGGTGGGATGGGGAACATATATGGCAATGAATGGGGAATATATGAGCTATATAGCAATGACGCAGAAAAAAAAAATTGGATGCAAGACTGTAAAATTTGCAACATAAATTAAGTATACAAATCAAAAATTGGAATTATTAGTTCTAAAGAACATAATAAAATTATTGATCTCTCCCTTTATATGCATGAATATTAAATCTGAGACAGTCACTTTCTAATTTTAGTAAACAAAAGCAACAAATAATTTAACAACACAATTAAAAGTAACATAAGTTATATAATGAGCTGATTTATTTGACCTCTCATCCGTAGCCAATACAAACAATAGCGCTGTTTCTATGGCAAATTCAAGAGTTCAGTAGGGTGTAGATAAGAAAACACAAACAAGTTAGATGAAAATGACTTAATAATAGGCACCGATTCACCACAATTCTAAGATTTCCTGTTACATGTCCTCTGGAATGCCCCTCAGTGCCTACTAAATTTCTCTCCATTCGTGATCTGCTAACCAGGTGCCTGATTTATTAAGGATCTTAACTTGAGAAACTTCTTATTTCAGTCTCCTGGACAAAATCATGTTACAATGCAAGGGGTGCAAATTAGTATTCTGTTTTGCACATAAGTTAAATACTGACTGTTTTTTCATGTAGCACACCAATACTTGATAGCTTATTTGTACACTGAAATTTAAAGTTGATATTTGTGTGCTACATGAAAAAACAGTCAGTATTTAACTTATATGCAAAACAGAATACTAATTTGCACCCCTTGCATTGTAACATGGTTTTGTCCAGGAGACTGAAATAAGAAGTCTCTCAAGTTAAGATCCTTAATGAATCAGGCCCCAGAACCTTTCATTGTAATTAACACATCAAAATGATGATCTTGGTGACGGGGCACAGAGTGATGGTGAAGAGGACTAAATACTAATTATGCTATTTTGACCCAACTACTTAAAAAACGGAACTACTCTGTAAAGTTTTTGGCTTCGGGGTGCCTTGTAAAATTATGGAGACCCTTAGGGTGTCTGGAACTGAGTTTGGGAACCACTGCTCTAGTTCACCAATGAGAGACAGTAAATGGGATAATGAATAAATCAGTGAAACTTCTACTTTAAACTATGGCTATTTTAAAAATAAGGACCTACTTTAAAAGAATAATATTAAAAAAAAAATTACACAGACAGTGAAATCTGTAGGCTGCATATTTTAGATCAAGAGCCATAGTGGCACATTGATTATATAAATCATTTAGCATACTCATTTTGCGCAGTAAATAAAGGAACCCTAATGACACAGCATGAAAGGGCCATAAAAGGGACTAATAGCTTTCTTACGCTTTGATTCCACTGTGTCCTGTCTCCATGTAGTCTGCATTGTTCATTTAATTGCATACAAATGAAAGCGGCTAGTTAAAGCATAGCTAAACCCTGACAAAGCATAAGGTCCGTGAAATTACTACACTTTTCCCAAACACGCAACTTAAACCCTACAACTTCGTTAATCATCGCCTTAGATTTAGAACAGTGGTTGGTTACTATTTACTGAAAACGACAATATCAATATGCAAATGTGATCTGTATACTTTATATAAATTAGCAATTTGCCATCAAAAGTGAACATAGAACATACATTGTAGACATTGTTTTGGCTTTTGACAATTTAAAACTGGTATTCATGAAGTTGATGTGGAGTAAAAACGCAGCTTGAATAAAAATTGAGCCGCCCACTGCTCATACGCACAGCTTGCAACTGTATTTTGAGTTGAACGTATCTTATATGTGTGCCCACTTGTGCTTGGAGTTTTGGGTAACGGGGACACACGTGTACACTTGGCAAAGTCAACCATGCTCCTTAGATGCGTGTCAGGTTTTGACTTACACGTATCTTTAAGATATGCCTCTTCAGAAACGTATCTTTGCACATCTTATAGACCTGGTGTAAATTTCCAAGTTGATGATGACTGATTTGTGCGCCGGACATAAATATACACTAGATTTAAAAGTTGCAGATTATTTGAGAGCAGTGCTATTTAAAATACAGGCAAATGTTTGTGTGTATACTCTGCACTCACAGCTCAGAGTTCCCTGGGACCCATCTAAAGAGAAGATAACTTGGTGGCCGTAGAGTGCTGGCTCTCACACACACACACACACACACACACACACACACACACAACAGTCTGGGGCTTTAAATGACTCGTAATGTAGGGAGTCACACAGCAGGGAGCTCATGAAGCCCATCAAGCTTCCTGCTGACCTCGCACACTGTTATTTTTATTCGTACCTAACAGCTATATGTATGTATAATATATATATATATATATATATATATATATATATATATAGATAGATAGTAACCTGACTAATCACCAACATGCTTAAGAAGATTTGAACTGCAAGGACACAGAAAGCGTAATTCTAATCCTATTAAATGTGGGGTTTCTGTACGATAGCTTAGCCCATCAAATACGGCGCAAATGTTACAATGTTAAGATCAGGAATGATCCTGCATCAAGCATATTTATCAATGCAGCAGAGTGATGATAAAATTTTTGGTCTGTTTTTTTCCCCGTAGTTACCTACAGGATAATAGTATGTAAACCCAACATGCCTTTAAGAAAAACATAGATTATAAACAAACAAGGTATACAGGGTGCATCCAAAAAGGATAGAAGTAATTTATTAATTAAAAATTCAATATAAAAAAACGGCAGGTCTCATATGTATAACATGTTTTGCTATATATTGCAACTTGTCATACTTGCTATATATGTTTATAGGCTATATCCAACACATGTTATACATATGAGATCTGCCGCTTTTTTATATTGAATTTTTAATTATTAAATTACTTTTATCCTTTTTGGACGCACCCTGTATACCTTGTTTGTTTATAATCTATGTTTGGAGATTGGCAATTTCACACAGGAGTTGCGGCAGGAGGAAAGTTTTACTATATTTTTGATAATATCTAGTGTATACACGGTTGTGGCTTAGTAAGCCTTTTTCTCACTAAGTATCACCTTAAGAAAAACATGCTTTTCAGGGACCATATGGGGACAGCACATTGCATTTATAATTTAGTTATATTTAGTTATATACTGCAAAGCAACACTACAATTATACCCTTTACAAAGGGTTGCCTGCCCCTGGCGCCATTAAGTAGGGGTAGCAGAGGCTGAAATCACAGGTCAGACTGGCTACTCACTGTTCATTATGGCCATCCAGTCATTGATTATGATATAACATTACGGCACTGGACTGTAGGGTCACCGCTGAACTTTAGAGCCAAATAAAACGCCATAATACAAACACGGTTCTAAAAGGTACAATCACAATGCTATGGTACTGTATTTAAAAACATTGAACTGTATTAAATAAAATGTTCAAGTGAGCGATAAGCTGTGGAGTATCTCAGTAGTCATACTCCCCTACACCACCGGAATTTCCGGGAAACTCACGAACTTCGGGTAGCTGTCCTAGACCCCAGGAGAACAAGTCTCTCCATATCATCATCATCATTTATTTATATAGCGCCACTAATTCCGCAGCGCTGTACAGAGAACGGACTCACATCAGTCCCTGCCCCATTGGGGCTTACAGTCTAAATTCCCTAATATAGACACACACAGACAGAGAGACACACACAGACTAGGGTCAATTTGTTAGCAGCCAATTAACCTACCAGTATCTTTTTGGAGTGTGGGAGGAAACCAGAGCACCTGGAAGAAAACCACGCAAACACGGGGAGAACATACAAACTCCTCACAGATAAGGCCATGGTCGGGAATTAAACTCATGACCTCAGTGCTGTAAGGCAGAAGTGCTAACCACTTAGCCACCCCTAATATCCCAACTACTTCCTAGTGAATCGGATGGAACAGTGGCCTCAATGAGACGATTCATGGCAAATAGTGTCAGGGCTGAAATTACACGATTTCCTGCTTCATATTTCCTCTGCTCTTGCTACTTGACTTCCCCTTCGGGAGAATACAAAAGTTGGCAAGTAGGGCAGTACTTCGCTTTGCAAATAAGTGGAGCCCAATTCTGATGTTACAGGTTGCCGAGAGGTTCCAGTGCATTTGGGCAGGCAGCCGTTTGCTATGTAGTTGAGTGCAAGCTATTGTTCATGGCCATCAACTATTTTCAGAAAATGGCAATTGTGGTTGGCGGTAGTGTCCTGCAGTGAGATTACTGACAGAAAGCTACTAGCCTAGTGACTAGGGAATTATCTTCTCAACAATATATATATATATATATATATATATATATATATATATATATATATATATATATATATATATATATATATATATATATATATATATATTAATATTACACACATGAAGACACATACACATTTCCATATTTCTTATTAGTAACTTTTATATAAGCCAATTCGTATGTTTACATTCAGTGGTCATTCAAGGATTTATGTTAACTTTTCATTTATTTTAATTTAAACATGCTCAATTTATAGCTTCTGCCTAGCAAGGAGAGCACTTAATCAACGTACAGTCTGAAGTAGAGATGGATGAGGCGCCATTAAAATAAGTGGGTGCAAGTAGATCCAATATGAAAAAGTCACACAATTAACATTTTACATTTCCTAGTGCAGGACGAAAGCAAATGCATAGTAAATGTATTTTCTTCTTTTTCCTTTGTATTTGACCCCAGAGGGTTCATTTATCAAATTTAAACTCTATCCTATAGTTAGCCAACAGTTAGATGCACTCTGCTCAAGAGTGCATCTAGCTAGCACCTTAGATATCAATAAAATATCGCCGGGACAACCAAGCGATACTAATCTGCATGGACTAGTCTTGGAGTGGTAAAGATTAATTTAATGCTTCACCGGGCCAGTCCCAGGGGATATTGCGCATGCAGATGTGGGCTATAAGTTCAACTTCGTAAAAATAAAGAAAAATAAAAAATAGTTTTACAAATCTTAAAAAAAAATACTGCTTTCTTCTTGTATTATTTGTTATTATTATTAAATGTATTTATAGGGCGCCAAAAGGTGTCCGTAGTCCCTTACAGGGACAAACAATATCACAGTACAAGGTGAGACAGCACGGTACAATTAACAATAAGCACAGTAACTCAGGAAGCTCAAGGCACAGCTAGAGAGAGGGGCTGGAGGGGTGGGGGAGAGGGAAGATCTGCATACGCTGGTAGCCTGAGCCCAAGGGGGAGGGCGCGGATGACAGGAAGGGCCACAGAGGGGTGTAGAGAAAAGCGAGAGGGGTCAGAGGCAGGGCCATCTTATCAACTTTATGGGCCCCTGGGCAAAGCAGTGCACTGGGGCCCCTACCTACACAACCACTCACAGGAATAAAAATGTAAATTAACGATAAAATTACGTTTATATTTATTGTTACCTGCAAAACAAACTCAAGGTTTAAACACTTAAAAAATGCTGTACTACAGAGATTAATCCATATAAAATTGTTTTTATTATAAACAAAATAATTATAAACTATGAATTATTTAATATTAATCAAATGTTCAACACAAACAAAATTATTATAAACTAAGAATAATTTATTATTAGTGTTCAATACACTGTGCCCTCCATTATGCTCCTGTTTGTCCCCCTTCATCCTGCTTCTGATCAGCCCCTATTTCACACACTGTGCCATCCATTATTCTTCTAATTGTCTCCTTCATCATTCGCCTCTGATCCCCCCCCCCTCAATCTGCCCCTGTATCAGATACTGTGCCTGAGCCCTCCATTATTCTTCTATTTTTCCCCTTTCACTTACCTTTCTACCACCTTCTTCTCTTCTTTTTTTTTTATTTCTGTTTTCTTTATTCCTCGCTTGTTTGTCCATCACGTCGTGGCTCCTCCATGCTGTGTTCCTCACTGAAAATGTTGGGTGTCTTGACATCATGCCGATAGTCAGTGCGAGCGCAGCACGGAGGAGGGGAACAGGGAGGGAGCCATATCGCTACTGCATGACCGCAAATAGGCAAGTTTTTTTCTTTTTTGTATTACTTCAGAGCACTGCCAAGGGGCCCCGTGCATGAGGGGCAGCCCTGGTCAGAGGGCAGAAGGTCCTCAAGGAGGAGGGCTAAGTAGCTGGAGAGCAGAGTTAAAAGTGGTGGAAACAGGAGGAGAGATGGCCCTGCCCAAAGGAGCGTACAATCTAAGGGATCGCCATCCTTACATCGCCATCCTTACATCACACTAATTGAATAATCCTTGTTAAATAGGCTTCAACATACTTTGCATGGGGAAGCTATTATCTGCAAAACCCAGCAATTCTTAACACGGCTAGAATAAGCCCCCACAATGGGACTGCTATCCACATTTCCACCAGCAATAGGGCTTATTGTCCTTATATAAATATACCCCTTAGGCATGGTACGGTTGTGCAAGAAAATAAGAGATTATTTTATTGTGTATGCTGCTTTAGTCTCAATGCCTAAAACAAAAACAAAACAAACATAATGATTAGGACATTTTTACTGCAAAGCTAGTGATTTGTTATAGAATTTTAATGTATTGTTAAAGAGCTTAAAATAAATATCATTGCTTCATGTCATATACAAGCATCTGGAGAGTAATTCAAGATCGGAGATCTATAGAGGCAACACTGAAACATCTGCTCTGCTTATTCTAGACACAGTAGCAATATCATTCTTATTTTTGCTGTGAGTTTATTTTATATAATGTGCCATTCTCACTCTTCCCATTATTAAATACCACAAGCTCTTTGTATTGGTGATTTTTTTTGTTGTTAATAAAAGCAGACCAGGAAAGTTCCTTTATTTGCCCTGTGTCATTCCAGTCTTTTTTTTCCCCCCGAAATCTCAGAATTACTGATTGCTGTAGACTGAGACATGTCAAACAACAAAAAGGAAATTGATAATAATCAGAACTGTTGGATTTCCCAGAAAAAGAGTCATGGAATAAACAAAATAAATTCAAATAAAGAATCTACAAATTATTGAATATTTAAAGGCACACATTTTGACAGCAGAAAATATCAAGATAGTGCAACCATCATTTCTGTAAAACTGTCCGAGTTCAAATCAAGAAGAGGAGGCTGGAGAACATGTCTTTACTGTGTGATATATACTGAGACTTGAAGATGGCTGCCAGGTATTTCCGGTCAGCCAGCACTTCCTGAATGGCAAGTGGATGGCAGTGATGTCACTTCCGCCAACCACACATAGCATACATCTACAATTTCAGATATATAAAAGTGCTACGGAATTTGCTGACGCTATATAAATAACTGTTGATGATGATGACATATATTAGTGTAAAACCCGTACACACTTACCATACCACTCAAAATTTTGAATCACGAATATCAGGACAAAATAAGCTCCGCCCCGGTGTCGCCCAAAACACAGCACACAAATTTGTGTACAACCCCACCCACTTTAGGTTAAACCACACCCCTTTCGCAGCCCACAAATCGGGACAGTTGGGAGGTCAGACATCCTCCCATAATGAAAGAAAAGAGGTGCACAGTCAGCATAGGGTAAAAGAGCTCAAGCCTGTTAGGAGGCCAGGAAAAGTGTATTATTCCATACAAAGTAGCAGTGACATTAAGACCAATGATGTTTCACTGCTGCAAAGAGCACCTTCCTCAATGGCTGTCAAGAAGCACCTCCTCAAACTTGCCTTTGACATTACTATTTACTAATACATGACGTTTATCACAGCGATAGAAAACCAGCTATCATCATTACCGATACCCAGCTGCCTCGTAGATGCTGGCCGGTAACTGACCAATTTGCTGAGCCAGTCTGGGTGTTCTGTGCATGCGTGACCTGGCGGTTCTAGCCTGAGCAGTGGAACTAAAAGCCCAGATTAAAAATAGATCAAAATAATATAAGGTATTGTAAAAGAATTGTCAATTAAAAAAAATTTTAACAAAAAATCTTCAATGAAATAAAGCATTTTTTTATTGAATTTCTTCAGCTACCGCTATCCTGAGATAGCGATAAGAGGTAATTGTACCTCTATGTCCCTTGTTAAATAGGCTTCTCCAAGCTTATCACTGGTGGAGGATACCTCCCATAGCAGCATTATTGCCAGCATTAACCCC
The DNA here is from genome assembly GCF_038048845.1 of Mixophyes fleayi. NCBI lineage: Eukaryota > Metazoa > Chordata > Amphibia > Anura > Limnodynastidae > Mixophyes > Mixophyes fleayi. Next base: position 35,245,830 of record NC_134410.1, read on the forward strand.
TTGGTATATAAGGTGAAACATAAAAAGCCCCATCTCTAGTGATAACCATTTACGCCAGAGATGGGGCTTTTCTTCTCCATTTGATAAACAGAACCTCAAGTGTGGCCACAAGCTGTCTGCGACTGAGTAGAAAAGCCACAAAGAAAATATTTCTTCTCCAATACCATGTAGGTGCTTTACCACTTCTAAAGCACTTATTACAAAGTGCGATGCAGCAGCTGGCCCTTAATCTGCTTAGTTTAATACAGTTTTCTGATTAAATCCATTTGTTGCAGAGATGTGTTCTCTGTCATGCACTTTCTAAAGCTCATCCCACGTTTCTTTTTGTGGTATCACATTTGCATATGTGCACACTTTGCTCATCATTTGTGCTAATGGAGATGGTACTTTGGGATATTTTGACATTTTTCGAGCCAATTATCTAGGAGAGGAATAGGCATGGTCTCCTGTGGATATTTCCATGTACCTTGCCTTTTTAGCAGCATTTTCATTTTAAACCATTCCTCCCAAATGTCCCAATTTCAACGGGACAGTCCCGATTTTAGGGCCCGGACCCGGGCTCACCAGGGGGCCCGGCGGAACACATTTAACAGGGGGCCTGCTATCTTCAGCCTGGCTGTCACTGTGACAGTCAGGCTGAAGACTGGGAGCCGGATCATGGCCACAAAAGACACAAAAGGTAAGTTGTTTTTTTTTTTTTTTTTTTTTTCTACAGGATTTTTTTTTTTTTCATTGCCTTGGGCCCCCTTTCCCCCTGGGCCCTCAGGCACCTTCCCATCGCGCCCAGTCAGAAAGATGGCCCTGGTTCATCGGGGGGGGGGGGGGGTCACCGGGGGGGGCCCTGCCTGCTTCGTCGTACTGGGCGCCACGATTTCTGATGGCGGCCCTGATGGTCAGCCTAGCGCTTTAGAGAGTTAGGCAGCCCTTTGGGGGCGTGGCTACACCCCTGTCGTGCCATGGCCACGCCCCCTGTCCCACTGCTGGGGACAGAAATGTTGGGAGAAAAACTTTAACCTTCAATGACTGGTAGTCTGAGTTGTCAGATTGGCCATTGTGAACGTCACCGAGATGCTATTAAGATTTATTTTTCTTAACCTTCTGACTTTCACTGTTTTCCTGGAACCATAACCTGTTAGCAGCAGATAATTCTGCAGACTGTCCAGGTCTGTTGACAATTTTCTCCTTTTAATATGGAGCAAATCTTACAAGCTGCAGCTACACACGTCATAGTCTATTGTGCACTCTGTACAGTGTACACAGTGACTGTGTCTGCAGTCCTATTAGTAATGCACAACAAACAGAACTGCTCGGTGCATCTAAGATTTGCCTTTGATTGATTTGTGCATTCTGTTCCCAATGAGGAAAATTTGTAGCAAAATGTATTTGTACAATATTAAATCAATACCAATCTTTTCTTAATGACAGAAGCTGAAAAGACAGCAGCAGAAATCAACGGAAGACGGATTTGATTTGTCTCTAGTATTCTGCAATTAGGGAGCTTCAAGAAGAAGGATAAATACGTTCGCGTTCAGAAAAACGGTATCTGTCTAGATAAACATCCAGATAGTGCACAATGAGCATGGAAGAACATTATACACAGGGCTGGGCCTATAATGAAGAGACACAAGGCAGCTGTCTCAGGCAGCAAAATAAATTAATTAAAATTTTTAACAAACAAATTTTTAATGCAAAGTTTAAATTAATGTTGCATTTACCTTACCTAATTTTACAAATTTTAAAATTTGTACAGTAGTTATGAATATACATGGAATACCAAAGAACAGATCGCAAATGTTTCCTTTAAAATTTCTGGCAACGCTTATTAAAGGGGATCCCTTGTGAATTTCACCGATACTACACACTTTTTTTCTGGGGGTTTTTTTTTAAAAAAAAGAAAAAAAATAGGAATTTTTAACTTGTAGGTTTAGTGAACGCATGTGAAACGCTGTTCATGTAGAAGTACATGTCACCTACGCACATTGGAGGCAGTCATTTTGTGAGCCGAACCACTACATGCAAGCAGCCTATTAATTCACTTTAAATTAAATTAAGTTAGCCCTTTAACATTTTCAAAATATTTACTAAAACTTTACAAACTTCCACCCCAAAGCTGGAGCAGTGATTTCCAACAATTAATGTCCCACTAACAAAGATTTCTAGAACATGACATCTGGATTATAAGGCATACAATCATGGTTGGTAATAATAAAGCCCTTTAAAGCTATAATCCCGGAATGTCCAGGAGACTCCAACAGTAAAGGAAAACCTCCGGAAATTCTTTCCTGCCACAAAGTAGGTTGTAACATAATGCAAATTGCATGTCATTAAACCCCACCCACCTCAGTATAAGAGGTAGAGGCGTTAGGACATGAAATTGCGGCATCACACATCTGCACATTGTTTACTTGAGGTGGGAGGAGCTTAATGTCACAATCGGTCCTGAAACAAGGCAGGAAGAGCAGACTAGATTGCATACAGCCCTTCAAACAAAATGAAACACAATAATAAAGGTAGGAACCATACATTCCATGATCTCTAACTTTATATCAATGTATTTCTTGTTCTATTCATGGATAGTCAAGGGTCTATTCACACTTTAAAGAAAATGTTAGACATTTTTTCAGCGGGTAAAAATCAGTTCCACGTTTACCCTGCATATTATAAAATGTGAGATTTTAAACCTGTATAGGTCAGGCACTGCCTATTGTACCGTGTAAGGTTTGATAAATGACCACCATACTTTGCTTTACATTAGCAAGGCACCACTGGATCATTGCTTGTGTAATTAATGAGTTAGCTGCAGTGAACCATTGTAGACCATTTGCACAGCTACACACCTTTACCAGAGTTACTGTATCTACATGTCTGCATTTATGCCTAAGGCTTAAAGTAGTTTCACACTTCAGACTGCCCCTGTGCTATATAGTACAGGGACAGTATGCAGAGCAGAGCATTTTGTAAAGCCTGTTCCCACGGAGTCATGCCGCGGGTACTGTTTTGTCTGCATGAAGAAATTGGTAGATCAGAGTTACAATAGTTACCTTCATGGGGATTTCAAATATCTTTCCATTGCAGAAATAATTGGAGCGCATGACTCAGGCCTAAAAGAACACTCCCTCTGTGAATCAGGTCCTCTTTTGTAGGGGCACATTTTATTCAAGAGTTAAAAAGAAACGGGTTCCACCAGTGGAGGGCTGGCAAATTTTAGCCCGCGGGGGGGGGGGGGGGAGAGCTGATTCAGCAGCCTATTAGAAACATTTGAAACAAAAAATATGCAGGCGGCCCGGTGACTCAGCCCAAGTTAGCCCACTATGTGACCGGCCCGATGGGAAGGTGCCCCCCTGCACAGCCTGCCCCAGGGTTCCACTTTAGTAGTGAATGGTTACATTTTTAACAGGACATTTCCAAACATACAAATGTCTTCTAATGCCTCCAGGAGTCTTCAAATATAAGTTCTCGGACCAGGCCCTGGACACCAATTTACATCCCATATGGGGTGGGTTAGACTGGATACTGCCGTGGTACAGATGGAGAAATCTTCTTAAAAAGCCACATGGATGAGTAATACCATGGCTAGTTCTTTCTCTTTTGGGTAAACAGTAGAATTACATAGTAAAATCTAAAAAATCACTTTTGTCAACTCTAAAATTCCACATAGCACTAAAATTATACTGTACATCCCATCGTCCTCCTCACCATGAAGACAATGGGGGTTTAGTGCCCCCATGAGATACTCACCCTATGGCACCTGATTAAAAGGAAACTCAAAATTCTCCTGCCTGTTCTTACATTTAAATTAACCATAGATCAGGGTCTCAGGTGGGTATCTCACAAGTACTGGGGTACTGGCCACCAGAACCCTGCACTTCTGCTGTAGAACCAAGGTGTTTCATTAAAATGTTAGCTTTTTTTAAGCTATTGCATATTAACCTAAGCATACCAAAGCTCCTCTTTCCTCATCAGGCAACCAAGTTCAGCACACAAAAAAAATATTTCATGCAAATCACCATTGTAGGTTGATGAGAAGAGACACCAATGCAGTAACAATAGTTACCCTTATTTAAAAAGAGATCTGAACTATCTATTTTGACTTTTCACTTAAATTGTTGCTTTAAGGCTCCCAAAAACATCTCGACACACAAAAGTGTATGCAAACAACCTCTATTAATGGGCTCCACTGCAGCCATGTGCAATGGCTCTAATTTAAAGTACAGTGGAGAGATGGCAAAAAAAAAAACATTTCTGGGAAGAAGGATTCTCAAATAACTGGAGATTTCCTACTGCGATTGCCTCAGAGGAATATAAAACTACATGAGAAAGCAGATGTAATACGATGCTCACACTGGGCTCGGTAATCTAATTGTTCCCGGAGCACATTATCTTGACATTTAGAAATATTGTTTTTGAACACTATTATAACACATTCAAAGTTCCTGCCTATTTGCGATGAATAAAATCCGCAGGGCTTCAAAGGAAACAATGACTCATAATTACTTTTTTTCTTTTTTTGCTCGCTAAACTTCTTGCTCCGGTTTCATTTTTTTATCATGGTTAATGGTAAAATTAATCCTTTACATGCAGCTGCAAAGATTTATCTCGGAGGCATCATGTTGAGTGTCTATAAACGATATACAAATGAATACTGATGGGAGGCTGTCTGCACCTCTCTTTGAATTTGAGTTTATTGTTTTATGCTAAAAATTATTCTTGGCACGAGTGACAATGATGCTGGGCATGATTTGCTACTTAATTTTTCTGTTCTTCCTTCTTATTTTTTCTCTCAAAGATATGACTTTAGGAAAGTCACTAACTGCCGCTAGTTTGCGTTTACAAATACTGTACATTGTATTTCTGTTTCGCAGTCCTTAGTTAGCATCTAGTATTCAGGTCTCGTACACCATTCTGTTATGTATCTATTTAGTCTTGTTTGAAAGAAGCTAAAATGTATTTGAAAGAGAAAACCATAAAACAAAAGTCACATCAAAGACAAAGTGGATACACTCAGCTGCCGCTAAGCGTGTTGCATGACTCATGTATGACGATCCTGCCACATTTAGAAGATACCTGTAACGCCGTCTTGCTCATTGCTTGTTTACCTTTAATTGAATGATCCAAAATAGATTAAAACACACAAAAAAAATAAAAGTTAGGATATTGCTTATAAACCAAAAAACAGGTAACAGTGCAGTAACCTACTAAAAATAATTTTTCTGAATAATTTTAGATGAACCATAAAAAAAACAGTTATTCTATGGCGAGCTCAAGGAGGACCAAAAGCTCCCTTAGCGAGGAAGGGTTTCCCAACTATTCAACTTCTCTTACGAGTTTTTAGAAGGAGCGTCCATTATATTTTGGGCTAGACCACGAGATAACATTAGTTCTTTTACTTTTTTTTATATTTATTTGACCTACTTGAGCTTTGGATTACAAGGAGTCAAATAACTGACACGAGTCCTTATCTCCCACACCAAATCTATTGGGGTACTCTCTGTGCCCTAGTGGGTCTAGAGAAAGAGTTCTATCATTTACAATAATAACCTTTACATTTTAAACAAACAATATTTAACAGTGCTGCATTAAACACAACTTTATGCTTGAAATAAAGCATTTAAAAAAAAAAAAAAGTGTGTTTTTTTTTGTAGTAATGACATCCTCTGTTATACTTGATAGTTATTAACGCCTGTAAAAGTTTAAGACAATTTGATAACAAGTCCTAATGCCACCACACTAAAAAAAAAATCTGCTTTTGGTGGCAATAGAGCTTTCCATCTTTTGATAAATAGAGCCCCTAATATCTTTTACAAACTATTTTTAAATGGCCATGTACAGGGGAAATGCAGAACACCAACAAAAATAGCAATTATATTTAATGTTATGGCATAACCCTTAGTTGCACTGAGCAGTGGTGCAAATATCACACACTTACTACTAAACTATGAGAGTTGTGCGGATCCTGTGCCCAGTTAAGCAGAAGGGATTTCAGAGGGTAAAATTTCTGCAATGTTCTATTATCTGAAAACCTTCAATCTTTCCAGCTAGATACTGCCCAGTAGATTCGGAAGTGCTTGGGAATGTCCACGCATTGAATGTTAACGCTATGTGCACACCCTACATGGCCAAAACCAAGTGGCATTTTCTGGCCTTTATTCTGCACTCTCTTGACTCCCTATGGCTGAGTTTTACTGAAAATGACTCCAACATATATGGCAAAGTATATACTGTAAATGAATATAAAATGTATTAAAAAATACATTCAAATCTAAAATGTTCAGTATGGAGACCATCCAACTATTTCAGCTTATTAATGGAAACAATACAGAAATTAACTGTTCATTAATGACTATAATAAATGTCTATTTTAGTCATTTATGAACAGTTATTCTTCCTAATTAATCACAACCATAATCTTGTTAATTTTTGGTATACTATTTATAGGAGACTACCAAGTCTCTTTGGTTTGAAGCATTTCTTCAATTTTGTCAAGTTATGATAAATTATTTACAATATTATAAAGCCCTATTGGTATCACTTTTTCTTTTAAGGTTTAGATATTATGCACTCGCTGGCTGTCACTGTGTAGGTAGAAATTACTTCTATGAATAAAACAGAAGACATGTTTATCGCTACAGTCAGTAAAGCTAAGACATCAAAATGAGGTTTAAAAAAAATATTTAGAGAGCATAACGGTTTTAAAATGCAGGAATGAGGGTCAGTAAGCAAATTATGGGTGAGGCTGCTCTTAAAATCCATACTCCCATGGTATTTGCAACTCAACCCAGCATTGCTGCCGTTCCACTGTAAACAGCATTAATACGTCGACCGTTCGACTGCAAACAGCATTAATACGTCGACCGTTCGACTGCAAACAGCATTAATACGTCGACCGTTCGACTGTAAACAGCATTAATACGTCGACCGTTCGACTGCAAACAGCATTAATACGTCGACAATATTATTAGGTGGACAGTATTATTAGGTAGACAGTAGACAGTATTATTAGGTCGACAGTAGACAGTATTATTAGGTCGACAGTAGACAGTATTATTAGGTTGACAGCAGTGGCGGATCCAGGGGGGGGGGGGGCGATAGACACTTGCTGCCGACGGCTGCACAGTATGTGCAGGTCCGTCCAGCCGTGACGGGTAGGGACAGTGTGCTGCCCGGCTGCTCTGACTGTGTTTAAAACACAATCAGAGCAGCCGGGCAGCACACTGTCCCTGCCTGTCACGGCTGGACGGACCTGCACATAGTGTGCAGCCGTCGGCAGCCTAAGATGCTAGAAAGGGGCGGGGCCTAAATCGCCCCGGGTACAGCATTTTTCTAGATCCGCCCCTGGTCGACAGTAGACAGTATTATTAGGTCGACAGTTCGACAGTAGACAGTATTATTAGGTCGACAGTTCGACTGTAGACAGTATTATTAGGTCGACAGTTCGACTGTAGACAGTATTATTAGGTCGACAGTTCGACTGTAGACAGTATTATTAGGTCGACAGTTCGACTGTAGACAGTATTATTAGGTCGACAGTTCGACTGTAGACAGTATTATTAGGTTGACAGTTCGACTGTAGACAGTATTATTAGGTCGACAGTTCGACTGTAGACAGTATTATTAGGTTGACAGTTCGACTGTAGACAGTATTATTAGGTCGACAGTTCGACTGTAGACAGTATTATTGTTTAACAAAAAAAAAAGCTTCATGTTTTCCCATTAAAACATTAAAAGTAAGACGGAAATTGATACACAGAACATCAGATTTGAGAGAATAGCTTGTGATTAGTTAAGAAAGCACGTTATACAGAACTGTGATAAGCTTTAGAACCTAGCGCATACACCGAGTGATTAAAAACAGGACTACGTTTTGTTTAGCGGAAACTACAATCACAAAGAAAAAGCTAAAAAAAATAAGATACCTGTAAAGAATGTTCATGATTAGGATCCATTTGCCTTGTTACTTTGTTATGAAAATCTATTGGGAAAAAAATAAAGAATTAAACAGACCTCTATAGTGTATTTATAGATATGCAAAACTTGTAGGCGGCCTTTGTCTGCAGATTACTAAACCCTTTTATGTAATTTATATTATCTTTTCCTTGTCAGATTTAAAATGTAATTTGATTTAAGTATGAAAGTAATGTAGCAATAATGCAGAGCACTTATAAGTGCATACATGTCTTGGGATCTAAAACATGCATTACAACATAATCACTCAATACACAATGCTTTCATTTGGGGAACAGAATTATGGGTAATGGCATAAAAGTACTTATAACAAGCCAGTTTATTATGCCTTACAATGGGCTTGTTGATCTGATTAAAATATTGGGAGTACTGTGCATTGTGTGATTATCTATTAAAAATTGTATTGTTACAAAGATTGCTGGTGAAGGGGTACTAGACGACCCTCCCCCTCGGCACCCCCTCTTCAAACTTCCTACTGTGTGTGGATAGCGCACAGTAGCACGCAGAACAGAAGGATATCAGTGTGAAGCAGCCAGATGTTGCGCCTTCATGTTAGTGACTGGGAACCACTAACCACATTAGCCAATAGCATCAAAGGACCAGGTAGGAAGCACACAGGGTGCACTCAATTTAATTTAAATATTTAAAGAGGCCTCTCTACGCCATTGTCAGTTGGTGAGGAACAGAGGTGTATTTAATTTAAATTCCCATAAGGGTCATGGCGCAGTGAAGGGGCACCAGGGGAAATAAAAAAATAAATGATATGATGTAACTCATTTTGTGTTTAAGGTGCCTCCAAACTATTGTTGCGCTAGGAAACTGCCTTAGTATCCCTGATAGCGCCAAACCTGATTATAATCAGAATAGTGATGTCAAAAATTATATCACTTAAATACTTAAGAATTAAAGCCGGTAATAATATACCTTCTACTGTAGTTTATAAGAAGATTATAAGAAAAAAAATTATCTCAGGGTTCTGCACCCTGTATAGAAGAGCTGAAACTGCGATCATGTATCTTTTTAGCGTCATAGGTCACTAACTGTACACACTAAATTGTACGATACATTGCAGGTAACTTACAAAGCACAAAATGACCAAAGCACAGAGAAAATCCCCTTTGATATGCGGAGTTACATCTAGATGGCTGCTGAACTGCACACATTGCAGAGCAAGATTGCAGCATTTGCCAAGGAGCTTTCAGCATCAGTTTCCTGCTAAATAGGATTTTATTGTGCTGAATGAGAATATTGAAAGGCGATAAAGGGTGAAAGGCGATAAAAGTGAAGATGTTTGAAAACATCTTCACTTTTTCAAACCTGCAGTTTAGTAAATATACCCCCTGGAATTTGCAATTCTATGCCTCCCATAGTGGCCAAACAAGTACAAAGGCCCAGTGGCGCACGCAGGGGGGGTTTCTGAGTCTCCAGAAACCCCCCTGCGCTAACTAAGTGGCTGCTATAGCTGCACTGTCCTATACAGCAGCCGCGGCGCTGTCAAAAACGTCCGCGGCGGTGCTGCAGTGTATACAGCGCTAAAGAAACAGAGCTGCTACACATGCGCAGCAGCTCTCGCGGGGAGTGTTTTTTTTGGGGGGTCGGGGGGAAACCCCCCCCCTTCCTGACAATCCTCCGTTCGCCCCTGAGGCCATCATATTGGGATCTGCTGTGCAAAGCCCTCTTTTGGTTTAAAGCTGGATTAAGGTCTGGGAGCTATTCATTACGCCCTCTATCTTAAGAGCCCCTGTCCCAGCTTAAAAGAAGCCGTCAAAAGTATGATGCTACCACCACCATGCTGCACAGTAGGTATGATGTCCTTTGGGAGATAACATGTGTTGTCTTTGCACCAAGCATATCTTTTCAAGCCCAAAAAAGTTCTAACATGGTCTCATCAGACCATAAGACATTTCTCCCCCATGATTTTGGGCGGCTGAATTTATTCGCCTTGAAATTCTTTCATTCCCCTCTCCTGATTGGTGCCTTTCAGCTATGAGATCCAGTAGATGTTTTGAAAGCTCCTTGTGGACCGTGGCTAACCCATTAGGATGCAACAAAGAAATCTGCAAGGAAAACCTACAGGAACAGCTGATGTTTACTTGGGGTTAGACACAATCACTTTTATTGCTGGTAGGTGTACACTAATTACCTTTGAACATGATTTTGGATGGAACTGGTTAACTCTGAACACAGCTACAGTCCCATTAAGAAAGGGTGTGCACATGAAAGGATATGCAGACAGGGTATTGTAGATTATTTATTTTCACTTACTTTTCCTAATATAAGTCTATTTGTTTTTCACTTGAATTTTATTGGTTGTAAGGTCAAATTAATGGTGGGAAGAGGTCCGACATGATTAATCTTGATATCAGGCTTTACATCACAAACACCTGCAATTTCAGTAATGGTGTGAAGACATATTATATGCACTGTATTTGAAAAATTCACACCAGCCAGGAAAACAGACAAACAGTCCTAAATTTCAGGATAGTGGACCAAGTATATAAAGGGAGATAAAGAGATGGAGGAACTCAAGTGATTCAATAAAGCAAATACTATGTCATCCATGAGCTCACTCCAAGACACCAATTTTACGCTATCGATTTGTAAAAACTACATATGTTCTAATGTATTGTGTTTCTAGGATACAGTTAATTTCAATCAGATTCTTTTCAGGCATCAAGATTATATGGGAGCCACAAATAATGTGATATTTTGTGAATTTGCTAATATTGACACCTGTACTACTGGGTGTTTGGCCAGGTTGTGGATACATATAGTTCCCACCTATCTAATGATGGAGTGGGCACTTTTCGAGTTGAAATCATTTTTACTTATAAATGAAAGAAAAGAAAAAAGATACTGCTTTCATTTTTAGCATCAGTTGTGCTCATGTGCATGCTGTCACTTGTAGTGCCACAAGAATATACTTTAAATAGTGTCCCCATCTGGAAATATTAAGTGTTGCCACACCAGAAAAAAAATAGTATTGCTCCACTGGTAATGAACCAGTAAGCCACTATAATATAATAATAAAAAAAAAAAATTCCCTTACATATAGTCATCAATGAAATTTGGCCCACTAATTTATTCATAAAATAATCTGTCCCCTGTAAGAAAAATTAATAATAATTTCTGCCCCTCTATAAAGAAAATCATGATTACCCTCATATTTAAAACTTGTATTGTGTCTCCTGTTATGTTAACATTGGCCAGATAGCTCAAACATGATGCTTTTTTTTCTGTTCAATCTCGGGCGAGTTTCAGTTTCTGTTAAAACTCAAGAGAGTTTGTGTTTAATCGGAGTTTGACTAAACCACGGGCAGGATAGGCGTTTTAAAACGGACACAAATTGCCAGAGATTGGATTCTGGAATGTCAAAATCGCAGGTTAATTCATATGTCGACTTTGTACATAAAATCGCTGGTGATCTCTCGCGATTTGCAGGGAGTTTAATCACTGGGAAAAAAAAAAAATTGCAGCTTGATACATTTACCCCAGAGCTAACAAGGATATAGATTTCACACAAAGGAAAACAAATAATTAGTCATGCTCTTATTGTTAGCATATTTGCACAAAAAAACAAATTAGTTTACACAAAAGCTGTTATTTAATCTTAAAGACAATGTAAAGTCTATTACTGTAAACTTACATTTTATAACTACAGTATTTTTATATGATGTACCCATTAATCATTCCATAAAGAACACTCTTGTTCTTTATGTTACAATGTTGCATTATGGGAAACACAAACTAAATAATAACAGAAACAATATGGTTCCAATGAACTTCTGTAGACAGAGTATTATCTATAGCTGGTTTCAACTGTTTTCATTCACTTATCTAAAACATTTTGTATTTTCATTTTTTGGGTATAAGCCGATCTGTTCTATACCAGATAACACGGAAGGAACATAATATTGAAAAGGAAACGGGATATTAGTATAGGGATGAGCAGGACAGAGGAGTGGAAGACAATAATAATAAGAGGATTATTTCCCAGGTTGCATATGCACTAGCAGTTTTGGGGTAGGGGGATCTTTATAATTTAAAGTATTCCGTAAAAACATTCCATACCGAAAATAATTGATTAGGTCAGTCATGACTTATACACACTAGAACACATCAGAAGCATATTTGCAAAACATTATTGATAATAGCTGGAATTGTGCTTGGGGGATGGGGTCAGACTTCTTCTATATTCATATCTACTGTGAATATATGCCAATCGATTTTCCATATCTGTGGAGGGAGATCTGGTGCTTGCCAAGGGAAAAGCTAAAAGGAGAGGATTGGAGGGAGTTTTGTAATCTTGTTAACTAGGGGCCTTATTCATTAAGTATCTTAACTTAAGAAACTTCTTATTTAAGTCTCCTGGATAAAACCATGTTACAATGCAAGGGGTGCAAATTAGCATTCTGTTTTGCACATAAGTAAAATACTGACTTGGATGCTGGCTTCTGAGCCTGGCTTGCTGACCTTCCTACTGTGTACGCCTGCCGTGGACTCTCCAAATAGCACCTGTGATAATCCAGTCTTGCAGACAACACATAAGCCCACAGTCCATGTCACTGAGAGAATGCGCCTCTGAAAATTTGATATATCCAGTTCCAGCTACCTGAGGATATTACAGCATTCACCTGTGATTACCCAGTTTCTGCTGAAGACAATATTTATATATACCTACTGTTCCTGTCATTTATAGACTGTGGCTCTGAACATTTTGATCTATATTTTGCTACTACTACTCCCAATATCAGCTGCAATTCTATTCTATTTCATTGAACTCTGCATCTGTTACCTGTTGTGCCGATAGACTTGTGCTAGCTGTGTTACCATTGCCTGCACCTAGATATTACCTGTGTGATCCTTGTTTAAAATAAAAAACTCTGTTTTAATTTTCAATGCACTGTGGTTTGCATACTGGAAACCCACTGGGAGCGTCACGGAGAACACCTGGAATGTCTGAAACAGGTAAAACAACCTGGGAAGTAGTTTAATTTTCACGGCTGCAACTCTGACAATCCAGTAGATAAAATGCGAATCATAGGCACCTTTTTTTAAAGTATCGATCAAAGGGGGAAAATTAGCTTAAAAAAGGTTTTATTATAATATTTAGTTACGTTCCCCAGATACTTAATTTTCTTGGGTTGCAATTTGAAATTAAAGGACTCTTTCAAATGTTGCTGAACTTTGAGGGGAAGTTGAAGGTGAGGGCCTTGGTCTTATCAGAATTAATTTGGAGATAGGGCTATATTCCTTGATGTCACTCCAGAACACAGGGATACATGCGGAACAGTAGTGGTCAATAGAACATCGTCCGTGTAAAGAGCAAATCTTAGGCTCCAACTCGAAATGTTCGTGTCATTACGAATTTTCGTGACCTACTTGAACACATGCCCAGATAAGTTCCCATTGGATTTATGATGCAGCATATGACATTGTATTCTATTACATTTTATAAGGAAAATGCAACTTTCACATTTATTAATAACACAGTAAAGACACTTCTCTCAATTGTGTATATGTCACTTAAGTACATAATATTGTGCACAAATAGACTAATGCAACTTCTACATTTACTACTAACACTTTCGCATGTCTACTCTATCATGGGGCACAGGAATACACATTTGTATGCCCAATATACACCTGCTGTGTTTTGAGTTGGACATATCTTAAAACCAATGTAAATGTGCATTGTTGCCTCAATTTTCATGAATATGTTGAGTGTGCAAGATGGAAGCCCTTTGGAGACTGAACCAGTGACATTACAAGAGCGGTGTCTGTCAGGATAGTCCCTGCCTAAATCAGGACAGTTGGATTGTATGATATTGTAATATTGCTTTCCATAGTGCACTTCAACATTATGGAAATAAGAAGAATTTATTTTATAGTTTAAACTTCAAAACCTCTCTTTAGCCCCTCCGGCCAAGTGCTTTAGGTTGGAGTGTTTTTTGATTTGCCTACGTCAGTCCCCAAAGAGTAAAATGCAAAGCAGGGGGGTGGCTTTCTTCCTCCACAGCTTGCACACTTTGATCCTAGTGTGGAATCATCACTGCCTGCGATCTAATGTCTATGCTAATACTGCAAAGCACAGCATGCATGATTAATGCTTTATAAATAGGAATATGCAGTGATTTAAACATTGCTAGTGCAGTATCTCCTGCTTCCTGAAAGATGATTTTTCGAGGTGACGAGTTGAGCAACTTGAGATTTCTCCAGGGGGAGAAAAGAGGCTACAGAATCCTCAATGAGAATTCAATAAGGATTTATCATGTGTACTTTCTGCTTTGCTTACAATAACTGAAGGACATTTTAATAAACTAAACAAATATGCCGCAAATATTTTGGTTCCTTAGGATGGTAAGGAAACGTAAACAGAATAAGAAAGAAAGAAAGGCACAATATTTGCCATAGGCAGTTCAAGGAATTGACAATAAAAGTGGTAAATTATATATAGTGAATGATAATGAATAAAGTTTAATGAAGCAACAAGTTCAAAGAAAAATCTGTCCAAGTGGATATATTAATCAATATTTTTTTTTTTTTTTTTAAAGTAATTTTTATTAGGGTTTTTTTCAAAACAAAACAATGAGTTTGAAACATACCAAGAGAATGTATAAACATACTGTATACATATGAAACTCAAATGATTACACACAATAGTAAGAAAGACTTAGATAAATTATCTAAAATCGGGTATGTTATTCATGGAAAAGAAAAATGTTGTTTGTTTTTATTTTTCAGGGGGAGGGGGGAGACGAACAATGGGGGAAGGAAAGGTTTTAGGGATGGGGAGGGGAACAGGAAAATATTCTACTCATTGTTTTATGCATCAGAATATAGGAAAGAGGAGCGTTAACCCGTGTGGTTACACGGAGATCAAATTAGTTTAGGATTTTCTAAAACTTATAAGCGTAGTGATCCTCCTTAAACCTGACGAGGGTACATATCAAAACAACAGAGACTTGTCAAACAGTTGTCAAGGGAGGCTCAGCATCATAGTAACTCGTCCAGGAAGACCATGTGTTTTTGAAATTCACTGGTTTGTCTTTGAGAAGAGCTGTGATGCTTTCCATCCTATAGATTGACCAAACTTTATTGATAGTGGCTGAGAGCGAGGGGGGAGAGGTGTTTTTCCATAGAGCGGCAATTAAACATTTAGAGGCATTCAATATATGATTGATAAGTTTTTGTGTGGAGCGACTAGTGCCCGGGAGCCGTCTAGGAAGAAGCGAGTATAGGGGGGACTCGGGCATTTTAACCAGTGTAATATCCTTGATGAGATTATGAATTTGTTGCCAATAAGGTCGTAGTTTAGGGCAACACCACCAAACGTGCAACAGGGTACCTCGTGTACCGCACCCTCTCCAACATCTGTCGCTATTAGTCGGAAAGATAGAGTGGAGACGAGAGGCGACCAAATACCATCTGTAGAAAATTTTGCAAGAGTTTTCCTTTATCCTAAGTGATATAGATGACTTAGCTATATTAGTTCTCACCTTTGACCATTCTTTAGGAGTCAGGGTCTCCCCGGTGTCCCTCTCCCAGGCAAGCTCATGAGGGTCTTTTTTGGGCTGGCCAAAGTTGTTAATCAATTGATACAAAGTGGAAATTAAGCCTCTAGTAGTCGGGGAACAGCGACATAAAGATTCTAAAGTAGAACATCGAACCGAGGGGGGAGGCGCATTTAAGGAACGATAAAGGTGCCTAAGTTGAAGATATTGATAAAAGATTTTTTGGGGCAAATGTAATCTTCTCTGTAAGTCTGAGAATGTAGGAAAAACCCCAGCCGGAACCAGATCCCAAATGAAGAGCAAATTATGTGACCAGTAATGAAACATTTTATGATCTAACCCTGGCTCAAAGTTTTTATTGTTCCAAAGTGGGACAAGGAGTGGGTAATTAGATCGCAACTTGTAAAATCTGGTCACTTGATCCCATAATGAGACAGAAAAACGAGCAGTTGGAAGCTGGGCTAAACGTCTAGTCCTATGCTGGGATGGTATCCAGAGTATTAATCAATATTTTATCTTTATTGTCTGTATTACATGTACATATGTGCATTTAAAATACCTTTGCTGCAAAATGTAAACTGTTCTAGTGGGGCCTGGTCAATAAATTGAAAATTTTGGAAGCAGCGAGTTCTGGGAAAGTGTTACTTTTAACCATTATTACTAGAGGTTAGCAATTCACGCTGAGTAGTACATGGGGGTCGTGACAAAATAGCGCTATGTCTATTTATGCCCCTGGTTTGACCTTTGTAACCTACACAATTAAGGAGTTCAAGACTATTTTTTTTACTGGACCATTTAGGTAACAAAAAAGTGAAACAAAAAAAAATAAAAAAAATCTTTCCACACCTCTCAACATTTAGGCACGCGAAGACTGGACAAATTGGCCACACTCCAGCTCTGCTCAAACACAAACTCAGGAGACAGTTGGGTGGTATGCCATTCACAACATAGTACACTTACCTAGCTATTCAATGATGGGTTGAAAGATAATTTATTATATATGGTTTTCAATTCTTTTTATTTGGGTTCACATTTCATTTGATGTTCAGTTTGGACCATTTGCTTATGTAAAAAATAAAAATAATAGAGTGAGGCTCTATCAAATCTAAAAGCCAACAATATTACAATTTACAATTGTTTAAAAAAACAACAAAAAAACCACCTTTATTTTTCGTTTCCCTTTCTCCATAATTCTACAGTAAACTGGACCTGATGTAGAGTTTGATGTAAGCGTCATTTTTGCCATAAAATACGCATTTTGTTACTGTGCCTGCACACAAGACATGTGTAAGTGCAAGTCTCTATGTAGCCTGGGTATATCTTACACTTCCAGCTCCTTACATTTAGAGAGGCGGACAAGAGGAGGGAATGGGCATACAAGAGTAGACCAAGTACAGTAAGGGTGTGGTCGTGTAAAAGTGACTAAGTCTGACCTGGATGCAAGGCTTATCTCGCGGGGCAGCACGGTGGCTTAGTGGTTAGCACTTCTGCGTCACAGCACTGGGGTCATGAGTTCAATTCCTGACCATGACCTTATCTGTGAGAAGTTTGTATGTTCTCCCTGTGTTTGCGTGGGCTTCTGATTGGCTGATTGTTAATTCACCTCTGAATCAGCTGGGTGCTTTCTTCATTGGCCATGCATATACAGGAGGATTGTGTGTGTATTTTTAAAGCTAAATTTTGTTATATTTGTATGCAAAGAGTAATATTTGCTGTATTATATAAAGCCTAATAGCAAATGCGAGTTTCCCTGTGAAAACAAATATGTACAAAGATTCATTGCACTTACAAGCTGGTTCTGTGTATGAGGGTATAAGGACGAATCCAGTAAACATGACGCATATGCTATAGATGCAGAGCTGGATGTATCCTGAGAATGGTATTTTTGAGTGTGGATTTTTGGGCTGCAAATTACGGCCAAGTTAGGTCCAGCTCTGCATCAGTCCCTATGGGGCATGTTCAATTAGCCACGTTACTCCCAAAAGTTATGTGGCACTAAAAGTATTATTACGGTAACTCTAACCCGGATTTCAGCTCGCAGAGGCAGCTGCGAGCAGAAAGGCGGCGTTAAAGGCACCGTAATAATGGTAATTACACGCACTATTACCGTAATAACGGTAATAGTGCACAAGCTGCGTTACTTTTGACAGTAACGCGCCCAATTGAATTTGCCCCTATGCATCTATGAGGCAGAGTGGTAAAAAAATCTCATATATGTAAAATGGTCATTATTTCTCAATGGGTTAATCGGAACTACAATTACGAATGTCACCTAGTGACCACATAGTGCTAATTACAAGCCAGGTCTTTGGACACGTGAGGGTTTTGCAACAAACCAAATCTTTATGCGAGACAGGACGGAATGTATTATTTCTAGGTTTCATGGTAATGTCTATATTTCTTCTCTTTGCAAAATAATAATAATTCCATAGTTCATGGAAAGGAAGAAAAATGATCCTGAAAAATAGGTTTGATGAACTGTTGTAAAAATTGAAAATTGAGTTTGTTTGGATGAGTGCATCGCCACTGGTCCATTAATCTAGACGGAATGGAGCATTTTGCCTTCTGCAAAAGGTATTTTATCCACAAGTTGCTTGAAAATATCCATTATATTGTTTAGTACTAAAATTCAATTTCCTCTCCCCGAACAACAGTGGATATGAGCAAGGTGACCTTAAAAGCAAAATATTGCTAAAATATGTGGATTTTTTATTAGTCTATAAACACTCATGTAAAAAACAAGTCAAGATAAATCTGAGATACAGTATGGCTTACCAAAACAGATCTCCGGAGCGCCCGGAGAAAACCCACTCCACAAACTCCACAAAGATGGAAGTGGTTAGCACTTCTGCCTCACAGCGCTGGGGTCATGAGTTCAATTCCCGACCATGGCCTTATCTGTGTGGAGTTTGTATGTTCTCCCCGTGTTTGCGTGGGTTTCCTCCGGGTGCTCCGCTTTCCTCCCACACTCCAAAAACATACTAGTAGGTTAACTGGCTGCTATCAAAATTGACCCTAGTCTCTCTCTGTCCGTGTGTGTGTGTGTGTGTGTGTATGTTAGGGAATTTAGACTGTAAGCTCCAATGGGGCAGGGACTGATGTGAATGAGTTCTCTGTACAGCGCTGCGGAATCAGTGGCGCTATATAAATAAATGGTGATGATGATGACACCAGTGCTGTGAGTCAGAAGTGTTAACCACCAAGCCACCGTGCTGCCCACAGGTACCTCTCAGATGGTAAAAAAAAAAAAACATTTAAGGGGAGATTCAATTGGAGGCGAGATATCTCCGGAACGTCCACAAGACACCTCACGGCAGAAATTTGACAGTAATCTCTGCTCCTTTTTCCTTCAACCGGAAAATGTACGAAATTCCTACCGTAATTGCTGGTGAAGTCCACGCGCCACATCGCTGGCTACTGAATCTCCCCCTTAAAGAGCCGTGTCACTAGGATATTGACATATGGAGGGTTGAGTACACTCCCCATTTTATATACAGTGGTTCCCCTTTTAATTAAGATGGAATACTTAAAAAGAGCAACATTACTACCTGAATAAAAAAAATATTAAGCAGCAGTACCTTTAATCTTTGATGTGGCAGAGCATTGGAAGTAGCAGAGTAGTCTTACAGCTATATTTCAAAGTATTAAAAGAACTATTACTATAGCTACTCAATATCTTGCCATCTGATATTGTATGGGTGCAGAGTACAAGTACTGTAGCTGGAATACATTGGAATAACTGCCAGGTTAGAAAGGAATACTTCATGATAAAAGCTACGTAGACGGTCTGGTTCAAATTATCCATGGGTCAGGATGGACAATCAGTTTTCATTTGGCAGTCCACCAGGATTAAACATTTCCAGGCACTACCAGGCACTACTCGTTAAATCATTTTCCTGGAAATGCACACAAATTTCAGTTGCATTGCTCTGCATTTTTTATTGGTGATGACTTCATGATTGCTGTCTGTATATGTTAACCTTCTAATTGTGTGAAATGATCCGGATTCTCTGAATATATCTATGGACCATGCGTCACAGCTATAAATACAGTGAAACATGTTTTTAACCATGGCAATCATTCAGGCCATCGGTACTTGCGATTCCATTGACAATGCTAGGGACACATGAACAGCAAGACACCCTTAAAGTAAACAGCAAAATATTTCTCAACACAAAAGGAGATCATTACCAAGCAGAAAATGGCAAAGGCGCAGGATTTGGGGGGCAACATGCAAGTATTGTCAAAGGAGCAGATGTGTCACGATTATAAACACCGTATGGGGCACTGGCTGGTATTTATGCAACTGAACAGAGAGGCAAGCAGTCTAACGCACCCCTGGTCTTCACCAGGGACGCCCGCAAGGAGGTATTGTCGACGCTGCGTAGGATGTGTAGGTCTCAGTTCTCCAAGTCAGTTACCAGCGCGGTGGAGTTGTAGACAGGAATAGTCAGACGATCCGAGTCAAACCAAACAGTAGCGCAGTACACAGGGAGAACCAGAAAAAGTGTCAGGAACTAGCAAAAGATCAATACCAAAACGGACTGTGCAGTACCAAATCGGGATCCAGGAGAATGAGCCAAGTAACAAGCTAGAAGTCAGCAAAACACAATGTAGCATACAAACAGGAAGTGCTGGAGCTGGTGCGAACCAATGCTCTAACACCCTAATGGTGCCAGAATGTTGGTTAAATAGAGGGAAGAAGTAGTTGACAGGAAGTCCAGACAGCTAGGGCTTCCCGTTGCTAGGCAACGGGACGTGGTCATTTATGCACATGCGCTTGCAGCGAGGGTACGAAGCCAGAAGTGTGTCCCGTTGCCTAGCAATGGGGCGCACCGAGCAACGAGAACAGGCGACTATCCCCTGCACTTAGGAGGAGGAGTGCGGGGACGACGCCTGACAAGATGTTTGCACTGGTAAATGGGAGGAGCTGAGTGGTATGAGACAGGGGCAGACCTAGACTTTACTTTTGGGGGAGGGGGGGCAGTTTAGCATAGTCAAGCCCCCCTTTCATTCTGACTGGTCCCAATTGGCCCCACTCCTCTTCCATTTAGGGCAATTAGACCCGCCACTGGTATGAGAGCATTGCTCTGCCATGTACAGAGCACCGATGAGCCTAGTTTTGCAGAGCAGGGCAAATACAAAATTATGTTTTGCAGAGAAAGATTTCATATAAAATTGATTTTGATATGAGATAAAGAGGTGGACAGGATGCATTTGTAGGGGTGCTCCTTGCCATGCGGAAGGGCACGCAGCCATTGCCACTCTACAAAATAACTTGAATTTTGCACCAGCTCTAATCGGATCTCTTCACAAATTTTTAATGACACGGATTTTACAGCTTTCAGTTGAAAAGCCCAGTGTAAAATGTAAAAAACACACAAAAGTGCCAAATGTTCCGTCACGATTCATTTTAGCTTTAAATAAAGCTAAACGGGAGGATAAAATGTTTAACAAAATAAAAATGGGTGGGCGTAAAGCTGTGACCATAACACAATACGCCGCTTCAGATTTTTCCACCCCCCTGGATACCTAGGAACACTTACTTTGCAACTACCAAGATCAAACAGTAAGGGGTTATTTATGAAGCGGTGTAGAGAATAAATTCCGGCAAAAGCAGCGGAAAAAGATGCAGCCAGCGGAGAGGATGATCCTTCCATCCTTTGGCCAGAGTTGACTCTTCTGTGCATCTCAACAAAATATCAGTGCAGTAAATAAACTCAAATCAATGA
The DNA here is from genome assembly GCF_038048845.1 of Mixophyes fleayi. NCBI lineage: Eukaryota > Metazoa > Chordata > Amphibia > Anura > Limnodynastidae > Mixophyes > Mixophyes fleayi. The sequence goes on from NC_134410.1 coordinate 35,267,038, forward strand.
AGCCTGTCCATCTCCCAATAAAGTAAGAGTTTCGTTGCAGAGAGGGTTTATCATTGATCGCCCAGCAGGTAAGTATTCTTAAATAACGGCAGTACAACTTTCTATATTGCTGCGATCAGCAGTGATACAGATCCTTAAGTACCACCGCGCACTGACCACCAATGTTAAACAGAAACCTCAGAGTGAACCTCCATGGTGCTGTACAATAAAGTGTAGTAGTCCTGGGACAGACTGTTTCAATGTGCAGTTCCCAGGGCTTCCCTAAGGGATAGGAGGAGACAAGGAAACATTTAGGATCTGATTTAGAGTGTGGCGCTGTCACACGCCGGTCCCATAGATAAGTGCCGGCGTAGTTACCTCCTTCCTGGAAGTGGTGATCCAGGCTACTACTTCGTGTCAAGGCTCCTCTGTAGTTGGTTCTGGGCATGTGCTGCCTGTTGCCCTTATTTGTTACCTCCTACCTGTTCCCATTGGTGCATAGGATTTTGGAGCGCTATTTAAACCTCCTCTGGTCCCTCTGTCCATTGCCTGTTCTTTGAGATGCATACTCTTCCTATAGGATTAGGCTCCTGTTGGTTTGTCTCCCCCACTGTGCCTTGCTTTATTTGTCTGGATCAGCTAGCTCAACTCCGCTGGCGCTTCTACGCTGGGACGGCTGCAGTAACGAAAAAAACTCACCTGTTACCAGAATCGCTATTCACAGATCAGCCAGTTCAACTCCACTACTACTTCCACGCTGGGACTACCGCTGGAACCAGCAAACTCACCTGCGGCCAGAATCGCTATTCACGGATCAGCCAGTTCAACTCCACCGCTGCTTCTACGCTGGGACTGCCGCTGTACAAGTAACTCATCTGTAGTTACAATTGTCATGTATGGATCAGTTAAGTTCTATTCCACGTCTGCCCTATTTGAACTTCAGCTGTATCAGTGTTTCCTCTGCTGTTATCCTGAGTTACCAATTGCAAGCCATCTAGTTTCATCTATCATACTCATTGACTATTTGAACTGGTGCTGTATCATGATTCTCCTGCTATTGTCCTGAGTTACTAATGGCAAGCCAGCTAGTTCTATCATCTTCATTGACTATTTGAGCTGCTGCTGTATCAATGACTCTCCTGCCGTTACCCTGAGTTACTAAATTGCAAGCCTAGAAATCTAGTTCTATCATCTTCATTGACTATTTGAACTGTTGCTGTATCAATGATTCTCCTGTTACCCTGGGTTACCAATTATAAACCAGTTATTTCTAAGCCATCTTCATTGATTGTTTGAATTGTTGCTGTACCAGTGATTCTCTTGCCGTTGTTACCAAACCTGTAGTTTCAAGCTTCACCACTTGTCTCTCTCATTTGGGAGACCGCGACCTGCGGGATAGGGGCAGCAAAACCCATACCTCCTTGCTGGGGTCACTGGTGAAAACCCCCTACCTGTTAGACTCCGTGCTCCTGAATGAGTGCCATTCATTGACAGAGAACAGGGATCCACTAAATATTCTGCAGATTCGTGACAGGCGCATTTTGTACCCTGAATAAACGCATTCACAGCTTCACAGTATGTGAATATATATATATATCTATATCTAAATATTTTTGATTTTTTTTTTTTTTTGTTTGTGAGTATCTTCCGCAGCTCTCAAGGTAAAGCTACCAAATCTTATAGTTATTTAGTATAAAAAAAGTAACCTTAGACATCATTTTTCGGTTGTAAACTATTGTTTGGCTGTTGGAAGTAAACCTCGCCAGAACGCACCATAATGACAACGCGATAAAGTAACAAATTTTATTTTCTAAACAGCAATTTTGGCCTATTCACCAAAATAATTTGCTAATATTTAAAAACGGCTGCAAAACGGACGCCGGAAAGTTATATATAAATGTGAAAATGCTATTAGTTATGCTTTTATATAAACCAACTAATACAGGTCTTTTAAAGATTTTTACCTTTAACATCAAAAGCTTATTAATATGATCAACAAAAGTAACTATTTTTAAAATAAAATATATTAAACAAAAGCACTGTTTTGCCACAGATAATTTTACAAAATCATTTTGAAGAATAAACATTTCAGGTAGATGTTTTGGAGATTTTTTTTTTCTTTTACTTTTCGGAAGTGGGAAAATGTATTTTGTATAACAGGGATATCCAGCTGTGCTTAGCAGCCTAGGGGTTAAAATACTCGAAGACAATTTAGGCTTCTGCCAGTTAAAAAGTTGGTAAAACTGTATAACACAAAAAGAAATCTTTACGATCTTCAACCTTGGACAAATCTCCCCACTGCTGCCTAAAAGACCAAAGATAGACTCCAAGGGAAGCCGCTTTTAAATGTCTCTCCACAGGGGACACAGAACTATTCCTTCTGGGCTCTAAGTAAATAGAGACATGTCTCTCTGTGGATAAATATTCCTAGTTCAAGTTAATTGCCTTAACTTTGCTTGCCCTTCTTTGCCAAAAATACATCCAGCTTTGCTAGTGATTTTTATGTTTAAACTATATCGTATCTTCCACTGGGAAGGAACGGACAGGAATTAACAAACATTCTCTCCATGGTGCTATGTAAAAGTGTGCCACTACATTCAAAGGATGGAGACCGATAGGATGCATTGCATAAGACACTACCAGGGGCAGGCTGAGCTGGGGGGCACTAGGGCATCTGCCCCCCGGGCAGTGCCATACTGGGCTACCTTTTGGCTGGGTCACTGGGCCACCTGCATTATTTTTCCTTTAAAATGTTTCCAATAGGCTGCTGAGTCAAGTCTTGTCCCACGGGCTAAAATTTGCCAGCCCTCCCCTGGACACTACCATTTACCAATAAGGGTTTTACCACTAAATTTTTAGACTCATTTTGTCTCTGCTCGCTACAATTTTTCAGAGCAATTATTGTTTGCTGGTCTGGGCAGCCCTTCCAAAAACAGGCTGTCCCGTTGACTTGCTTTCCCCTCAGTTATGCCTTAAGCCGCAGCAGAGAAAGACAGCACTTCCTTGTTTGTCTGGCATTTATATACTGTGCATCCACGACAAAAGGCAAAAGGCCAAGCATGTGCAGACTCACACTACGGAGAGATTACACTCTACGGCTACCATAAAATAAGGTAAGATAGGCTTCAGATGGCGTTGGCATTTTGCAAAAACCTCTGCTTTTCTCAGCTTGGTACATAGCTGTCCCCATAGAGATCTATGAGGATGGCAATACTAAGGGCTAAATCATAGTTGCCTACTCTCTCAGAACGTCTTGGGAGTTCTCCCGAACCCCGGGAGAGCAGGCAAACCTCCTGTATACTGCTCTCTTCGTTGGTGAAGTGTTTGGGGACGGTGATAAACTCATCATCCTGGCCCTGCCCCCTGCTGTAATAGGCTGAAATAGAACATGCTTAGCAGAAGGGCGGGGCCTAAAGATGCAATTCATGTGTACACGCCCCCATGGCAGAGCCCCCTCCCGGATATCTCACTGTCTTAGTTGCCAAATATGCGCTAAGTTAGTGCTTTGATAATTGATACAGAAACATGAAACTGCCATATTCATGTGGAAACAGCTGTTCCCATATGATTTTCAGTAAAAATATACTTGCCCTTAGGACACTTGGGTAAAGACATAGTGCAAGGAGAAATTTTCTAGATAGGACAGCAGAGTTTGGAAGGATAATTGTTTAAAAGAAGATATGGAGGTCAGCAAGCACTGTACTTAGAAGCGGTGGTAATCGTTAAAACGATTACCACAATTACGACACCGAGAAGGACTTACAAATAAAAACCTAATTTAGTAAAAACCAATTTCAATATACTTACCTGAAAACAGACGCTCCACATCTCCGATGGCACCAGCATGCTGACCGCAACGAATTAAGAGCTCTCCGGCACTACTCTTTGACGTCATTCTGACTTCTATTAATGTTTAAAACGGCAATGTCGGGTTAAGTGTTTAAACACAACCTGCTGGGTCACGACATTGCCACTTTAAAATTAACATTAATAGAAGTCGCAATGACATCAAAGTGTAGTGCTGGAGAGCTCTTCATTTGGAATAAGTTGCGGTCAGCATGCTGGTGCCATCGGAGATGAGCAGCGTCGGTTTTCAGGTAAGTATATTGAAATTGGTTTTTACTAAATTAGGTTTTTATTTGTAGGTCCTTCTCAGTGTCTGATTTTTCACTATCAAAAAAACGTACCCAACCCCTTAGAAGTGGGAAAAGCAAGTAAAACTTGGTCGTATAGGGAAAGGTATTAGTATCAGGAAAAGGAAGGTAAAGTTTTCACTCTATAGGTCACTGGTAAGACCTCACCTGGAGTGTACAGTTCTGGAGAAGAGCTATTGGGGCTATTATCATGTTGCATGTGCTGCATAAAAAAACTTATTAAGAAAGACTTCAAGGAATGATCATGTACAAGAGTTCTGGAAAGAAGTATTTATAACAATATTTCTAGACAAGGGGACACACATTGAAATTGGAGGAAAGATGACTGGAAGTTAGAACTTTTTTGCAGAAAGGGTGACGGATCCATATAATATTCTCCCAGCAGTTGTGGTTGGAATCATGTAGTAAAATAATGTAATAGTGGATGGGACAAACATATTGCTGTTGCTATGAAAGACAAAAATAAATGTACACATACATAGGAAAATACTTGCCAACTTCTGCTTTCTCCCTTCCAGGAGATCAGAGAGGTGTTCAGCTGGCAAACGTTGGAGGGAGCGTGGAGACGACATTGCGTCACTGTAGCCCCGCCATCTGTTACAATTTACTGGATTGGCGCCAGGGGCCAGGACTTTAGGTAAAATACATCATTAAGTCCTGCCTAAGCCCAGGAACCGAGAGAATACCTGCATTTCCTGGAGGTCTCCCCGAAACTGTGGAGCCTCCCGGTCAATCCAGGAGAGTGGGCAAGTATGGAAGAAAAAGGGCAAACTAGATCTCTAGTTTTATTTTGCCATCAAATACTATATTTCCGTACATACAAAAGGATATACTGACCGATGGGTACATCTGGTAAATCCTCTATGTCTGTTCAGTAGCAGACCACGTCATTTTGTAGGTGTGACGGGCCAGCAAAACAGTCTTTGAGTTCAACTTTTGATTTGCATTTTAACAAATTATAGTCTATACTGTGACAACAATATTGTTAAATGATTCTGCTCTGTGGTGTGGCTATGGTGTAATCAGGGAGAAATCCAGGAGGAATAATAATAATGATCATGAAAATTCCACGTACAACAATTAAAGGTCAAATTCCATTCCCAAAGGCTGTTGAAAATTTTGCTCAGCTCTAAGAGGAAGGTATCCATAGAGCCCACTGAATGGACGTTTACTATGTAGCAGTATATGTTTTGGCGTGGTTACCTCCTTAGTAAACTAAAACATTGATTTGCTTTCCAATATTCAAGTTAATTAAATGATTGCTATCTATTTGGACAATTAGTTTTATGAACCAGTATTCACAACTGTACGCAAAAGATTTATAGAGATAAATATGTTGTTTTTCAATCAGCTGAAACTACAATACAGTAGATCCATGTATATCCCTTATCAAGCCAAGACTGGCAACGGAAAAGGGTCTATTTCTGTACATTTAACATAGAAGGAATGTGCTGAATGGCTTCTTATCATGCCTTTGGCAGATCTAGTTCTGTTAAGTTCACAACATTTTAACCTATGTCTCCTCCAACATAATCCTACCAATCTCTTCTGCTACTGTAACGTGTACTAGACAGAATGGTTTCAGTAACAAACGAATGATAGCAGCATGGTACAGGATCTGTCAGGATGAGAAAACCCCACAATCAGATAATATAAAATATACTCACACAAGTTTTAGCAACTGCTAGAAATGTTAAAAATGTTACACGGTACATGTGATATGTTGCATATATTTATTCAGCAAAATTATTTTAGAATGTTTTTTCAAACGAAATGCATTGTAAAAATAAATGCCACTATAACAGGCCAACGTATCGAAAACACTACAAACGCTTTTTGCAAGTCAACATCTGTGTACCAAAACCAGTTTACACTCCTCACTCCCTCTGCCTTAACGGTCTTTCTCAAGCTTCACAGACCAGTGCCCACTATGTAATTTATATACTTGAAACACATTCCAGGGTTAGTCTTACACAAATCTGTGTTTGCTTTCCATTTACCGTTTCAGGCCACTGTTCGGAAACTGTTGTACTCACATTTGTGACTACTTGGAAGGAATTTCAATGTTGCTATATGCACAAATTATTAAGTCTATGTGCAGTATACATACAACAACACACAGATATATAACTGCCAAACACATACAACACTTGAACAGTAGCTAGGCGTATTGTCCTATAAAAGACAAACAAATATTAGAGGACTCCTTATAGCCAACTGCTGGACATATATGGTACAGAGCTAGCAGAGGTCTCTCTCACCAGGCAGCTAAAGCTGGCCATATATGGGTCAATGACATCGCACCGTGGTATATAGCTGTCCCCATAGGACAGTGATGGGCAAACTATGGCCCGCGGGCCAGATCCGGCCCACTTAGAGGTTCTATCCGGCCCGCCAATATTTTAAAAAATTTCATTAAAATATGCATAAAATTATTAGGGCCGACCCTGTGTGTCAGAACCTTCATTTTTATGCCTTCCCAGCTATTTCCTCCATTACACTTCATCCTCCTTCCTAAAAGGACACTTCGTATGTCAATCACTCAAACACCTGCCCGCCCCCTAATGGCTGAAAGTCATGTGAGAAGAGATGGGCTGGGCCATATACTAAGGCGGATTTCAATTGGCTGCTGTGTTGTCAGTTAGTGGCTCACCAGAAAGACAGATCTGCAACAACCTGCTGAAATTAGTGCTGTGTCTGTACGATCGCTGCACTTATAGAGGTAACACTGCTATATAACACCCTCCCGTCCCATTCAAAAAATTTGTATTTTATATTTCGATATTTGAGTTTTTTAATAAATTATATTGGCCCGCCTAAAGTTTTTCTTTTTTATTTGGTCCGCTCCTGAAAAAGTTTGCCCATCACTGCCATAGGATATCCCCTACGAGGATGGCAATATTAAGCGCTGATCCTATTGTTAAGTAATACGATCACATTATAATTTGGTCACTCACATGGGACAAAATCCAGGCATTAGCTGCAGAGCAGTCCCTGCTCTTCTGTAATACATGAGGTGGCTTGTTAGTGTGGTTGGAAGATGACCACACACACAGGCCAATAGAGTTCACCTTGTGACAGTACTTCTAGCCATGCCCAATACTGGTCTAATCAATTTGGAGTACATTATTATTGTCCATTGTGCAAATTTTGGTACAACATGTGACAAAATCTTGATAACTGGTTGATTGAGAATGTGGCCATCATTAGACACCTTCTGCCATCTTTAAAGTTAATTATGCAAGCAGAGGAACTACCATGGGCACTAGTAGTGGGCACTATATTCCACTAGTGGTTTGTGCTGACTGACCTGGGGTATGGAGTCTAGTAAGTGCTCTGGTATTTACCGGAGACTCCATTAAGGAGATTATAGCCTTCTCTGTAGAATACCTACCTAGACCCCCAGGATAGTCTCTCTATGCAGCTGCAGACAAGGAACAGGACAATGTTATATGTAATTACAAACAAGACATTGTCAGAGACAGGCCAGGGCTCAGGACAGGCATAACAGTGTCATGGTCAAAACACAAGCCAACCTCAGGCTAACAAGCAAGCTAACAAAGTCAATAGATATGTTGAGGTCAGCAGTTGGTGTGGGGACCGCATGTTCTAGTGGGTTCTTTGAAATCACCTAGGCAGATGGTTGCAACCAAAACACAGTTTATTCTGTAGATGGAAATACAGACAGATGGATATACAATCACCAGACAGATGCGACTCCTGTAGGCACAGCATACACATGTGACGGAAGCACAGTTCCTAGTCACTAATCCACTACTGGTCCAAACAGTCCAAAACATAGGTATATCTCCTTCAACAGTCCCACAGTGCTATGGCTAATGACAGGCAGAAGCCAGCTTGTGATAAGTGGTAAAATGATAATACTTAACCCTGAGTGCCCTTCACTTGTTGTTGGGGAACGTTCGCTCCCTGTGGAGAAGTTGCCTAGGAATCTAATCTAGGGTACTGTATAACAATGACCTTGTTGACTTACCATGAAAAGGTTGATAGTATCTGCATATGCTAGTTGTTTTACACAGACCTATTATTGTCTTTTATCCCTGATTAAACACTCCACCTGGCCACATTTAAGAATATTGTGTCTAACGCTGGGTACACACTACAGAAAACCTCTACCCATGCGATCTCTTTATCAATTATACCACCGGCAAAGTCCCAATCAGTATGCCGACTCATGTGTACACCATTTTACACAATATACCTTCAGATCTGTGCTCTTCATCTGCCATAATGATCGGCTGAAAAGACTGACTCTGTAAACTATATGTAGATCTGCTTCCACTTCTGGTCGTGAGTGCATACACACTTCACAATTTGTCCAACATTGTTCCATCGTTCATAGCGATTTTTAGTAAGTTTATGAAATTAAACGATACGCTGTGCATTGGTACGTTAAAACATGATTGTGGGAGCGTGCACACTAATGCGATATTGGACCCAACAGTCGCTTATCGTGTGATTGGCGAGAAAATTGGGTGAAAAACCTGTAGCACCCAGCTTTACTTATAACCTTAGGAATATATCACAACATTGGCATAATGTATATTCCCAATATATAGCAACCTTTGTGATACAACTTTAAAACACATGTACAGTATTAAACCTCATTGAACCACTGGATAACGTGGGCACTAGCAGCGCTCAAAAGTCCTGTGCTTCGAGGGACCGCTTAAACCATATTACAATGGTAGTGGAGCAGCGGCACCAGAGCTATAAAAGTCCATTAACCTGATCCTTGGTTTCCACACAGTTTATATAATAACTACACACAAACACTAGTACTGAAAAGCACCGTGTAACCTGAGAAACTGATCAGAGTACCTGGGCATCTCAAAGAACTAAGAAAACAGATGCTGGCAAGTATACACCTGTACATATACCCAAAACCATGTAATACACCTAAATTAGTATAAATATAAATTACAAAGCAAGACTTGAGCACAAGGAATATAGCGATGGCAAAGAGACCTTGAACATAATATGATTGTTCTCTTATATTTCTATATATTTATTTATAATTGGCTATATCAACATCACGTATAGTCTAGTTGAATGAAAAATGTCAGTGGTTATACTCTTCTGTGCTCCAAAGCCTGAACCGTAACAATGCCATGGGTATACGGACCACGGTTACTGTGCAGATTGCGTGTCTAACACACAATGAAAGCTAGTATTATAATGTGCAATGAAATATAGTACTTTTCAATGTGAGGCAGGAGAGTGATCAAATCCATTTCTACGCGGACTGGAACAGGAAGCAAAGTGCTGTACAGACCAGTTCTGGAATTACCGGGGAGGCCAGTACAAGTAAAAATGAATAAGCCATGATGTCTGAGGAGAGGGATTATTTAATTTAAATGGACAACCCCTTTAACTTTAGATGAAACAAGGTTTGAATCACTTTTTACCTAACAGAATTAATAGTTAAGTTGCTGATGTTACAGATTCGCTGAGACATCTAATTTTGTTTCAGCTTTCATCAAAATACCTAGTTCCACAGTCAATTACTTAATCTCCCTAGCAGTATTATACCTCATAACATAATGCCCTTAGTGGTAGACTTTACTATCTGGTGATAGTTTGATAAAAAATGTTTTTAATTTTATCCCAAACAGATTTCTTGCTCTGGACCTCAGGATCATTGACACAAGACACATTACACAAAGTAAATAATCCAGGAGGGGAAGATTTCCTGACGGGAGGTGTTACTGGTGACAAAATTCTGAGAAAGCATATTTACTGTACTAGAAATATGCTTGGCCTGCTCCTGCCCTGCCTCTCTAGGCATTAGATGTAAGATAACCATATGAAAAAAATGGCATTTTTAGTGCCCATGTTCAGTGAGGAAATGCATCTTTTACAGAAGAAAAATGGAGACACGTACATCTACATATGAGCGCCACCATTTCTTGCAAGAAAGGAAGTCAAAACACTCCCACAATCCTTCTTTAACTACTGCCATCTCAGGATGGCCAAATCAATGACAAACTCTTTATTATTTAATTAAAGCATTTTTTCCAATTGACAATTTTTTTAAAATATGCTTTTTATATATATTTTAAATCTTTTTTTAAAGATTTTATTTGATTCTATTGTCACTTAATGGAACTGAAGTCTGTGTCTTTGTTCCATTATGGATGTGCAAACCGGCTCCCGGGAATCCTCAGCTGCCTCAGAGGAGTTTATTGATCAATTGCAGAAATATCAGATTGACGATCGCTATGATATTGATAAATAAGCCCATTAAGAGTTCCACCAGCTATATTACATATCATTAATTATACCAAGGTATATGGATAAATGAACCTATTATGAAGAATTATATGTGACACATATACTAAACGTAACCAAACCATGGCTACACCCGAATGCCAATGAGTCCAGCGAGTTCGCTAACCGAATCCATCCAATTTGACAACATATGTAAGGATAGTATTGGCATTTGCTGCAAGGTGATCTCTTCCACAATACTGAAAATTCTAATGATGTCAATGTCTGACATACCAGTGTTACAGTGTCAATTATCTGCACTAATCACTGTTTTAGAATATCCACAATTGGTCCATGATTCGGGACTGTCCTGACGAACTCCAGACATTTCAGAGATATGCATTAACCATCATCATCATTATCATCATTTATTTATTTATATAGCGCCACTGATTCCACAGTGCTGTACAGAGAACTCATTCACATCAGTCCCTGCCCACACACACACACACACACACAGAGACTAGCATCAATTTGATAGCAGCCAATTAACCTACTAGTATGTTTTTGGAGTGTGGGAGGAAACCGGAGCACCTGGAGGAAACCCATGCAAACACGGGGAGAACATACAAACTCCACACAGATAAGGCCATGGTTGGGAATTGAACTCATGAGCCCAGCGCTGTGAGGCAGAAGTGCTAACCACTTAGCCACCGTGCTGCCCCAACAGTATGATGTACCTTGTTAGGAGGGAGGGGGTGTCTAATATGTATGGGAAGTGTCTTAATGTGCTCCAGTTTTTAAACTGGGCATGTTAGAAGTAATGCAGTAAGCCATATCAGCAATTAGCTTAGATCCATCAAGTGCAAGCTAGAATCATAAAAGCAATTGTTTGACTAGCTGCTATGAATTACTGCACTGTGCATTTTGCACATATTTTAATATATAATCTCTATAGTCATTTTAAACTTTCATAAACAATCCCTTATGTCATTTGCACTTAAAATGTGGATTTCAAGCATCTGCCTCTAAGGCCTTGCACAAAAACATTTCTGCAATACTGCCAAGATATTGAAAATTATCCCAAAAGCACAAAATCGCTGCTTCATGGTAATGCAATGTGTAATAACACAAGAAGCATAAAGACGGGTCAGTGTTCAGGGCAGTTTTCTGCCAGTGCATTGGTAATCTCAGAAGCCAGTGCACCTATTAAATACTTAGCAGGGCTCCAAGTGTAATACTATACAAGAGAGAGCACAGTCTGAGTCCGATAACATCTCCCCCCTGCTTTCAACATTTCATTGGTGTTTCAAGTCTTGCAGCATGTTTAATCTACCTGGAAGAGCAAACAGTCTTGTAGATGTTATCACAGCATTCTCTAAGGATCTGAAAGGTAGCAGTGTGTTTTAGAATACCTGTGGATCTGGAGTGAAGGATTCAGAATTATTATCTACTATATGTGGTCAGAAACATCTTCTTCACAAAGGAATATATCACTTTCTTGTCATTTGCTTATGACAAGGAAATATATACATATACAAAACAGCACTTTTCAACTGCAGGGCTCTGGATTCCAAAATTGTCAGCATACATATATTATCATGCTTTACAGGGGCTGGCTGGGCAGGGCGCAATTGTCCCCCAGGCCGTTGCCATAGTGGGCTACATTGGGCTGGGTCACCTACATGTTTTTCCCTTTAAAATGTACATAATAGGCTGTTGAGCCAAGACTCGCTGTCACGATTTAGAAATGGTTTGCCTAGATCACTACTCAAGGCAGAGAGTCTAACGGGGAGACGGTCTTCACCAGGGACCGCCGCAAGGCGGTTTGGTCTTTGCTGCGTCTGTCCCGCAGATCGCGGCCCCTACTAAGAGTACCAGACGAAACCTTTAGGGGAATATGCAGAGATGGTCAGCAATGGCGGGCAACACAAGGAGAGGAGAAGTAGAGGTCAGCAGGTTTCCACTGGAGGAATGGTGGTGAGATACTCTATAGAGCGTCAGTTCTGCAGACAACAGGTTACCACTGGAATGGCGGCGAGTACACTGTGAAGTATGAACTCTGCGGTCTGCAGGTTACCAGTGGAGGAATGGCGGTGAGATACTTTGTAGAGTGCCAGCTCTGCGGACAACAGGTTGAAATAGAATGCAGTCCACCAGAAGGGAGAAAAACACAGCAGTAGAAAATGGAGCCACGCCTAGCACCTGAGAGGTAACTAAAAGAACAGGCACCAAACATCAGGAGGAGGTGCCTTTTGGAGCCAAAATACATTAGCCAATAGGAAGGGAGCAGAGGGAATGAATAGATCGGGTCTGCGCATGCCATGAAGATGGGGGCGGTCAGGACGGAGAGAGCTGTCGGTGGGACCAGGTAAGAGTGCCAGGGATTGGGTGTGCAGCCCGATCGCCCAGCGTGTGACACTCGACCCCCCCTCCAGCTGATAATTTTCCAGTCAGCCCGATGCTTTATGATATGCATTAATCTGTTTGATAATGGATTTTATTTATAAAGAGTTCCTCCCTTATTCACCCATGAATTGAGCTATCTAATATGCTAAATATTTCCCATCTGCTGGCTCCTGACAAATAAGAAGCTCTGACACTGTTGACTTACAGGATGGGGCTGGCACAGAAGAGACATAGCTTGGCCTCCTGGACTCACATACAAATACATTGAATAGTTAGAGCTGGGTCCTTTATGCGCCAGCCTCCCTCCTCTACGTAATAATAGAGTTTAAGCGCTGTGCGACACATTTGTGATGTCATTCTCTACAAAATGGAATGTTTTAACAATGTAAGGACTGCTCTGTTTTCCGGGAGATGGAAGTGACTGGAGGGCAGCAGGGGGCGTGGCAGGCAAACGCGTCATTTTGGCCCCACCCCCTGCGATGGAAATGCAACGTTGTGGTGGGGGCGGGGCCAAAATGACGCGATTCACCGCAAATCGTGTCATTTCGTGAAGGTAATTTCCGGATGCGGGAGACTTGCCATCTCTCCCGTGAGTCCGTGACACCGACCCGAATTTCCGGAGTCTCCCGGACATTCCAAGAGAGTTGGCAAGTATGCCATTGACCCATTGAGTCTTCCCATTGATTATATTAAACCTTTTCTGATTGCTTTTCTTCAACTGCTCATTTGACTCCTATTAATGTAATACTTATCCCTAGAAAGTAAAGTCATATTTGTGAGGTTTGTAATATTCAATACACTGCACATTTATTATTGAGAGAGCGATATAGACCTGCTCAAACATTTTTAACTGGTTTCAAATTCAATGAAACTTCAATGGTTCGAAGGCCATGAACATGTTTGCAATGCAATCAACAATAGACCGATTCAAATATGGTTTGAAATTAGCAGTTGGCGTTCAAGGTTCATTCTCACATTCAAACTCATTTTAAATATTTCCATCTTTAAATGCTTAAAATATTTGTAAATAAAAAAAATATTTTAACTATAGTGTTTGAAATATATATATATATATATTTTCATCTCAAACATGTTCGTACATAGAACACAGTCGCACCTACTCAAATATGCTTGTTCAGTTTTTTCGAATTTAGCTAATTTTTGTAACCAAATTAAAATTCAACAAATTCCAGGGAACTTTCACATTTTTTGGACTAATTCGGTGAAGTTCTAGAAACAATTTGCATGCAGTTCCAGCATTTCTAGATTCGGTTAATATATAGGAACAAGATTAGCTATGATTAACATGTATTTTAAAGTGCACTTCACTAGAGTAAGAACACCTTTTTAAACAGTAGAAGAAGCAAGGTCCTCCAAAAGCACTCAGTAGTAATGTGAGGCTGACGATTAGTTGCTAGCTGACTGCTAGGCTCTCACCGCCATCAAGAATGTTTAATATTTAAAATGAACTGCAACATTTAATTAGCCAAAAATATGAATGTCCGTGACTTTTTTCAGGTTTTGCATGGTTACACACACATATTGCAGGTTGGTATAGTGCAAGGAAGGAAAGACTTCATACTATTATTTTAATACTATAACAACATATACACAATTTTTTTTTCCAACTGTCCAATGCAAACAATACAGCAAATAAATGGATGATACACATTCTATAGATATACTAGCAGTGTGAATAGAAAAATGGGATTTATAATTACTAGTTATAATAATAATTTGATTCCTATTTTAAATACACAGTAAATGGAAATATCCCAATTTCATGTTTCAGGCACCAATGTGGTTTTATTGTACTTGATCTATTGAGAGCAATGGAAGAAAGGACATTTCAGAGAGGTTTCAAGTCTGTCATTTAATATAAAAGTGAAACACACAAAGTAATACTATGAAAACCAAACTGTTATCACTTAATTAAATCCATGAAAACAGCTGGGCATGAGTTTTTAATCTTCCATTTTCACTTTTTCTACAATTAAGCTCAAAAAAGAATTGTATTATTTTACTTTACCAGACATGTCAAGTATTTACCAGACAAGTATACAGAATGCAGAACATTGAGCCAAAATTAATTATATGATATCTTCTGTACATTGCCATTGAATGCACCGATGAAAAGAAAAAAAAAAAAAGTTTAATTAGAACCTCTTGCCCTTGGTGGCCTTTCAGGGTTATCCAACAGCTATATGATATTTATTAGTTAGTCAATGTGTTGGCCCGCTTGTCACTATGGGAAATTGACAGGATAATTAATTTTTCAGTAAAAGTCAAGTTATTTTTTTATCTTCCTCTATAAAACATCTTGCACTTTCGGAAATGTCAAAAGTGTCAGAACATATAAGCGGAAGTAAAACCAGTGTTCTGCATTCCCATTAAAACTGCATGACCTCTTCAACTGTCTCACTTAGCAAAATAATAACGGTGTAACCCAGAAAAACAGAACACACCACTGTTCCCAGAGACAATATGAAAAGAGTTCAGTTCAGTGTTCTATGAGAAAGGTAACAGACATATGGACTAGTTCATTGCAGACATCTGTCTGAATTATTCTTGAGAGGTCTGCGTTTCTTTTTGTGTACCTGTTACTTGCATCTAGTGGCACTTCAAAGCATAAAAAGAAACAAGTACATTTGTGAAACCAGAATCAGAATTTCAAAAGGCTTTAAGTTGTTTCTACGAACTGACAACATAAGAAATGTGTTTTTTTTAAATGAAAGTACATTATGAATACTTAAGTACAATGTCTAGTGGTAGAAAAGAACATATTAAAAGGTGTACAAAGTGTTATGTTACATTCATTCCTGCATTAGTGCTGAGATGAATACAGAAGCAACTCTCTCACCCATATTATGCTGAACGAAAATGCCACATTATTGGCGCCAAAAAATTGAGTTGATATCATGGAGCGTGGGCCCTAAAACCATCTGTATGCCTGAAAATGATCTTATGGAAATTGATCAGATTGTTTTCTGGCATTTACTAAAATCCATTTGGCAGATGACTGCCTTAAGCCTGTGTGTATCAGACAACCAAACGTACAGGCTCCATGTAAAATAGGAAAAGAATTGAACTGTGCAATTTAGTCACCACCATGTGCAAGATCACCCATGTGTGGCCAGCAATATAGTGACCGGTGTCTATAGCAAATATGTAATTCGCATTGAAATGTAAGACAATCAAAGAGGAGGCAAACAAAACTCTTATAGTTAACAATCTTGCTCACTTGCCCCAGAGACTCAGCAGGGCAGGGTAGACTATAAACAGAACCTTCCCTGGCTCAAACTGTCCTGGGACAGCACAGTGGCTAAGTGGTTAGCACTTCTGCCTTACAGCACTGGGGTCATGAGTTCAATTCCCGACTATGGCCTTATTTGTGTGGAGTTTGCATGTTCTCCCTGTGAAATGATCCCCATTGATGGCTGTGATGGGATACAGGGGTACAAATATGATGTGCTTTGTTCAATTGGACTTATTTAATTAATTAAAATTCTTACTTTGTTTTTGTTTCTTTCTTTCCACATCCTTCAAGTTTCAAGTTATTAATTTCTAAAGATTTACTTTAACTTAGAGCTGCCTCATTTATCAAAATTGTTTAAACTTGAACAGTATTGTGAAAACCATGCAGAAAATCCCAAAACCCGACTGGGTGAAAGACCGGCAGAGGGGGAATTTTAGCACCATTATTTCTTCTTGTAATAACAGCTGCTTGTTTACCATCATACACTGTCTTTATATAGGTTCAACATTGGTGAGCCAACAGATTGCATTTTGCTCGGGTCTCGGATTTTTACCACTTGGCCCTAATGTGGACCTTCTACTCCAGAGTTCTTGGAGCAATTTTGCTCTTAATCAGGATCTGGTTTCACCCACTCACCAGTTTTAGATGCTGTTTAAGGCATCATTATCTACTCTTTAGACTTCTCCTCCAGGATCTTCCGGAAGTCCAAGGGACAAGTGCTGGGTGCATGAAATGCGATCACATCATTGCAGATGTAGAAAGAAGGTCATGACGTGATTCGCATGGAATTGTATAATCAAGGCCTTGTGCAGCCCACATCAGGAAGGAGAGAAGTGGAATCTTGGAGGGTGGCCTTCTCTGCTTGGAGTCCGGGAAATTTGGGAGTTTCTCGGACATTCCAGGAGAGTATCATCATCATCACCATTTATTTATATAGCGCCACTAATTCTGTACAGAGAGCCCACTCACATCAGTCCCTGCCCCATTGGAGCTTACAGTCTAAATTACCTAACATACACACACACAGGCCAAGAGAGACTAAGGGCAATTTAATAGCAGCCAATTAACCTACCAGTATGTTTCTGAGTGTCGGAGGAAACAGGAGCACCCGGAGGAAACCCACGCAAACACAGGAAGAACATACAAACTCCACAGAGATAAGGCCATGGCCGGGAATCGAACTCATAACCCCAGTGCTGTGAGGCAGAAGTGCTAACATAGACACCATAACTAGTTCTATATAGCAAAAGGGTTTTTGTTCATGTATAACAATGCACTGGGTACAGCAAAATAAATAAATGGCAAACATGGGCACAAACGTTAGCATTATTTTAGGTGTGTTGTTGACCAATGTTAAAGTAGACATAGCATATAAAATCTAACTCCACAAATTTGCATAATGCCTTCATTTGACTTATACAAGAAAAAAACCTTTCAACTAAATTTGTCCAGCAGTTATAGGGCAAAAGATGTGGTCTGTTTAAGATTTTTAAGTCCTTTTATGGGAGTGGAATTTTCCTTTATTAATAATAGAAATTCTCTTAATACTGTATATAACTACCACTCTGAATTTAAGAATATCTCCCAATGGTCCCAATTTTGGAGAGACATCCCAATTAGCAGCCCACAAAAGGGGGAAGCTTAACAGAAAAGTGGGTGGGGTTTTACACAAATTTCCCCATTAGCGGGCGGAGTTTAAGCAGAACGTGGGCATGGCTTATTTTGTCCCGCTTTCAAGATTCTAAATGTTGGGAGGTATGGCTTAAGGATAAGAGACTAATGGGAAAAGCCTTTTAAAGGACAGTCTTAAGAAGATTTTGTGTATTTACTTGCTGCATACAAGTTTTTTTTATACTTTGCAATAAATGTGTACATTTAAAGCATCAGTTACAAAGCAGCTAAAGCACTCATGTAACAATGCTCACATGAATAGTAATATTGTACTGTACCATGTGTCGCACCAGACAGGAAGCATGAATACTGTACAGAGAGATGGAACTGATCTGCACCACATGAAATGAGGCATCTTCAAGAAAACCAAGGCTGACACATTTAATAAGCGAGATGCTACATCGTTCCATCACCCTGCTGTGTCTTCTTCCCATTATTTTGACTTGATTTGTCCAATTAGATGAAAAATGTGAATTTCCTGCCAGCAGACTTTATAATAACTATGAATTATTCGGTAAAAAAAAAAAAAACGACAAGTAGCTGTCATTTACACCAAGAAATATTATAAATTAACAGGAAGACCAGTTAGCTATTTATACATTATATTGATTATATTGTAGATTATATTAAATACATAGCCATGTGGGGTTCAGGGATACATATTAAAACCAACAAGTGGGACCTGAGTACTTTATATTAGAGAGAGGTGTGTTTGAAGCATTATTTTCTGCATCAATTTGATAGGTGCATCAAATTGCTATTTTGATCTGTTGGAGAGCCTTGCTCCCTCTACTAATCTTAGTCCATAGTATCCTACTTGTCTCCGTTCCCCTCATCACACCAGAACATTGCTGTCGCATGGTCCCTACTAACAATCACACAAGTAAGCAGGCCATTCCCTCAGTACACTCTCCTACTGATACATTCTGGCTGCTGTGAGCATTCGGATGATGTGATTGGCTACAGGTCTCTCTCTGTATGTTCTAAGAATATTGACATCAAATAGGTGCTTAGACCCTAATCAAACATAGTTTAAAAACAAATATTTTTAAATGTGATATATTAATACCAATGCAGCAACTGCTGATTATATAATAATTTTATAGAATTCTAACATATTATTGTAGATTTATAAAGGCGCCACAGTGTTCCACAGCACCGTACAGTAAGGAAAACAGTACATACATAAAACGGGGACATACAAGGTAGACAAAATAAATACAGACATGAAAACAAAGGATATGAAGGACCCTACTCATTAGAGAGCTTACATTGTAAGTGTAAGAGGGCACAGCTGAAATAAGAGGAGTAAATGTGTTTCAGAGTGGAGACTGGGATAGTTGTGACGGTGTATTATTGTGAACAGCGTTGAGGATAAGGTCATCTCTAAAAATGAGAAGGTTTTTCAAAGAGCATCTAAAAGATATGAAGGCTGTGGAAAAATCTGATTGAGCGTGATAGGGAATTCCATAAGTGGGGAGCAGCATGGGAGTAGTCTTGTTGGCGAGAGGTGGTTACCAGAGACGAGACAAGGTGCAGGTCAGAGGTAGATCTAAGAGGACGGGAGGGAGAGTATTTTGATATGAGATTTGAGATGTATGCGGGGATAGTGGTGCTTAGGACTTTGTAGAAAATGGTGAGCAATTTGAATTAGATTCCGGAGGACATATGGATCCAGTGTAGGGATTTGAAAAGTGGTGCAGCAGAGCAGTGAGAGAGGAAGATCAGTCTTAAAGCAACATTTAGGATGGATTGAAGTGTGGATATATGGGTGTCAGGAATGCCAGATAGCAGGAGGTTGCAATAGTCAAGAAGGTAGATGGTGAGAGAATGGATAAGAGTTTTGGTAGCATGTTGAGTAAGAAAAGGGCGTATTATGCCAATGCTTTTAAGGTGGAGTCAACAGGACTGGGAGAGAGTCTGGATGTGAGGAATAAAGCAGAGGGCGCAGTCAAGTGTGACACCAAGGCAGTGGGCTTGGGAGACTGAGGAAATTGTGGTGTTATTGACAGTGAGGGAGATTTGAGGGCAGGTGGTGACTTTGGCAGGAGAGAAGATAATCAGCTCGGTTTTGGTCTTGTTGAACTTTAGGTAGCAATGGGACATCCATGTGGAGATAGCAGAATGTCAATTGATTACACAAGATAGTACAGAAGGAGAGAGGTTTGGGGAAGAGATATAGATTTGGGTGCTATCAGCGTAGAGGTGGTATTGGAGGCCGAATGAGCGAATTAATACTCCAAGAGAAGATTTGTACAATGAAAAAATAAAGGGCCAAGAACAGAGACTTGTGGGACCCCAACAGATAGTGGGAGTGGAGGGGAGGATGTATCAGAGGTAGAAACACTAAGGGAGCGGTTTGATAGGTAGGAAGTGAACCAGGAAAGAACTGTGTCATGAAGGCCAATGGAGTGAAGGGTGTGTAGGAGAAGAGGGTGATCAGTATCAAAAGTAGCACAGAGGTCCAGGAGAATGAGTATGGAGAAATTACCATTAGATTTTGCAGTAAGTAAATCATTGTTCACTTTTGTGAGAGCAGTTTCAGTGGAATGTTGAGGGCGAAAGCATATAGTGTATTGTCCCCAATAATGCTTTCATAACACAGGAAAGAACTCCTATATATCAAGACTCCCACAGCTATCCACTTGCAAAGCAAATACCCACTTCAGGAAAGAGTTGGTATTGAAAAAAAACAAAAACACACTTTAGAATCCAGGTAATTTTTTTCTGCTAACACAATTTCTTGTAGTCATCCAGGACTTGAATGCCAAGGGCAAGAACCTTTTATTATAATAATCTAAGGGGAGGAAAAACCAATATGATCGAACAATGCTGATTATGCGTGTCATACAGGCAACATGAAGTTCGTCAACTCAATTAAGATGTCAATACTTTGCTTTCAAATTCTCTGCCAGCAGCCAGGTCAGTATGAGCCTGTTAGACATCGAGACATCTTTTTAACACTAATGCATATTCCGTTAAGCAATTTATAGCCTCCATAGCCTCATTCACCCAGCATAAATACATTCACATAATCAAGTACAGTGTAAATCATCCGGAGTCAGTGAGGATTTGAAGGCCTTGTAGCTAGTTTCATGGAACAAATATGTGTCCTGCAAAACTAATTTTACACTATATACACCGATGAGCCACAACAATAAAACCACTTGCCTAATATTGTGTAGACGCACCTCGTGTCGCCAACAGCTCTGACCCGTCAAGGCCTGGACTCCACAAGACCTCTGAAGGTGTCCCTGGGTTTCTGGCATCAAGATGTTAACAGTAGATCTTTCAAGTGCTGTAAGTTTTGAGGTGGGGTTTCCATAGGTCGGCCTTACCTTACCAGCACATCCCAAAGATGCTCGATAGGTGTTACGGCTCACGCCCCCAAGCATCAGCTCCTAGAACCGCTTCAGAGGTCTTCGCCTATAGGAACCGCTTTTCCCGTAGAGCTAGATGCGCTCACAGGTACTCTGATGCCCCCAGGTCTTGTACTCTAGTAGTAGGAGCTGATACCTGAGAACGTAGCGCAGGTGTAACACAGAGGTGGAGTGAAAATACTGGCAAGGTATAATGGTAGCCGGCAACAGCAGCGTTTAGGTCCAGGCCAGAGGTTTAAAGGTCACAGGCAATATGGCGGTGTCGAGGTCCAGGCTAGGGGGTCAGGGTCACAGGCAATACGGAGAGTCAGAATCCAGGCAAAAAGGTTAGGGGTCACAGACAATCCACAAGGTCAAAATCCCGACAGAGGTCAGCAACGGTAATCAAAAGAGGAATTTAGCAAGCAATGGAGCAGAATACAGCAGGATAGTATGCAAGTAGCAGAGACTATAACCGGCAGGGAGGCTTTGCCCCTTCCTGCCTTAAATACTGATGTGGGCCAATGGGAAACGTTCTGTGCAGCAGGAAATAATCAGCCCAGCTAGACTATAAGCTTTTATTAGTTTGCGCGCGCGCCCGGCTGCCCTAGATGCCGGGACACGGCGCTGCAGTCTGAGAGCGTCCCCACCATTGCCTTGGCAACAGCCGGGACAATGCGGAAGTGCCGTCCCGGTCGTCATGACGACGGCCGGGACGCAGGGGCAACGGAGGAAGCAAGTCGCGGCAGCTCGTGACAATAGGATTGAGAACTGGGGAATTTAGAGGCCAAATCAACACTGTTAGTCATGTTCCTCAAACCATTCCTGAACAATATCTGCAGTGTGGCAGGGCGCATTATCCTGCTGAAAGAGGCCACTACCATCAGGGAACACTGTTGCTTTCCTTGAATCACTTTTGGCAAGAACTAACCACTGCTTACTAGGAACACCCCACAAGACCTGCCTTTTGGAGATGCTCTGACCCAGTCGTCTAGCCATCACAATTTGATCCTTGTCAAAGTCGCTCCGATCCTTACGCTTGCCCATTTTTCCTGCTTTCAACACATCAACTTCAAGAACCGACTGTTCACTTGCAGCCAAATATATCCCACCCCTTGACAGATGCCATTGTAACAAGATAATCAATGTTATTCACTTCACTTGTCAGTGGTTTTAATATTGTGGCTGGTTGGTGTATATGGCAATACTATCTTCTGGTCATGTAATGCTACCACATCTTACTGATGATTACAGTGTAATGTTACAGCTAATAGTGAGCTCCTTTAAAAGCATATCTGATAAAGATCCTTCCTGCTCAGCCTACTCTAGGAAATTAATTGTAAGCATGCCCCGGAAACGTGTGTTTTGGCCAGATCAGTGCATTCCCAATCATTAGAATTTCAATAACATTGTACAAAACATTCTATAATAATATGCCATTTAGTTGGAGGGGGATACATTGTGTTCTTTTTACATGTTAGACATTTCAAAGATAAACTGGTCTTGTGTTAACTTGGACTCTGTTCTTTGGTCACTTTTGTAGCTGTCCAACAGGACTTTGAAAGAGCAATTGTTTGGAAGAGTGCATGAATTTAAGCATCTGCAGCTGTGTGATTGATGCAGGGACTAATTAACAAAACTAGTAATGGGCTATCAATGTCTGGAACTTACCAACGCAGACTAATATTGTGCTGGATTCTGTACATCTGCAATCGCTTAAAATCTATGCCTAGAAAATGAAATTACATATTGTTGTAGAGCTAAACACAGCTCCTTTAAAAGCAAAGTGATGTGTCCAGTCTGAGATTCTCTTTATCAAGAAAACTAGCACCATGGAGAACAACAAATGATCTAGACAGCTGATGGTTTGCTATATTCCTTGTGATTTTGTAGGTCTACTTTACTATATAGATTGTAAACCATTCATGGAAAGAACATTTATTTGGAGTGCTTGTGGATTTTTCTGTACACATTGCATTGATGTCACACATTAATATAAATTTCAAATTGGTAGCTTGTGTGCAAAGCATTTCTGATATTTCACATTCTATACATACATTAATATGAACAAAGAGATGCCATAGCCCATGTGTGTGAATCTAACAGCCTGCAGTCTATACAGAGCATTTAGGTTACCTAGGATAGAACAAACCAATCACACTAGCTAAGACTTTGCAACATTATGGTTATTGCTTGTATATATACAGACATAGCTAAAATACAAAAGGGGCCCATTTATCAAGGCTTCACTCCTGTGAAAACAAAACTTAAAAACTTAATAGAGCTGTCCCAAGAGGTCTCTATGGGGTCAGCGAAATCAGTATATTTATCAAGCTGCAAAAATCTTAGCATGTTTTATGGGCAGCACGGTGGCTTATTGGTTAGCACTTCTGCTTCACAGCACTTGGGTCATGAGTTCGATTACCGACCATGGCCTTATCTGTGTGGAGTTTGTATGTTCTTCCCATGTTTGCGTGGGTTTCCTCCGGGCGCTAAGGTTTCCTCCCACACACCAAAAACATACTAGTAGGTTAATTGGCTGTTATCAAAATTGACTCTATTCTCTCTCTCTCTGTCTATGTGTGTGTGTGTGTGTGTGTGTGTGTGTGTGTGTGTGTGTTAGGGAATTTTGACTGTAAGCTCCAATGGGGCAGGGACTGATGTGAATGAGTTCTATGTACAGTGCTGCGGTATTAGGGGCGCTATATAAATATCTGTTGATGATGATCATGAAATTCTAAAGATGGCATTAAGCTTCTGTTACCTTTAATTTATGACGGTTTGGAAGACTGAGACCCATATATAGAACCTGTCTTATGACAGAAAACTCCCGTTCAGACAGAAAATAACCTCAGGGACGTCACAGCCTACAGCACACACTGTGGTAACTCATATAGCAATAATACAGTAAGAATAAAGCAACTCAAACAAACATCAGAAAAGAATACTCAGCAGATGCACGCTCTGGACCTTCATTAAATACATTATGGAAATTATCTAACTGGGGTCTTATAGTTCTGCATTTATAAATTGTAGGGATAGGAGGTTATTACCATGTACCCTTACAATTCCTCCAGCTGCAGGAAGAGTGTGCTGTACAGGGCTGGTTTCAGCCACTCCGTGAATGACAGTCTGCTTGAGGTGGACTGGACCCCAAGGGGCGCACTTAGGGTGAGCAGTTGCTACATCTGAGGAAAGGGTTAACCTCCTGGGTTCAGAAGGAAGTCCCACCCATTCTTCATAGGGGAGGAGTTTCAGCCTATCAAAGGGCTTAAATTCAGTCTAGTGTTGGCTGTTGTCTGGGGAGGGTGGAAGTCTCACATCTCTCCACTGAAGAAGCAAATATATGCAAAACTTTCTGAATATTGCTTTGGTTTGCTGTCCATCTGTGCCATTATGCTTTGGATTCTCAAAATAAAGCTCCTGTTTGACTCCAGCGCAAGACACTGGCTAGTGGATTGTTGTTAACCCACTACAGGGGGGTTTCCGGTTGCCCACAGACCCCCCCACCCACCTCATGCTTGATGTACAACCTCCATCTGCAGTAAGAAGAAACCAGTAACTGACTTAACCAGAGCTTGCAGCCTATTACTGCTGTGTACTGCCCTTTACCTACGCTCTGGTGGGCCTGCCTCCTAAAAGCCTGCCGCCCTTCTTCAGCGCCACGACCTGCCTATTACCATAAAGAAGGCAGTGCATGGTGCAGAGGAAGCGCCCCGCCTCTAATCAGGTGAGTGACACATGTACACATTTTCCCCAACCGACCCCTGACCCTTTCCTCCTCTATCATATTTGTGTGCCTTGTTTATTGCAGATAAAAAAGTTGTAGGGTAACCATGATCAAATAATCCATTACTTTAATAATGACCAGGCAGGTTTGCAATGGATCATCACTGCTTCTGCCAACAATTTATGGAAAATAAAACAGTAAGATGATACAGTTAAAAAATAAAATCTCTGGGGATGAAAGGTTAACTTTTATTTTGCAGACTTCAGGTACAATGGAATTCTTACAAGGAGAGCAAATAAAACCAGACATTCTCATTATAACAAAATAAATCATTCATGCACCCTTGGAAGTTCTATCATACTCTATTTCAGATAAGGGCCATTGAATGTAAAACAACCTTTCAAGGCCATAATGTAAAAAAAAAAAAGAAACGCCCCACAATTAAATGGAAGTGAAGCACGCCTAAATTGGAAGCTTACCAAGACACAGCCCTACTAGACCAACTCAGAGATTGGCCTTCCCCTCTAAAACGCTGGGTTTACATTGAACACCATAATTCTTCCCCATTCCTGCTGGCAGACCTCCTTTGGTCTGCCAGTGGGAAGGCCAAGTACGACATACCAGTCCATGATTTTTATAAATACCTCCAGATTAGACACTGGATACAATCTTACCCGTCACATCCCCCGACACTGAAGCCTGCCCCCTCCTATGTAAGAATATCGCTCTCCTCCTCCTCACATGCAGGTGGCATCTCAATATGGTACCAGACCCTTTTGTCCCCCGTAGACTCTCGGGATCTCCAAGTCCAAGCTACCTGGGAATCTGACTTGGGGATTACTAGCTCAGCAGAGGAGTTGGAGAAAATCTTTCAGAACATCTATAAAATGTCCAAGTGCATTAACCACTCGGAGATGATGATAGATATATATATATATATATATATATATATATATATATATATATATATATATATATATATATATATATATATATATATATATATATATATATATATATATATATATCTTACCCCAGATAAGCTTCTCAGAATCTGGCCCTCAGTATCTAAACACTGTTGGTGAAAATGTGCTGATATTGGTACCCTAATGCACATTTACTGAGCATGTCCCAAAATCAGATCTCTCTGGGCCGAGGCCTTCCATCTGATATGCCAGGTTACTAAATCTAGTATCCTCCCTTGCCCTGCTGTAGCATTATTACAACTATACCCGCCTCATCTCCAACGCCATAACCATTATGTTACTGGACATATAATCATTGCCACCAGGGCAGCGACAGTCCAGAATTGGAAGTCACCTCTACCTCCATCCCTTTCAAAAATTATTGTCAAAACGCAACATAGTTAAGTATCTGAAGCGAATAGTTTCCATCTCTTCACTGCCGTGTCCTCCCACCTGATCAAGTGGTTCTCATGGTATGAATATTCTTCAAAACATCAGCCCCCACAAGACCCTTAGGGCTAGATTTACTAAGCTGCGGGTTTGAAAAAGTGGGGATGTTGCCTATGGAAATAAATTAGATTCCAGCTGTCATTTTGTAGAAAGTACTAAATAAATGAAAGCTAGAATCCGATTGGTTGCTATAGGCAACATCCCCACTTTTTCAAACCCGAAGTTTAGTAAATATACCCCTTAGTATCTAACTTAGCCTCCTTGAGCTTTATTATTCTGAAGTTCACAAATGTGCCCCTTCGATATGCTGCATGTCTCTAAATAATACCGCTTTCATACTGCCGCCCCGGCAATATCCCAGGTTTTTCAAGCCGGGTTTTTGCCGGGGCTCGGAGCGTCCCAGCTCAGAAACACCATTCATACTGCACCTCGGACCCGGGAATTGCCCGGGTTGACCCCATTCATACTGCACAAGTCTGTGCCCTGGCAATTTGTGGGAGTCATCACCAGAGCAGTTTTCATTGGCTGAAAAATGGTGATGTCATTGAAAACTGACTGGTTTTTTGATGCATAAAGATGATGCAAAAGTGGGTGGTGATTGTTTACCACATTACTTTTCATCATGGCCGACGACTCACTTTTGTGTAGCCCAGAGTTACGGTGTGCACTCTAGTGCATGAAGTCACCACGGCATTGCTGGAAGCCCTGTATCATCGCTTCATCTCCTTACCGCAAGGTCAGCGCCTGGATGATACAATTGCAGTATTCCTGAAGCGTGGGTTTCCACAGTGTGCTGGAGCCATAGACGGGACACACATCCCCATCATTGCCCCCACAGACAACCATGCAGAGTACTACAACCGCAAAGGCTGGCATTCTATCATTCTGCAGGCTGTGGTTGACCACAACTATTGGTAAGCATTTTTTATGGGTTTTTTTTATGTGACTGTGCGTATTGTAAAACATTGCTATATGTATTTTTTTATGTCAGTTTCACAGATGTTTTCATCGGCTGGCCTGGACGTTCCCATGGCGCCACAGTTCTAGCAAATTCAGACCTTTACCAAATTGCTGAGGAAAGACAAGATGGCTGGCTGTTCTCTAGAGAGGTAAAGATAGGTGTAATGTTGTATCATGTTTTTGTAATTGAAGCTTATATACTATTGTTTGCTATCAATATTATATGTATTTACTGCCCCTTTTTATATATAGATGTACCACTTGCAAAATGCATTTTCACCATATAGTACCAAGTGTACTGCGTTATGTGACCAATATTTTTAACATGGTGACGTGAAACTGCATGTTTTTATTTTCAGAAATCTACGTTTGTTGATGCTGTGGAGATACCGGTACACATCATTGGGGATGCTGCTTACCCTTTGAGGCGCTGGCTGATGAAGGGGTTCACTCAGCAACATCACCTGTCTCAGGAACAGATCCGGTTTACACATACCCTCACTGCCAATTTGACCTCACTTGTTTTAATGTACCACACAAATGTAAAAGTAAAAAAAAATGTTTCACATATTGTATTTTGTTTTGTACATATTTCCTCATATGTCTCTTCACAAAAATATAAATGACAATACAAAAGTGCTAACTTGCATGTAGAAAAAAAAAAAAA
Source organism: Mixophyes fleayi (assembly GCF_038048845.1). Lineage (NCBI taxonomy): Eukaryota > Metazoa > Chordata > Amphibia > Anura > Limnodynastidae > Mixophyes > Mixophyes fleayi. The sequence continues at coordinate 35,294,869 of NC_134410.1, forward strand.
TATATACACAAGTAGTAAACAGAAGACACAAATGTGCCCAAACAGTAAGTGCAAATTTGCTTTTACCGTAATATGTGAAGCTAACGGCGTGATTCCAGATCACACGTAACATACATGATAACAATTAACTGTTAAACATTTGACCATATTGCACTGGTCATAAAAGGGCCAGTCCATTCTTGCAGCGCCACTTTTGCGCCTGTTGTGGTCATGGACTTTAGTGTACTGCTTCCTCAGGGACTTCAATTTGTTCAGGACTTGTTGCTGTGTCCTCTTTATGCTACGTTGTGTGAGTATTTTGGCGATGTTGTAGTACACTGTGGCATCCTTCACAGTCCCAGTCACTTGCCTTCGAATTTCTTCCTCCCCTCTGACATTCAGCAGCTCACGCACCTCTTCCTCCATCCAGTGTGTCATAATTGCTGTTAATACACACTTTTTCAGTGAAATAAAAGCAATTTTCTCCCAAAAAACTCCAATTCTGCTTCAGCTTGATCTGCACTCCTAAACTCCTTCTCCAATCTTCCACGGGCTCCCACCGATGACATCATCTTCCAGAGACAGGCAGACAGCCAATCAGCTTGTTTTCTGTGCAACCCGGGTTGAAAAACCCGGGTTGCACCATTCATAGTGCAGGCAACCCGGGTCCGACCCGGGAATTACCCCTCGATAAATCCCGGGATGAAGACCCGGGTTTTTAGACCCGGGATTTTGGTTTTGTACCATTCATACTGCACCAAGACTCGTTTGAGCTCGCCCTGGTAAAAACCCGGGATTTTGGTGCAGTATGAATGGGGTATTAGTGTCTTCCCTTCCCCCGGGTGCCCCTCCCTTATCCCTTTGCCCCTCCCTTATCCCTTTGCCCCTCCCTTATCCCTTTGCCCCTCCCTTCCTTATCTATTTCTGGATTATGTTTTTGTTTCTGTAAGGTGTCCTTGTTATATGTCAACAATGTTAATTATACAAATCTCGGATATTACTGACTGTAACCAGTATACATTATAAAGTAATGGAAAACAGACCTAACAAACACAATAAAGAAAACTTTTCAAGTTAAAAAAAAAAAAAAGTGATGCAAAAAAAGCATTTTTTTGTCAGAATTGTCAACAAATTGAAGTAAAACTTAAAGTATAATGGATAAAGTAGTGTTGAAAATACTACAGGGAACGCATATGTTCAATATATTATAACGATTAATGTAAGCTACAGGACTATTGGGAAATATTGCAGAAACAATGACTTTATTATACTATGTAATGTTCGTTTTCTTTACGGTTTTACATTTAGTTGAGCAATGGAGTGTGGTGAACTTTTCCTGGCCTAGTCTGATAACAAGCTATGCTATAATTTGAATTATGCTTATTTAATTTCTCTTCTATGTGAACTAACATTATTTTGATTTGAGAGGGTGTCATTTGATTTCAACTGGAAGCCTTTCTGACCCAAATCAAGGTAATCTCAGTTCACAATGTCAGCACATATGAGAAATAACCCAGCAAGACAGAAAGGAAATTCTAAATACACGATCGGCTGACCACAAGGAAAGAACAGTACAGAATAGGTGTGCTTGAACTGTTCCTTCCAGCAATCAGTCAAAGGCACTGCAGTTATCATCATCATCATTTATTTATATAGCGCCACTAATTCCGCAGCGCTGTACAGAGAACTCACTCACATCAGTTCCTGCTCCATGGAGCTTACAGTCTAAATTACCTAACATACACACACACACAGAGGAAGATGCTAGAGTCAATTTTTGATAGCAGCCAATTAACCTACTAGTATGTTTTGGAGTGTGGGAAGAAACTGGAACATCCAGAGGAAACCCACGCAAACAAGGGGAGAACATACAAACTCCACACAGATAAGGCCATGGTCGGGAATTGAACTCATGACCCCAGTGCTGAGAGGCTGAAGCGCTAACCACTACACCACCGTGCTGCCTCAGATCCCAAGACCCACCATTAGGACTTAAACTTGTGTTTTACAATGTGCCTGCCCTATGGGTTGAACATAATGTCCAAATACACACTGTACAAAATAGGATACTTGTTATGGGTCCATGTTTTGTAGAATGAAGAACACAGTACTCCCTCTGAATGATTGGCTCCTGCAGAAACACAGTCAGGCAAAGGAGCCAATGGTTTAGATTTGTGTACATGGATAGTTATTTAACCATTAGTTCTCTCTCCATTTAGTTACAAATCACAATCTTACAAAGAGTAGAGAAGCACAAGAAACATGGTGTATATATTTCTAAAACCTCTGCATATCTGCTATAGCAGCATAGCCTCTTCCCTATAATAGACTTTTCTCTTTGCCTCTTATTGACTGGGATATTTTGCTTGCCTGCAGTAGATAAAATGAGAAACAAACAGTTAGATGTAATTATATTACTTACAAACAGCAAGTATCTATTTAGATGGGGAAATTGCATTACTGGTGTAGAAGGAAATGTGAAGTGTCACTTCTGCAAACGTTGGTAGGTCCCTGATGATGAAGATTACAGAGTTGAGATAATAACATTAGGGTAAGTTTTTAATAAAAATAATTTTCTGCAGTTTGTAGGGTTTCGCTATGAACTATGATCCCTGGTGTAAGACTATTTACATGGGGACGATGTTACAGGTACTGAACAGGTAGTGAGTAGTGAAATCGGCTAGTTGCCGCTATGGTTTTTTTTATGCATTTCTTAACTGTATACCATTTTGTTACAGTTTTACATTATTATTTTAGCAGTTGCCAATATTACTAATGTATAGTTATATATATATATATATATATATATATATATTTTTTTTTTTATTATAAAACTATGACGACATCATTTCAAAAGAAAATATTTTGCTGAAATTGGCTCTTATTTCTATTTCTTTCTCTTTGGAAAAGTTTAGTTTACAATAGTTCTGCCTTTTTATGGCCATACATGTATGTAATATGTATGTGCATATATAATAATATATAGCAGTGTGTGTATGCAAGACAATGTGTAGCCCTATAATGTGTGCCTCAGTGTATGCAGGGTGATGTATTCAGAGAGGTAAGATAATGTTTACATTTGCCCCCCCCCCCCCCCTGCTACCAAATAGGTCACTAATCTTTCCTGCACTGTTTAGTGTGGTCAAACACGTCTGGACATTGTATTGTATTACAGTGTATTTCTAACAAACGTGAACATACAACTAAGCATTTCAAGTCTTTAAACTCAGCAGTAGTGACATTTATAGTCCTAAGTATGAACAAATTCCATAACAAATGCGGAATACTCTGCAGTGATGTTTGCAGGAGGAGGAGGCGGAACTACCATTGGTGCAGATCCCGCAACCCAAGAACCGATCATTTTTAAGTTTGACCACATATATAGGTGGTCAAATCAGACAAGATCCAGCTGCTACTCTCTTGGTACAGCATCCAGGTCATAATTTATGCAGCCCGCTACTGCGGTCGGAAAAAGTGGTTGAAAGATGACCACTATCGGCTGAGTGTCACCTTCCAGCAATGCCTAAGACTGATCCTATAGATATCTGGCACTGAGGCTGTTTTGTGGCTCCATATGTTGCTGTATTGGGCTAATTTTTCAATACTGGCTACAATATAACAGATTATGTGGCCAACTTTGTCAATGGGTAAACGACATTCTTGCAATATATTTTATGGAACATATTTAGATTTAGAAGGAAATTTGTTAGTATAATGTGCCCTTCAAATATTTGAAGAATCTCGATTCACTTCATTAAGGGTTTTTTGGATCATTGGTATACATAGCAATTTCTCTTCATGATTATTTTCTCCAATCTACTGACATTTAATGCTTGGTTAAGCACAGAGATAATAGCAAAAATTCAATGCAAAATAAAGCATGTCCAATTGAGATTGAGCTCCGCAAAACATTTACGTACAATATTCCTTTTACTGTAAGGAGATGTATTCAGGTTCAATCTGAAAGATAATCTGTAACAATCTATAATGCACTGCAAGACATATATGGATTCTTTACAAAGAAAACCGAAGTTTTGACAAAAAACAACTACATAAAGCCCAACAATAGCAGTCCACGGTTTTTCTATGAATTTATGATTATCCCAACTTTTGGGGTGAATAAAACCCCCTGGGTTTAGGCATTTCATTATAGTAGTGAACGTTTAAAGGTGGGTATAGGAAGATTAAATAGCTTAAAGCAACTGTATAAATTAATGCTGATGGGCTCGTCTAAATAAAGTAGGTAGTGATAAAAATGTCAAGGCCCCTTCATTCTCACAGCAGCAACTGCATGAGTACCATGCTAAATTAGAAAATGTGTCCTGTGCATTTATTCATTAACAGTTATTTATATAGCACCTGTATAATTAAGCATTTTGGAGAGATACATAATTATTCACATCGGTCCCTGACAAAGTGGAGATTCCAATAATTAATTATTAGCACCAGATTATTCCATAATGCGATACATTTGGGAACAAGCACAGTCTTTGTGTGCAAGGGAGGGTATTCCACAAAGTGGGTGCAGCTCGAAAAATGTCCTGTAACCAGGAGTGGGAGCAGGTAATGGGTGTGGATGAGAGACGCAGATCTTGTGAAGAATGGAGGTGTCGAGTTGAGAGATATTTTGAGACAAATGCAGTTATGTTGATGGCCTTATAGAGTCTGGTTCAGGGGAAGACCAGTAAGGAGGGAATTGCAACAGATAAGGCGGGAGATGATGAGTACATAAATTACATTTTTTGCAGTGTCCTGTGTGAGATATGTGCATATTCTGGAAATGTTTTTTAAAGATGTATGTAAACAGGATTTAGTATATATCGGATATGGGGAACAAATGATAGTTTTGTGCAAGAATCAGAAATAGAAATGTCAGGTAAGTAACTTCTGTTAGCTGGTGAGAATATTATTAGCTCTGTTTTTGAAAGATTGAGTTTGAGTTGGCGAGAGGACATTCAAGATGAAGTGGCAGAAAGACAGTCAGAAGCACAAGCCAACACAAATGGCGAAAGATCCAGAGGAGATAGATACATTTTGGTATCATGTGTATAGAGATGATACTGAAATCCAAAGGAGATTATTAGTCTTCCAAAAGAAGTGGTACAGATAAAAAGAGAAGATGGCCTAGGGCTGAGCCTTGTGCTACCCCAAATGATAAAGGAAGCGGAAAGGAGGTGGATCCAGAGAAACTTACACTGAACGAGCGATTAGATAAGTAGGATGAGAGACAGTATATGACAGTGTCCTAAAGAGGGATTGAAGCATCTGTATAAGAAGGGAGGGGTCAACAGTGTCAAATGCAACAGAGAGATCCAGAAGAATCAGAAGCAAGTAATGGCCTATAGATTTAGCAGTGATAAAATAATTGACAATCTTATTCAGGGCAGTCTCAGTAGAGTATTGAGAACGAAAGCCTGAATGAAGAGGATCCAATAGGTTGTCTGAGAAAAGAAAGTGTGTGAGGAGAGTATAGGCAATCACTAATGAAGCTTTGGGGGGCATGGGAGCGGAGAGATAAGACAGAAAGTTGAGACAGAATTTGACTCACAATTTTGATTTTTCAGAATAGGAGAGACCACTGCGTGCTTGATTAAAGCCAGAAAGATATCAGTAGAGAGATTACAGATTTCAGTTAAGGTTGGGATGAGCACAGGAGACAGGGATCGACTGATTTGTGAGGGTATAGAAGTAGTATAGTATAGGTAGTAGAATAGGAAGATAAGGAGAGAGTAAATCCTTCATCTTCACTTGTGGGAACAAATGAAGAGAGGGTGTCAGAGGGGGCTGGTAAGGAATGGAGCTGGTTGATTGTCGAGGAAGATGATACCTTTACATGACAGATCTTATCAATCTTGTCCTTGAATTAGAAACCAAGATCTTGGGCACCAATAGTAGTCGGAGGGTTTGGGCTGGGAAGGTTGAGGTGAAATTTAAATGTATTCAGAAGCCTTTGGTGTTAGAAGCCTGAGCAGAGATGAGATTCAGATTGGAAGTATGTTTGGCAGTGTCCAGAGCATTTTGAGGAGTGATAGATACCAGTATATGTGAGGAAATCATTAGATAGAAAACATTTACGTCAGTGATATTCTGCTTTGCGATAAAGCTTCAAAGATATCGTGTTTCTTTAATGCGCCACGGTTGACATCTTAGTCGACATTGAGTTTGAAGAGTAACTGGAGCTACTTAATCAAGGGCTGTTGCTAGGGTTTGATGAAAATGTGGTAATACCATATCAGGAGAGAAGAATGTAGAAATTGGGAAAAGATGATATTTCAGGGAGACGGAAAGCTGTTGAAAATTAAGAGAGTTAATATTTTTTTGCGGATATGAGAGAGATTGGTAGAGTTTGAAAGCAGAGAGGTTAAAGTAATGGTGGAGAGCTTGTACAATACTACCACTCAGACACACAAGGGTTAATTTTATCGGGAGCCAATCAACTTACCAGTATATGTCTTTGGAGTGTGGGAGGAAACCGGAACACCCAGTGGAAATCCACACAAATCATAAAAACTCCACACAGACAGGGCCCAGGTCAGAATAAAACCCATAGCTCCAATGCTATACTATCATGCCGCCCAACATTTAAGAGTTGCTTATTTAAAGTGCTTTATCATATTCTCGTCTCCAGGGAAAGTGCCCACCACAGATGTAGAAAGCAGAATGACTGATTAAAACAGACCCAGACTGGTAATCTGGCAACTGTGGAACCCAAACGTTGAAATGAGAAATTAGCTGTTCAGTCTAAGGCACTGGGAGCTCTTCACTCGATCCCACTATGGGACAATAGATAAATGTGAACGTAGGCTCATATGCTTTGTGTTTTACAGATCTATATCCAGCCCTGTCTTTAAGTCGAGTCATCTCGGCTATTGTTGGTCCCCAAAGTAGGCCTTTTGGGTGACACTGTTCCCGATTCCCTGAGGAGGAGCCGTAATTTGCCCATAAGCACAATGATTTTTTTCCTTTAGAAACGGATGATACTGTATGAGATATTGTCACGTAGTTGTTAAATCAAAATACAATCAAACAAGCCTGAATATTTTGATCTCTTCAAGTACTTATAGCTGACAGAATGAATGATCTCAATCAACCAACTTGTTTTCTGTGCATTCAGAATGCATCAAGCTTAGTGGATTTAGATTGTTCTGTATGTGTATAAATGCTTTAATAAAAAAGGATTGTGAAAACATGTTTCAAACAAAATTAAGTTAGAATTGTTGCATGTGTGTGTACTTTTACTGGGGGCCAATAGGATGAGATGCCTTAGTGTTGCCAGCAGTCATAGTGAATTTATATTTCTTTGTTTCATGTAAAGAACACGGCAAAATAAAAATGGAGTCCATCGAACACAATTTTCCATTCATACTCTTCCATACAGCCTCACATTCTCTGGCAGATTGTAGCCAGACATTTCCACTCAACTGATCTCAACTCTCCCGCCTCTGCTTATCACATACTTGCCTACTTTCACATGGCGAAATCCGGGTGATCCTGGATATGGGGCGTGACCGGAGGGCGTGAGTGGACGGGGGGTGCTGTGAATCGCGTCATTTTGGCCCCACCCCCCATGATGAAACCGCAATTGTGTTGCGGGGTCAAAATGACGCGATTCACGGCGAATTGCATTATTTTGACTAACAATTTATGTGATGCGGGATATTTGTCTGCAGACAAATCTCCCACATGCGAATCACATCTTTAGGCCCGCCCATCTGCTAAACTATACCAATTTCGGCCTATTACAGCAGGGGTGGGACCAAGTAGACTCATTTAGCCCCGCCCTACACACCTCACTAAGGAAGTGGGCAGGAAGCGGAAGGTTGCCCTGCTCTCAGAAATTCTGGAGTCTCCTGAAGTAGGCAACTATAAAGTAACCTAAATATCTGATTGGCACTATATATAAACAATCAATGATAACAACAATAACACAATTTTTTTTTTTTTAAACAATCAAACAAAAATGCATGATGTGTCAAAAGTATGTCTTTGGTTGTACAGCAATGCTTAATATGTTGGTGCTATACAAATAAAGGTTTACAATAATATTTTAATAAAATATCACTGTATACTTGGCAATGGCATGCAGTTCTGTATATATTCTCTGCCTCTAGGAGGTGCTAGTACTCCAGGTGTTGTGAAACTACAACTCCCAGCATGCTTTGCCAATATATAGCAGCTTATTGCTGGAAGGGTTTGCTGGGACTTGTAGTTTCGCAAGACCTGGAGTGTCACAGGTTAGCCAACACTGTGCTAGTATCACTATGCGATTGCTTTCAGTCCCCTCTTGTTCCACCGACGAGTATGACTTATCAGAATAAAGTTGTGATGCCACAGGGACAATTCCACACTACCTTCATTTACATACTACAGTCATTGAAAAATAGCACTGCAGGGACCAAGAAGTTAATAGAGAAATATAAACTATCCTATATACCTGTTCTTTTTTTATGTACAGTTGATGGGATTTTTTTTCACAGAAGCCATAACATCTTTAATATGTCTTAAAGCTTTAATATATCCTTTTTACTGCAATGTTTCAAGTCATTTCACATGTTAATTCCCATTTCCAGGAAAAACATACATCAAAAGCATAATTTTATTTATAAAGTCAGTAAAAACACTATATCGCACGACTATAATTTATGGGCATTTAAATTTGGAGGCTGTGATCTTTTTGGCTGTGAAAAAAAAAAAAAAATAGAGCCCGAGGGTGAAAAGCTTTAAGTTCCTATAAAGTTTGTTAAGCGAACATTGTAGCAGATATGCTTGAGTGAAATTCTGCAAATGCCAGCCTATTTCCTTTGGACCTTGCTGAGGAAACGCATTTGCCAATCGGAAATTTAATTTACTGGAAAATAACATCTGGATGGATTCTGCTCACATCAAATTAGAGGGCACAGTGTATGGGTGTGTAAGGGAATATACAAACACGCACTAAATGGGAAATTAGTTATACATGTATAATTAGGATTCATTTGTTTTGTTTTCAATAAATATTATTTAGTGCTAGGTTTTTTTAGCATATGAGAATAATTTATCACTGTAGTTACCAGTCTCACATTTGCCATGGTGAAAACTCATAAAATTTAAGAGAATTTAGAAAAAAAAATCCATAAAATTATGAGGTAGATTTATTAAACCTTCTTAAAAGAAAAGTGGAGGTGTTGCTTATAGCAACCAATCAGATTCTCACTATCATTTACCTAGTACATTCTATAAGATGATAGCTAGAACCTGATTGGTTGCTATGGGCAACAGTTCCACTTTTCCTTTTAGAAGGTTAAGAAATCTCTAGGGATAGATTTATTAAAAAGTCCAAAAACACTGAATCAGTGGATAACCACTATGAAATAAAAACTAAAACTGAATATTCAGCCAATGAGTTCAAAAGGAATTAGTAACACTACTGCTAATTAAGCCCTACTGAGGTGATCACCTGCATTCACATGAATATTGGTTGCGTTCACAAAATGGCTGCCTCTACTGTGTGTAGACAACAGGTACACTTTAATAATAACTTGGAAACTTGGCACCATTTGCTACAGGCTCGGTCTGCTAACATCCATCACTCCAGTCTTGTCAGAATATCTTGGCAATGCTTGGAGAGGAATGGCATGGGTTCCATCTGGGCTTGTAATATGGGAGTAGATAAATATCTGAAAAGTCACCATTTGCCAGTGCTGACCTTGATATATAAAATCATAGGTTCAAGCATCAAATGAAAGATGAAACAATGTGGGATTCAAGGGCAGTTTCAAGACTAACACTGGGGGTTATAGACTAAAAATATGCAAATGAGCAATAACCTACTATATATACACACCAGAAGAAGACAGTCTAATGCCCTTGGGGCTCAGGAATATTTATGACGGGGGGGGGGGGGGGGGGGGGGGTTTGAACAAAATATTTTCCAAGATTCACTGCTCCTTTCATATCAAACAACAAAAAGTGTATGCCACAGCTAGCAAGTCAATAACTAATATTGTGAGTGAATGGGTAAGCAAGCTATGTGATAGGTTTAGGTATACCTGGTATATAGCCGATACCACAGTATTACCTAACCAGCTTGACAAGAACCTTACACTATTATGTGCTGCTGTTAATACTTCAATGCTCGGATTGGTAAGAGGCTGACCTAGTCCCTCCCAACCTTCCATACACATGGACCCAACAGTTGGCTATACTGAAATAATCTAGTTCTCAGATTGGTTACAGGTTGTTGTAGACCCATAATGGTGAAACCAGTTGTGAATAATACATATAATAGCTGCTCTGACCCTAGTGAAATGCACAAGACCCCCCCCCCCCCCCCCCCCTCAGAAGGTAACGACAGGAATGCTTAATTATTCCCTTTTAGAGATACAATTCTCACTAGTTTCTCCGGTCATGCATATTTTCCATAAACGCTGAACCTACAACAATTTTCATATTTAACAGACACAGATTTTGTTTGCTTATAGTACTCATATGATAAATTTAAGATGCCAACTGGTATGTTTTGACCTGTACACCACTATACAAAATGTGTCACTTATGTGTAATGTAATGAGACTGCACACATTCTGCACAAATGAAGCTGAATATAAGCATCACATTTATTTCAGCTAGACTATTTAGCTTACTTATGCATAGGCTTTAATATACATTCATATCAACTAGTAGACTACTTGCTTAATGAACAAATATTGGAGTCGTGGTTGCAGACGCCTACTCCATTCCCTAGGTAAATGGTGAAAATTAGATTTGATTTGATTCATACAGCGCACCCCAAACCACCTGAGACTTTTTGACCAACGCCGCATATTCTGTTAACAAAATTGTATGACAGACGTCAGATTGTCTATCGACTTACCTTGGAATATGGCAGCATTCTGAATAATCAGGAACTTAATTTTAGCGCTGGCAGACTGAATGAGCTGCTCCATGTTTACGCGAGATGCCACTTGATACCTCTCCTCCATTTTCTTTGAGCAGCAGGTTGAAGTTTTTGTGACACAGACTTGTAGATCGGATCCTACAGAATACGAACAAAAAAAGTTTAGACTTTTTTTTCCCCCCCAAGGTCTTGAGCATAGTTCAGATAGTAATCATATCCAAAACGGATCTCAAGATGCATTTCCATATGTATCTGGGTATAACTATGTTCTGCCTAAACGTTACTTGCCGAGACAGACAGAATAGAGTGCAGCATACGCACAAGTATTTGTGCAATATAAGGTGACATCAGAACGCATACAAAAATATAAATAAATTACTAACCATATAATCATTAACAAAAATATGTTTGGATAAAAAAAAATAAATGTAAATTTTATTATTTTTTTGTACATTAAATTCATAAATCAAAATGTTCTTAATGCATACTGTACATACAATGCATTTTTAGGGTGTATCTTAGATGCATACACCTGTTTTATGCTAGCTAGTGGCACGCATATATGTAGATTTCTAAACAAAGACTATGCCGTGCCAGTCATCACTATCGGTTGGCACTTACCCTGGCCCTGTAGCTGGTGCAAGTGATAGGTCTGAAAACAAGTGTACTTAAGAGAAACCCAGTATTTGAATCAGATGCATCTTCGTCGGAACGCCCTTACTGTACATTGTTTACGCCCGTTCGCCCCTTCCTACACCCGTTCCGCCCTTCAAGTTGTAGGAAGTCGCAAGTATATATATATATACACATATATATATATATATATATATATATATTATATATATACACACACACATACATATACATACACACATACATATATACACACACTTAGATTTTATTGTCCTAATGTAAGTAGTATTTGAATAGAGCGATAAATGTTTTTTAAGCATAATGTGCCGGGCTGGCCATTTTTGTTTTCTCTGTTCTGAAAATATACAGTAGATGAATAGGATGGATATCATGAGTTGCACCTGACATACACAGAGAAGTGCAGAACACCACCGTTCTATGCACATAGGAGAACAACTGGAGGAACATTGTACGAGTGGAGGGCAGCATACAATTTGATAAACCTCAATATTACTTTGAGAGAGAGAGCACCACTAGATATTGGCGAGTGCAATAACAAAGGGGTGCCGGTTCCCTGGAGAATGTGACTGTTGGAAATTCCAGGATTTATTTTTTCTTCCAATAATTGGGAGAACGTTCTTTGAAGCTTACTACATCGTATTATGTCTATTTGCTTTCTATCCTCCATTGATTGAACGAACAAGTTAACTTAGTTTAAACTCCTGGGTACACAAATGGTATTATCCCTTGACACAGCCAAAGTTTTTGACTTGGTAAAGTTGGAAGACCTATCGGTAGTGACGGCTATATCTGGTTTTGCTTACAATTTTTTTAAATGGATTAAAATATTTTAGAGTCAGCTGGTGGCGAGAGAATTAGCAGGAGGTTTTCCATTATCCACGTTTGATCTGCCTATTAGTACCAGATAAGTGTGTCCCAGTCATAATTAGGAAATGTCAAATTTAAAGGGACTGAGGGTGGTGGTCAGGGAGAGAAAACAGCATTATACGCTGAAGACACACTGTTGTTCCTAAGTGATTCAGAGAAGAATCATTATATGCGCTTAGAAGTTGATTGACACCTTTGGAATACCCTGTGGTGTAAGACTCAATTGGGATAAGCTATGGTCTTTCCCACAATTATATTCCATACCTGCCTACTCTCCCGGAATTCCCGGGAGGCTCCCGAATTTTGGGGAGTCCTCCCGGAAGAGCAGGCAAAACTCCCGAAATTTGGCGAAATTAACGGCAGTGAATGGAGGGGGCGGGGCTTAATTGTGACATTAAGCTCCGCCCCTCCATTCAATGCTGTGAATTTCGGCTTTTTAGAGTGGGGGCGGGGCTACAGTGACATGAAACCACGCCCTCTTCCTGCCCCATGTCACATGACTTCTCCCCCTATCATTAAGCTTCGGAAGTGCTACGAAAGCTGCTGATCACACATGTTGGGATGTATGATATATATACACCAACACCCCCATTTCCCCTATGTCCCTAACTTTTGTTAAATGTGTGCACTGGCTGTTTGTGATTTATATGACAAAATCCAATAAAAAAAATTGTATTTAGTTAATCATACAAAATGTCACCATGTGTCAGGTTCCTTGAATATTGAATATTGGTTCAGTCCACTAAATAGCTGCTTTCGCTCCATGTAATGCTAAATAAACCATTTATTTACACCAAAATCACATTTATAGAGACACCGTTGATTGTACGTTTGTAAAGATAAATGTTCTCTCAATGAGGACATATACTTTTCACCCCATTATGATTAAACTGCTTCCCTTACTAATTGTTTCACTACAGAGGCATTCCTGCAACACCCTCCAAGTTCCCAAATCTATATATAAATAAATAAAACAGTAGGCCACAGCTTGCCTGTAGGTTCAAGATTGCAAACACAGTATGATCACAAAAGGAATTAGATAAGCATTGTAAAACTGTGCCTCCAGTACTCTGTCACCATAGTAACATTAGAAGTTCAAATAATCATTTAGATTGTTTAAAGGTGCAACTCCACACAGACTTCATAAAATACCCAGTCGTACAGAATTACTATGTCTAATTGGCTTTGCTTAATAATTTAACATAATATTTGTCAGGGCTTTTTTTTTTTTTCTTAATTAAAAAGCTGATCTTCTCTAGGGACGGTAATTCTGAGTTTTGAGTTAAGCATTTCAGCAGCCCTGGTAGCAATGAAAAGACTTTGTGACTGCTGTGATAAAGTATTAGGCAAATGATCTTATTCATACACAGGGCATTACTAGGACTATTTCACAAAGTCAGATGAATGGGATTTATTATCTGGAATGCAGGGAACTTACGGGTTACATAATAAGTGTTTTCCCCCCCAAAATTTGGATCCCACCCCTAACTGTCTCGTTTTGGGTTTTCTTGCAGGATATTTCCAAATTTCCTTTTGCAAAGGGAGAAGATGCAGCCAAGTTTAATAGCGGAAATTTGCCAAATCAGTATCCATGGCATTGGGTTTGTGTTCACTTGCAAAGTCCCTTTTCATCACTTGATTATTGTTATGTACATCCCGGCAAAAGGCTCTCGCCACTTTTTCTTATTTATCAACGCTCCAGCATTAACCAAATTACCGCCGTCCCCATACAAGTCTATGGGGACAGCAACAGTAGGTAATTTATTAAGCTGAGGAAAGCAAAGCTTTTCGCAGCAAAGAGACGCCATCTCAGGATAGTGTTATTTTGCAGAGGTACTATATTATGAATCACTGTGATTTGTGTGATGCATAACGATTGGTTCCATGGTTTAATAGACTCCTGTGTGTCATAAATGCCTTGTTTTATATAAATCAGCTGTTTTGGACAGAAGTTCATGTGACAATTATGCATACTCAGGGAGTCCTCCTGGATGAGAAGGCATCCTCCTGGGTAGTGGTGGAGATGGGGCTTAATGGATACTTGAAAACTTTTAAATTTTTGATGTCTGGGAGATCCCAGAGGGCGGAGGGGGCAGGGCGCAATTTTGAGGCTCCCATCCTGCCTTCACTAGGAAGTGGGCAGGATGTGGGTGAATTGCCTGCTCTCCCGGGAGTCCGGGAGATCTACCCGGAATTCAGGAATCTCCAGAGACAGTGGGCAAGTATGGCTCAATGATGCAATTTTGCATGATCAAGCCCCGCCTCCCACTATGCAAGGCCGTTAATTTCAAACATTTGTCACAGGCTTTAAAAGTGGACAGGTATGCAATTATGTCACATGATCATTCACAGCCAATGTACTGAAAGTAGGCAACTGGATGCCATCAAAGGGAAATGTTTCTCAGGTACACGGTGAGCATGCGGCTCCCCACACATGGGTTATAAGCGCTCTCATTAATAATCATGAATGTTCAGCTGCCCAAAGATGGCTGCTATGAAAGATGAATATAGAATAAAGTATAGCGTAAATAAACAATTGTTTATTTATATGTTATCTGTTCATGCGTCTGTTGGATGTATGTGTAGGTGACAGGTACTTAGAAATTAACAACATTGTGGCAAAAGTTCAAACAAATCAAGGTACATGGCAGAACAGGCCGCTCCGCAGAGAGTAAAGTTCCATCAATACAATCTTTGAGTTCCGTTTCTGATTTACCATTCTACTCAACTCTATTTAGCACGGTATTGGGAATTCACTTTTAGTTGAATTTATAGTCTATGACTAGAGCTGGGACTGTCAATTCATCCTGTTGTGTAGTGTAGCTGGAGTAGGACTGGGAACAACAAACATCAAACATGAACATTTTCCTGGCAAAATGTGGAACAAGGTGAATATTTAATGGACCAGTTTTGGGATTCCTGGGGGCCTGCTTAGCACTTCACAAACACAGGACCACCATTAGCCCGTCTCCGGATATACATACTTGCCTATACTTTGGATGTTGGGTCCAAAGTGCAATTGCTGGGGTGCGCGACAGAATAATTAATGTCACTGCGACACTGGCCTCCGCTGCGGAACGATACAATCCTGACATCACGTTGTTTTGTTAATATACTTGTAAATCAGTTCATCAGGACACTGAAGCATGGGTGGGCACTGCTGAGCTCTTTATTCAGCCATTTGCAGACTCTGGGTACATTGCACACTGGCCACACCCACTTCCCAGCATTCCCCATGGTCTTAGGGACCATCACTAAAGATTCAAGCTTAAACATATAAGGGAGTGTCTACAAACATTAAGCATATCTAATGCAATAACATCACATCTTCTTTTCTTTAAAGATAAGCCCTGTATCCTTCAGTATAACAATTTAACAATATAACATTAAGAACATCATCTAACACGTTTCAATGAGTCTCTCAGGTCTGCGTATTTCTCTTATGGGTCTTTCACACAAAGTCTGTGTATCGTCAACCATGTTGGACCTTTCTTCCATCATGGTTTGTTCACCATTATCAAGTCCATCATACATGTCAGATGAAGGGTATTCTTCAGTCGTGTTGCCATCACTATGGTTGGGTTGAGATCTTAAATCGACCCGATTTCTTCTTACTTCTGTTCCACGATCTGTACGTACAATATAAGATCTTGGTGCTACTTGTGCTTGCACAATACCTTTCTGCATCCAAATGCCTTTCTCATGATCTCGGAGACGGACTTGGTCACCTGATCTTAGATCAGATAAGCTTTTTGCTCGCCTATCATGGTACAGTTTCTGTTTCTCCTGTTGACGTACCTTACTCAGTCTCACCAATGCTGAGTTATGCGTATTAAGCAGTTCGTCACTTATCGGAAGATTTGCTCTAATCCTCCTTCCCATCAGCATTTGTGCAGGAGAGAGTCCATTCTGTAAAGGTGTACTGCGGTAGATTAAAAGACTTTTGTAGAAATCTTCTTTGCCGTCTTGTGCTTTTTTCATTAGACTCTTTACAGTTTTTACTGAACTTTCCACCAACCCATTTGACTGTGGATAGTGGGGACTCGATGTTGCATGGACAAATTCCCACTCTTCAGCAAACTGTCTAAATTCAGCGCTGGAAAACTGAGGTCCATTGTCAGTGAACACTTCCATAGGAACACCATGCCTTGCAAAGATTGACTTCATGCAACTGATTACGGCTTTACTAGTAGTTGTAGGTAGAGTCTGCACCTCAGGGTAATTAGAATAATAATCAGTCACGACAATGTGTGTTTTTCCAATACAATCAAACAAATCTGCGCCTACCTTCTGGTATGGTCTCTCTGGCACTGCATGAGGACTCAGCGGCTCGACTTGTTGCTTTGGTCTGTACGTAAGACACAGTTCACATGTAGCTGTTGTCTGTGCTATGTCCTGGTTCATTCTTGGCCAATACATCACTTCACGCGCCCTCCGTTTACATTTCTCTTCTCCTAAGTGGCCTTCATGTATCTTGCACAGCATAATTTTTCTTAGTCGTGCAGGTATAATAATTCTATTGCCTTTGTAAATAATACCATTGACAACCGTAAGGTCAGTGCGGTACATCCAATAATCATGAATAGACAGTGGGCACGCATTTTTTTCTGCTGGCCATCCTTTCAGAATGATGTCTTGTAACACTTTCATTGTGATGTCTGTCTCTGTTTCTTTTCTTATCTGTTCTTGTCTTGCAAGAGACACAGGTAGAGAAGCTACAATCAAATTAACATATGCGTCTATCTCTTTATCCATCAGACTTTCAGAACCTTCACTTTTGTTCACAGCACAGGAAAGTGTGTCAGCAATGTACATGTATTTACCAGGACAGTACAGCAATTGGACATCATATGCAAATCTAATGCAATAACATCACACACGTAGCGGTGGCAGGGCCATGAATCAGTCCAAAAGCAGAGGCGGAATCCAGGAGGTTGGCCTACCTCCCAGGAGTTTGGTAGCGCTTCATGAAATTCATGAATCTCACGGACGTTTCGGGAGAGTAGAAAAGTATGTCGAAGTCACGCTTGCACTGCTGTGCACACCAGTGGCAGGTAAGCTGGGAACATCTTGACAGGTAGGACAAACATGGCGGCTATCAGGATGGCTGGACTGTCCTTCTGAAATCGGGACAGTTTGGAGGTATGTAAATGTGCATCTAACATGCTATTTAGATATTTTTTTTTATTATTTTGTTTGTTTGTATAGTTCGCCTTTAAGCATGTCTAGCAGTATGAAAACTGCCTGTGTGTTGAATATTGCTATTCACCATGTAAAAAAAGGGTGGCAATTTAGAATGACAACAAATGACCCGTGGGTGTAGGCTCACTGCACGTCAGCAGAGATTTTGTGGTGCAATAATTGTTAAATAAATTCAATGTAAAATAGATTTTAAAATACACCTTTTGCAGACACCCAGCAGAGGCAGCCAGGGTTGTGGGTTGGGGTCAGTCTATAAAATTCACTACAAACTAAGTCTTTGCTGAGGCATAATAATTATTGTGTCGACTCACTAAATGGCTTAAAACGTGATAGCTTTCTAATAAAAAAAAAAAAATCTGCCGGGAAACAATTGAGATAAACAGAAGAATAAAATGATTATAAAACGACTTCGTATCTATGATTAGGATTATATTTTCTCCTGTCTTTTATGCCTTTATTCTTCCACAGGGATGCACGGAGGTGGCTAAGTATAACCTATCACATTAAAAATATGCTAAAAATGTAATTAGATAAAATGGAGCAATTTGCGAATCTTCCTTTAAAAATAATAGAGGGCACGCATTAGTATTCCTATAATAGGATCCCAATGCTGCAAGAGATTACTCCTTTGCCTACAGCTAAACGTCCTTAAAGCTTGCACCTATTCACTAGAGTACTTTGTAAAATTAGATTGGAAAGGTGCTCTCACTATAGCAGGTAGAACGGAATGCTGCAATGTATTTATTATTTTATTTCAAATACAGAAATCTCCTCACAGAAAACCCTTGAGTATGTATAATTGCTAAAATTAAAATATTAACAGATTAAACCACTGTACAACAAATGTACTGTGTAGAAGAGATGTAGCAAACACCCAAGGAACAAACAAGGAAAGCATTGACATGGTCTTCAAAGTACTGTACTGTCCACATGAACGGTATCGGAGCCATGATTTTTATTAATGGAATCCTCCTTGACTTTTCTCAAACACAAACTGTCACAGTCAATGTTCACATATGCACAAAATACATCTAGTGTACACATTACAGTACTAAAACAACATCCAGGACATAGCATGTCATGGCCAACGACTTCATCCTAATGCACATGCAACACACTCATACAATACACATAGGGCCTAGCTAGACGTCTATGGCTTCCATAGCAATAATATGACACAATTTGCCGTGAATCATGCCATGGAGACCCCCATCCTGCCCATTTCATAAGGAAGTGGGCATGGTGCAGAAGAATGGCCTGCTTTCCCGGGAGTCTGGGAGACATACCAGGAATTTGTGGGAAAGTATGATGGAGTGCCCAAGGGAGAAAGAAATACATACACATGAAGCTTTGATGGGCTCCATATCAAGGGAGACAGCTGCTATTATGGTAGCAACACACAAGTCCCAGCACTCACCTTCCCGACAGACCTCCCAAACTCAGACATACAACTCCACCTCAAACTTTCCAGAGATTTTGGACAGATAAGGATTATCTGCTCCCAGCCCCATCTCCCCTGTCTTGTAGCTCACTCCCAATTTCCTGTCTTCTCCATCCATTATCATTCATTTGTATAGTGCCACTGATTCCGCAGCGCTGTACAGAGAACTCACTCACATCAGTCCCTGCCCCATTGGGGGGAAGAAGAGGAAGAGGGAGAGGGGGGGGGGAGAGAGACACACACACACTAGGGTCAATTTTGATAGCAGCCAATTAACCTACAGCTTCCAATACCTTGTCCTGCTCCTCACTTCAAAAACCTGTCTGCCTTGACCTCCTCCCAATATATTTACTTACTTCTCATTCCCAGTTTGTCTCTTCACTGCTTGCTAATCACTTTGGAGTTCCCTATCTTTATCCTGCCTACCCCCAGGTCTGCAGTTAATATAGGTCTGGCTTGGCCTAACTAGCCTTCCTTAACAATCAGCCCCAAACCCTGCCATTACCATCACCACATTGGCCCAAGGGCTACCCTACTGCCAGTTTACCAGAGGAACAGATACACCCATTTTATGTATTCCCTTTGTGAAGCATGAGTAGAGTGCTGTTACTAACAACCACTCGACCATGCCTCAAACTACTGTTTTGTGAGATGATTATCACACATGAATAAGACTGACAGGAGGGCTCAGTGGAGAGGTAATGGAATTATGGGACAGAATGGAACTTTACTGAAAGGTTATCCCTGCAATTTAGTAAAAGCGCAAAATTCTAAAACATATATTATACATTAATCTCTAAATATTTCCATTAGGCAACCAAAATAAAAAAAAATAAGCTTATCATGAATTTAAAAACATTTAAGATATGTTCCTCTCATTTAGGTTTTAGTCAGTAGGGTACAATGAAACACTCTAAGTTATTAACAGATCTTTTGATACAGTCTCGGTCTGGCTGCAGCATGATTCTTGAAACATCTCTCATTACCATAGTGATTTATTTCCTATGTCAAAATACAGGGAGATGCTGTGAAATATAATTACTGCACATACTTATCCCAGATGTACCATTAGCAAAAGATGAGTATGTTGTCACTAGACTCATTGTGATAATATTCAGGTTTCTTTGGATATAGTTATAGAAGTTCTAACTTTCTGCGAGGGGAAAGGGGTGTTTTTGATTTTTTGCTTTTAACAATCATCCTATTACACTTTGCAGTTTTCTCCTGGACAAAACCATGCTACAATGCAAGGGGGACAATTTACTTTATTATTTTGCACATAAGATAAATACTGGCTGTTTTTTCATGTAGCACACAAATACATGATGGTTGTATTTTTACATTAAAATTTGAGAGTAGATCTAGAACATGTCTTACCCCAACTATAAATCTGCCATCACATTTTAAATTTGCCTCCCCCTCAAATGCAACATGGTTTTGCCAAGGTTCAAAGTTACTCTTTTTTTTGCTCTACTATCCTTAATGAATAAGGCCCACTGTGTTTAGACGTTCTGGAGCCATTATTTAGGTTCTTGCATTTGTATGAAAGGTAAACAAATAACATATAGGGGTATATTTACTAAACTGTGGGTTTTCAAAAGTGGAGATGTTGCCTATAGCAACCAATCAGATTCTAGCTGTCATTTTGTACAATGTACTAAACAAATAAATGATAACTAGCATATGATTAGTTGCTATAGGCAACATCTCCACTTTCTCAAAACCGCAGTTTAGCAAATATACTCCATAATCTTAAAGGGAATGTCCAATGTTCTCTTACGATCAGTGCCGGAACCATCAAATTATTTTTATACTCTTTGGTGGAGTGGTCTGGAGGCATTGTGGAAAACTCAAATAGGGTTTGAAGCTAGATGGAGGGGGGAATAATCATGCAGCCACCCACTCAGGTGACACATTCACTATTTAGAACAGGGGATATTCAAACATTTACATCTACTTTAGACTATGTCCTGCTACTAGATAGATTGTATTTAAAATAAACAAATATTAGGGCAAAATGTGACTTTCATGCGTATTGAAAGCAGAGATTCAACAATCGCCATCTGAGTTGGAAAATGTATTTGAACTTTTGCACCTTAGCAAAACAAATAATTTAACTGGCTTTTACACCCTCTCTGCATGATAGAGCTACATGAAGCATATACTTTATAAAAGGTTTGACATAGTTATAGTGACAAAAAGGGTATAATTTTTTTGCATAAACAAAGTAATAACCAGAAACTCCACAAAAACAGCAATCTTTCTGGAGCTTCTTAAAAACAGCAATTAGACACAAGCAGCGACATGTATCCATAGGGGGGGGGAAAAAACAAGAAAAAAAAACAACCACATAAAAACTGAGTATACTAGAAAATAAGTGAGATCTGTGTAACACTCTTCCTAGCAGAGACTGGCATCTGGAGTAGGTGGAAGGAAGGGATTATACAATGACAGGTTATAGTTCTATTCTGTTACAATATATGTTGTTTGTTTTATCGAAAAGTTAGATTTATTGGTCCCCTACAGAAGTGTAAGTGATTTTATATAATTGTCTTTTGAATATATATATGTCCCCTATGATCATCAATATCATAGAAGCCTACTCCTCCATCTCCTTCTCAGTAACATGACTTCACTCTTCCTCTTTAGACCCTGGCCCTGAGTCTTCTGTGTGGAGAGAGATTTCGGTTTAAGGATTAAGAACTAGAAGTCATGTCTATTGCATCTTACTATCCAATTCCTTGATTTACAAGGTCTCTATTTACAGTATTGAACTGAAATGTTTTAAATGCTCCGCAAAACTACTGCGCCACTTCTATACTTCAGTAAGAGCACCCTCACTCTGCCCAACTCCTCCCCTCTGCAAACTTCTGCCCATCCGCAAATGGGCATTTTGCTCCACAATCCTACGCACCCCCAACTTGAATCAAGTTGCATTTGCACATATCAAGTGGGTCCAAAACTATATTTGAACTGTGAAGCAGTCGTCTTAATTGACCTCCAAAAGTTTAATTTGGCAGCACACAGTGAATCCTGCAGGTTCCCCGATGCAGGTAATGGTCCATGCTGGAGATCATCTTTCCTGCTCTGGAGGAACTCAAAGACCCTATCCTGTGAGCTTTGTATGAATGGGCAATTCATGGAGGTGGTCTTTTCAGAACCCAAACAAGAAAAAAGATCTCCTGCTCGGACCATTAGATATATTGGGGAGTTGGAACTGAATCACCATTAAGTAAACCTTGGTTAAATGTTAGAACCCCTAAATCTTATTAAAAAAAAGAGCCACTAAAAAAATGTAAATATATTTACTACAGCATATTTCCCAAAATCAGCCTACTTTGGAATTGGGATGGGGGGCATGGCAAGGTAATTTGTGGGCCATGGCAGCGAAGGTATGTCCACTCCAGTAGAGGCATGTCCACGCCACGTGGGAACATCTCTGTGGACATGCCTAGTGCTTCAGAAACACTAGGGCACCACAAACCCTTTTCCCCTCCCCTAAAAACACCCATGAGCACCAGAGGCAGGACATACCTCCTAAGTTCCCAGAAGTCAGGACAAAAGTGCCTAATATCAGGAACGCAGGACAGTCCCCTCAAATCGCATTAAAAATATAGCTGATAACGTCACAGCAAATATAAGTACAATGTGAGAAATATTAAGTTCTGTCAAGGCATAGGAACTTCTTAGTAATGTTACTAGCAGCTTTTACAAAAGGCAATTTGTATTTATGGATCAGTGGTTCTTTAAATCAAGCAGCTCCCTTTGTTCTGTAGTTATCTTCTTACAGCACCCCATTTGTCTGCCTTCTCCCATTGACTTGTCTCTAAGCACCCACTGCATTCCTGCTCTTCTGAACAAAATATACTTTAAAAAAAAAGGGGGATTTGGCAGGAAACATCAGCTCCTTGGTTTGGATCTGCCTCTCTACTGCGCCTGCAAATCATCATCTGGCTATTCAGACATAGGGAAGGTGCCAGCTCCTTGCTTCAGCGTATTCTCCCTAGAGACATCAGCAGTCTGCTGTGCTTTCTTGTCTAGCCAAGTGCTTCAATAGAGACTTCTAGTTATTGACCCTTATTTGCCAATAGTTAATGCATCTCTGGCTCTGAGCTCAATAGGCGTCTGTTACTCTGTGACATCACAATAGGTGTCATAGCAGTTGTATCTCCAACCATACACCATGGGGTAGGAGCCAAACGTTACCATAAGAACATTAGATCACACAGTATGTCATTTAAATCACAGTCAGGCATTTTAATGTACTCACAATTAGTTTACAACATATTGAAAATAAAGCTTTGTAAGGAATCTGGAGATGAAGGCAAATATATACACAGGGCTTTTGTTTAATATTGTTTGCTTTGTGCTTAAAAAGGGACGATTATCAGAATTGCCAAATAAATTCAAGCCTGTACATCCAAACATGTCATGCGTTATAATGGCACACTACAATCCCTATCATGTCCTATTTACTGAATGGATACATCAAACACATAATTGCCTACTCTCCCGGAATGTCCAGGTGACTCCAGAATTTTTGGGAGTTCTCCCGGACTCCCAAGAGAGCAGGGCAACCTCCTGGATCGAGCTCTCTTCGTTGGTGAAGTAGGTGGGGCTAAACGCGGCATCCTGGCCCCGCACCCTGCTGTGATAGACCGGAATTTGAATAGTTTAGCAGGGGGCGATTTGCATGGCCACTCACTCATGACAGAGCCCCCGTCTGGAGATCTTGCTGCCAAAGTTGGCAGGTATGATCCAACATGCAGAAAAATAAAACTGTCCCTGTTTTTCAGTACGGACTAATCGCTCAACAACAACTGTTTAAAAGCTGGAGTTGTCCTTGGAAATTAGGGAGGGTTGGCAACTATGCAGATAGGCTAAAGACAACAACATGCATAAAGATCATATACTCGTATCATAATGATATCTATATTAAGCCAGCAATATCTAGAACACAACTGGACTGATCAATGATCAGGAAATATAGTGACTCACAGCAACGTCAGACCGACAGACACTAGAACACTTCTTCAGTACTACACCGAATTACCACAAGATCCCACCAAGGATAAATAGTAAATATATGTGCACTACTTCCCCAAAGTCTGTTTTGCAGGAAAATAATGGGGTGAAATATCACCTGTATGTAGGAGTATGAATTAGTGCTCAACCTCGCCTGCGCCTATGGCTTGCTCTTCAGAGCCTTACACCAGACTGCTTATGGTGCTAATACAACAGACTACAATTACACATAATTATGTCAGGGCTTTGTAAAGTGTCCTCATTATCTCATCATCCTCCCTACTACACTAAATGTGATCTGTCTCCCAAAGAAATCTCCAATTTCTAAATTCCACTCTACACAAGCAAACATAAAACATCTTCACCAGACATCTTAAAAGGACATAAAATGCTTAATTTGTGGAATTTGAGAATCTACAAATGCTCAGAAAATAATAAGAACGGCTGCCCACCAACCTTGTACATGAGACCAAACAGATTGATATTTTTTATTTTGCTTTTTATTTTTTTTGCAAAACAATTGACAAAACAGGTCTCTTAGTTCCCTTCTGAATTCTTGTCTTCTCTGCCATCACTGAGAAAAGGAGATTATGTTCTTTAGTACATTATTTCACCCTTACATTCATTAAAATATTAATTCAATTTGTGTAACACCCTTTTACACCATCATAAAATATGATTTAGCTTCATTAATACATTATGCTCAGCACATGACAAGGATGCCCTGTGACAATATGAGGTGAAAGAAAGGTTGCAGATGACTGTACACATAGATGTAAGCCAGACATTCGTAATGCAGCCAAACCTGTTCCAATTTCATACCAGAGATATATGACAACGGTTTCAAGTGAGCGGCAACTTTTTATCTTCGCTATATTTATATATTGTCATAAAGCACCCTTACATTATACTAAATATAACACATATTTTAAGAATATTATGTTATTCAGTGCCCTGTAACTGGAAGATGAAGTCTTAGGGGTATATTTACTAAACTGCGGGTTTTGGAAAAGTGTAGATGTTGCCTATAGCAACCAATCAGATTCTAGTTATTTATTTAGTACATTCTACAAAATGACAGCTAGAATCTAGCTGGATCACGCATTTTCAGCAGAAGCCCGGACTTGGAGATGGGCCAGGGCCATCTTAACAACATTATGGGCCCCCGGGCAAAGCAGTGCACCGGGGCCCCTAGATATATAGATGTAAAACAATACAGATATAGATATATAGAGATAGAGATAGATAGATGTACTTGCTCAGTGACCCTTGTAGGTTTTTTTTGCAGGTTTTTTTCTTTTCCAGGATTATTTATTCTCATTAAGAGCCGTGCCTATGGGGCCCCTTTGCCCGTGGGGCCCCCGGGCAGCTGTCCATCATGCCCAATGGAAAAGATGGCCCTGGGATGGGCATGGGAAAGCTTTCTCCTGTGAAACGTGGTGAATCTATATCGCCAGTGATGACCCCTCATGTATTTTGCTGCACTCTGTGTGAGTCCCCATACCATTACTCACACTCATCTGTGCTACTTATGTGTATTACCCCATCTATTTGTTACTTATTCTGTATCCGGCGCTACGGAATCTGTGGCGACTTATAAATAAATAAATAATGTATAGGTCGAAGCCCTATCTCTGGCAAAAACACCAGTTTTCCCCGGGAATTGGGCTTTTCGCCCTATGTTATGTATTTATTCACAAATTAATTTGTGTTTAATTCACACCCGTTTATTGGGTTGACAATCCAGTAAATATTGGTGTTTCCAGTTAATATTTTCTTCTTTAGTATTGGATATATTTCCAGTTTGGAAATGCATGTTATGCCTTACTGGACAAATATGGGGTTTTCCATTGGAGCCAAATGACCGGACCCTATGGTCTTAATTAGTGTATGCAGCCAATGAGTTCTCTCATACAGTAGATTGCAGTACAGATGTTAATAGGGGTTTGTGGTTGTTTTAGACTCACTTAAGCTGTGATTTGTGGCCAGTTTGGTCTAAAAACTACAACTGCACACAAAAAGGTAAACTGTACAGGACACACTTAACACAATCCTGCCCCTGACACTTATCACAAACGTCCCCCCTAGCTAACTAAACAAACAATGTGAATGTTTCCAGCTTTTGCTGAGACGCAGTCTCACAAAGCTTCTATTCACCAGGCATCTCTGCCTGGACAATTTTAGAAGGGGTGGAAACATGTTGCTACCAGGGGGTAAATGTATCAAGCTGAGAGTTCTCAGGCGGGTTTGAAAAGTGGCGATGTTGCCTATAGCAGCCAATCAAATTCTAGCTTTCACTTTGTAGAATGTACTAAATAAATGATAGCAAGAATCTGATTGGTTTTTCAAACCCGACGGAAAACTCTCAGCTTGATACATTTACCCCCTGGTGTTTACACAGCACTTACTGTCCCAACATCTATATAAATTGTTTAGGCATTCCCCAAACTGTTTCCAATTTCACATCACTGTAACAGTAGGTATTACAGAGATAAAAGACCTCGCTGTTTTTCCACTTAGGGAAAAAAATGTCTTTTCAATTTGTTAGGGGTGGGGACTACTTTAGTTCACTTTTGTTTAAATAAAAAAGTTAAGTTGTAATACGGCATTTGTAAGAGAAAAGCTTGCAGCCAGCCACATTAATTAAACATGCAGATGTGCACTAGCAACACTTCTCTTGGTATTTGCCATGTATAAAAGAGTATAAAAAGCTCTGAACTTATGACCCACAGAACAAATGTAATCTTTTCTCATGAAAAAAGCATTAGAGATCTTGCATACACAAAACGTGGCCAGTGTAGAGTTTTACATCGAATGCACCAGAGACTTCTGCACTGCCGGATATTTATACAGAACATATGTCCTAATTCACAACTTAAAGCTTAAAGCAAATCCAGATGGTTCATAAGGGCATCCAGCACCAGTCGGAGACCTTTAATAAACAAACTCAATATTTAAGAGTACTGCAGCAGCTTAACAGTAAGTGTCCGGCTGTAGTTAGAGCACAGAGACACGAATAGCCGTCAGCTATTGAGCATCCATGGAGTTCAGCAAAAGACAGAAACCAAATCTTCTTTAAGCCAGTCATACCATTGTACCAGCACCTCCAGACAAGCAACTTCTTATATATATATATATATATATATGACCCTCTCCTGAGTACTAGAGTGCCTCATTATAAAGGTAACATGACCTTGCATGTTTTTTTGCCTGCTAATCCACATTTATCTGATGTAAAGAGAAGACAGATGCCCCTGCAGCTATCTATTATGCAGTTCATCTGATAGTAAAAATGATCTATTACCATTGACCTGAATCTGGGATTTTCAAAGGGTGACAAACTTCTAGTTCTACTCGACGTCTTAAAATTGCGCTCCCAAGTAGGATGAAAAACTCATGTGTAAGGTTAAGCGTTAGTAAACAGATGTAAAAATAGAATCCATTGCACTGAGATGGTGTATATTTGTATTTTTATGTACATTTTTGTTGTGTTTCACTATGTTGTGTTTTTTTCTAAACACTTCTTGTTGCTTTTCGGTGTGTCTAATGCGTACTTGCCACCTTTTTGATGTTCCCCTCCGGAAGGGTATGGACGGAAGGACAGGGCTTGGAGAATCGCGTCATGGAGGCTCTAATCCTGTGGGAGAAGGCTCTACTGTCCCGGGAGACCTACCCGGAATTCGGGAGTCTCCCATACATTCCGGGAGAGTTGGCAAATATGGTCTAATGTGCAATAATGCTTTTGAAAAATTACATTTTAATAGGAGCACTTTGTAAACGTAATGAGAAGCAGTTAAGAAGCGGTTACACATGTGTTTCCATGTGTTAGCCTTGAACAAGAGCGCTACATAATGTCGGGGCACACAGGCAAGTTTTAAAAAACAAAACAACTTTTGGGATAAAGAAAGGGGACAGTGGCAAGGCAAGCCCAGCCAGTCCCCAGCAACATAACAGGGGGGCAAAGGAGGTCCATTCTGTCACAACTATCCCTCATCATCATCATTTATTTATATAGCGCCACTAATTCCGCAACGCTGTACAGAGAACTCAGACATCAGTCCCTGCTCCAATAGAGCTTACAGTCTAAATTCCCTAATACACACATAGACTAGGCTCAATTTGATAGCAGCGAATTAACCTACCAGTATGTTTTTGGAGTGTGGGAGGAAACCGGAGCACCCGGAGGAAACCCACGCAAACACAGGGAGAACATACAAACTCCACACAGATAAGGCCATGGTCGGGAATCAAACTCATGACCCCAGTGCTGTGAGGCAGAAGTGCTAACCACTAAGCCACCGTGCTGCCTCCTTATCTTTTTGGAAATCATATCATCATGGTCATGTCGACTGCTGTGTGATGATGCAGATCACATTGTCACTACCAACACCCCCCTGCACCTATCCCATGGACTCCCCACCTCCAGAATCTCCCGTAGTCGGTTGTCGAAAAAAGTACGAAAGTATGGTCTACTCCCACTACTGAATGTCTATTTAACATTCTCTTAGTAGCTGCTTTCTGAGTGTGAGGATTGCTGGTGCAATATTTAGATTGGCTAACCTCCTCCCCCACCCCCCAAAAAGCGACAAAAAAGCTTTACTATTGTCAACGATTGCTACAGATGACACACCAACATCAGGTATAATAAGGAATCAGCAGAGTAAACCTATTTCATTATAGATGCTTCTGCCAATGATAAAACACATGCCCTTGAGTGGGCTGTCTTTCTTGCCCTAGGCCTTGCTGTGAAATCTGTGGAACACAGGAGGGGGGAAATCTCTGGGGAGCCCATTTAGGAAATGATAGAAACCCAAAAGTGACGTGCTCGTGTATTTAGAACAAATGATACCGCAAGCACTGACTAGATTACCCAGCACATCCCTTTTCCACTTGACCTGAGAAGATGGGAAGGATCTGACGGCTGTCTCCAGAGTCTCGGCTCATGAGCTATTTATTTTTCATGTAGTTTATTGTCACAATAACAAAGTCATAATTTCATCTCCTGAGTGTACATGGCCTCCAGCAAGAGTCCTTCTCCTGTGGACTAAAATAGTTAATCCACCTCTGACACAATAATAGCCTCATTTTAAACACATCTCATTCAAAACTAAACCAACCAAGCAAACCAAAACCTTTAGCAACCTGTGACATTTCATGCTGTATATAAGCCTTTCCCGTTATAATATCCTCTCCTAATCTAATTTGAACGGATATGCTCCCGCGGCTTGCCAATATTAATATATTTTTTTCATTCAAAATTAACCATCAGCGAACCCTTGGTCCAATCCACTGATGTACTCTGTATATGCAATAAAAGCAATATTTATACTGTACAAATTCCAAACATGTCCAAAGCAGCCATTTACTATAGTAGTAAGTGTCATTATTTACATACACACTAGTTTAAATATTGCTTTACAACCACAGTGTCTCCTTAAGAGTAGCTCAAATGTCATGTACTACTCATATAGTCAGAGACATAAGTCAAGTGTGAGCCAACTGATCTCCAAGTGTTTTTAATCTAATTACCTTAGAAACATATTCCTTTATAAAATTGTCCACCACATTAGTCATGTGCAAGATCAGACCCGACACACGGATATATTCACTGTGTTTCTACAGAGTCTTATGGATTCAATTAGCCCTTTGGCCAAAAGTATGAAATTATAAGTATTTAATCGCTTTATGCATATACAGAATGTATTGTCATTAACATGTGGGTACAGATTACAGTTTTGCTGCTGCAAAAGTACCAGGGTTTTTTTATACAAATATACCTAGGACTTGTTTTTTTTATGGTTTTTTGTTTATGTAATATGAAAATGTATATTAAATTGAAATTAAGAGAATGAAAGGGCAGCAAATTTAAAATGACAAATGACTTGTGTGGTCCATGCAAGCTAGCAGGCTCGATAGGATGTCCTGAGAAATAAACCTTGACTTAATCTTTACAAACAGTCAGTAAATCAATAAACTAGATGACTGATAACGATGGCCATCACATCAATACACATTAAGCACTGTGTATTCTATGGTGAAAGTTTATGTCTGAGCGGCACAAAATATTTTTTTTTCCTCCCGTTGACCCCCTCCTCCCTTGCTTTTTCCAGGCTGTGAGATAAAAGGACCGTCCCTGGAATAGAGTAGCCCCAAAGGCTTCTGCTGGTGGCGCAGTACGAAACCCTACGGGTACTGCAGGAATATTTACTCAGGGTGCTAGAATGTAGTGCGGTACCCCCTCTCACCTCTGGATATGGCATGGATGTGACATTCATGACCAGAGAGCCACCAGAATACTCAGGTTTCATGGAGTGGACACAGACATTTCTGGATGTAGTAGTTCCACAACATTCAGTTATACACATACAGCACACAGGGTAAATCTGTCAGGGGTTCTTGCACTCCTCCTGCAGAAAAGCTTCCCAATATCCAGGTACATTCCCCCATATGGGCACACCAACACCTACACCAGGTACTCTCTTCGACAACTTGTAGCCATGCTGCCGGAATGCAGCGACCCCCCCCTTGCGGTGTGTGATGCGGTTTCAAGTGGGCTCACTACCTGCGGCTGCACAGACCATAATCTATCCCAGTAACCAGGGAATCTCTTACTGCCACATCACCGGCTCTTACGGCACATCCCTCACTATAGGGTTCATCCATGTTGCTGCCAGTTAAAACACAACCTCTTTAAAAGCACATTGATACTTAGTCCCACATGTCATCAGGCCAGGTAACCTCTCTCAGCATGCTGACACTCTCTGCTCCTGCTGCTTGGGGACTCTTACCCCTGGTGGCGGGAATCCCCCTTTCACTTACCCCCTCGCGGGTTAATTCAAACTTGTTGCCTCACACAGTGCACCCTTCAATCCCCTTGCTCCCATAGCCAGTTCTGGCACATTGGGGCACATTTATCAATCATCGGCAAAAATGAGAAATAGTTATCAATCCTTATCGAATGGATAAGGATTGAACTATTTCTCAAATTTATCAACAACGGATCACAGAAACAGCAGTTCCGAAAAACTGCTGTTTCTGTGATAAAAAAAAAAATCATACTTACCCCCCTCTTCGGAAGCGCTGTCTCAGGATCTCCTCCAGGTCCTCTTCAGCCTTCAATTGCACATGTGCATTTCGAAGAACTGCACATGCGCACAAAGATCCCTGCTCTGTCTCTGCAACTATAGTGGCAGAGAGAGGGGTGAGTGACAGGGAGGGATCATGTGATCCCTCCACACATGCGCTGTCCAGCTCTGCTCTTCGGAGCAGAGCTGACAGCATTGGATTTTTTCAATAATGATAATGTACACATGAAAAAAAATGTTTTTTCGGAACTTGTTAGATTGCGGCTGGGAGTAGTCACCATACTGTAGAATGGTGACTGCT
Organism: Mixophyes fleayi; assembly: GCF_038048845.1. Classification (NCBI taxonomy): domain Eukaryota; kingdom Metazoa; phylum Chordata; class Amphibia; order Anura; family Limnodynastidae; genus Mixophyes; species Mixophyes fleayi. The sequence goes on from NC_134410.1 coordinate 35,326,299, forward strand.
CCCAAAAACGAAGAGGAGTGCAAAGCAGCAGATATCCATGATATCTGCTGCAATGCATATTTCATAAATATGCGGAGGACACGGAGGGACCTTAATTTCCCGCTAAGAGCACTATCGTGCTTTCTTAAATATGCCCCATTGTGCGGCTAAGCTACGTCTACTATTGGTGATGCCGCTGCAGCGTTACCAGCGTTACCAGCTCTAACAATCACAAGACCCACGTTTTGTCTCGCCTACAGCATCCCCCCAGCGACCTCACCTGCCGTCACCTGGAATGGGGCAACATGGTGATGCCAGCAGGCGTTACAGCAGCTTTAAGGTATTAAACAATGTAGAAAAGGAAGGGATCAGTGGAGCCGTCTTTATGCAAAGTTTAATATTAGATGAGTGTACCTGCACCCAGGTTATGTTTTGTGCCAAGGCTGCACAGATGGCCCCCACCGAAAGTAGCTACTGCTACCTCTGATCAGAAGATGAAACAGAGCCTAATGCCCCCGCACTAGGTATGAAACCCCTTCACGTGGCACCATCTCCAACAAATGATCTAATTTAAATGTCTAGCATACATGGAAGGGAAACTACTCATTCTTGTATTGAAATTGTCGCAAAAGTGTAACTAGATCATTTTATTTTTGGTAATTTCCAATCATCATCCTGAGCAAACATTTGTTTCCTTGCAAAAGTCATCATCTTGTTGCACAAAGCTGTGCAAGGTTTGATAAAGCACTATGCAAAAGTAGTCTAAACAGTTTTCCCCATAAAAAGGATTTTGTGTTTTAAAGCCACTTATCACTGCAACGTAACAAAATTAATATTACCGAAGCATCGGTGAGATACTCTGCTCCCCCGATAAAACTAGCCAGATTGGCGAGAGTTAACCTACACTCTTGCTGTGCCAGTCTGTGCTGATGTGCACGTGCGAGGACTGGTTGGCTCGTACAGTGGAACTGAAAACCGGCTTGTAAAGTTAGATTGTTCCCAAACCTGAGCTTCATTCTAGGAGCATTCTGAAGCCAGTAACACTTTGTAGCCATCACGCACATTATGCGCAATATTGTCTCAATAGAACTTAGAGCGCTACAACCCTCAATTTAATTTTACTATTTTGTTTGCCTTTAAACTTTAATACATAACTTAAAGCTTAGATTGTTAGGATTACATCCAACGTGCAGGAAAAAAAAAAGAAATTTTATTGTGCAGTTGGTAAGTACTAAAAATCGGGATATTGCCAGGGACAAATGACGAAAACCTGGGAAGGTCTCTGGAAATAAGGGACAGTTGGCAACTACGTAACCGTAGAAATTACATGTTTGCGGGGTATTTCTATGAAGATTTGCCGTTTCATCATTCAGAGCACATGGTGCCAGCTTGATATATTTCATTTGTTGTCTTAAAAATAAGAACAGTGATCTTACTCATGACAAAATAGCATAAACATAAAAGTCTGGTGTTATTACTGGATACTGTTAGAGAAAGTTGACATCTATGAAAAATGTAACAGACCTAAAAATGTAAAATGCTTTCCAACAGGTAATAGTCTATGTGCTGGCAGAAACTATTGTATCCTGCAGGACTCAAATAAGCAGCCAGTCAGAATCGCCCTTCCACTGGTTCCATCACTAGTCCCAGGAGCCATTCGATTTGGCTTCCCGGCACCCAGTTCTTACAAACACAGTGTTCTAAACCAACACTGTCCTTCACATAGTGTTGCCATGGAAACTCCATGACATCACAATGATGTCAGTGGGATTCCCTACTTCAGGGTCTGTCCCTATTAGGACAGTAGCAATAGATAACTATTAATAGTGATTTAATACTAGCTGGCATGCCTACTAGAAGTGATCTAACATTGCTGAGGGGCAGGAAGGACACGGATCAATCCCCACCTGCATCTATGTGTTATCCTCCCAGTAAAAGAAACAAAAAAGTGGCATTTAAAAGAATCAAATTTTAAAATATAAAAAAATAAATGTGTTGAAACGAAAACCTCCTGCCAACCCAACTCAGCCGTGTCCATCAAATAATCCAAAGTGACACATTTTGCATGGTTGTCACGCTCACACAGAAATGTCACACAAACCCCTAAACCAAAAAATGCTGCAAACCCTCGATTTTTGTCTGTTCACCTTTCCTCTATTCCCACGCAGATGTGGCATATTAACAAGGGAAAACAAATGTACACAAACTATAATGAGTAGCTTTGTTCCTAGGGCCTATAGTTATCCAGACTATGAAAAAAATAACATATATGTAATTGCTGTACTGAAGAGAAATAGCTGATTAAATTGTGGGGTAGATGTCTTAGGCTGCACTAATTACACTAAATCATGAAAAACTGTATTTTTCCTACTTTTGCACTATTACCATAACTGGCTTCTAGGATTTTTACAATAGGCTACCAAAAAATAATCTCCATTAGTCTCACAAAAAAACAATATAACATTTGCTTAGACTCGAAAAAAATGCAAATGTCATTGCTATTTATTTAAAGTGAAATATCCCAAAAAGTAAAATTTGGTCTGGTCATAAAGTGGTGAAAAATCTCCCATCATTAAGTGCTTTACACCATACAGAAGCGACAGTCAGCCACCCCTGTTGTAAGGTGCATACACAGTATCTCCTCTACCTGGCTAGTATTCTGATAGAAGCCCATTTGATGTATAACTTTCATTTTATATGTCCAATAGCTTAGTAAGTTGTAACAGAAAAACAGTAACAGAATGTTCTGAAAGATTTGACAAACAGCCTAATGTAAGAATAAGAACCCAAAGAGCTTACAGTCTGCTTTGCAGCGATATAGTGTGTTTCATTCTGTTACTTAGGGAAACATTATAACAATATACTTGGCCATGAGCAGGTTGTCCATACTCAAAGAACATTACACATAGATTCAATGAGCATCATTCTCTGTTATGTAGTACAGACTTAAAAACACCTAATACCATAATTTGTTTAGGGTAATAATAATGCTTTGCCCTCTCTTATTAATTAAACATATAGATCAGGACTGTGCAATGTCAGTTTTTGCTACTAGTTTGTTATTTATTTGAGGCTTATGATTATGGTACTATAAATACTGTGGGTAAAATTGAATATATTAAACATAATTTTACTGCCTCTCTTTATTGCCTCATAAAAATGTTTTGTTAGTCAATGTCTTTGGGGAGGGGAGGGGAATAAATAAATTTTGCTGGGGAAGAACCCAAAAAAAGTACATTTACAGAAACTTTAACAATTGATTTTTACAATGTTGCAGTGTTGTAGAACTACAAGCCCCAGCATGCCCTGCAAACCTCTGATATTTCCCCACAGCTGAAGAGCCACAGGTTGCCTAAACATGGTTTCAATTGCAATATACATTTAATCAAGACGGAAGAGCTATAGTCAAGAGTGCACTAGAGTCAAGGGATGATTTAACAGTTTACCTGATACAGGTGATTCCGGGACCCATCTCACTCCAGGCTGCAGGGCATGGAAACTGGCACGCACATCCTTGCAGTTAAGCTGCCCCTTAGCGGTTGCCACAGCCACCCATGCCATGAACACAGCCATACAAAACTCCAAGCCTGCCATGTGTCCAGTCTCAGACTGCGCTGTGCCCACTTAGATCCTGCTTACAGGTCAACGCATGCCAGAGCACCTGGCTGGTATAACAGGTGCAGGAGATAGCCCGGTGTGCAGGCAGCAGGGAGAGGGGTCTTGCCAACATGGGATACCTGTATGCAGTAGACTGGGAGTTCACAGGCAGCAGGTCCCTACCAGCGTGAGGAGAAGAGGAGTCTATAGCACTGCTCCTCTCTTGTCCTAGGTGAAATGAGCTCCGGCTGTGGGATGGTCCTCTTTTGGGTATTAAGTACGGAGCTTGCCTTGTACCGTACAGTACATGCGCCATCTACTGGTTAGATGTGAAATAACACAATTGAACTGTTTGGGATCCTGCAATACGTGACCATATTCTCTCGCTCGTTAAAACTTAAGTTCTTTTTTCCATCGTTAAATTTTACAGCTCCACAAGGAGAACAGTTTGAACGTGATTCCGGTAATGGTGAAACATATTCAGCAGGTCTTTATTGAGAGACGCTTCATGTGCACAGTTTTTCCAGAAAAATTCTATATATAAAGCACACCCTGTTTACATCACACTTTTTGAATTTCCAATTGTATCAAATGTTCTGTTTTTTTCTCCTCTCTACCTAGATTTTTGTCATTTTCAGTTTTTAGATAGTCCTGCAATATGTTGTCTGTGACTCTTATATGTGAATAACCCCTATTTATTTCATAAATATTTGGTTGCTTTTTATATGCTTAGATGATTTTAAGCTTGCTTTTATGTGTATTTTTTAACCATACCTGTTACATACACAACACATAGCTGAGTAAACAACATGTAGCCACTTCAGCTGTGTCATTTTATTTAGAACAATCCGGCGATCTAATTTAACTGTCAGTGTTCAGTACATTGGCTGTGAATGGTCACATGTTCAGGGGCTGACGCAGGGTGAGTTCTAGCCCAGTCTGCATGGTGTGTCTTGCCTGAAATCGCTCTGAACATGCCCAGAACTGTTGGCACGTACATAAGGGTCTATGCAGATTTTCATGATTCTGGCGCTTACTCCTGCTTGTGACTGGAGAGGGGGGATGGGGATGGAAGACACAGATGCCTATATGACTGTCCAAGCTGTCTTATCTGCCGGAGGTCAAGAGTGGGTGCAAATAGCAGATGACAATGATGGTGACCAGCAATAGCGAACCTCTTTTGATTGGCTGTTGGTGATTGCTTCTCTGATGCTCATAGGTGTTTTCTCCATTGTATGTGCATATACTATTCTTTTATTTATGCACATTTTTTTTTTACATAAGCCAAACGAGGAGTGGTTCCTCTTGTATTAGAGACGTTTTTGAAATCTTATAGCGAATCCATATTTTTCAAACAAAACAATTATTTATAAATGTGGGCATTAGTGTATGGGATATATGACTGACGTAATTCAAGCGCACATGTTACTGGTGCCGACCTGCACGTATCCTTCCATACTTGCAGCAATTGCAGCTTTTTTAGTGAGTCTAAGGTGCGCCTGCGCTTTGGGACGCAATTATGGACAACTCTGCCTCAGCCAATCAGTATCTTAGGATATTCTGCCATCACAAACAGGTAATTTAAATAATACCTGAGGCATTTATGACTCAGAGAGGGAGGGGCACATTTATATAGCTGTTTTATGTACAAAATAAAATGTGTATTAATAACTGTTCATTGAAACCTTTACTCAGGCCCAGGTGCTGGCTGGATTGGGGAACAGGAGGGGGCACTTGGTCCCTTAGTGGGCTACCTTGGGCTGGGTCACTGGGATACCTGCATTTTTTGTCCCCTTGTTCCTAATAGGCTGCTGAGCCAAGTTCTGCCATCTGGCTAAACTTTGCCAGCCCCTGCTTAGGCCACTTTACCTTTAGTACATTAAAACAATGTACACCTGGGTTGGTACTTGGTAGGCGTTCCTCACCAGGAGAACAGATTTGTATTTTTAATTTTCACAGGGGCAGCAGCGAAAAAAATCATCACAGACAAAAATGCTGAAAAGGGTGAATTGCGGAAAACAATGCAAATGTTAATGAAGTCTTAATGGAACACTCATTTCGATGAACCCTATTTAGCAGTTTGCATTTAGTACTGTATCTCTTTACAAACCAGGATGTATAGTCCCTTTTATACCATTGTTGTATATTGGCATTTATAAATGAGTGGAAGATTACATATTGCTTACCTCAACAGGAACCAAAATCAGTGGTATGTTCTCATATGGTTATTCCATCAGAAATCAATGCTCTCACTTTCTGTTAGTTGTAAAATGCACATAATTAAGCAGAATAAGTCACAATGCTAAATCATTTATATGAATAAACCTTAAAAACACTTTAACATAGGTCTCATTTTCTGTCTAGGGTACCAGACTAATCAAATCTGTTATTCATGCCTGAGGTGCAGAAATTGGGGGATAGACTATACTGACAGGGGAGACCTTGGCTGCAGGGCATGTCACACAGAGAACAGCCGATTGCAGCGTTACCATCAGGAGGTATCATGGAGGACAGGTCTGCAACAGAGAAAGCTTCTGTAAAAATACATATTTTCAGAAGAACTAGATTTTCAGGTGGAAATTAGACAGTATTTACTAAGTGCAAATGTACATTAATCACATCAACAAGGCAGACACTACCGTTATCAATACAGTGCAAGTAAGACAAAGAAGTCAAGTGTCTGGTTGCTTGCTATTAGTTACTGTACATCTATATGTTTACACTCATAAATAACCTAGATATAATGTATGAAGTAGTGTGAAATGTTCTGCAAAATATATGTATTTATTAATAGATGGCTTAAATAAGGTAACATCACTGATACTCCACTAACCTAATTACTTAGCTCAATGAAATCTTAATAAATATATATTTAAATGCTTTAATAATTGAAGATTTTCGAAGGATAAGTATATATACTACTGGTTCTAAATAGCAGAAGTGAATCAATAAAGTAAGCTTCTCTTATCATTAACATTTGTCAAGGTTACTGTAGAGTTATGGTTGTAACAAGAGGTTAAAAGGAACACAATCTTAAAATGTTGGCTGAATATCGTGTTTCCACAAAACCAGTATGTTAGCAGAGGTTAAGTGCATGGAAATGAATGTTATTCTATGTGACACTGACTTTCTCCCATTACACATACGAAGTCATAAACATTATTCACAAATATTTCAACCTCTTCCTCACGTCCATACATTATATTTAGCTATTGTGATTATTTCATTTTTACTGTAAGATGGGGTCATTTTACAGACACTGCACGTAAGATCTAGGTCTTCCACACAAGTGCGTCCGAACTGGGATGTGCAATGAGAACGCAGCACTAAATAAACTGAGAGTAAGGGGTCTATTTATCAACCATTGAATAAATTAACTATACTAACTGCATATACTGTACTGCATTTATTAGTAACAAGGCTTTTAATGATTATCTATGATATCTGCTGCGGTCCCAGCACAGTGGTGTAGTGGTTAGCACTTCTGCCTTACAGCGCTGGGGTCATGAGTTCAATTCCCGACCATGACCTCATCTGTGAGGAGTTTGCGTGGGTTTCCTCCGGGTGCTCCGGTTTCCTCCCACACTCCGAAAACATACTGGTAGGTTAATTGGCTGCTATCAAATTGACCCTCTCTCTCTCTCTTTCTCTCTCTCTCTCTCTGTGTGTTAGGGAATTTAGACTGTAAGCTCCAATGGGGCAGGGACTGATGTGAATGAGTTCTTTGTACAGCCCTGCGGAATTAGTGGCGCTATATAAATAAATGGTGATGATGATGTGATAATCATCCGCAAATCCAGTCCCCATAGCTGTCTTATGTGGACTGCGATTATGTCCTATTTATCAAGCGCTGAAATTTGGGGCTTGACCCAGACAGCTAACGTTAGTCTTTGTAGTCGATGGGGAGAGCATTGCAGGGGAGGCTCTTCAGTTTCCTCCCTGGCGGGCTTTGTGCTTCCCCTATCGCCAGTTCTACGTAGTGAATTTTACTATAAGCTATTCTCTGGGACGGGCCCTTATCGGAGCAGATGTTCCGGCTGAACAATGTTAAAAATTGACACCTTAAATCATTTCTAATCAATGTGATGAATTAGCAAGAAATGATAAGTAACAAAAAAAAAATACAATGGGTCATAAACAGACACATAAGGATCAATGGACACAGTATATACATATGATGAACTATGGCAGGGGAAACGCAGGATTTGTAGAGGGGGGTTTCCACACCACGCCGCCAGTGGGCGTGCCCAGCATGCATGGGGGCGTGGCTATAATTTTAGACAGTGCTTGTCTGCTCTTCAACTCCTATCCCCATAATATACATGGGCAATGCTGCATGCACTACTGTTAGGTGCACGCAGCTCTCCCTTTTCAAGCAGAGCTGTGTGAAGCGGGAGCAGGGTCCAGCCACCTAAATTATACAGTGCCCCAGGCTTGGAGGGGGGTTTCCAGGCACTAGAAAACCCCCTCAGTTTCCCTATGTATGGATGGAAAATGGCAGTGTGTCTATGAATAACCATTCATTTTCTATAATATAAAGATTATTACAATGTTAGTTTAAAGTAGGGATGATTGATCTTGTGAGGACATCCTTGAGCTTACCATTCACCATGCTGAAAAGTTTGATAACTACTTTAAATATATAAAATGTAAAATGAATTAACTACAGCAAATTTAGTTACAATAATAACAAAAAAAACCATTATAGAATATAAAGATGTGTCATCACATTCACTTTTAGGCAGAGCTGTAGTAAAATAATTGTCAAGAACGCTATATTTCTCTGTGAACATAAGCACTGTTTGCCTAAATTGAATTAATGGTTGTGGCGGGAGTAAGGTGATGTGAGACAGTGATTTGCCAAGCCTGCAATTTATTCCCCATGTTAATAACTTCCTGGAGAGAGAGGTGATTATTTATCTAACTATGTGCAATGTGTTTGTGTACCAAACAACAAGTTTAACCCTGTCGTTTATTTAATATGTGCTTCCAATCCAGTCTTGTAGGAGTCAAGAATAATACAGCGATTTAACACAATACTAATTAAGTTATTAGAGTCTGTCCAAAGCTTTTTAATTCTGATACCAAATGTAATAAAATATACTGACTGACAAAAGCAATATCTCAGGGGCGGAGGGGCAACCACCAGGGGTCCAGTGTTCTAGAGCAGCGTTTCTTAAACTTGGTCCTCAGGACCCCTAACAGTGCATGTTTTCCATATCTCCTTGCTTTAGCACAGGTGTATTCATTACTGACTGATACATTGTAACAGATCCACAGGTGGTATAATTATTTCCCTGGCCATCTGGAAAACATGCACTGTTAGGGGACCTCAGAACTGGGTTTGAGAAACACTGATCTAGAGGAGTTCAGATCCAACTCATCCTCCCATTGAAAGAGTAACATCACATCTGCATCTAAGCACTCCTGCACTGCAGAAAAATCAGACAGTGTCACTGATTGTTCTGAACATCCTCAGCTATACTGCAGTTCCTCCCAGTCAGCCATTCCTGAGCATGCCACCACTGTGGCACACTTTTGTTGTATGCAGAAGAGGGTCCTGGGAGGGGAGATGGCACACTAATATATAATTTGCCGACTGATATTAAAACATATGGACATTCTACTGATTGGTGTATTATGTAGCTGATGTATGATCATGTGACCACCTCTGGCTGCTACATAAACATATGGCCCACTTCTCGTGTGTGAGGGAATCCCCCCCCCCCCCCCCCCCCAGCGGAGAGTTGGTATGAACCTGATTGTACAGAACCAAGGCATTTTGTTGTGCGCTTGTAAAGGAATCTGACTCTGTGTAGGTGATGGGCGATGTTTCTCCACGGAAATGATTCCATATTAATGTCACAACTCTGCTGTCTGTGCACATGCGGTGGATTTGGGTTAGGAAGGTATTTAAAATTGTATCCAAAGACCTTCACCCAACCTTTCAACACAGAAACACCTCTGGAGATTGACAAGGTTAATTAAACACTTTTGAACTTTGCTACTGCTCCAAGGCACAATATATATTCAGATTATGCATCATCTTACGTTACATGTTTGACATTTCATATATGGAAGAAAATACCCAAGCCAGATGTAGTGGCTCCTTGTCCTATGCAAAACCATTAAAGAACAGTTTATGAAGACATAGTGAATTTTGTCCTTTCCTCTGGGTCCTGGTTGCTTATTACTAGCACAAACAAGACATTGTACTGAGAGGGTTTGTCACCGCCTGCTCTGTGCCTGTGTATAGTTATTTCACCAGCACATACTTGTTTCATTACAGCTCCTCTTCTTTTATGTCCCCTAGACACCATGTGTTTGGCTCCTTTCATGTCTGTTGTGGCTTCTAATTTACAGGACTCGTTGCTCTTTGTAGATATCTCTCTAGACAATCTGGTTTCTGCTTTTATAATTCACATTGAGTACTGGGGAAGGGGGGGCAGCAGACTTTCTATTTATACTGGAGAAAAAAAAAGTCATGGCAGTTATCTGCTTAGTAAATAATGATTCTCAACCCTATCACATTTCTGAGCGATCTGGGAGAATGTTCAGCAGTTATCATGAGTGTTATTTGTTCAAAGACTGACAGGAGTGTCTGTCTAGAAGTCCATTAAGTCTTTAGCTAGGTCCCTGAAGCCGGCCACAATGGGACGATCCTGACACTCATCCCAAAATAAAAAATAAACTTAATTTTACTTAGTATCTTCACACCATTCGCTACATCCAGCAGGGTCCCCCACTCGCATTAACGGTCCCACATCACTGCGGTCTATTATTCCAACTCTGCATGGTTGAAGCAAGTGATTGTGATCCGTTGGGGTGAGCAGCAGAATCTGCCTGTTTGCATTTTAATTCATCAACTCTCACTCAGAATGAAGTTGTTAGTTTTGGGTGACGTTATCCTTTGCCCCACTAATTAATAATGTCAGCTTGGTAACTGTGTTCTGAATTTATTTCATAATTGTCTAGCACTGAGGTCTTCCAGCTGCATTGATCGAGCACTGGCAATCAGGGAGTTGTTCAAGTGAGTTCAGAAGTAGTCGGTAGCTTCCAGATCATTGGGGGAGGAGCGGCTCTGACAACTTCTGTGACCAATCACTTAAGGGATCCACTAATATCGCTCATTCTCATACTGCTGCCTGAGGCGACAAGTGAAATTGTATCCTTCTTGTCCCTTATACAAGCTTCTATATACATTTGTATAGTGTAAACGATAATAAATGTCCCATTACTAGATTTACAATGAAGGTAGAAACTACTCACTTAAGCTTTTGCTGCAACAAAATGTGTATTTTTTTAAACAATTTTATTTTTATACAATGTCATACAATTGTCAAACAATTGAAATACAAGCAGACCAAATGCAGTGAGAAAAAGCTTATGAATACAGAAGAAATAACAACAATCGTAAGATCACAAAAATTACCAAAACATTGAGGCTAGTTGTAGGATTGTCAACCAGTGCTTTTTTATTTTAAAAAGGAAAATGAGAAAGGAGTAAAGAGGAAGAAGTTATTATTATTATTACCATTTGTTTATATAGCGCCACTAATTCCGCAGCGCTGTACAGAGAACTCACTCACATCAGTCCCTGCCCCATTGGAGCTTACAGTCTAAATTCCCTAACACACACACACACACACAATTTTGATAGCAGCCAATTAACCTACCAGTATGTTTTTGGAGTGTGGGAAGAAACCGGAGCACCCGGAGGAAACCCACACAAACACGGGGAGAACATACAAACTCCTCACAGATAGGAGGGAATTGAACTCATGACCCCAGTGCTGTAAGGCAGAAATGCTAACCACTTAGCCACGGTGCTGTAAGAAGTGAGGGATTTAAACAATATTTGTATTTTTAAAAGGAGATGCCCACTCATATCTGTTGATTAAATGAATACTCTCTTAATGATAATAAGGTGATCTGCAAATATTGTTTTAAATATTTCCTGCTCCTAAGGGTAATGTCAACAGAGCAATTAAAACATTGGATAGAGATTGCAGAATGTATAAGTGCTAGTTTCAACATACATTGCAAGAATTTTCATACTGTGCAAGTGTCTTTCATACAAAATAAGAACAGAAACTGAGAATTAAAACATGCAATCATTTTTCTAAACTAAACATGCAATCAGTTTACTAAAAGCTGCACACTATATTATGGATGGAGGAAGAATTATGTATACATATAAGGAAGTAAAATCTTATACCATCACCTTCAAACATCATTACTAGACTGCCTTTCAATATACATTATATGGAAAATTTGTTACAGGGCAAATTGCTTTTACTTAGTACTCCAGCAATCATCTGCAGGCAGCTAATCACTAATGACCTAAATCACTCATTTACAAATAACTAATCAGATCCTGTTGTTATATAAACTATTATCTATGTTATTGTAAAGGTCAACAGAATAATGTGTACTAGTGAGCGTGCCATATTTTGTGACCTATCTCACCGACCAATAGCCTTAAAGTGGCCAGACAGAGTACGTGGCCTTAGAATGGCTGTGATCTCCAATAATGATCCTGGATAAAAGATCATTATTGGCCATTGCAGAGAATGTGGTTGTATGACCGCTGTCGGCCTTTATAAGTGGTCACCTTCCACCTGTGATAACTGGTCACTGTGATACCAGAAGTGTTCCAGCCGCTTCTTCAGAGAAATGTTTATTTATGATTATGAAATATTCCGCATCAAAGCAGAAGAGACTTTTAAGGAGGAGATAAAGCAGAATATCTGAGGGCGTCAGACCGGCATTTGTGTGCAAACAATACACTCAGCGAGATGAGGCTTTGCAGATCTTAAAAGAATTGTTCTAGCTGGATGGCCAGATCACAAAGAGGACACAGCGATTTCTATCAGAGAAAATAGGGCTTGCAGAGATTAAATTCGTTTTCAGAATAGAATAATTGACATGGTCCATAGGGTGAGACGTCAGCAAGAATACATGCTAGACATTTAGGGGCAGGGGCGAACTTCTGCCAGTGGTGTATGTTATTCTGGCCATAAATGAAATCAGAGCTATGGGAAGTCATACAAGGTTTTAGCACATGCATTCAATACTTGTGTGATCAACACGGTGGCTAAGTGGTTAGCACTTCTGCCTTACAGCACTGGGGTCATGAGTTCAATACCTGACCATGGTCTTATCTCTGTGGAGTTTGTATGTCCTCCCTGTGTTTGTATGGGTTTCCTTCAGGTGCTCCGGTTTCCTCCCACACTCCAAAAAGATACTGGTAGGTTAATTCGCTGCTATCAAATTGACCCTAGTCTGTCTGTGTGTGTGTGTGTTAGGAAATATAGACTGTAAGCTCCAATGGGGCAGGGATTGATGTGAGCGAGCTCTCTGTACAGCGCTGCAGAATTAGTGGCACTATATAAATAAATGGTGATGATGATGTTGACCAGAGAAGGGGTCTTCTAATGACATCCAAATGACCGACCCTGCCATGGAGCAAGCTGGACATAGATTTACTTTCACTACCTGGTCAAGATGACCTAATTATAATAGACTACTATTCACTCAGACAATGGACCTAGTGAAACAATAATAAGGCGATTTGAATTTTGTGTTATTACCGTTTCTGCTGACTTGTGGTAGAAACATAAGCTTAGATTGCACAAACACAATCTATGAAACGGTTGTTGTACTACAAATAACCAGTAGATGGCAGCATATAAATCCATTTAATGGGCCTGGTAGCAATTATTAATTAAGGGAATATGACTTAAATAAAATATATATGGCGTACTCTTTTCGATAAGTTACCTCAAAACCAGAGGAGGCAACTAAAATGGCCTCCTCATAACAAACTACACCACTGAAGACCACGAGTGCCATTTTATCAATTCTAATACCACAAGATTTCAAACCTATCCTCAGATCTCACCAACAGTGCCTGTTTACATGGTCATAGATGGACTAATCTGGTAGAGTCACCTGTGAGGAGAGGTGATATAGTAAAATCTGGTAGAGAAAGCAAAAACTAATGGTTGGGTTTGATCCATGTAATGAAAAATTAAAATGTTGAAAAGATGATGGTTAAATTGGATACTTAATCTAAATACATTTATCCTATGTTGCTCTATCACTCCTTCTTGAGCTCATTGAGAGCTGCCATGAACTGACAGACATGTCTGTCTAGATACACTAGAGGTAGTGTTTCAAACACAATTCTGCACAAAAGGTGTATCATGACATTATGGGGTATATTTACTAAACTGCAGGTTTGAAAAAAAAAATGGAGATGTTGCCTATAGCAACCAATCAGATTCTAGCTGTCATTTTGTAGAATGCACTAAATAAATGAAAGCTAGAATCTGATTGGTTGCTATAGGCAACATCTTCACTTTTCCAAACCCACAGTTTAGTAAATCTAGCCCTAAGACTAGGTAGGTGTCCAGCCTCTATTACTACTAAAGCAGTGACTAAAAGAGGTGCCCCACTTTACACAAATCAACTTAAACATTTATGTGAATATAATATACACTATAAAAACAAATAGTTTTACTTACAATTGCATTATTGGCCAACAGGGTAGATGCCTCTATTTTACATACTTGCGGCATAACATTTTAATTTCAATTAATTACTTATGTTTTGATTTCCCATAACCAGTGCTAGGCTATAACGTCCCTGTGCACACAAGACCAAAGCCATCTTATTTTTGTACAGCCTGGAAGTCGATGGTTTTCTTTGGATAATGAATATATGAAGTGGGAAGCTCCTCTTTAAGCAAGGACACAGCTGATCTTGAGAAATGTAAGTAGCTGGTATTATACAGACATACATCTGTAAAATACACAGTGATTCATGTCTCCGCACTCCTTGTTTATCATATGGGCCCAGCATCTTATGTCTGCCTGAAGGTATTCACTTGATTATTTCCACAAAGAAGCAGAGCGTGATGGATAGAACTGTTAGAGGGAATCACTTGCTCACACACACACTTGTTTTTAATATATAACATGCAATTAAATGTAGAAAAATACTGCGCTCTTCTAAACTGCCTTGTCAAGGTAACTTACGATAAAAGACTTTGTTACATAAAATAATTCTGTCCCCATAAAAAGATTGCCTTTTAGAAGTATTGTGGGAGGCAATATAAATTGTACTTTTGCATTAGGGATAAGTGATTCATTGAAGGGTTAGCACAGAGTCAGAATGATCAAAGAGTTTTACAATGCTAATAACTCATCCTACCATCACATTACTGAGGTGCTACATCCATCGAATGATATACATAATGCACAAATGTTTCTCATTGTTATTAGTATGCCTTTAGTGCTTAAGGTGTGCTCCTGCCTTCTCCTATATTATGTCAGTCACTGCGGTAATGCACCTTTTCATACATTGGACAAATTTGGGTGTGCGGACTAACTCCCCCTCCCCCTTCTCTCTTTACTCTTTTTTCTCGCTCTCCATCCCTCTACATATATAAGATATTAGTAGTTTGATGGCCGCTAGATTGCTTCATAAAACATACAGTGGCAGAGAACTGAGTCCACAAAAATTTAAATAGTTTCTCTTGTATAATCGCTCCATTTGTTTTGGAGGGTAACTGCTGTTCCCAATGGGTGCACGTTGTTTCTTCATATAAATTATATGCATTAGCGGCCCAAAATGCTTCTACCCCACCCGACCAACCCCTCGCCAGAGCCGTAACTTAGAATTCTAGCGCCCTGTGCGAGAAAGACAAATGCCGCCCCCCTAGCCCTCAATTTTAACCAAATTAACCTAAAATATTCCTAAAATATTCCCCCTTCAGCGTTGCGCCCTGGGTGGTTGCCCCTGTTGCACAGCCCTAGTTAAGTCCCTGCCCCTCGCCACATAGTTCTGCATGACATGTAACAGTTTAGTCTCCGTGGGCCTGACTCATTAGCGATCGGATCTTATCTTTCCTCATCTTAAGTTGCGATGAGTATTTTAAGCAGAAACGGGGTAGATAAGAAATTTGCAATTCAATAAGGAACGGAAAGTTGAGAAACACACCCACCTTCAGATGCAACCTGATCTTCTTCACTTACGTTTCTTATTTTAAGATAAGAAAGTGCGTTACGTAACAGCAAATGTGGGAGGTGCTAAGAGTTTGTTTACAAATGTAAAGACACACTCGGGAGTGTATTATGCAGCACAATTATTAGTTGTTACATTTACATGTTTATAGAACCTTTGAGAAATCATTTTGACTGGTTTTAAATGAGCTAAATTGACACACCTTTTTAAACACCTACCTGAAAGATCATGTAAAGAGTTTGATTACAACTAAGAAGGTGGATGCAGATTAATCTCATATTAATTTGCAAGCATAAATAAATATGCATATTAAAATATACAGTAGTGTATGCAAAAAATGTATATAATTTTTGTTCCAAGATGCTTAGCATACTCTTCCATAATAAAGTACATACAGATAAAGGGTCATGAGTCAGGAATCGAACTCATGACTCCATTGTTGGAAGGTGGATTGGCTAACCACTAAGGCAACGCTCAATTGGAAATATTAATACATTCTAGAGACTAGAGTGAGAAGTATAACAATGCAATATGTGTGCAACAGATGTATAAGCTACATAATAGTACTCTTACTTATTACCCAAAAATATATGGCAGTTACAATCTGAACAGGTACTTTACTGGTTAGCACTTTGGTCTCACAACATGGGTGTCATGAGTTCAAATACCAAACATGACCTTAGCAGCTTGCAGCTTTTTTTTCTTATCAAATTTGCAAGGTGTATAATTAGGATACTATTTAGATAAAGTAATGGTTTGTTTTTAGGTAACACACAAACAGCTTGATTTTTACTCTGTCGTTCAAATGTGATCTACTACATGCTCTACCACAATGAGAAATCTGTCCTCCTATTTTAGATGTATCTCACCCTCCAATGCAACTTTGTTAGGCTAAAGTGCATTTTGATTTTATTACAATGTTTTACTTTCAAAATGGCAGATGCCCCACCGGTCACATTCACATTATTATGTGCATGTATATGAATGGCCTAAGACTCAGAGGAGGTGGTTTGATTTTTAGGGCTCTTTCTTGGACTAAAATGTCACATTGTCTTGAATCCTTGTTTTTTCTCAATCTACAGCTTGTATGTGTTATGTTATATACAAAGCATCAATGCAGATCACAGTCGAGCAGCACAATGGTTTAGTTGCTCACACTACTGCCTTACTGCATTGGGGTCATGAGTTCAATTCCAAACCTTTCCCTTTTATGTGTGGACTTTGTATGTTCTCTTCCATGTTTGTGTGGGTTTACTTTGACATTTGATGTGTATGTGTGTTGTTAGACTGTAAGCTCTATTGGCCCAGGGACTGTGTTCTCTGTATAGTGCCTCAGAGTTGCTGGTACCATAATAAATAAATTATGAAATAAATTAATAAGTAGTGCAAAGGGAACAATATTAACTAAATATTAAGGTATGTTCTAAAGGTCCATACATTATTGGCTAATTAACCTTGACAAATGTCGTGAAATTAAATTACAAAAGACACACGCCAATTTTTAAGTTTTATTTTTTTTTTACTTACAATTTTAAATCAAAAACTCAATAATTAAAAAAGCTAAAAATATTGTTGCAACAAACCTATTTTTTTTTCCATCAATTTGTCATATTTTTTCATTTTGCGGCAGTACTTTAAGATGTCATGGATTATTTAATCTTTGGATGGTGGAAATTCACCCCCAGCCTGGTTGGCTTCTTGAGCTGTGTAAAAATATAAAAAAAAGAAACAGGAGTTATCAGACACGTGTATACTGTAACTTAACTTTCACGTTACAGCAATGTGTGCTGGGATGCAAAATACATAAATACATTTCAAGCCAGAGGGTGAAGGCTTTTTGTTTACAGAATTTGTAGTGTCCAGGGAAGGGGGAGGGGGGGATTGATTATTGGTGAGAACAACTTATTAGGGCCATCATGATGGAAACCTGTGACATTTATAAGTATGTATAGTTTAATTGCCCATGTGTGAAATCAGGAATTTAGTTCCACTACAATGTGCGGATAAATGGGTGAAAATGATGTAAAGGGTTTAACGTCAATACTTGCCCTCAACCAATGACTTCACCACCACCACCTCCTCCTCCTCCTCCACCTCCTCCCCCTTCTGCTGCTGCTGCTGGCCCGCTGCCTCCACCACCACCTCCTTCTCCTCCTCCTCCTGCTGCTGGCCCGCTGCCTCAACCACCACCTCCTTCTCCTCCTCCTCCTGCTGCTGGCCCACTGCCTCCACCACCTCCTTCTCCTCCTCCTCCTCCTGCTGTTGGCCCACTGCCTCCACCACCACCTCCTTCTCCTCCTCCTCCTGCTGCTGGCCCGCTGCCTCCACCCCACCTCCTTCTCCTCCTCCTCCTGCTGCTGGCCCACTGCCTCCACCACCACCTCCTTCTCCTCCTCCTCCTGCTGCTGGCCCGCTGCCTCCACCACCACCTCCTTCTCCTCCTCCTCCTGCTGCTGGCCCGCTGCCTCCACCACCACCTCCTTCTCCTTCTCCTCCTGCTGCTGGCCCGCTGCCTCCACCACCACCTCCTTCTCCTCCTCCTCCTGCTGGCCCGCTGCCTCCTCCACCACCTCCTTCTCCTCCTCCTCCTGCTGCTGGCCCGCTGCCTCAACCACCACCTCCTTCTCCTCCTCCTCCTGCTGCTGGCCCGCTGCCTCCACCACCACCTCCTTCTCCTCCTCCTCCTGCTGCTGACTTGCTGCCTCCACCACCACCTCCTTCTCCTTCTCCTCCTGCTGCTGGCCTGCTGCCTCCACCACCACCTCCTTCTTCTCCTCCTCCTCCTCCTGCTGCTGGTCCGCTGCCGGAAAAAGTGGGTTACAATTGATAAGACAAACAACACACACAATAAAATTCACATTACATATGAAAATTGAGATGCACTCTTATTATGTAACATAACATATCTTACAAACGCAAACATTTAAAGTGTCTATAAAAGAGTAAACTAAAATATAATTCCCAATACAAATAAAAAAACATTATACAAATCCACAGCAGAAAAACACACTATAGGGTCCTAACCAACTTCAAGTGTGCATGAAGCAGTCTTTTATATGGATTGTAATGAGACAAGTATATGCAGGTGTGTAGGCCCACTGATGACGATATCTGATGCCTGTTCTATGCATTGCTGTTTATGAAATCTTTTGTTTCCTTTTATACTGATTAAAACATGTTTGTGTTTATTTCTGATTGCGAATTAATCTGATATGCATTTGCATAAACTTTATTTTAATTTTTAAAAAACAAAATACGATCCTTTATGTCTGTTACTAAGAAGGTGTGTGCAATTGTTCATTTAATTATGGTCATTAACACTCTTTTTTGCCAATAGTTCCTGTGCTGTGTTGTATGGGTGTTTCAATCTGAAGTATGCCTTACTGGTTAGAGAAATTAGCTGGCAACAGCAGGGTCATGAGTTTCAAACCAGATTCATGCCTGTATCTGTGCTGACTTTGTATAGCCCCATGTTTCTGTGGATGTACTCCAATGTGTCACTTATAGAAGAGTACGCTAGTATATGTTTTGCCGTTTGCTATGGCTATTGTAGTGCATATTTTTGATTGTAAATTGTTAGCCGTTACATCCGCATCCACATTTATTTACATTTATAAATTTCCTATGACACATTTTTCGGGATGGAGAACAAGAGAATGTGTGTGTGTGTAATTCTTTAGTGTTTATCCTTATACCTTCATGTTAGCAGTAATGCATGTGTTTGTCGAAGTCGTATAATTGGATGAACGAAAGTATATTGGTTAACATTGTTTTACCGCGTGATTGCGATCAGTATGCCACGTAACACGGCGCGATCACATGGTAAAATACGCACGCATACACTCGCACTCTCACATTTAGTTATTTATATATTTCATATTTATAATGGTTCCAATCCACAGTGATTTATGAGCAGATGGTATTTAGTTTATAGTTATATATATATATTAAGGTTATATGTACACTTTAGTGATACTTAAGTTTCAGGTTACAGGAAACATGTCATGTTTAGTATCATTTTAATCCCCTATTCATCCGCAGTTGTCCGCTTCATTCACCGAAGAGATCGCACATTGCATACTCTAGTTAGCAGTGTTAGGGAATAAATGTATAAAATGATACTGCCTGTATAATGTGAATAGATTAGTTTAAACTAGATTCTTGGCAGGAAAATCGGAGTGCATCCCCTGGAGAGCTGACCCCCACTTTTGGATATTTTGGTTTCAACTGGCCTATGACCTGCAGTACACTGGACCTTCCTGAAGCCTGGACCAATAGAAGCAAGCCTCATCATCTGCATTGTATTCTCTGTAACACTGAGTGTATATAATACTGCTTTGCTGGTACCAGAGGCAGTCATTCTCTGACCACAGTATTCTGGAGTGAAGTACTGTAGCTGGTACCAGCGGAGCGCAGCTAGCACAGGCAGGTGCAGCGGTATGTATGTATCTTTGGTATCGGCTGAACTGTATTAAATTTATGTATTGAATTGCTAAAACATTTGCATCTGCTAAATAAATTGTTTGTGCTTTGGAAACACAAGAAATCGCTTAGACAATGCTTATTGGAAAACGATAAAATTACTTTAATATGTTGTATTGGGAATTTTCATATTCAAAAATGTAAACTGTGCATATACCAAGGATTGAGGGCTGCAAAGTTTCATTGTAGAATTGATAATAATTATATAATTGATTATTACATTAATTAAAAATATTAAAGTAAAACGGTTTGTTATGAGAGACGTTGATGCTCAACTTTTCTTCGAGCACATGTATTGTGTTGCTCTTCCTTATTCATAGAAAAATACAAACAAAAAACACATTTTTAATACATTAAAAAAAAAGAACCTATTAAATAACCTTTGTCGACTCAATAAAAACACTTTCAGTGATATGAACAGCTGCTATCAACACTCTTAGGTGTATATTTACTAAACTGCGGGTTTGAAAAAGTGGAGATGTTGCCTATAGCAACCAATCAAATTCTAGCTGTCATTTATTTAGCACATTCTACAAAATTATAGCTAGAATCTGATTGGTTGCTATAGGCAACATCCCCACGCTTTCAAACCCGCAGTTTAGTAAATCTAGGCCTTGGTGTTTATATATATATATATATATATATATATATATATATATATAATCTTTATAGAACATAAAGGAAAGGAATTTATCCTGATGTCTGTCTTCCTGCTCCCGCATGACACCCCTTAGTCCTGTGACAACTTTGTCTTCACAAATTCTCCACTGATCCTATTACCTCTTCCCATATTTGCCTCTCCTGTGTCCCGTTATGTTTTCCCTGATCTTTCATCACTCGTCCTCTCCAGAACTCATGTCTCGTTCCAACTGCTTGCTTTGTTAATATTGCTTTTTTCAATGACCCTGTTTATTATTCCAGTGTTCACCCTCCGTTGCTTGAAGAAGGCTTTTTTTCTGGTGGCCAGAGCACCTTCTCCATCAAAAATACAACCACAAGTGCCAACATGTGTAGAACCACAAGTGCCAACATGCTCTTACACCCACGGCTGGCTGTGATCTGTAGTTCCACAAAGTAAAATGTTAAATAAAAGCACAACACCCTCATTCCAACCACAAATCTTTATTAAAAATAATAAAACCCCAAGAAATACAGTAAACACCCTCATGTACACCATAGATTTTTATTGAAAAAAAACCAAAACAAAATACTCACCATTGACGAAATCCTCAGTTTTATGATGCTTTACCTACACGCACTCATTTATGCAAAGTCCCAAAAATTATTTGTACCTTCGAAGAAATGTCCGATTTGCCCACTGTGCCACAAATATTTGTACCTTACAAATGTCCATGCTTGGCCAGTGTTCAAGAAATGTTTGTAAATGGCAAAAAATGTACCTCCTTGTAAAATCTTTAATCTGCTGTCCAGGGGGAGGGGGCATTGTTGCTTGCAGTACTGGGGCCCTTCTTGATTGCAGTGTGGGGGCCCATTCTCTTGTGCAGTGCTGGGGCCATTCTTGATTGCAGTGTGGGGACCCATTCGCTTGTGCAGTACTGGGGCCATTCTTGATTGAATTAATTTGCATTAATTTTTTTATACTAAAATGACTGCCTTAACCACTCCTCATTTCAAACTCGCTAGGACCAATAATAGAGCGCGAGGGGGTGGATGCAATATAACAATTGAATTGAGCGGGGTTTTTTTTAAAACGCGCGCTCAAACAGGAAAAAACGATTTTCACCCGTCTCGCTAACAATTGAATATGCCCCTTCAAGTCTCCTACACATAATTGTGCCTCATGCCTCAGTACAGTTGCCTAGTCAGTTTATAGGCTAAATCTAGGTAAGTGATATTTATGGTGGTAAGGCTACAACACTAAACATACAATTAAGGGTGGGTCCAATTATCTGTGTGTAGTTTGTATGTTCTCCCCATTGCGTGGGCTTCCTCCGGGCGCTCCAGTATCCTCCCACACTCCAAAAACATACTATTAGGTTAATTGGCTGCTAACAACTTGACATATGTGTGTATGTGTGTACGTTAGGGAATTTAGACTGTGAGCTCCAATGGGCCAGGGACTCATGTGAATGAGTTCTTTGTACAGCGCTGCAGGATTAGTGGTGTTTGCTTCTGATACAGGAGTGGTAAAATCACAGTGGATGAGATCCCTTGATTGGGATAAACAGCCGTGCCTGGTACTTGCATTGAAGAAAACGTCACTTTCCGAGTTCCAGGCTAGCAAATTTTACCCCGGTGTGCCAGACTCAGCCCAAAACTCATCCTTTCTGCCAGTCTTAGACTGAACGATTTGTCATATATTCATAGAGACTAGTGTCATATTTTTATAATAAATTGCTTTCTTGACAAATATTGGCTTCTTACTAACAGGTTATATATTGTAATCAGCAAATCACCATTCTAAGCCATCTGGTATCTCATTGGGAATGGGCTCTGTGTTAACCCTGCTGACACTATAAATCCCTGTAAGGTATACCAGCAGTGGAGTTATATACTTTGTGTCATCTGTACGCATATCTTCAAGAAATGAAATTCTGATAAATGATCCTCCATATATGTCCACAGTGCCTGTGTGAAAGAGACCTAGTAAGCGAACGCATTTGGGTGGATAGCGACAAAATTTCTTTCTGTCCCTGCGGGAACAGATTGAGCCCTAACAGTCTCTCTTTTATCAGTGGCTGTGTTAACACCGAGGATGCCAGAAGCACCCGCAGAGCATTGCAACGCTCAGATTTCCTCTCTCTCAAGCTGTGAAAGAGTTAAGATCAGGTAAGACATTGCAATTACTCATCTGGAAAATTCAGCCTGTAGCCACCGAAACAGTCAATGTCCTTTCAAGGTGGAATAAGCTATTTCACTTTCCCCGTGTAAGATTTCCCTCAGTGACATGCATGGGATGATCCTGAGGCTTGTCTACATCCCAGATAACAATTTCACATGAATGTCACCTTTTGCCAACGCTTGTTCCCTAAAGAATAAATGTCCATTATGTTTCCCAAGCCTTAAATACATGCTTATTTCAGTGTATTTTTTCGGAAGGTGCACAATAAAAAGATTGGTCATCTTTCATTTTGTTTGATAAATAAGCCATTGTGCATTTATCATTTGCTGGGTTTCCTGCGCTCTAGCTTCAAATATTGACATTTTTTTCTACTGTTACTGGTTGTTAACTCTTAAGTAATTTGTAGTGATAGCAACAATTTTAGTTATTTGAAAAAGATACATAGCGGAATAAAAGTGTGTCAATTTTTTTTTTAATTGTTCAGCTTGTCTCATTCAATATTGTCTTTATCCCAAAAAGAAGTTTGTTCATGACATACCTATTAGGTGTAAATAAATATGCAATTCATATATATCATAACACCAAGATCTACTTTCCACCTGTTCTGTTTTTACATTTGCAGATATACATAAATGCAGAAACTTTCATGGATAGTGTCTCACAATCAGACTTCTTTTTCGTTAAACAAAAGTTTAGGGAAGCAAAAGTCTAAAGAAGACAGACAATGTAGGTCAGCTCATCCAGGAGAAGAACCCTAACTGGCCAATTCAATCCGGTGTGAATGTAGAGATTTATGCTCACGCAAAGATACTGCATAATTTTGCATCCAAAGTGTCACTCAGTTCGATGCAAATAGTAACTTCTACACCACGCAGGCAAAAAAACAGAAGAGAAAGAAAGAGATGATCTTAACTGTCTTGTCTCCTAATCTTTTATCCTGCATCATCCAAAGTAAATTTCAATTTGATTAACTCTTTAATTTTATCTTTGATTACTTTGTAATACTATGGAATTTCATCTTTTATTACTGGGTTTTTTTTTTATCAGATTTAAGTGCTCTCCCACATATTACACCCATACATCCATCTCTCCCTCTCCTCACCCCACACCTAGAACCTCGTATTTTTTACATAAATAGTTAATTTTTTACTCATTTACCATACACTTTAGACATGTGCACGCCATACCAGACGTACCTGTGCACACACAGAAACTCACCCCGATCTTTTTTTGTTATTGTTTCTGCAATTTTTTTTTTTTAGGGTTAATATTTAATTATTTGCCGTTAGAATATAGTTTTATAGTTAATCGGTTGATTAGTTTAGTCCTAATAGTTTTTAGCAGCGGTTGAGGTGGAGATGTAGAAGTGGCGGAATGGAAAATGTCATGAAGTTTGATAGATTTTCAAAGTAAGCCGTAGAAGTGGCGGTGTGACATATATCCATATACCGACCAACTATCCCCACTAGTTTGTAGTTAGTCATTTAATAGTTGGTTTAATAGTTGGTCATTTTACACATGACTGTCTGATTTTATTAATCATTTCAGAAAGAAGCCTTTAAAGAAGGACCTTGAGTGGAGTATTGGAGGAAGTAGGAGAGGCACATGAGAAAGATGGTTCCAGGGCTGGCAGCAGAGCTCTGAAGGTGACTGAAGAAAAGAAAAACACTGTTGTCAGAAATGTCCTGCACTTCTTGGTTCCATCTTTGGGAACAAGGCGCAAGTGTCCTCCTCTAAGAAAAAGCAATGCCCGTGGCAAACAATAGCAGATGCAGTCAGCTCTGTCTGTGTAACAGAAGCATCAAAAACCGCTATTGTGACTCCAAGCTTATCACAGATGTGACGGTGGGCAGCACGGTGGCTCAGTAGTTAGCACTTCTGTCTCACAGCTGGGGTTATGAGCTCATGGGTTACCTACGGGTGCTCCGGTATCCTCCCACACTTCAAAAACATACTGTTAGGTTAATTGGCTGCTAACAAATTAACCCTAGTCTGTCTGTCTGTGATAGAATTTAGACTGTAAGCTCAAATGGGGCAGGTACTGATGTGAATGACAAATATTCTCTGTACAGCGCTGTGGAATTGGTGGCGCTATATAAATAAATGGTGATGATTGTCTATATAAAGGAGCGTGCTTGTGGCTTATCCCTTGCTTGGGATGAACAGCTGTGCCTGGTACTTGTTGAAGTATGTGCAGGCTTAATGGACACAACTGGAGCTGGCACCATAGTAGGCTATGGTAAAAATGTTATCAAAATGTAAAAAAATAAATAAAAAGTTACAGAATATTATGCCTAGACTCTCAGGCCAGAACCCTTCCGCCCTTCCACAGCCAACACAGGATCCAAATGGTAGATGTAGAAGGAAGTAGTTAAGCTAATGAGAACCCATAAGTCTTGCATTACACTGACTTCCCAGCCTGTCCAGTTCTTGTGTCTTTACTTTTTCTTCCAATGACTTCACTCTAGTGTAAAATGTCCCTCATGTTTCTTTATGCACATAATGCCCACAGATGGTCAAACACCCGCCCAAGACCAACGAATCAATAGCAAGACTGAAAGTAAGAAAATATCAAACATCACAAATTCGGAGACATCCTGCCATCTGGTCTTTCCGCACCTTTTCAGCAGTCTCACTCCTGTTTAAAACATTGTTCATATTCCCCACCGATCTTAATGCAAGGATTCTGGAAGTATTGTTAGGCACCCTACCCAGGCCTGGGACTTCATCTAGGGACGAGATCTTTACCAAGACATTGGACCTTTTTTAATAGTATAACTCCTTTCTTATATCCAAGACTAATTTTGTTGTAAAATATTGTTAAATATCATATACATTTAGCTTTGTTAATCTAAACAAATGTTGTTAATAAACATACACAAAATTAACTATTTTTGAGTTTGCAGTATTTACAATTACAATTTAATTTTACTAATGGTCAACAGGTGGCTGATGGGACATCACCTCTGTTCTCGTCCCCATAAAGACCCATTTGTGAACTTATATATAAAAAATAAATAGCTGTAAAAATTTTGGGCATGCATATGTTTCTTATATTCTGTGGTTGGCGGTCGTTCTGCTGTTGATTGGAACTTCTACATCACGATAATAATGACATTTAGATAATAAGAAAATTCATTGTTGAAATAGCAAACAGAAATGACAGTCATTGTGGCATCTGTAGATTCTGAGAGCCGCCTCACTTTATACCATATTCATATCAAACCCCAGAAAAGCAACAGGGGCAGTTAATTAGTTTTTTCTGAAGTATCTGGCATTTTGACATTATATCTATCATTCTATATCTATATCTACTATATAAATGCCTAGTGGCGTGTGCGAAAAAAACAAAAACAAGCTGCAGCGCCACCTGCTGGGCAGAGTTATACACTGACCTATATATTTCTTGAAGGAGAAGTGACAGTTGGGAGTGGTTGGTGGTTGCCGGGGGTGACAGTGGGGAGTTTTTAACACCTTAAGAAGCTTGATGAAGGATGTGGCGATGAAGATGAAGGATGAGGTGATGGAGAAAAATGATGAGGTGGTGACATGTGGACAAAACCACGTTAAAAAAGGGCGCTTGCGTCGGGAAGTAACGCTCTTCCCCTGAAGAGGCCTGGGCTAGGCCCAAATGCATGACAAGAACCTTTTTAACACCTTAAGTAGCTTGATTTGACTAGAATGCATGAGTATCATGCACGGGTTAACTTGTATATATATATATCTATATATCCACACACACAAATCTATTCTATATATTATATTTAGTTACAATGTAAAATAATTACATATATATTACAATACAAGAGCAATTAATATATTGCAGTTCTATTGATAATTTTAAAATATATTTTGACATTACAGTGCTCTTTCTCCATTTAGGTACATGCTTTGTAAATATTTTCCCTCATGGTGAGCAGATTTAAGCGATAATAATTTATTTCACACAAGTGAAAATATCACCTGAAGGGAAGTAAAAATGACTTTTCACATCTGCCTTCTATGGAGAAAATACATAGGTGCAAGAAGACCACTTTGTGGTTTCGAAAGAGCTGAAAGTTGTGCAACTGAGTAAGGTGAAGCTTTAAAATGTTACGTTTCATGTGTGAAGCATCACAGTGCTTCATTGTAAAGCCCTATTCTACAATGCTGAATAATGTGCTGGGATTTGTAATTTTACACAAGGATTTGCTAGAGTGTGTGGTCTCAAGTAAGAGTGAGCGTAATACAGGAAGCATAAAGCATCATGGTCCAACCAGGGCCAGTGTGAAAACTGCAAAGGCTAAATCCTATGTCGGAAGAAGGAGTATGTTTAATGTGTATTTGTCTGCCTATATATTTGGGACACGAGAAGAAATATGTTTAAGTACACCAATTTAAAGTGTTGTGTAATGCTGGGAGATAGGCAGTTACACACTTAAACACAAATAATAATCTAATCAGTGGTGGAATTACCATTGGTGTGGCAGGTGCCGTACACCGGGGGCCCATGGAGATAATACAGATGCAGAGAGTCTGGGGCCCCGGTTCCCTCCTCCCTGCACCGGGGTCCACAGCTCGTTAGTTCTGCCTCTGAATCTAATAATGGTAAAAATTAGCAAATTGAAGCAACCTCAATATCCTAAAATAAAAAAATGCTGCAATGATTACATGAAGTTTCAAAGTATAAGTAACATTAAAGTAAAATAAATGGAATATATATATATATAGGCAGCACAGTGGCCTAGTGGTTAGCACATCTGCCTCACAGCACTGGGGTCATGAGTTCGATTCCCGACCATGGCCTTATCTGTGTGGAGTTTGTATGTTCTCCCTGTGTTTGCGTGGGTTTCCTCCGGGTGCTCCGGTTTCCTCCCACACTCTAAAAACATACTGGTAGGGTAATTGGCTGCAATCAAAAAAAAAAAAAAAATTGACCCTAGTCTCTCCCTCTCTGTCTGTCTGTCTCTGTGTGTGAGTGTGTGTCTATAGTAGGGAATTTAGACTGTAAGCTCCAATGGGGCAGGGACTGATGTGAATGAGTTCTCTGTACAGCGCTGCGGAATTAGTGGCGCTATATAAATAAATGATGATGATGATGATGATGATATATATATATATATATATATATACACACACACACACACACACCGGTATATATGTATATGTATATATATATATAGAATAATATATCAAATATGCAACAGTATATAGAATATAAGCTATATATATTATGCATATTGTTTATGGTTTTTTTTTTAATACTTTTTTATTATTATTATTATTATTTAAATCTGGGTGTTCAGTTCCATGGAGCAAGCTGGCTCATTCGTGCACACACATTGGGAGATTGCCCGGGCCAAGTGCTAATTTAATTCTTACCACTCTGGAGGATGCTTTTCGACACAATGCGGAGGTATAATAACATGTCCCATAATTTCCTTCAGTTCTCACATATGACGTGACAATTATATCAGGGACTGTAAACAGGATATTGCACTGTCCGTACTATATCACTACAACACTTCGCCTGATACATTGTGCACAGCATTACTCAGTCCCATGTTATAAAGAAAATGCCAATTTTGTTAATTGACCTAAAAAAAATAATTAAGAAGCAATTCACAAGCAATTTGAAATAAAAGAGGCAATAAAAAAAAAAAAGAAAGAAAGAAAAGTACAGAATAATAGCTACAGGGTCTCGAACAGTCCAGAAATATTGCCGAGCAACAGTGAATTGAATTGAACTGAACAATACAGCCATTTGCAGAGTAGGCTATTCCTTCCTGAAGGTGAAATGCTGATTACAATAGATTTAGATTTGAGTGTTGAGAACCCAGTTACCTCCAAATACGCGGCCACACAAAAATAAATAGTCAAAAGCATTTTTGGAAAATTGATGAATGACCCTGAGTTAGGAGCGGGACTGTGTGGGACTAAGGCACCTTAACAATATGAAATAAGTGGTTGAGTATAAAAGAAGGAAGGGGGGGGGGGGGGGGCTGCAAGGTTTTGGCAGCTCTGTAATGTATGCATTGCCCATGCTGGAAATAAAACTGTAATAAAATAGGTTCACGTTAAGGGCAGAACTGAAGTGTATTTGTATTGAACACGCAGCTTGTATTATGCTTCCCTGAAAGAAGTCTGGTGTCCAACTCCAGTGAACAAAAGGATGATAAAAATGTGGAGGAGTGTTGCAGAACAGGAGGACAATGCATTGTCGCCTTGTATGGCTTTAAAAGTTGTTTTCAAATCGATTATGAAAACCAGGGCTAAAAAGGCATCTTCCAGAAATCCATTATCGGCCTGCAGTAAATATGGGAAAGGAATTATGTGATGTACGCACATTACTTTAACAGACAGCCCACCATCTCCTCTAAACAAGTATAGAACAGTCTTACTGCCTTTGTTACGGACACACAATGCGGCTAAAGGAGACTCATTTAATGGCATTCTTGAGCAGCCTATTACATCATTTTCAGGGCATTTAGACCGACAGGGTCCAGCAATGCCTAATAGAAAATCTTATTACTGCCATGTATGTTGACATTTTGTAAGTATAATAAGGGCAATCTTTAGACAGACAGAGCCAATGTAATCTAATATTACACATTTTAAAAAGCAAAAATCGGACAAACTAAGTCCACCTCACAGTCTGCCAAAACCATGCTCCAGATCCATCCAATCACAATCACATTCCCGTGAAGTCCACTCCCCCTTTCATAATGTACCCCTCACCTTTTGGAGGCCGATAATCAAGATAGTGCCGCCACAATTGGAACTTTTTGGGGATAAGTGTACAGTAATATGTTGTTATATTATATAGTTTGATTTATAATCACCAAGAAAAAGTAATAGTAGAATTGATATTGACTGAGCTCCAACTAGTAGGATGCATTGTGAAGGGGGTTCCCATATACACATGTCACCCTTGTAGGGCTAGTCTTGGCAAACGTGGGGCAATGTGCAATATCCACTGTGGGGTCTCCCTATCCCACTAGATGGAGCATGGCTATTGTCATAAGGGAAGTGGCTAGTCTCACACTGGGGGTATGTTTAGTACCTAATAAGTGCTGCCAACGCTCCATTCTCCCCTTCAAGAGAAAAAGAAATAGTCCTACATCTGCATTTTTATCACCGCAGGTTAACATTTACTTCCAAATGGTCTTTATTTTAGGTCTGATTTTTAGAGAGGTATAGCTAAATTACTGAAATCACTCCTAAATCTACCTCTCTGGTTAGTAGACTTAGCGGTAAATGTATCAAGCTGCGAGTTTCTGGCAGGTTTGAAAAGTGGAGATGTTGGCTATAGCAACCAATTAGATTCTAGTTATCATTTACTTAGTACATTCTACAAAGTGACAGCTATATTCTGATTGGTTGCTATAGGCAACATCTCCACTTTTCTCCGCCAGAAACTCGCAGCTTGATACAATTACCCCTAAGGGTGGTGCCACAGAGGCGCTCTGAAGGACGATAATTTACTAGCATTCACAGCATTTAAATTGCTCTATGCAAACGTACTGCAGTAAATTTAGAATGCAGGAAGAATTTTGAAATAGTCAGACACAGTTTAACAACATATGATTAGTTACTTCTCACTCTGTCTGAAGGGCTCACTGTCCCCAAAGATCTGCTGCCACCGATCATTGCTGGCGTTTTCCGGGAGGTCCTAGATAAATAGTGTAGGCCCTGACATAATGATGTACCCTCTCCATTTCACTGTACCACGCTACTCTTTTGGCATTGCCAACCTGGAAACCCTTTTCATTAAATAATCATGATTGCTAAATTGCACTGCTGTGGTTACATCAAGTTCCGGGATTGAGCAAGCAGACGACTGCAAGAGTATCATGGGTATGGCTCATATATTCACATACAATAACAGTGATGACCCTGATCCACATAACACTTTAGACTATCTTTTGATTTAAAAAATCTAAAAAAATAAATAAAAAAAGTCCCAAAATTACCAGCACCACTCATTCATCCCAAAATGCCCGCCACAATCCCTCAGACCTTTCACATGCAACTCAGCCCCCTCCCCCCTCCATGCCCTCAGAGACCACAAAATTCCCCTACATGCCCCTACTTACGCTCCAGTGGGAGTACCAGTAACCACCCACTGCTAATCCAAATACTAAGTAACACTGGCTGTATAATCATTTCCAAAATTCTTACCTTAAGTAATTAAGTAAAGAGTATTAATGACGACTAGTCACCCTGAGAAAGGATGCACCCTTGGGGTGCAGATGTGATGCATGACCTCCCTCTCTCGTGCAAAGGTCATGTGATCCTTAAGTCAGCCTGAGTATGTGTGTTTTGTGTACATTGTAGAGAAGTTAGAATGTAAGCTCTCCTGGGACGCAGACTGATGTGAATTATTAAATATTCTCTATTAAGCTCTGTGTAATATATTGGTGCAATATTAATGAGGATATTATTATTATTATTATTATTATTATTATTATAATTATTAATAAGCCTCTTTCCTCAACTGCTTGTTTCCAGCTACAGGACCGCCATTGCATAGATAGTACTTGGGTAGTGGCACATTGTTGATGCATGAAAACCCCAGCAGTGTCACTGCTCCTGATAGACTAAGGTTAGCACATCTGGTACCCACTAGTAGGAAGGACTCTAGCTCCTTTAAATCTTTTGTCAGTTCTTTTAAATTGCACATACACAATCCATTGGTGCCTGCTTACTTCAATATATCTCTATATTTATAAATGTGTGAGTAATATATACACAAACACACACATTAACACTCTCCGGCATCTCCCGCTTACTTACCTGCTCCCTGGGCAGACAGAACCAGCTGGACTGCATGGACGTTTATGTGACAGTCCATGGATTCTGCTCCTGGGAAACTGGCAAGTAAAGTGGAGATACAATGGAGAAAGTGGTGATAATAACATTCAGTGCAGGCCTGGATTTTCTTGGGCACCGCCAAACTGAGCCTTGCACTTAATAGCTCAAGTGACCCCAAACTTCAACTGTAGCCCTATATGCGTGGCCGAGATTCACCCATGGTCATGATGGTGAAGCTCTTGGGGACATAACGCAGAGATTAAGACAGAACGAGTTGACTGTCAGATGCCAATGAACCTACCAGTATGAACTATGGGAGGAAACACAGCAGTCTGAAAATACCCACACAGGCACAAGCAGGATATACAAATGCCATGGCTCTAGGACCACCATACCACCATACCACCCTTCCTTCCCATGTCAGGTCAGCTTTCTTGGCCTGACATTTGTGCAGCCAGTTGAGTAACAGTAACTACAACAGTGGCACAAAAAGAGACACATTACTGTGCACAACTTGGTCATGGATGAGGTATGAGAACCAAACAAAAAACAATACAGGTGTGGAACAAATTCCTGGTCTGATAAATTTCAATTCTTGATATGTCACACTGATGTGGGGACCACAATTTGGGAAAAACACATCCTGCAGAATAATGCTTAACTTGTGAATGATGCACAGTCCAGCAAAAAGCCGGTTTGCATTAAATCAGAAGGAATAGATTACTCCTCTTTCACCAAGACTCCTGTCTTATATCAGCGATGAGAAGAATGCCTTATAATTACAATACCATGTCTGCATTTTTATTCAGGAAGAGCATTATTCACTTGCTTTTTAACCGCACGAGACTACAGAAATTATCCAACAATGTGACAGGATAAGGCAACTAGCGCTTCATTTGCATACATAATAATGCACTAAGTGCCCTTTAATCTTGAAAGCCTGACAATGTGAAGTGGCCAATCGGACCCAACATCTACCCACATCTATCACAAGGTCACGTATCACCAGATATTTTACGTCATTTACTCTGAACAGACCTTCCTGGAAATGTGTTTGTTACTTTGTGGGCCAAAGGTCAGCCCATTGTCACACAATCACGACAGTTAATCACAATTGTTCCGCTCATATTCCCATCATCTACATAATAAGCAGTTTCTTTGAATAAGAGAAGTTTGTGGAAACAAAGCTAAAAGGTCATTGCTGTTTAAACGCTGTGATTTGGGTCTCAGTGTACGCGGCCTTTTCTAATGGTGACACTTCATATTTTGTTCTGGGACAAATCTGACAGCTCAGGGTTACTCATTCACAAAGCCAAATGCCACTCATGGTAATAGATTTAATAATCTTATTGGAGTACACAGAGGAAGTTTAAACTGGGTTTTACCTGATTTCTGCTCAGGTCATAGAACACGGCAGCTCATCTCATTACATTTGCCTCCTTGTAAGAACAAATGGGATTGTTTTAGGTGGGGAGGCATTAGGGGGGATTCAGTTGGCTGTGATGTGCCGCTGGACATTGCCTCAGTGATCAGCTGCGCACAATCATCATCATCACCAGTTATTTATATAGCGCCACTAATTCCACAGCGCTGTACAGAGAACTCATTCACATCGGTCCCTGCCCCATTGGGGAGAGGGAGAGAGACCAAGGTCAATTTGGTAGCAGCCAATTAACCTACCAGTATGTTTTTGGAGTGTGGGAAGAAACCGGAGCACCCGGAGGAAACCCACGCAAACTCCACACAGATAAGGCCATGGTAGGTAATCGAACTCATGACCCCAGTGCTGTGAGGCAGAAGTGCTACCCACTAAGCCACCGTGCTGCCCCACATTGCTGGCCAATACGGTGCAGAGATCTCTTTAGATTTCCTTAGCATCTGTATGGAATGGGATGCAAAATTTGCAGAGTATTTAGTAAAAACTCTGCCACAATGGGTCTCCGTGGACTGTGTCGGAGACAAAACACTTCCCCTTGTGGCCAATTGAATGTCCTCCTAAGAGTTGCTATTAGTAGATCGTCCGTCGCGCTTGAAACTGGTCAATCAAACATTGCTTTCTCCTATATGTGCCAAGCAGATACAGATTGGCTGCTGTGTTGTCAGTTAGTGGCTCACCAGAAAGACGGATCTGCAACAACCTGCTGAAATAAGTGCTGTGTCTGTACGATCGCTGCACTTATAGAGGTATCACTGCTACATAACACCCTCCCGTCCCATTCAAAAAATTTGTATTATATATTTCGATATTTGAGTTTTTTAATAAATTATATTGGCCCGCCTAAAGTTTTTCTTTTTTATTTGGCCCGCTCCTGAAAAAGTTTGCCCATCACTGGTCTATGGCATCTGTCTCTGCTAGATGCAATTGTGGAAGTAAATTTCCAGGATAATGTTCAAAATCATTACTTGTTATTAAAAAAAAAAAAATTACACCAATAATAACTGATACAGTTAATGAAACCAGTGTGTTTAGTGGCTAACAGGGCAAATTTATCAATGTAAGTTTCAAACATAATGTGCAAACTCTGTAATCTAATTACTCATTGGATAGCTCAAATGCCAGTCATAATATATCAGATCACAAGTACAATGCAGTTAGAGCTTTTTTGGCAACTTTATTAAGGGTGCAAAGTAATGGCAAAAATGTCAATCTTGCTACAAACGTATATTTTCCTTTTCTCGTATATCGAAGTGAGATAAAGTGGTCACAAACGATAGCATTTGGTTCTTGATATATTGACTATAGCGACTTTGTAGCTGTTTTCCCCACTGACTTCCCTGTTGATGTAAATAACAGACAATGATGGGAAATCCAGAGCGAAGTGCGCCGGTGCCTCGCGTGATAAGATTCTGCACCATGTGCTGTTTGGAATCTCTGTTCATTATTCCTCACACCTCATAGGAGGAGATTTAATTAGCCGCAAAGCGTCTCTGGAATGCCTGTGAGACACCTTGCGGTGGAGATTTGATTTCTACCGTAATTGCTGGCAATGTGCATGGTGCAATGTCCGCCCACCACATCCCTGGCAATTGACTCTCTCCCATAGATTCCTCTAATGAGCGGAGATTCCGCTACCGTAATAACCAGAAGTGTGCGCAGGAGAACAACGTGGGAGGCTCTGGCAGCACTTTGTGGTTAATTGAATCCCACCATAGGCTGCATCCAATTACATATCTCTGTATGCATGGTGACATCTGTATCCTAACTCTCACTCCCACCGTGGTACTTGGGACTGACAAGTGTTCCACCTTTTTCTTTTGTTCAAGCAACTCCAGTTTATGGTAATCACCCAGCGTGAATGCAAATAGTCCTAAAAAACTGCAAATAAAAAAACCTAATTCTTTTTATAAACTGAATGCACCATTGGGTAAATAATGGCCTTAAATACTGGTTACTGAATAAGCAGAGACTTAATGTAAATAGTGAATTAAATTCTATTAAATAATTATATATATATATATATATATATATATATATATAGTCATAATTACATATTAAATTCTTTACACAAATACACACCGTATAATAATCAGGTCGCCCTATGCTTGGATGATGATTAACTAAACTGTGAGGGTAAAATGGTAAATAATAATAATAATAATAATAATTATAATAATAAAAATAATATATGTATCATAGGCTACGATAAAGGATTTGTTAGCTTTCTGTAGCTATGATTCATAGCTCATAGCGGAGACAGCTACACAAAGCCAACAAATTCTGCTCCAGCTGCATTCTTCTGTCACTGTCCATAGATAAATGTATTTCTGTGAGGACAAATCTAATCACAGGCAGTAAGTGACGTCCAAAGTAGAGAAAGATCTGACTGATCAGACAGTGCTTTTCTACTAAAGAAGAAATTAAACATTTCTGAATTCAAGAAAAGTGAGACAAATCACACACCAATTGGATTTGGATATGAGGTCCGACTTCAGGTCACAATTTGCATGAAATAAAACATTTCTATAAGTATTACTTTGATTCTATTGCACCAAATGACCACATAATCTCATAAAAAAGGCCTGGAACTTATCTCATAATATCAAATATCCTGTCTTGGTATTGGAGTTGGTGGTTTAGCAATATTTTTTCCCTTATTGGTGAAGTTAAACAATACAATAGCAGCTGTACAATAATCTTGGTGTTTATTCATTTAGACTTAGGAAGCTATAAATAGAAAGGGAAAGCTGGTGGTTGGGAGGCAGTGGCATACCTCATACCTCTGGGCCCCCAATGCCCCCTAACTGGCCTAAGGTGAACACAGTGGCTGAAGTTGGGGTGTATACGGTGGTATACCATACCGCCACTTCTCCTACTGCCTTTATTGTAAAACTATAACATTCTATTCCGTTACATTCCTATTCAGAGACAGACCTAGTGAACTGATGCAGGGAGGCAGGAACAGGGGCCCCTGACCCTCTGCATCTGCCATGCAGCGGGCCCCATTATCTCCATGGACCCCGATGCACGGCACCAATGTTATTTCCGCCGCTGTTTCCATTACATTTTCCATCCCACCACTTCTAAATTTCAACTGATCACTGGGTGTATGTGAAACATTGCTAAATCTGATGTCATCACACAGAACACTGATATCTCCCATTAACAAAACTCCCTATTTAACAGTTACCTTACCCTTTATATATAGAAACACTGAGACACTTTCATCTTCGGTACACAGCACTCACTGTACGTCATGCACTCTCCAGAGCCACAACCACTTCATACAGACTCAGCATAACATGCAATTAAAACTACGAAGGCAGTATAAAAATATACACAGGGAAAACGTCAAACTTCTCCCACCCCAAAGCACCCTTACAGCAATCCTTTCTGGCTTTACTTGTATCTGCACCTGCTGCTCCTAAAGCCAAAATTCCAGAAGACTACAGATGTATCTTCATTGTACTTGGCTATCTGTTAACACTTATTTGTCACAGTTTATAACATGGACTTAAACATGTAAACTAAAGGAGTTTCTCTGATCAGCACTCACCCCTGTCCCTGGGACAAGGAGACTGGTAGATCTCAGAAACTATTCCCCCCCCCCCCCCTCAACATGCAAACTCAGCCATAACTACAACTGTGATGCACAGTAAGTAAAGTTACAAAGTTTGTATTAATGTGGCCTCTATGTGTCATTATGGTCTTAGGTCCATTACTGGGGAATTTTTCCACTTCCTCTGTGATCACATTCAAAATCCGGAGAACCTGCATAGATATCAGGAGGAGGCTACTCAAGGTTTCTCACAGATCAGGTTCTCAGAACCAGTTATATCTCTGACCTCAGACTCCTCAGTAGGCTCATGGTTAGAGCCTCTTGTCTGCACACCACTGCAGGAGTCTACAGTCCAACACATCATACCAGTCACTTGAGCAACCTGCCCGTCGTCTAACAGGAGGGACCAGAAACTGACAGAACATCCTAGCCTATGCTTGTAGTTGGCTCCTCCTGAACTCCGCCCTATATGACTGCCCCCCTCTGCTCATCTGCATCTTGCCTTTGGAAGGCTCCTCGTTTGCTACACACTGCCTCTACATTCTCCTTCCGACATTTTCTCATCAAGCTGGGAAATAGCCTCCATCTGGGCTGGAGTATTCTCAGAGCACAGCCGGTGAGGCCTCTTTCTGAGCCTTCACCCCATACAATCTCTGGATAGAGGCACACAGCCTTCCTCGTCGGCCTTTCTCCAGGACCCCTACCCCTCGAGTTCTTTTAAAATATTCAGGTCCTGCCAACTGCTACCAGCTATGCCACATTACAGGGGCATCACTCTCTCTCCAGTGCTCATAGGGGCATGTTACAGGTTTTTTTTATTATTGGTTTACTTGCACATATAAATGTACTTTCCCATATAAAGCGTGCCTAGTCGGTGCACAAAGCACTTCATTGAAAGTAGCCACAGATACCTGTTGCTCCCTAACTGCCTATTCTCCATCACCAGTAGGTCATTTAAAGAGCTTGTCACAGAAGGTAATTCTTGCTTAAGTGGCTCATTATTGGGCTCATTATTGCAGCTTGCCAGCATTCAACAAGGAACTCCCTGAGCCACCAAACTCCTCCCATGAGGAACAGCAGAGATTTGCATATCTGCAGTCACTGTTATCTTGACACACTAATTTATACACTTTGCCATAACCATGGGAGTGCAGAGGCATGGCGTGGATTTAATAAAGTCCGAAAACTGTGACAGGGCCATTTCAAATTTATAAGAGCCCTAGGCGTATATTTACTAAACTGCAGATTTGAAAAAGTAGAGATGTTGCATATAGCAACCAATCAGATTCTAGTTGTCATTTTGTAGAATGTGGTAAATAAATGATAACTAGAATGATTGGTTGCTGTAGGCAACATCTTCACTTTTTCAAACCCGCAGTTTAGCAACTATACCCCCTGGTCTTAGTGACCTCTTGAGCAGTATACTTGAACCATATTCCCCAAAAGGCATGCAGTAGGCCTATAAGATTTATATATACTTTGGCCTAAAATCATTGACCTGGATTACCACCTAGAATCTTAAATCAAGATCCAATGCCTCCACTGTCTGATGCTTACAACTCAAAAATGATGATAATAATAATCATAATAATAATAATAATAATTCAGTCAATATCCTAAAACTCAACACTAATACAAATAGCATCAAAAGAATTAAGACATTTTTCAATAAATGTATTCATTAATTCTTTACTTATTCCTTGTCTAGAATTTCACATACACTCAGGAATATCCATATCAAGTTTATTTATTTTTTTGCATGATAACAAGCCTGTTCTCACGTATGAGGTTTCAAAAAACATCTGCCTTCCTTTCCCCTGTGGGATGAGGAGGAAATAAGTAAATCAATTAGCCTAGATTGATTTCCAATACACTCAAGAAAACCATGCGTAAGACGGGGGTGGTGGGATTTATATCAGCTATACATGATTGCAGAGTATTCATATCTTCCCCCTGGCACATGTCTGGTTTGGTACTGCCCACATGTTGGTCTTCTAAGGAGATCTTATGTTGTCTGATTTCAAAACTGAACAGAGAGCTGTATAGTGGTGATGTATGAAAGGCCAACCAGACAATCTGTCACTCACCGGATTGTTAGTGCCGCTGGCTCAGGACCTAGGTCTCTCTCCGCCTTGCCGGCGCCTGTCTCTCGCCGCGGCCGTCCGCCATCTTGACCAGGGGTCTGCGCATGTGCGCACTACCTTTGCCTGTTCTTGGTCCTCAGTCTGCTGAGGTAACCAAGGAGTTCCCTGTTCCTGTTTATGGTGCTGTTTTCAGTGGTAATACCTGTCAGCCGCAGACCGCTCCACGCTACCTCATATCTTACCTGCTCCTGGACAAGTCTCTACTCCACGTCGGTGGTAATGCCTGTCAGCCGCAGACCGCTCCACGCTACCTCATATCTTACCTGCTCCTGGACAAGTCTCTACTCCACGTCGGTGGTAATGCCTGTCAGCCGCAGACCGCTCCACGCTACCTCGTATCTTACCTGCTCCTGGACAAGTCTCTACTCCACGTCAGTGGTAATACCTGTCAGCCGCAGACCGCTCCACGCTACCTCATATCTTGCCTGCACCTGGACAAGTCTCTTCTCCACACTAGTGGTAATACCTGTCAGCCGCAGATCGTTCCACGCTACATTGTATGTTATCTATGACCTGGACTAAGTTTCTACTTTGCATCTATAGTGATAGCTGCTAGTCGCTGACTTGCTACTATTCAGTACTATTGGCGGCTCGTATGGACTTTTATTCAGTTGTGATGCATCGGTATGTTACAAGGTTACCTGCATGTTAGTTTTTCGGAACCTCTCATCCCCAGTTACAACTGGTCATCATTCTTGCTGTGTCATTAGTATTCCCGTTACTCAGAGACTATATATATATATATATATATATATATATATATATATATATATATATATATATAGATAGATAGATATATATATATATATATATATAGATAGATATATATATATATATATATATATATACATATATAGATATATATATCTCCTGGTATTCCTCTTCCTATCCAGCTCAAGGAGATCCTTGTTCTCATTGTGTGTAGCTGTATCCGCCTATTTACCATACTCCCCAGAGGGCCGCGACCTGCACAGTGGAAGCCGCTAAAACCCATACTTCCTTGCGGGAGTTCCTGGAGAAGACCAGCCACTATGTTAGACTCCGCGCCTCTGGTGAGTAAAGCTACATCTGGTAAATTCTGGGTCAAAACTCCTAGTGCCCGTGACACAATCTAGTTATATGAGCTTGCACATAACTGCAATGTAACATGACATTTGGCAGATATTAGGAGAAGGAGAGCTTCTTTATCCCTTTATTCTTGTGAGCCAGGGGGTTAGTCCTACTACCTCCCACCTATATGGGATCTTGAAATGGCAGAGAGGAACTTATCCTGGATATCAAAGGTGGGAACTAATACCACCGTCATGTGTGTGACCACAGATAAGATGCAAAATTTCATTATCTTTTATAATTGTTTTTATTCTATTTTTAAAATATATTATTTTAACAATATTATTCTATCATTGTTCCCTACTTCCTATGTTCAATGAAAATGAGTTAACAATATACCATACACCATTCCTGGTTTTGATTAATACGATATCTCCGCGGATAAGCAAATTCAAAGTATATATCTAGTATATTTACATACAGATACTAGAGGAACACTATATATAGCAAATACTTCACCATTTGGGCACTTGTTTTATTCTGTACATAGAATTGTGTCATGAGAAAAGTGAGTTAAGAACAGATTTTTACTTTTATTTCATAATAATTTGACAATAATTTGTGACTGTTATAAAAATACATTTAACATTTATTCTTTTATGTCTATTTTACTATAGTTCCTATTTCATCCCCCCTTGCTATTATTATAACTTGCTTCCACCCCTGTAAAGCAGGAACTACAACATGCTGCATTCAGTCTTTGCCCATCAAGCTGCATCTCTGCATCCTGTGCAATTTGTGAGTGGGCACTTCTACTTACCATCGTCCCAGTACCTTTTAGTGTGGACACTACTTTCTCCTCTCTACAAGGTGGCCCAGATTAAAATCCATCAGCAGAGAACCATTTCAGAAGGTCACCAGCCTGTACATCCACAGACATGACATTCTACTAGAGATTCCAAATTCACTTTCCTTGGTTCATGGGTTACTCCCTTTTTTTCGAACCTGTTGTAACATGAGCTTAAATATAACTCAAACTATGTTATGTTGGTTGTCTTTAACGAATTATAATATATAATATATATATATATATATATATATATATATATATATATATATATATATATTAAACCAACCATTGTATCATGCGTGGTTCCATATTTAATTATCTACAGTGTATTCATCTCCTAGACACAGTGGAGGCAGCCATTTTACGAGCTGAGCTCTTAGATTACATTCTTAAGGGTATTGGTTCAGCTCACAAAATGGCTGCCCCCACTGTGTCAGTAGGAGCTAGTGACATTGCTAAACACCAATGTGCATATGTGACAGCTACACATTATGTACGAACATCTTGATTCTAAATTATAGTGACACACTCTCCTCCAAAACTTAGAAAATGGTGGGAGCCTGGTGCTCTGTGTTAGATACTCGCCCTACTGGTGCATCTGTAATGGTCAATTCAGTTGGCAGAGGAGGCTGGTGAGTTTAATTCTACTCCATCCAATCAACATTCCACAAATAAGACAGTGCTGAGGGATCCTAGCTTGTACCAGAGGCAGAACTAGCAAGCTGTGGGCCCC
Source organism: Mixophyes fleayi (assembly GCF_038048845.1). NCBI lineage: Eukaryota > Metazoa > Chordata > Amphibia > Anura > Limnodynastidae > Mixophyes > Mixophyes fleayi. The sequence goes on from NC_134410.1 coordinate 35,367,757, forward strand.
GGTGCACGGAAGCGGAGAGGAGCGAACCGAGGCCCACAGCTCACTAGTTCCCCATGCAGCGGGCCCCATTATCTGCATGGGCCCCGGTGCACCGCACCTGCTGCACCAATAGTAGTTCAGCCACTGCCTTATACCATAGATAGAGCATGTACCAGCCAAATGGACAATGCCATGAACACCAAGCCCCCAGCTTTTAGTTTTGGGGAGGGGGTTTTCTGTGTAATTCAGTGTCGAGTGGAGTTCTTTACCCTTTTTCCCCAAGCAGTTTCCTCCTAACCTCAGTTACACTCCAAGTACAGAAAAACTAGAAGACACTGAGCAGACATTATTGTACTTCCAACAAAAGATGGCGTTGCCCAGTACATCTCTGCACGGAAAAAAAAGGCAATTAAAGTAATTAATATGTCTCCTTTTACTTTAGTTTTCAAAACACAATGACACACATGTTTATTGAAGTGTTAAGATTAGTTTTTATGCTAATACTAAACAGTCAAGACAATTTGTTCTTCAATTAAATCAGGAACATTTCCCAGAAAGCAATGATTACATGTTGAAAAGTGTTGTCTATTTTATTTGGGACTCTTGCAGTAGGTGGTAAATTGAGCCTATCTGGCTTGCATTGCTTTATATTACATCCTCTCCATGCCCAACATCAGTCTGCCTCATCTGATATGAAATACTCTTATGAAGTCTCAAAGCAATAAGGTACATCCTGATCTGTCCTCGCAGCCACTGTTTGATTGAATGATATTATCACCAACACAAGAATACGTTTTTCACAATATTAATAAGCTCCACTCCAACAAAGCAATCCACAAAAAAATGTAATATCTAAGGCTGCCAAGAGCAACAGGATTATTTTGTATAATGAAACAACAGTGATAAGTGGAGCCATCATACCTTAGAGCCTAGGTTTCCAAACTGTGCGCCGCGGTGCTGTCGCAGGGGTGCCGCGGCGCTGTCGCAGGGGTGCCGCGGCGCTGTCGCAGGGGTGCCATGGACAGGAAGAAGAAGAGGAAGGAAAAAGAAAGAAACCCCAAACAAAACTACTTACCATCGGCGGCGCCCGGGACCCAGCATCCTCCTCCTTCCTCGCTTCTCACTGAATGCCGGGCGTGACGTCACGCCCGGCATTACATACCACCCTCCCAACATGTGCCTCCAGCATATTGGAGCAAGGAGTGCCTACCGCAGATTCCAAGAAGAGACCCCCTCTTCTTGGAATCTGCGGTAGGCATTCCTTGCTTGACCCTGGCACTCTGCAGTGAGGGTCCTGCTATGTCTCTTGGGAGCATACACTGCACTAGGCAGTAGCAGGTATGCCCAGCATCCACTCACTATTGACACCTTATATGAAAACAAATAGCCATGATTTAGATGTCTATGCCAAAGGAAGAGTTATGTGAAATTAACTCCTACTTGCCAACTCTCGGTCTCCTGGACGAGCAGGCAAGTCTCCCGCATCCGGCAAATATCTGGCCAAAATATCGCAATTCGTGGTGAATCACGTCATTTTGACCACGCCTCGCCCCATCACGCCCTATAGTCACACCCCCTGTCCGGAATCTCCCGGCCTTCAGTGCCTAAAAGTAGGCAAGGATGAATTAACTTATGAACTGTAAATGTGTAATTATATTATTGTGCACTCTATTTTTGCACCAAAGGAGGGAATTAAAAGATTAATTACATAAATGTACGCATAATTACACAAGTTTACAATTGCATTAATTATTATAGAATTGAAAGAAAGATTTAAATAGACATCCTATTAGTATAAAATAAATGAAATGGCGTTTAAACAACGCAAATGTAAGATCACCTGGAAAGAACTTGATATAAAAGTTGAACAGAAAAGCAGATGTCTGTTTAACAGGTATGGAAACAAATGTTTTTGTTACTGAAGGGAACCCATCTTAAAACATAATGATTTTTTTTGGTGGCTCCAAAACAAATATATTTAGTTGTGTTATATTTTTATATTAGGTTTTTCATAATGATAACATCATTTTTTATCAAACAAATTAGCTGCTAGTGTTTTCCCACCACACCATGGAGAGCAGGAGTGGGGAAGAACGTACCAATTGGCAGGACAGTTCCCTCAAATCAACACTGTTCCACCTAAATCAGGATAGTTGGGAGATACGCATGTAGGTATGTGTTTCTATGGCAACACTCATCTAGGAATTATTTTTCCTTTTATTGTTTTGTAGTTAATAAAAAAAAAAAAAAAACACCCCCCCATGATTATACTATGGGTATCTTGCACAAAGTATGGGGCCCAATGCAAACAAATGTAAATTGGTATCTTTGTCCACCCCCCCTACCCATTCCCTTACTTCAAAACCACATACCCCACACATCCCAACAACAATCTCTAACACATGCGTGTTATCAGTAATGTCCACGTGCAATTCCCCTCTCACTTATAGTTTCAGAGGGAAACAGGAAGGACAAATCTAACTTATATTTATCAAAATTATATTATTTATAAAAGCTTCAATTCTTTTTTGTAATAACAGTGGAATCTAGACTTCCAGTTCCACATATATACCAGACCCACCCGACATGCTCAGTAGGACAGAACAGGGTTCCCTAGGGCAATAAGTAAGCTTTATTGCACTGACAGCTGAATATCACTCAGCTGCCACAGCAATTAAAGTCATATATTGCAGCACAAAAACATTATAGCAGTGATAAGCTACATTAACAAAATCTACACTCATCACTGTAATAAAAGGTAATTTAATAAATAAGTCGGTAACACTTTATAGGGACCTAGGCAAAATGCCATTTTGGAGCTCCATGTACCAATTGGTGCAGACAGGAAGTTTCTAACACTACCCTTTCATATTAAAACATGGTCCATATTTATTGCAAAAAAAAAATAATTCCATCGGGCACCAAAGGCGCATGCGTTGGCTCTGGTTGGTTTGAATAAAAAGAAAAATAGTATTAAGGATGTTTGTATATGTCCAGATTGACAGGATTTTGTTTTATTTTTACAGTATATATGAAGCATTTTGACACTTCATTATCATCATCATTTATTTATATAGCGCCACTAATTCCGCAGCATTGTACAGAGAACTCTCACATCAATCCCTGTTCCATTGGGGATTACAGTCAAATTCCCTAACATATATACACAGACAGACACACAGAATAGGGACAGTTTGATAGCAGCCAATTAACCTACTAGTATGTTTTTGGAGTGTGGGAGGAAACCGGAGTCCCCGGAGGACACCCACACAAACACGGGGAGAACATACAAACTCCTCACAGATAAGGCCATGATCAGGCATTGAACGCATGACCCCATTGCTGTGAGGCAGAATATACACCTTGGGACAAAAAAAAAAAAACACACACACACTCAAAAACGCCTATTATTATCCTTTATTTATGTAGTGACAACATATTACAAAGAATGCTTAACCATCTACAACAGTTCCTGCCCCAGTGGAGCTTACAGTCTAAATTCTCTTACACATCAACACACACACTACAGTCAATTTGCTCTAAAGCGAATTAACTAGCAGGGCCAGAACTAGGGCTGTGCAACATGAGTCACTTGTAGGGCTCAAGGCTGAGGTGGGCTCTGACTTAGATGCGAGTGAGGAGTAATTTCTCACTTTTTCCCCCCACAGCCATTGGTAACTATTACATGTGGGTGGTATTGATTTAATGTTGAACTGGTTGAGGGAGGGAGGCCTAGATGATCACTCATCGCTTAGCTTTTCAGGGTAACGTTTAGGCCTGTTCGCCCTGCCAGCCATCTGGTCTGCCCGTAGGTCAGCCCTTTAAGCCACCACTGGCCATCCCGGTACCTCATTGTGTGTTACATAAATCACCAAAGCATATAGTGTATGTGTGTATGTACGTATCACACAGAACACAAAATAATGACAGAGGTTGCACCACACTGCGAACTACTCACTCCTATACATCACCAGCGTATTGGTCACAGTCACTTTGATGTGCAATCTTGGCTGCTGAGCCCCGCTCTTCACACCTCTACCCACATGGCACAGACTGAGTTCAATGTCCTTCCGCTTCTTCAGGTCCCCAAAGAAAGCACAGACTGCTGAAGCCTTGATGTCTACATTGGTAGAGTCCTGGACCAGTCTGACAGGAGTAGTGACATGGTCCCGAAGAGAAAACCCCCCATCTCCCTTTAAAGCATCCATCTCTCTCACAGCGGTGTGTCTACTGAGGAGCATTCCCTTAGAAAAACCCCCCACCTGGGTTTTGGTTTTCATTTATCAGGGCTAACTGTGACCCCCTCAACCCCCAACCTCAACTCACTCGCAGGTATGCTGCAGTGTGTGGCTTCTGTACATCTCCTAAAGTAAGATGCAACTCAGTGGGATGTCTGTTGACGGTGTATAGATGCAAGGGACATATTCCACAACAGCAAACAAACAAAGGGCATGTATACAGAATAGTATCAGTGAGTGCTAACCTACTTACCGAGGAATCATACGGAGTTTGGGCGACACACCACGTATACCAGAGTCTGGAACTTTAAATCAGGCTATCCATAGTCGGAGAAGGACTCCGGCTGTAAAGACTGACAGCACTTAGCGAGGAATCGAGCAGAGATCGGGCGAGATACCACGTATGCCAGAGTCTGGTAAGAAAACGCTTTTCCTCTGTGGACTTTATCCACCTCCGTATCAACATTTGCTTATGAATAAAGACTTATCACTGAATCAGTTTATACTTACAATTAACAACTAAGTGTACTTGCAACAGTAATACCGGGCAAAAGACTGTTTAGCTCAGGTGCTGGGGACTAAAAGTGATTTCTCACTGATTTATTGGAACAACTTATCCCCGCTATCAGTTTAATATTTTATTGAGTCCGGACCCCCTATGTCAGTAAACAGATTTATTGATGTGAACTTTGCCCAATATCCGAATGTGATCAGGATTAATTGAATTTTTGATATAATCTATTCCATCATATGTTTGGAGGAGTTGATGCAATTGGACATAAACTTTCAATATAGGTGCACCTATTCAACATTATGCCCCTCTTCTAGATGGTTACCAACATATGTTTATTGAGTATTGGTTATCTTTATGTCATTTTATGTCATTTGTTTTAATAAATATATTTTATATATCCACACTGCAATACTGGTTATTTCGGATTACCTGTAGTACCACTGCAATTTGTTTGTTTATTTATTGTACAGTTTACGGGGACGCAGACCCCGTGCAGTGGTTCTCTTGTATATCCCCATAATTTTTCACCAAAAGATATTTTGTTGTGTCTTAACCTGAAAGAAACTGCAAAACTTGCCCTTGACATACTCCCACCAGTTAGACATACAAATAAAGTAACATTTGTCATTTTTCCACATTATGTAGGCATCCCTTAGCTCCTCCAGCACATCCTCCCTTTCCAATAGAGCGCAATTCAATTTCCAGGAGCCTGGCCCAGGGGGAAAACCGTGGCCCAGGACCCCCTTGAAAAGAATGGTCCTGTGGTCAAGAAGCAGGGAACCATGGCATGCCTATTCTGTCTTACTGCTCTCGAGGTAAACACAAAGTCAATCCGGGAACGCACTGAGCCATCAAGGAAGGAGATGGTCATTGGCCGACCATGGGGAATGGGCAGAAGTGTGAATGGAGAGGAGGTTGGACATGTATGGGGCAGTGGAGTAGGAGAGAGCCTTGTAGGTGAGAGTGAGGAGTTTGGAAAGGATTCTGACAGGGGAGGGGAGGGTTATATCCTCCTAAACAACCCATACATTAAATTAATAGCAGGCCTGTTTTCTCCCAACCAGCAGCACCATTAAATGAATAGCATTTACATTTAATAAATACAACTAATTCCCACCAGCTAACCCTGACATTAATAGCATTTACATTCACTAACTACAGCTTCCCCCCTCCCTCAGCCCTTTAAATTATAAGCCCTATAAATTAACTAATAGTCACCCGCCTTAAATTAGTAGGCCACATCCTTATATAGCCTGCAGCACTTAAGGAATAGCGCCCACCCGGTGATTACATTAATAGCCCCAATAAATGAATAGCCCACTCCACCACCCCACTTATTAATGAATATCCTCCTTCCCACATTACATTAAGAGATGTCACTTACCAGTTTCTATCTTGAGGTGCTTAGTGTGGGATTCCTCTGTCTGCCCCCTTGCTATTCTGGTGCACATGTGTACATTGATGCCTAACGCCATCTGTTGCCTGTCAATGGCGGATCCGGGGGGGGGGGGGGGGGGGCAATCGGGGCAAGGTCTGTTCAGCAGAGACAGGCAGGGAGAGTGTGCTGCCCAGCTGCTCTGATTGTGGTTTAAAGGCAATCAGAGCGGCCGGGCACCACACTCTCCCTGTCTGTCTCTGCCGAATGGACCTGCTCATAGTGTGCAGCCGTAAGTAGTCTTAGCTGTCAAAAAGGGGGACTAAATCCCCCCCCCCCCCGTAAATTGCTCCCGGTAAAATTATTTTCTAGATTCGCTCCTGCTGCCTGTGGCCTCAGAGGTGGAGAAAGTAGGAGGCAGCCTCTGGAGAGGAGGGAAGGAGCGGATACAGCCAGCATGGAGGAGACAGTCATTGGGGAGGTGGTGAGTACAGGATACAGCCAGCATGGAGGAGGCAGTCATTGGGAGATGGGGGAAGGGGCAAACCGCAGACCAATCATTCCATGTGATAGAGAGCTGGGGGCAGGGTCAGCCATGGAGAAGTCCTCATAAGGCAGTGTCGTTCCTCATAAACTAGGGTCAGCACCTCTTCCCGATTCATCACGCCGGAAGTTTTGAATTTTCTTGGTTGCAAGGTCTCATTAAAAGGTAGAAAAAGGTCTGACACGGTTGTGATGTAAATTCTGGAATAAAGAGCAAACAACTGCAATTTCAATAAGGATGTGTAGACTTTCTATATCCACTGTACATCTCAAAACCTGTACCAGTTTGGTAAAACTGCCGGGCCTCAATCCCATGCTTATATTGAATTATTTAAGGTGTGCAGTACATACAAAAGGGTCTAGCAGAGAGGCAACATCCCTCGGCAAAACCAATTCACCTCCAGGACATATAAATTGGTATGGACACAAAGGTGCGAGAGCCCTCTGGTTATTAACTAATGTGCAATATATAAACATCTGTGTATAAGTATCGATTGCAATCACTGTGTGTCAGATGAACATTTAATTTAACGCCTTGTACAGTTTTTAGTTTTCCGTTTAATTATCCTTTAGACTTTGTCGTGTTTCAGTATAATGTCCTTTTATCATGTATATAAGAGAATATGAGCCTTGTAGGCTATTTACAGAGATACGGAGAGCAGCTTGACAGGTCCATCCAGTTGCATGGAACAGTGATTGCCCATCTGCTACCTGTTCACAAAACTACAGAATGTGGATCCATGCAGTATATATCCTTAGCTATAACAAACATCTCACTTTCCCTAATCTTTGAAAGTGCTGACAATATAAGGTGCACCCTATTCAGGACAGTCGGATTATGTTTACTTACAATTGTTCAATATTTTTTTTTAACCAAAAAGGTGCCCAAAATGTTAATACTGAGACATCACCCAAGGCGTCAAGCGACTCTCAGTGTAATTATTCTACAGTAAAAGCTCTCAGCCAACGTCTTCTGCCATCACTAATTAGGAAGATTTTCAAGGTTTAAAAAGAAGGAAGCAGATGGGAACTTGCCGCTCCATCTTCCTGGGCAGGACTCAAAGGACAGTGATGTATATTCATCGTCTGCTCAGTTTTCAGCAATGGCCCTTTTATTAGAAACTATAAGGTAAAGTGACAATATAATCTACACAGTGCATAGAATGTTCAGGTATAGTCTTGTAACATCTACAGCATAAATATCGTTGCCTGAGACACGAGCAAAATAATTTCATCTGCCCAAGATCTGAAGTCACCTTCACTAAGATTTCAACTGGGAACTAGGGAATGTCCAAGTGTGGCATTATGAAACAATTAGTGTTCTTAGCCTTTGAACCATCTCCTTCTCCTCAACAGAGTTACAAAATGTCCTTGACACAGAAAACAGTGCTGTAATTTGTCATTGTTTGTGGACAGTGAGGATATTCTTGTTAAGGTTGATGAATAGATGCTGCTATACTTGTGCCTAATGCATCACTTTGTACAAGGCTGAAAGACCTCAAGACAAAAATATAAAGGAAACAAAAAAATAAAAAAACGCATCTTGGGCAGCACAGTGGTTAGCACTTCTGTCTCACAGCACTGGGAGTCATGAATTAGATTCCCTACCATGGCCTTATCTTTGTGGAGTTTGTATGTTCTCCCCGTGTTTGCGTGGGTTTCCTCCGGGTTCTCCGGTTTCCTCCCATACTCCAAAGACATACTAGTAGGAAGCTCCAATAGGGAAGGGACTGATGGGAGTTCTCTGTACAGCGCTGCAGAATTAGTGGCGCTATATAAATAAATGATGATGATGATGATGAAGTGTCAAAAGTGCTTCATATATACTGTAAAAAAAAATAAAAAAATCCTGTCAATCTGGACATATACAAACATCCTTAATACTACTTTTCTTTTTATTCAAACAAACCGAGGCCAACGCATGCACCCTTGGTGCTCAAGGGAATTTATTTTTGCAATAAATATGGACCATGTTTTAATAGGAAAGATAGTGGTAGAAACTAAAGTGTTACCGACTTATTTATTAAATGACCTTTTATTACAGTGAATTACTGGCACTATATAAATAAATGGTGATGATGATCTTGGATAATTCTCACACATAAGGTAGCTGGATGAGGTGGTACAAAGTAACCTGTCCAATCAGAGCCAGATTGTGGGTAGGGCTAGTGACTGCACTGACCAATAACTTCTAGGCTGCGTGCGCAGTCCTTTTTAATGTGTGTTCATGAGGTAAAATTACCTCACGAAAATGAGTTTGACCCCTCAACTCGTAAATTTAGCCTTTACTACCCCTCCCACAGGGGGAAGGGAGGATGATGGAAGTTAACTGACTTCACTATTCTAATTTTTTTGTCAAATAATGTCAGTATACCAAATTTCAGGTCAATTGGATGAGCCCTTTCTGAGAAAATAGTTTTTTCCCACACACACACACACACACACACACACACACACACACACACACTAACACACGCCGCTAGGCTTTTACTTTTATATATTAGATAATGCTAAGAATTTAGTAGGTCAGTGTATAACTCCGCCCAGCAGGTGGCGCTGCAGCTTGTTTGTTTGTTTTTCACACACAGACTAACACACGCCGCTAGGCTTTTATATTATAGATATATACACACATACCACATTTACTTTCATCAATCTGTTTTATGTGACTTTGATATGCCTAGATAACTGCAAACTACTCTCCTGCATAATCATATACTACAGACTCACAGTGGTTAGTTTAGTACAGTCATGGGCCACAGGCAGCCCTCCGAGCCTTCAATTGTGGCCCCAGCATTTCCTTGCTTTATTGTTGATTTGCTTGTTATAGCTTGTAACACTTGTTTAAAATGTCTACTATTATTACAGATCAATGTCTCTTTCTTTGATTAAATGTATTGTTTACCTTATCGCTGATACTAATTATAATGTGCCAACATTGTGAGGTGCATCAGGCTGACTATCATTGTGTCATTGTCAAGGCAGGAAGTCTATAGACAACATCTCCACTTTTTTAAACCCACAGTTTAGTAAATATATCCCTTAATGTCTAAACATGTTCCTGAAACAGTCTCAAACATCTGGAGAAGACTCTAAAAGGATTCCTTTAAGAATAGTTTTCCTTGTAACAGCCATGATCCAATTGCCAACATAGACTTGTAAGCTGGAAAAGGAAGCAGTGAATTTAACCAGATTCATTTAGCATCAACACACTAAATTCTAGATTGGCCAAGAAGTTAAGTTAAAATCAGATTTTCCACTAGGTTAAGAGTTTTGGAAAGTATGGATTCCTCTCTGACTACTATTTGCTCTTTTTAAAGGGAGAAGTGGTAGAGACGGATAGGAAGTCGAAGAAACCTTTAAAAATAGATATTTATTGTGATAACCGGTTGTCATATAAATCAGTGCGGCATATTCAATTAGGTCTAAAGATCGCAGATACGTGCTCCCACTGACAACATGTTACTGCGACATCGCGGAATTCCGTGCACAGCCCATAGAGTTGCGAAGGTTAATCCGCAATGTTGCAGTACTGTATTGTCACTTTACACACGGGTAATCGCTGGATCTAACTGAATATGACACCATGTGTGATAATGACGTAGCTGCTAACAATATTGAGTATCAATACACCAATAAGGTGCATTTCACATGTAACTCCAGTGCAACATCCGGCAACACATTACATAATAAAACAAACAGTAGCTTTATGATACAGTTCTATATACATTAATTTCCTTCAGTAGAGTTCACCTTATACAAATATACAAAAATACTTTAAGTTGCATCCATGCATGCAAATAGAGCTCGAGAAGTAGTAAAGTGTAAATTGTTAAGATTAAAATATAAAACACACACACACACACACACACACACACTGACCATTTAAAAGGGCAACACTAAGATAATATAGTTGGTTGGTTTAAAAAAAAATGTTTTTTTCTTTCGTTAATTGTAAAGAAATTGTTTGTCAGCTAGGCCAAGATCGCCCTCCTGTGGTTAAAAGTAGCAGTGCATTATGGAAGTGTGCATATGTTCACGTTTAGCAAGTCTAACAATCTTTACCAACCAAAAGGAAAAAAAAAAAAAAGTAATGTAATTTTTCTCAATTTACGAGCAAGTAACAGGGAAATCCCTGTTGTGGTTTGTACGGCAGGTGTAGATTTCAGACAAGCACTTCCCCCACCCACATATTTATCAGAACCAATTTTTTTTTCTCAGAAACAATGTTCATAAGCACTGTAATAGTCTTTAGATATAAATTCAGCAGGCAAGTCACTGATGAGTGTCTGCAGCGTCAAACTAGTTAGGTAACTAGTCAACTTGACAGCAGTGTTCCACACTTCTGCACTGTTTAATATCCCTGGCAAGAGTGTGGCAGCTCCATTCATCATTTGACCACAAATTCAGCAATCCAATATTAAAAGATTGTATACAGTTGTGGCGAGAGATATTGGCACCCTTGCAGTTTTGTTTTGGTTTTTATTTTTTCAAATAATGCATTATGTCTTCCAGACAAAAATGTTGAAATTAAAAATAGTTGGTATCCACACATGAATTTCTTTGGTTTGCCGTGGAATAAAAAAAAACACAAAAAGCTGAACAAATTACTAAATTGTAGCTTGTTCCACACAGAAATCTATAAATCTGGCAGAGAACATTATTGGCACACTTGAGAAGTAGTTAGAAAGTGTTAGATTTCAAGTAGAGGATTCACTTTTACTTTGGAACTGGACCCACCTGTGGTGAGTAGCAGGTGCCTGCAATAGAAAAATAAAATCACTCATTAAATGAGCTTGAATAGAGAAAAGGATTCATTCTCCTGTGTTCTATTACTGTGTCTACTGCAACAAGCATGGAGAAAATAAAGAAAGTCAGAGAATTGTCTGAGAAGGTCAAGGCTGCAAATCCATCTCCAGTGACCTTGATGTTCCAGTTCCCAACATACATAATTATTACAAAGTTTAAAGCCCATGGCACGTTAGTCTACTTCCCTATAAGTAAAAACTTGATTGAAGATCGCAGCACAGTATTGTTTCAATCACCTGCCAAACAGATGCTACACGAACTGTCATATGTTGGTGTGAAGGGCAGTTTGACTCTGCTGCCAACTCAATGAAAGGGGGTTATAATGTAGAAGGTCCAGGAGTGCCGTGCTGCTGAGAGGGGGAGAGACATAAGAAAGCCCTGCTGGGGTTTACCAAAAAAACAACAGAACAAACCAAATTCCTTCTTGGAAAGTGTCCTGTAGACAGATGAGACCAAATTAGGGCTTTTGGGTAAAGCTCATCAACCCTATGTTTACAGAAAACAAAATGAAAAGACCATTTTGTCAATGTAATGTCTTTAATTTTCTGATTTAAAAGGATATTCAGTATTAAACTCCCAAACAAAAACAAAATGCTCTTAGCTTCTTAATATTAACAGAAAAAAAAATTGTGGAGACCAATACTGTTGTTCATGTCACCTTATGTTTAGAGGGCACTGAGTTATTTGAAAAAAGTGCGAGGGTGCCACTATTTTATTAAATCAAAAATATGTTATATATATATATATATATATATATATATATATATATATATATATACTTAGTGGGGGGTTTTTGTAAGAAAAAAGGTGCCAGAACTCACATCTTGTTCATCTTTAATTTAAAAAACATCTTTTGTACTGATGTTATACGACTTATTGAGCCACTCTACAATGTATTACACTGTAATTAGTGCATACAAACTGTTCAGTAGTTTCTTACAAACACCTCTGTGCTAGATAATCAAATACTTCTCACTAAGCACCGCACCTGCAGGTACCCTGCAAGGTTGCTCGGCACCCTAGACAAGTCTTCAGCCTACTGCCCCTCCTCCCCCCAATACTCCCTTCCTTACCCCTCACACAGTTGGCAATTGTAAAATAAAAATAATAGCTCTTACCTCCTCCTGGCTGGCTGGCAAGGCTGCAGTCCAGATGCACTGATATCTGAAGCAGAATGCTGTCCAGTCTTCACTGCTGCCCAGGAGCAAACGCAGGATATCTAGATAGAGCCGGATTAACAATAGGGCTAAAGGGGCTACAGCCCAGGGGCCTCGGGTAGCTGGGGGGCCCGCCGGCATTCATCGGGTCGAGGGCGTCCCCGCCCCCGGCTTCGACTGTCACCTGTTCAAGGAGAATGGCAGGCAGCTAACAGCAAATGTTATGCTATTAGCTGCCTGCTGTCACTGTAGGACTTATGCGGCACGCAGTGATCTCCTTACTGAGGAGATCTCGTGAGAGTTAGACCTATGAAGTCTCACTCTCACGAGATCTCCTCAGTAAGGAGATTACTGCACGCCGCGTAAGTGCTACAGGGAATGGAACAACGGAAGCAGGTAAGTTCACATAGGGGGTCCTCATGGCTGGGGGGGCCTCATGGTGGGGGCCTCCCTTCCCTTAATCCGGCCCTGTATCTAGAGGGGAGGCCCCATGTTAGATTTAATAATACAAACAAAACCACTGGACATCCCTCACCTGTTACACACTGACATGTCCCCTTTTGCCTACCAACTTTTCTCACATATGCCCACTAGCTATTCTCACCCCTGTTCTGCCCCCCCCTCATTTTTTGTAGCCCTCTCCTTCTGTCCCCCTCATTTTTCTATAGCCCTCTCTTTCCACACCCCCTCCCCCGCTTTCCGTAGTCTGTACTTACCTTCTATGCTTCTTTTCTCGCTTCTCTGCCTGTGCGCGGCTTCTCTCACTGGCAGCGTTGTGGCGTCACGACGCTGCCGGAGCCAGAAGCAGGACACACACTAAGATGCGGTGCTGCACTGTAGCAGCACCGCAGAGAAAAAAAAAAAAGTTGAAAAACCTGAAAAAAGGTGTCGGAACACCGTTCGGTGAGTTCTATGACAAAAAAAAAGCCCTGTATGTGTATAATATAAAAAACTATATATATATATATATATATATATATATATATATATATATATATATATATATATATATATATATATATATATTAGTCCTGAATAGTATGCACAACTTAATCCAGTAAAGAGCACATCATTAAATTATCCAACTTCTTTCTTTTGTATGTCAATAAAATTTTAGGTGCAGAAAAAAAAAAATAAGCAATGTGGATGTTGGTGAAATAGGGGACCCACAGCCCGGTACACATTAGTTGGAAGGGCCCATTGCTTGTGCCCTGCCTGCTTAATAATAGTAATATCCAAGTCTGTGAAGCTGCCTTGGCTGCAGGGAGGTCGGGGATGTGAGCCCAGCACTGGACAGACATTAAATGTAAAGTGACATCATGTAAGCAGCAGGTTAATATTATTCTGAATCACATCTCCACAAGACATTAGGTCATTTATTGAAAAAATAATAAATAGTGCAATGGATTTACAGGTCAAGATGATGACACTCAGAGCTGCAGGACTGAATAAATGCAGCTCTATGGATAACTCGTTATTTATATAGCGCCTACATATTCTGCAGAGCTGTAGGAAGTCTCGTCCGTAGAGCTCTATTGACGTGCCATGGACAGCTTGTTGTGTGTTTGTATTCACAGCAGCAAAGCACCTCAGAAATCAAAGTAACATTCAAGTGTGTTGGCTCTTCAATTAAGCCAACTGGGATGGTCCATCCTGTTTTCTGTAAGTGGATCGATCAAGGACTCAACGGTGGACAACCCCGTTAGAGCGGATATTCCATTTTGGATTGGATGTTGGACACCATCATTAATTGAACCATTCCACAATAGAACTGGTAATATATTCCCCATCTCATGTTACTTACGTCCAAGATTCCCATCACTATCAGCAACACAATCATCACACCTCCTGGGCATTGCTTTTGTTCAGAGTGTAATCTTTGCCTCTGACCTCTACATCTAATTCCTGGTGCCATCATTCGCTGTCACTAAAGTTCTTTATTTGTGCACTCATCTTACCTTTAATTCTGCAAGTCTCTGAGACTGCCTATAATCTCTACAGTGTGCCCCTAATTCCTTGTCTTGAGACCAAGACCTCTGATGCTTTGATCCACCAGGGCTGGTCAGCATGGAGGTCAGCGTTGCCACTTGCTCTTGAGCAGTTATCAGAGGGAAGAGAGCAAGGTCCTTGTGTGGTGCTCCATCCACAGCTCTCACTGTTGCTACCTTAATACAATCTTCTGCTGTATGGGCTCCATTGCAGCACATTAGAAGCTGTACTAATGGCATTCTAGACATAACGTTATGTTTCTTCAGGCTTCTGCCTCCAATCCAATGTTCGGTCATGGAGACAGCCGTGATCCCGCTGTAGCCAAGTTTGCTGCTAGTGAAACTCCTGCAGAGCCAAAGGGACCTCAGCTGAGAATAGGGATCCTCACTACCATTGTAGCATGTTGGCTGTATAAAGTCTTTCAGGGAAGGTAGATGGTATTCAGCTGTATATGATATATGAAATATGCTAATCATTCACTTGGAGTTTAAAAAAAATAAATAAAAATAATGATAAATAAGAAAGTGGCTTAGGTGCAGGAGAAACTTCTAAATGTTACCCATAACTCACTCGGTTATAGAGCCATACAACAGGCAGAATGCATTGTAGGGTATATGATTGTCAGTTCCTCACTCCAGAATTCCACAGTAGCAATTCATGAGATTCTCCACTGGATACCACCCAATGTCTCAAAGTGCACTCCTAGAGAAATGATGCTAAATCTCTCTCAGACCTTCTAAAAGCTACAGCACTTATATTTAAAGTTTTACTGCAGTCAGCCTGTTTTACACACACACACACACACACACGTTCAACTTCCATACACCAACAAGGCCCCTGAACATTTTCTGAGGCAAACAATCAATATAGATAGCTTGCAGTCTCCATAGAGGACACCACAGAATATCTACATGGACCCTAACTAAATACAGCCCAAAACTTTGTTGATTAATTCTCTTAGCTAGTACCTTCCTCCTAAACAGAGATACAATGAATTAAGGTTTACACTGACCTCCCCCTTCCATAAGGGATTATGTAGAGCTGCACAATAATGTGGAGCTTTCAAAACCTAGTGGGACAGGAGGCCAGAATCTATCTATGTATGAGACTGTACCTCAACATGTTTAATCTTTACTTAACTACTGGTATAAATGACTTATTTCATAGACCTAAAACAATTGTATATGGCATTGAACAGGAATAACTAGTTCTAACCTTAGTACCTAAATGTGTGAGACACACTACTAACTTCTGACCAGGTACTACATACAATTCTTGATAATTGGAAGGAAAGGTTATGTAAATGGTATGATTGGATAAAACTCAATCATCTGACTGTATTATGTGGACTTGAATCTTCAAAAATGTTTTTCAACCTTAAATTTGTATTGGTTGAAAGCGTCCACAAAAACCAGAACATTAAGATCAACCAATTATTCATGTACATTTCACGTATTAAGATACATCAAATATCATATATCAGAATGTACACAGGATGATTCATTATACAAGGATATATCAAAGAAAAAAATATATAGTAAACACACATACACCTATCTCTATATATTAACAATCAGCCACAACATTACAGCTACTGTAAGTGAAGTGAATAACATTGATTATATGGTTACAATGGCACATATCAAGGCGTAGGATATATTAGGCAGTAAGTGAACATTTAGTTCTTGAAGATGTGTTGGAAGCATGAAAAATGGGGAAGTGGAAGGATCTGAGCGACTTGAGCCAAATTGTGATAGGTAAACGACTGGGTCTGAGGATCTCCAAAATGGCAGGTCTTGTAGGGTGTTCCCAGTATGCAGTGGTTAGTACCTACCAAAAGTGGTCCAAAGAAGGACAACCAGTGAACTGGCAACAGGGTCATGGGCACACAAGGCTCATTGATGTGCATGCATAGCAAAGGCTAGTCTGTCTAGTCCAATCCCACAGAAGAGTTACTGTAGCACAAATTACTGAAAAAGTTAATGCTGACTGTGATAGAAAGGTGTCAGAACACAGTTCAGAGTACCCATGCTGACCCCTGTTCACTGCCGAAAGAGCCTACAATGGGTACATGAGTGCCAGAACTAGAACATGGCGCCAGTAGCCTGGTCTGATGAATCACGCTTTTAAGTAAAAAAACGTACACATGGATGGCCAGGTGCACGTGCACCACTTACCTGGGGAAGATGGCACCAGGATGCACTATGGGAAGAAGGGAAGCCGACGGAGGCAGTGTGATGCTCTGGACAATGTTCTGCTGGGAAACCTTAGGTCCTGGCATGCATGTGACTATTACTTTTACACGTACCACCTACCTAAACATAATTGCGCACCAAGTACACCTCTTCACCACAACAGTATTCCCCGATGGCAGTGGCCTCTTTCAGCAGGATAATGCATCCTGCCACACTGCAAAAATTGTTCAGGAATGGTTTGAGGATCCCAAGATCTCAAATCGATCAACCATCTGTGGGATGTACTGGAAAAACAAGTCTCAGCCATGAAGGCTCCATCTCGCAACTTATAGGATCTGCTGCCAACGTGCCAGAAACAAACTACAGGACACCTTCAGTGTTCCTGGGGAGTCCATGACTCGAGGCATATGGTTTAATGTTGTGGCTGATTGGTGTATTTATATTTTAATTTTATTTAGAAGGCTAAGCCAGTAAAAATCAATACAAGGAGAGAAAACAGAGAAGACAACTAGAACAAAGGAAACCTTACAAATAGGAAAAGGAGGTAGGAGATAGAGAAGGACAAGCTTGTGAGCGCTAACATTCAGAAAGAGCAGGGAAGCAAATCGAAACAATAGGGCAGGAGTGAAAGAAATGGAAGGTACAGGTGGAGCGTTGGGAGGGCATAGTCGTAGGATGGGGCGGGGTAGGCAAGCATGAAAAGGTGAGTTTTTCGGGATTGCTCAAAAGATTGGAGGTTGGGGGACCTTTGGTCAGAGAATTCCAAAGTTGAGTAGCAGTGTGTGCAAACTCCTGAAGAAGGGAGAGTTAGGTGCTGATAGAACAAAAACCATTAAATCAAATATCAGTCATATAGTCATTCAGGAGTCAAATTGTATTTCAAACGTATTTACTCTACAATAGTTTGAAAAACCACAGCAGGTTATGTTTTGTGGTTGCCCCTGATACTAACCCAAAGAATAAGATTACTTAACATGTGCACTCGAAATCCTCACTTCTTCGCTGGTTGGGGATTTTTCAGGACAGTATTGAGCATTTTATTTCTTGTAAAGACAGACAATCAGTCTGTTAAAATTATAATTTTAAATAATGCAGCTCATACATATTTTCCTACTTTTACACAAAGATAAAAACAAAGGATTCAAGTAAGAATATTTTTCCAAGTGCAGAGTCATAAATTTGATTGTGTATGAACAGAGGATTCCATTCATCTTAGAATACCCCTTACAGACATTCATGATCGTAGACATGACAATAAAACTGACAAATTCTTTGAGAGCATGCCGCTTATCAATTCCCTAGGATCTAGTGACATCTAGAAACAAATCACTGTCACTGGTTCCTGGTTATTTAGCAATATTAGAAAAGCTTTATTCAAAAGTTTAGTGACTTTGGTATATATTCTTCCATATGTTAATATAATCTGGCCAATCGTATCACTGCTTCACTTGAGGGGAAAAAAAGCAAATATTTGTTTTCCCCTTGTACAAGTAAAAATGCTGCGATGACAACAGCACTCAAGACAGGATAGATATGAACTGCATGCGCAGGGAGCTGAAATATAGGGAGTGCCTAGGGCAGGAGTGGGCACAGGGTCAGACAATGCCTCGCACCTCCTCTAGCATCCAAGGGTGTCGGGCGCTCCAGTCCCCTGCTCCCTCCTTCTCACTGCCGTGTGTGACATCATCATGTCCCAACGCTGTTAGAGAAGACCTTCTGCCAGAAGAAAGAAGGTGTCAAAGATTGGAGGGGCAGTGTGATAGATATAGGTTATAATAAATTACATTGTATTATTTCAATTACATTCTTCCTTTGTATTTCTTTGTTTCTCTTTTGTTAATTTATTTTTATTTTTAATTAACAATAAGATTATAAAATTTCTAAACGCAGCGTGTTGTCCAGAATTACTATGAGCTTCTGTGAAGTTTCATTCAGCAAATGGAAAAAAACTAAACTTACAAAAACACTTTTACTAATTCAGCTAGTGCAACAAAATGAAAGAATGGTTAACACTGGAGGATTAATGTATCAAAATGTGATTCTTTTTTCCCAGCCCATTCTAATCACTCGAGATCACACACAATTTTATGCGCAGTCGCCATATGTATTAACCTGCGATATTGAGATTTCAAAATACAATCTTTTTTGGATTTGTGTTGATTTCAAAACACCTATCCCACTGTTGGTTTAGTCAAACTCGCCCGAGATCACCAGGAATTTATCTGAAAAATTGCTGCATGTTTTATACTAGATTCTGATTGGCCAGACAGCTCTACCAGCATGCTGGTAGAGTGATCTCGCCAATGTTAACTTAACAGGAGGCACAATACAAGTTTTAATTGATATGGTAATCATGATTTCTTGTTTAGAGGGGTAAAACTATTATCTTACAGGGGCCAAATTATTTTATATTATTAAATTAGTGGGCCAAATGTCATTAATAATATCTAAGGGGTAACAAAATATATTATCTTATTGTGGCATACTATTTCATTAGCAGTTGGACAATTATAATATTAAACATTTAACATTTCCAGATGTGGACACCATTTAAATACATACTTGTGGCACTACAAGTGACAGCATGCACTTGTATTGTATCTCCTGTTAAGTTAAGCTTTCTACAGACGGCCAATGTTATGTGTTTGCTAATCTCACCTATCCAAAGCAATGTGTTGATTCTGGCAATTTTCACATCAAGAATTTGCAAAATCAGTTTCGTACGTATGGCAACTTGTATTTTTAGAATGCCCAAAAGTAGGGACAATGACTTGTAGCATGTTAATTTTGATTAGATCACCGTACTGGCGATTTACTATCAATTTGCACATTCATACATACATCAGTGAGTTCAACCTCACCCGAGATAAATCACAGAGAAAGGCAAATCGCAGCTTTATAGTTTGCCCTGTAAAGTAGGCACCAGTCAAGCCGTAATAATATATGTAAACCTATTTCAAGGAGGTCAAAGCCTCCATGTACTTTTGGGTACCAGTGTCCATTCAGCAGCAAACAAAATGTAAAACGTTTTGCCACATTGTAGCTTAAAAGAAACACATATTTGCTTAATTGTGCCATCACAAGGATATTAATATATGAGTTTCATACTTTTACTCTGTGTAGCCTATGAGCAAAATCAACAGATGAGGGAGAAGTGGGTTGGCCGATACCTTTGTCAGTACTGTCATATTTTCAGTCTCATCTGGAATTGATCCAATGTCCTCACACATCACTTCCCACCAGATCCCACTCGCAAGCTATTGAATTATCAGAGTAGTCAGTCTCCTGTAGGATTGGCAAGTGAGCTTGGGAAGGGGGTGAGAAAAAGGGATCATGGTGCAAAGGGAAAGAATGGAAATCTACTAAACATACATATGTTTTACCACTATACTTGTGTACCAAGACAGCACTTGTGATTTAATCTGCTAGTTTGTTCTGGTCTGTGGGATCACACAGAGGTTGAAGTTGTGAGGTCCTGAGAGATCTTGCCCCATCACTGCTTTTAATGACAGGTATAATCCCTTCAAGTGCTTTGTTCCGGGAAGGTTATTCTTAAGCCGCTGTTATTTTTTGCATGAAGGCCTGCAAAGGCCAACAGCAGAGGATCCAATCTATCACTATACGACATCTGTGTATAGCACTACCCGCCTCTCACTATACAGCACCCACAGTATGTGGCTCTGAGGCCAAGTACAGGAAATTTCTAGCCTATAAGATTTGTACACACAAAAATTTGTAAGAAACTACCATGCTACACAGCACAAGACAGTGAGCAAAAACAGAGGCTAAGGCATAGTTAACTTAAACAAATAAAAAAAAAATTAAAAGCAGGGTGGGCAGAGCCAAGACAAGAGCAAGTGTGGCCGAGTGAATATTGGACCAGCAGTTACGGTGCTCCAGTATGAGAAACGTAGGCTCTAATAAAGAGGCAATTTCTCAGAAAGCATTTGAAGGATGTTCGGAAGATTCACAGATGTCTTGGCAAGAATGAGAGGTTCTATCTAGGACGGCTGCCAACCATCTCACTAGCTATCTCTGCATATATTCTCATAATTGTATTATAAACGTGTAGGTTATGCTGCAGTACCATGGCCTGTTTCTGCGTGCCCAAATCCAAGTATTGCCAATTCTCCCGACTGTAAAGTTCTATGTCACAGGAGGTAGCATTGCTCCTGGAGCAGAGGTGAGCAGTTCACAAATCAACATGGGGGGGAATTCCCTTTAAATATTTCGATATGTAATATTATTTATTTTATGGCTCACAACCAAGATGAGCTTTTAGAATGGACAGTGTTGAGGTCGCCATTAGCAGCCATCTTTCCCGTAAAGCTTTATGTGCTCACAGGTACTTGGATGCCCCCAGGTCTTAAGCTCAGTGCAGTAGAAGCTCATCAATGATGGCCGTGGTGCAGATGGAACTCAGGCGCTAGTCCAGATGGAAGCGGGCAGTCAGTGGCAGGCTGAGGTCAAGACTCCGTAGCAGACAGGCAAATCGGTATCCAAGCAGAGGTCAGGGCCACAAGCGAAACGGCTAAGTCCAATATTCAAGCAACAGATCATGGAAATAGATAAGGTCCAAAGTACAGACAATGGTCACAACAGAAGGTCAGCCAAAGTCAGGAGACAAACAGCAGACTGAATTTTATAACCGGCAGGGAGGCTAAGTCCTCCCTGCCTTAAATACAGAAAACAACCAATCAGTGCCTGGCCCACAAATGTGATATCAGGAAGTGTCCAATTAGATTAATTAGCCCGCAGGCTAGCTCACCACATGCGCCCGGCTGTTCAGTGTTGCCAGGACACGGCGCTGCTTAGAAAGCATCCCGACCATTGCCATGGTGATAAGGATGGCGGAAGCAGGAAGGGACGTCTCGGCTGTTACCATGACAGCCGGGACGCAGCTGGACGAGGGAAACCATGGCTCATAAGTATATTATATTTACAGCTCAACGTCTAAAACTGATAAGGTTAATACTAGTAAAGATGTACAGTCCCAGTTACTCGTGAAAGTAGGATAACAGTCAGTTAATTAAAAGACAGGAAACTTCTGCTGTTTTGTTCTTACAGTGAAGTAAGCTTAACGTACCAAGAAGACAGCAAAGGATGGTTTTGTATTGTCACAGCAATATCAAGACATGCAAATTATCCGTATTGCTCTAACCCATCACACAGCTATTGACTCATATTAGACATCCAACATGGCTGCTTTAAATTTTTACATTTAAAATGATATAAATTTGGATTCACAAATAGGAGGCACTAAACATATTGGTTTGTAAGAACATGAAGATTGTAACCCTTCTGCATTTTCTACACTGAAGTATAAGTTTCCTCAAATTGGGATTGAGCATAAAGTTCTAAGAGTCTGGTGAAGGCTTGTAATTACAATACAGGTATTCTAGAATCTGATACTGGATAAACTGTGTAATTCTTATTCCAGGAACATTGTTTTGCAGTCTCACTTTAAGCATTCAAGACAAATAAAAATATGTCATATGTATACATATTTTGTCAATATGTACAATATTATTTGCTAATGCAGCAAATGGAAAAAATAGGTTAATTTGTTTACTTTTGGACATTTGCTTAAACAATTGAGCCAACAGGCACACTAATCAAAAGCTTGGTAGAGAGAACTAGAAGTTCTATGGTTTTCAAATTAAGTTACTAATGTTTTATTAGCATTAGAGGTAGAGGTGAATCTGTGAAAACTAAATTGAAGAAAACCTTTATTACCAAATTTATGACAACCGTCATAAAAAGAGGATTAACTCAAATTGTTTTTTATATATAGTGCCAAGCCCATCTTCCTCCCCCAACCAAAAACAACACCAATCAAGTTTGTGATCTAATAAGCAGGGGATACGAAAATACAATGTAAGTAGAAGCACCAGGGGGTAAATGTATCAATGTCCGGATTCTTCAACTCCGGCGAGATCGGCATCTTCGGCGCTTAAATTTAAAGCGGCGCTGCCTTGTAAAGGGAAACCCTTTACAAGGCAGCGCCGTTTTAAATTTAAGCGCCGAAGACGCCGATCTCGCCGGAGTTGAAGAATCCGGACATTAATACATTTACCCCCAGGTCTTCAAATAATGTTATCAGTCAACTGGCTTTATAAAAAAAATTGCCCAATGTATTAAAAAAAAAAAAAAAGAAATTACATTGTATATAACAAGGATATTCATATATGTATGACCTTGAAGATTCAAATTAAAAATTATGTAATTGGATTGAAGCAAGAATGGGAGGGAAAAAAAGTCTTTATGAAGGGATACATTTAATAGGAAAATCAAAGATTGTTAGTGTTTTGCCATTTTATTGTTTATTAAAATAAATGTGTTTATGAACTTTATTTAATAACTGAATAATCAGGTATCATGCAAGATGTTTTTATTTTCACAAATATTTGCATGCACCCAATGACTAATAACTTCATGTAAAAAGTGCAGTTCACCTGTTTTTCTTATAGACTGTACAAAACCACCCAGTGTGCAAAGTGGTGAACGTACAGTAGTTACAAATGTTCCAGAAGCACCTTGCAGATATTTTAACAATTGATTTCCCACCTTACGAGTGGTTTCAACTAGAACGCCTAAAGAATCAATGGCCAGGAATTAGGTGAAGAAGTTTTTGTGAAAATATCTGTCATTTATTTGCACAATTTTGGGCTCCAATAGGCATTGTGGCTACCACTGTCAAAATTGCTTTACTTGTCTACATAAAACTTCTAGATCAACATTATTTAACCAGGTTTCCTATTTAGACACCTTTGAACATGCACCACAAAATTTGTTAATTTTTATTTTCCCATTTTGTTTGTAGTGTGGCAAAACTGTATTAATTTCATAAAAAGGGGGAAAACAAATGGGACATTTTTGCAAGCAAGTGATCGCGAGGGTTTTTTTTTTCCTCACTTATGTAGAAAAGTAAAGGGTTAAACAAAAAGCGCTTCTCATTTAATCGTTGTGGAACAATTTTATGGAAATAGTGTAGGCACTGTGTTTCACCTAGGATAATTCTCCCCCAAAACCCCTTGTCAGTGGGAAGGCATGATTAATCAAAATTGCTGGGGTCACAAGTTTGATTCTTAACCATGTGCAGATCTGAGTGGCATTTGTAGGTTCCATGTTTGCATGCATTTCCTCCCACACGCCAAAAATCATACTAGTAGGTTTATTGCCTGCCGACAAAAAATTAACATATGTATGTGTAAGGAAATTTAGACTGTAAGCTCCAATGGGGCAATGACTGATAATGGCAAATATTCAGTGTAGAGAGCTGCAGCAAAGATGTCACTAAGTGATTAGTTGCAATTCCTGGTTTAGCACATATATGGAATTTCACGTACTATTCCAGTCTTTTTTATTTTTTTAAAGTTTGTCTTAATGTGGTTTGTTATTGTTGATAGACCGGGAAACCTCACAAAGCATACCCAATGAACAACACCTTCCATCCACTCTTTAATATAAGTTTTTAAATGTGGGTTTGATGATCAGACATGTCATTACTGCTGCTGTAAAAATAAAAAAAATGCCTTTTTGTTTAAAAGGACATACTTAGATGGGGCACTCAAGGATTTTTGACATTTGGAAGTATATGTAATGTGATACAATGAGAGATATCCTTGGACAATATTTGATACTAAATGCGAAAGTATTAGTCATATGAAATTAACTGTCAAATGTTCAGTTTCTATTAATGAGTCATATTATGACTTAATGTAGTTAAAATGCAAGTTGAGTGTGGTCAATGCAGGAACACAAATTGTAGAATGTTGCAGGTTTAGAGACATTTATAAAAAAAAAATGAAGATACATTGCAAGAGATCTGTTATGGTAAGAAAACCCCACAGCACTAAACATTTAAACAAACAATCAGTAGCTGTATGAATGCCAGCCATTTTTGCTCACTAAATTGCAGTCGTGTGGGTTTTTTTTTCTTATATATAAATGTACCCTAATACCAACACCCTAGTACAGTAGCTGCTGTTTTACATGTAATTCATTAAGGTGCATTCTACTCCAATGCATGTGTGCCTTCTGAAAATTATCAGGTCTATTTAACATAGTTTAAATTCAAATACACAAACCTGGTGACTGACAAATAACATAAACATGAGTATGTGTAATATATATCTCAATCTATCTATATGAAAAGGTCTGCAGCACATGGGATCCTGCAAGTGTACAATATGTACACAGGTTACATGCAAACACTAGGAGGGTGAAGTCTTGAAATGTTCATAATATCCCAAAAATATATTTGGGGGTGTGAGGGGGATGATTTATCCCCTAGTACAAGTAGTAAAGAGTACACTTTTGTAGTATATGCCAGGGGCTCCCCAACAGTGCAGGTTTTCCAGATCACATGTGACATAATTAGGACCACCTGTGGATCTATAACAATGTGTCAGTCAGTAATGACTACACCTGTGCTCCAGCAAGGAGATATGGAAATCCTGCACTGTTAGGGAGCCTTGAGGACTGGGTTTGGGAAACCCTGGTATATGCCCATTCCAGTCTGAAGTGGATAACCAAACACCTGCTGACCAATAATTCAGTTTTAACACATACGCCAAGCCCACAGGGCTCTGACAGGTCTGGCTACATCTACCCAGCTGCCTCAGGAATTATAGGTAACATTTCCAAAACCTAAAATTGAAAATACTCATGGTAAAGATGGTGTCCGCTGCTCTCAAGTTTGCACATTAAATCAACATTCTCTCTCATTAATGATAATTGCATGAACTAGTCTTCAAAGATCAATGAAATATTTGACTCTCAAAAGAACACATTTAGCTTAAAAACAAACTAAATTATTACTTAATTTGGCATCTACTACAATAGTTACACCTTTAATGTATCTGGTGTGTACTATAACAAGTTACATGATATATTACTTTGTAAAGAGCCATTTGGAAAACTATTATGGTTGACACATTATAGACCAATGAAGCTTCAGTGATAGGAACCCACAGATCTTGTCCTAGTAGCATTATACAGGGGGTCCAGACAACATCTCTCCTGCCACTAAAACCCTTCAGATTCAGCATTTCTCAGGACTTGAGACTAGTGTAGGCTGCAACATATCTTTACCTTCTACACTAACAGCGCTACCCACACATGGCTCCTTAAACTCCTATAGGTGATTTCTAGGAGGTCGTCTGAGGGGCATGTCTATAGACTTTTGGCTCTCAAGTCTGATTGGCTGTACACACCAGTGGTATAAGTCTGTTCCTTCCCTATAATAGCATCACACTGTATGAAACAAATTAAAGTGTCTCACAGAACTGCAACCAGCACAGCAATGGGGGATTCTTCCTCCTACATGAGTAGGGGACATCAAGACAATAAGACAGGCAAACCCCTGGTGCTTTTTAATCTCTGCTGCTTCCTGTGCCAATGTTTAAGCCTCTTGCTGGCAACATTGAAAAAGGTGGATTTCCTTATTTTATTTGTAATTTAACCAAAAATGTAGTTTATTTTTTATTATGTAATATTTGTCCAGATTCTACATACTGTTCCTACAGTATAAAATGGACAAATAAGACTATTTTATCTTCACTGATAAAAAAAAAAAAAAGGAATTGAAGCTTGTTCAGCACTAGAAGATAAGTGTAATACTTGTTAGACAGTGTTAACTTTGAGGTTAGAGCACTGGCAAAACTAGTATGGTAGTCACTTTATACCTGCACAAAGTAGTAGATAGAGTAGTTGTGTTTAGTTTATTAAACTCATAGCAAATACTAAGTTAAATAAACTTCCTGCAATTTATTGTACATAAAATACATTGGACTGCCTTGTAATATCAAAAGGAAGTTAAACCTTCAAATAAGAATTATGAATGGCAAGTGGAGTGAATGTATCCTATAAGTGAACATTTGTACAAGGAAGAATATACACATTTGTTTGCAAACAGTTGCCAACAAGCACCTGCTGACCAATGATTACAGGTGAGCAGGACATGTTATGCATTTAATTCCATTTTAGCCAACAATTGTTGGTTTGTGCTTGAGTGACTTTCTATAGTCGATTATCCTGCACTGGAAAGTACTGAACTTCAGCAGTATGACAAGATACTACTTACAATATCAGCTGATTAGCAAGTTAATTATACATTTGGCTACTCTGTCCTAAAATTTAAGGAGGAATAAATAAAACCCCACTAAAATGTGTTGTGTATAATCAGTTTAAATGGCAACACTTATGACCCCCCCTTAACATGGCTGGGTAAAAATTTACTCCCACCTGCTCCACGTCAATCCTTACATCAAAAAGATTCCAGGTGGATGAGTCACTGATCTACATGAACTAGTCTTACATTGTTCCTGCAAGGACAAATAGGGCTGTTTATATTAAATACATTTTTATTTAAAGAAAAACAAAAAACAAAACCAAACATGAGGTACTGTTTAATGATCAGATGACAGGGAACCTAATTAAGCAGTTTCCACAAAAGTGGGTGTTGTTCCAGCCTGGTACCAGCAGAGTTATAAATGTGTTAACTGCCCCACACCTTGTCAATTCAGGATGTAAATTAGCCATTAGCAGCGAAAAAGCAATAGAAAGTTATAGTAAGACTGACAGTTGCATATTGGACAGTGAAAATAGTCTTACAGAGCACTGTGTAAAAGTTTCACATGCGCTCTGTTCTATATGATCCTAATATACTACACAGGAGAAAATATATAGACACCACATGTTAAATGGAAGCTTTATTTAAACACAGTTATACACAGACAATTAGCAATGAATGAATTATACAGAAAGGGAAGCAATGGTGTTACTTCATTTGATTGAAAGAGCCTCTGAAGAGTTTTACCAGTTATTGCCAGGTACAAAAGTTAGCAAATACCTCACTCTGAAAAAGCCAAATCATACGACTATCTCCTACAAAATGGTCTTACTACATTTCAATACATGACAGTTGAGAACAAGGTTTCTACCATGCACCTGTAAAACATAACAGGCATAGGAAAGGGGACACAGAAATGGGGTGGGAATTATTCTTTACCTGCCTGAAGAGTTGTTTTTACAAAACATGGATCAGATCACTAGACTAGTAAAGCAAAAACCTTATACTGCAATATGGCACCAATTTGATTGCATGTAAATTACATTGAGAAAGCAAAACAGGCGACCGGTCCTTGAAAAACGCACGATAGTGACAAATAGACTTAGAATGTGAATTCTAGCAGCATTTACATAAGTCCTAGAAAAGTTCGGCGGTTTACAGATGGATACCGTGCAATTTTTCTCCTACCAAACTAAATAAAATTGCATCGTGATCCACCCGACAACAGCAAAACAGTGAAAAACATTATGACAAGTCCAGTTGACAGTCCTTTTTCTTCCACAGGCCGGGACAAGTGCAATACTTTTACCACAGACACAAGTAATGCAACAAATCCCCACCCATGGAGGAGCCAGAGGATCTCATAACGCTGCTTCCGGTAGGGCATCCACAGCTGCAAGTTACCACCACTGTCAGTTTTGCATGGATTTGCACAGCAAAATTAATAAGCTGGTGCAAACCAGCCAAACTAACTGTAACAGAAACATTAGAGGCCCCATTCCATAGCGCACATCTCCGGCAGTACTGTAAGTGCCCATATTACAGTAGAAACTGTACAAAAACTACCTGCACTATGAGCACTTTGGCACAGCCTGGACAGATCATTGAACAGAGGGAGTCATACTTGATGAGTGGAGTTTTTATACATTGGGAGATTCATATGCAAACACCTTGTGCCAAAAGGAGCATTTAGAGCAGTAGATTCTAAGCTATACCACTAACTGCACTAGATGCACCTTAACACAAGGTGGCTGAGGGACCACACAGGTATCTGGCAGAAATTGAATATATATTGCCATGGCAATGCTGGAAGTACTTAGAGTGCAGTAGGTACCAATTGCTACCTGCACTATAAGCACTTTTGCACAGCCTTGACTGATTGCAAAATGTACATCAGTTGTAGAAGCAGCACTCAAATACCTAAAAAATGAATAGAAAAACCAAAACAAGTCAAAGTGAATCTCACCAAGAATAAACAAATTAAGCTTATATTGATAGTACAATAAAAAAAAAAAGCCCCAATACCAATTTGAAACACAACTATGCCTAAATAAACTTTACAAAATGTCAGCAATATTGTGTTGAAAAGATCATTCTCCAAATAAAACCATTTTTATCTGAATCTTTAGTAAACCATTTTATTAGGCTTCACATTCTACTCCTTCATAGCTTAGAATATATCCTACAATAAATATGGCACATGGAGGCTGACTAGTAGTGAGCCACAACCCAAAGTACTATTTTGTTTGTATTGTTAGGCAGTTAATAAACCAGTGAAGCATTGCTAATATAAGAGCACGCATACTACTACATACTCCTAGATCTGACTGGTATTAAACTTGCTCCTGCGTGGAGTACAGAAGAGTAGAAAGCAGATCTGTACCCCCAGTAGTGCCATGCTCTCGGGACACAATGGTCATTAACCTACTACATCTCAGCAAGGAGTACCGTCCATGCACTGCAGGCTGCAGCATGCGATCATCCTCCACTGGGCATTACCTGAGGCCGCAGCAGTCTCCCGCTCCTCTGATCACCGGGACTCCACACCATGCGTCCCAGTCCCTCGTGCTGAGATTAAAGAGGGGGGGAAAGGGGCATTATGGGAAATGAAGTCCCAGCTATTCAAATGCCACAAAAACGCGCCAAGCCTTAACCCCTGCAGCGCCGGATCACTATGCAAGCTATGTACTAACATGCACCCTCCCCTTCCACCCCCACCAGCATCCTGCACCCATCCGTGCACGTGAAGGCAGCGTGCAGAGCCCCCAGTGGGGCATTTAAATGGCCGATGCACGCCTCTAGCACACGCTCACTTCCACACATTGTTGCGAAATAAACAGGTGCCCATTGTCCTGCCCGGGCTACCGAGCACACTGTGGGGCTCACCCTAGTTGTACAACACCACGACCCAGGGAGAAGTTGTGATTAGATGCCGCACTAAGACCAAGCAGCTCCCCGGCCTGGAAGGGGTTAACAGACCGCATGGCATTCCCCAAGCAAACAAATAAATTTTTTTAAAGGACTACAAATCCCATGGTGCAGCCCGGGATGAAGGCACAGACGCCATGGGTGCAAACACCGAACTCTCCTGTAAGGCCTGGAACAGTGATCGATACCCCCCTGCCCCATACACTATAGCCCCGATGCCATGTGCTCCAAATCTACCCCGAGATCAGCCCTTACCTCCAGCCTAGGGCTCTATGTGTGAGCAAACATGGACCATGCGGGGCTCCAGCGCGATCCCCCAGCCAGAAAGTGCACACACAAAAAAAAGCAAAACAAGTCCAGGCCACAGACAAAGACATGCGCCCCCTCCTCCCTGCCCTCCGCACACACAAACAAGAGAAGTGCACGATACATTATACACATAATACACACGGCTGCAGCCCGGGCAATCTCTGCTGCGCAGTGACTGCAAATCACATCACACAGAGCTCACGACTCCATCATCACCCCGTGCAGCATGGAGAGGAGTCGGCGTGTTTGTTACTGCAGCTATGGGCGCCATGTGAGTTACAAAGTGCTACAGTCCCCGCTGCACTGATGGGATGTAGTGCGAGAAGCAGAGACTGGTGCAGACCCCCGCTGTGTGCACAGGGGTCACTCCTACAGGTGGGCTCCTGTACCCACAGCAGGGTCACTCCTGCACCCAGCGCATCACCTGCTTTTGCAAAGTACGTAGTAAGGGGCCAGCACCCAGCCACAGAGGGGGTGGGGGGACACCGGAGCACGCACAGACCCGGGAACACCACAAACATAAACAACATTACCTTATGGCTGGAGCACAAACCTGCAGGAAAAGGGGGTTTTACGAAAGTGGCGCGAAGACCATATCATGTGATCCGACCCCAGGGCGGCTCCTCCACTTTACCAACCAGCAGAAAAGCAGAGCCAGGGGGGGGAGAGTATATCCGCTCACACAATTAGCATAATTAATGATGTCCTGCAGCTGGAAGATAAGGCTGGGACTGGGGAGGGGGAATCCATTAATGGCAATTATTTACAATAAATAAATAGAACCAAGTGTCTTGTAATCATGAGATAAACACAACTTAACACATCATTAAATCAATGCAATTATATTCATCATGGTGTGATGACTTGTACACACTTAGGATTTTGTGTACATTACAGTGTGAGCCCTCTCTTGAGAAACTATTGCATGAAATCTAAATCTGATCAGAGGTTATTTGGGGTCAGAAACTATTTTTTTGATGCCTCTCATTTTGTTTTGTGCTTGAGAAACGAAATAGGAATTTACATTTTTTTTTAAATACTTTTCCTGCAAAGAAGATTCCTTAGGATAGACAAACTTTATGATCTATCCAGCAGAAAGAGTAAATATCAGCATCCCTTCTGACTATTTAAATGTATGTATAGTCTGTGAACAGGCACACATTTCTTATTACACTCTACAATTATAAATCAGATTTTGTATTTACTATTTGGGCTTCATGTTACTAATCTCCAATAAAATCCACCAGCATTGCTGGGAAGAAAGGATCAGAACTGACCAGAAGTTGTGCTAATCTCTACATTTTAACATACAACTCAATTGCACAAACTTGCATGGTGACTTGCATAGCAGTTACAGTTTATTGATTGGTGGGGATTTTCCACCCTTTGCATATATTTTTCTTATTTAAGACTGCTGGATAACAAAATAACTATATATTTTCTTCTTCTCCAGTGTTGGGGTGGAAGAGGGGGGCAGGGAAACGTGAAGAACAAAGCATTTCCTCAAGAGTAAAACGTGCTCTGAATGAATTATTAACAGCCTGGAATGGACCACGTGATGTGCCCATACTTTAAAGAGGTGGTCATGCTGAGGGTAAAAGCCGATGACCCTTAAACTCCTGTTGTGTTTAGTACATCCCTTCCCCCCCAGCTCCACTGCTTGCCACACACACTAGTACAAAACACCAGGCACAATATGGTGGGTGCGAATTCAAAATCATAAAGGAAACAACTTTTGCAACTTGATTAAAACAAGACACTTGCAAACAAGGATCTAACCTTTGCAACACAAGGGTTATAGGAAGAGTTTATGGCAGGTTTCTCTCCACATTCTTGCTTCCTTTCACTTACATAATGCTGAATGCATTTGCAGATTGTTTTATGTCCTGTAAAACAGAGGGAATACTTGAGAATAAATACATTGAAATATATATAATTTTATGCAGGGCATAATAATATAGGGAGAGGACACTTATACACTGTGAGTAAATTGGATTAATTATATGCTGGTGACTTCTCTAGTATGGTATCTACAATAAATTTAATTTTGATGAAATTTGGTAAGATGTAAGTAATGTTCACAAGTTTAATGTAACTAATAAAACAATTCTACTGCAATATAATAAAGTAATATTAGAAGCACTTACCTTTCCTTTGTTAATTGATACCCATAAGAAGCATTACACACTGTTACAGGAAGGGCTGAATCAATATTCATCGTTTTATCAAAGAAAACAAAAAAGTAATTCTCTTAAAATAGACACTGTCATTTAGACATGATCTTTGCTATCATGCCCTAAATCATCATTCAATTTTACTTTTGACTATAGTTATGTTGTAAAAAATAAAATTGAAACCATGTGTACCTAATTTTGAGATATGTTTCATTTAACACTTTTGTTTCTTTCTGAACAATTCCTTTTCAAAAATTTCAAATGATCGTAATTTCATATTTTTGGAGAGACATACAGGACAATAAAGGTGGAGATGAATGTATTATGTGTTTGTGAGGCCTCAAGAAACATGATGGTAAAATCAAAGGGGTTTTGCATCTCTACTATTAAAGAGAATTTCAGTGCAGCACTGCAGATATTAAAAATCTAAACCAAAACAAATTATGTCCATGTCTACGATTTTATTTAGTACAGTTGTGACATTTATAGACTAAGTTGTGTTCAGTTTGTACTGCAGACAACTGTAATATCATTTTTCCTGATTATTAATACTAAGCATATTCCAAAGAGTTGTACAAGGTAGGATATATCCTTAAATACAATAAATGAAGCTAGAAGGTGTTATGTTAAAGCTTAGTTTAGAAGAATTAGAAAAAAGTTATTTTCCAGGTATTTTTTAGGTGAATACATTTACTGTAAGTTTTAATGTAAGTTGTTTAAAAAATGTTTATTTTCATATAGTTCTCTCTGTACACCATAATTACATGTTTCCTTTGATAATATCAAATGTATAGAATGATAGTTATTCCCAGATTACCCATTAAACTGTTTATTCTACAACATTTTTATGTAATCCTAAACAATAATTGCATTATAAGCCTTGAAACTGTGTAATATATACTAATGTTTAAAGATCATTTTAAGTAGGTTATATTTGTGATGTAGTTTCTATAGATGTAAATTTCTATAAAGTCTTCACTTTGACATGTACTGTTGAAATATGTGTTGATTTATTGAGAAGCTGCAGCTATAATTTCTGTAACTTTTCTCCCACAGTCTCCATAGTCTGGCACTTTTCTCTCTGCTGCTAACAATTGTTTACTGTAATACTGCTGCTACATTTTGTCTGAGCCAGGCTAATTGAATGAATGTAACAAGGGGTACTAAGTGAGACATAACTGTCTTGAAAGACTCTTGTAGAGGCACAGTGGACCTACACACAAATGGATTCCAAGTTACACAAGAAAACAACTTTCTTGAAATTGTATTTTTGTATCATTAATTATAGGAAATTAAAATGTGTCTAAAACATTTGTCAAAACATACAGAAACAAATAATAATAGTATAAACTCACTTGTAAAGCTCTCTTTATCAGCAATACTCCCGGATATTTATCTAGAAATATTGCAACAGCCATTCATATTGTTATATTGTATTATGCATCATGGAAAATATTATGGGTATACAGCAATATACTTCATAGGATACATGTTATGTAGTTTGAAATATTATTGTTTTTATTCATTAAAATGTTTCTAAACATTTTAATTTTTAACTTATAACTATTTGTTATTAATATGACATGATGATTTTACACACATTTAACAATTAGAAATAAAAGCAACTAATCTACCATATAAAATAGTGTACAAAAAAAATCTGCAGAATTATACGATATATACTAAAAATAAATTAGATAGATATATAATATACATTTATCACCGTGTTTCTGAATTATTTCTTTAATTGTAGAAGTATCTTTAAGCTGCGTTTTGTCCCTGTATGTAAACATGGTATTTCATGTCCAAATGTTGAAAATAATGAGAAAAATTTGTTCAATACTACACATATTATTACAAATTTGTTCTTGGCTCGTGCAATACTGATTTGTGGTCTAAAAAGACAGACATTTACATTTGAATGATAAATGTAAAGAAGGAAGGAAGCCACTACAGGTTTTTAGGATGTAACCAGAGAAAAGACAGTGCTGTAAATTCACTGAAAATATAGTTATAGTAACAGTTCTGCATGAAACATCTATTTTCCTCACAAAACAATTAATGATCAGAATTATCCTAATTATGTCTGTATAAATGTTTCATTGATTTTCATTTTATAAAGTCCCAGGATGGGAAAGTCTTTTAATTTCATAAATATATGCCACTCTATTGAAATATATTAGTAATAATCATGAAGTTAATAGGAACCAACAATATAAATTGCCTGTAAAAAGAAATGTCCATTCAAAAGGTGCAGAAGAACAATTATGATGTCAACAACAACAACAACAACAGAGTATTCCACAATAGAATATCACACAATACTGTCAAGCCAATGAAAACATAGACATACTGCGGAATTAGTGGCTCTATATAAATAGATGATGATGATGATGATGATGATGGACAACAATGTACACAAATACAGAGGAAAATTTAACTAGCAGCAGCTATTTATATAGCACCACTAATTCCATAGCGCTGTACTGAGAACTCACATCAATCCCTGCCCCATTGGAGCTTACAGTCTAAATTCCCTAACATACAGAGAAAGAGATAGACTAGGGTCAATTTGATAGCAGCCAATTAACCTACTAAATGATGATGATGAGCTATCTATGCAATTAGCACTGTAATGAGCATTGTGATGATGACAAGATGCTCCCTAGGAGGCTGGTCTATGCCATATAAGGTGCAAAGTTGTCATACATTTAAATCTACATAGACACAATAAAGTAATATA
This sequence comes from Mixophyes fleayi, assembly GCF_038048845.1. NCBI lineage: Eukaryota > Metazoa > Chordata > Amphibia > Anura > Limnodynastidae > Mixophyes > Mixophyes fleayi. The sequence continues at coordinate 35,402,785 of NC_134410.1, forward strand.
ATTATCTTGCCAATTGTTTACAAAATATGAAATGACCAAAAACAGATTAGTTTAGCAATAATTGAAATACCCCATACACTGGCAGCAAAATGGATAGTAGAAATATCCTATACACCGGTAATTAACAAATTATACTTATCAAAGATGTCGGGATTCTGGCGACCCTGAGCTAATAAGACAGGGTGTCCTCATCAACAGCAATGGTGATTGCATTGTGGTCAGTAATGGCGGTTGTTCAGTGAACGTGTTATAACACACAAGGAAAGTTACATTAACATTTTCTGCAGCAGGTACTTTTCCAAATGATATGGTTCATAAGGTGTCCCTCACATACGGTGGTCGAGGATGACTGTATACTGAGACCATCAACAGATGACCTGCAGATTTCTAGCAGGTCAAAATCCTCTCAATCCTATTACTCAACGGTAACTCTCGCTCAAGTGGTGCCGTTCTGGCCCAATTTCATAAAACAAGGCTAGTTTGGTTGTCTGAATGTTACTGAGTGTGGCCACCGAAAAGGCACTTTAGCCATATGTTTTTAACTTTCCTTTTATATTTATGTAATGAAAATATTTCAAGACCACTGTATAGTAATATTCCTAATACAGGAGTTTACCTATCTTCTATTAATGTTTGAAAGTCTACTTGTAGAGGTCACCATTGAGGAGACTGTGTCTAAAGGTCGTTTACAAACCACAAAACAGAGGTAGACTTCCTTTTCAGGTCTAGTCATCTCTGTAAAAATAAAAACACCTCTTTTGATAATCTTGGCAGCGCAGTGGCACAGTGGTTAGTATTGTTGCCTCGTAGCACTGTGGTCATGAGTTAGATTCCAACTGTGTGGAGTATGTATGTTCTCCTTGTGCTCCAGTTTTCTCCCACAGTCCACAAACAGTAACTCGTCAATCCGGACGATAAACTACTGATTGGCCCATACCACAGTACAACAGTGATCAAGTGAAAATCATTAAGGCTTGTCGGTATCAAAATTCATGCCCAAAGTATCCTGTAGTATTGCCACTCTACAGAATAAAACAGTAGGTGATGTCCGTCTACTTACAGAGCTCACCACAGGATGTGGGTATTAGCTGCAAAGGGTAGGCATGAAATAGTGGTAGCGATGAGCTGTGAATATACTGTATATTGTAGAAATAAGGCTGTTTGTGTTTGGCATGTGGCTATATCTGGTGGGCATGCGTCTGATATGAATAACGAATGATATTTCCTTTTCTGCAGGATTTGGAGTTAAGATGCGTTGTGCTGCTATAAACATTGTAGCTCTCTGCCTGTGTGTATTTCTTGCCCCTTCAATGAATCTTTGAGGAATGAGTGCAGTGGGTGCTTTGACTATGGTTAGATGCACCTACAAGGCGTAATTAGCCTTTAAATACCTTTTACTTCTGAAAAACCTGAAATAATTGCATATACGTTTGTGAATGTTCCAATGATTTCATTCACGTATATCAACTTACATTTTTTTTCTACTCATAGAATTACAGATACACATATAAAACAACTCAGTAAATTCAAAATGAAATCACAAGAAAAAACAATCGTCACACAAAGAGGTGAAGATCATTGTTGATAGGGGATGTGGTACTTTCTGTCTCAGTCCCCAGTGGTCTAGGGGTCAAAAGTGTGGCGCTGCCGGGTCCCTTCCAGTTTGACCTAATGCGCATGTGCAGAGGTCTATTCTGCAGTTCTTGGCTCTCTGTATTAGCAGCATGTGACTGTACCTACTGTAATAATGGAGCCGCATGGATATGTAGCGTATAGTGCCCCAGTGTCTGCCTTATACCTAATAGATGTACTACATGGCTGTGTGGTGCTCACTGAGACTACATATATCTAATATACATGCTGCGGCAAGATTGATTTTCCATGCAAATCGTTATTCCTCTGCTGAATCACTCTGTATGTCTCTACACTGGTTGCCTGTTTTCTACCGAATCCAATATAAAATACTTTTACTAACCTACAAGGCCATCAACAAAGCTGCACCAACATACATCTCCTCTCTTGTCTCAAAATATCTCCCAACTCGGCAACTCCATTATGCACAAGATCTGCTTCTCTCATCCACACTCATTACATCCTCCCATTCCCGGTTACAGGACTTTTATCGGGCTGCACCCACTCTATGAAATTCATTCCCTCGCACAATAAGACTCTTCTCTGGTCTACAAACTTTCAAGCGTTCTCTGAAAACCCACCTCTTCAGACAAGCTTATAATATTCTTCAACCACCCTCTTAACCTCAGTACATTACCCTATTACCACCCGTTACACAATTTCACACAAGACAACTACCCCCTGACCAATACTGTTGTGTGACAGGATCATTTAGCTTATGAGTCACTTTTACCTTTGCAGTTTGGCTGGGCCGAAATGCAAAATGTAGACTTAACCTCATGTGTCAAACTCCCATTGTCCCATAGATTGTAAGCAAAACAAAAAGAAAATTGTCAGCGCTTATCCTTTAAACTGCATATCTGTGTGTCTAGCAAAATGAAAACAGGGAACCCTGGGAATTATTAATGGAGAGGAAGGCTTGTAAATCCCAAAGTTGTTAATACACATGCTTGCATCCAAATTGCACATGGTCAGGGACTTTCTATGTATTCATTGTGTGTTGGCAGTAAAATGCATGTCTTTATATCTAATATATAAATGTCTAGTGGCGTGTGTTAGTCTGTCTGTGTGTGTGGAAAAAATAAAACCAAGCTGCAGCGCCACCTGCTGGGCGGAGTTATACACTGACCTACTAAATTCTTAGTGTGTGTGGAAAAAAAAATTCAGAAAGGGCTGAAATTTGGTATACTAAGATGTTTTTAATTTGTTAATTTTATTTTTTTAATTGTTAAAAGTGTTTATAAAGATTAAAAAAAATATATATATATATTTCTTGAAGGAGAAGTGACAGTTGGGAGTGGTTGGTGGTTGCCGGGGGTGACAGTGGGGAGTGGTTGGTGGTTGAGGCCTGGGCTATGGCCCAAATGCATGACAAGAACCTTTTTAACACCTTAAGTAGCTTGATTTGACTAGAATGCATGAGTATCATGCACGGGTTAACTTGTGTGTATATATATATATATATTTATATATATATATATATATATATATATATATATAAAGTACCAATTCACGCTAACTCAAAGGTGCAATTTTCAGGCAATCTTGTGCAACAAAAAAGTCCTGCGCTCTCCAAAGCTATTGTGGGATCTGAATTACCTAAAATACTGGTTACTTAATGATACCAAATTACCCATTTCACAATATCATCATCATCATTTATTTATATAGCGCCACTGATTCCGCAGCGCTGTACAGAGAACTCACATCAGTCAGTGCCCCCATTAGAGATTACAGTCTAAATTCCCTAACATACACACACACACTCACAGACAGAGAGAGAGAGACTAGGGTACATTTTTGATAGCAGCCAATTAACCTACTAGTATGTTTTTGAAGTGTGGGAGGAACCCATGCAAACACGGAGAGAACATACAAACTCCACACAGATAAGGTCATGGGAATTGAACTCATGACCTCAGCGCTGTGAGGCAGAAGTGCTAACCACTTAGCCACCGGTCCTTGCTGCCCCAATATAAAAAAATGTACTGTAAAATACCTCAGCAGTGCTGCAAAGGCTGTGATACTGGTTCACTGGAGATCTCCTAAAGTCCCTTCTATCAAAGAATGGTTTGAACGCCTGGACATTTACATGCTAATGGACTATATCATTTACTCCTCGGCAGACAAATACAGAGTATATTACTTACTTTAGTTTGAGTGGATGGAATTCAAAGATACTACATTGTATGCCCAATGGAATAAATGAAGCTCCAACTCTTCCACCCCCACCTTCCCTTTTCCCTTCTTTTTTCCCAGTCTTCCTTCTGTCCCTTATCCAATAGAGTAGTTAAACAATTGTACATCTCTAGGGTGCTCGTTCATATTCCACAGGGTTCTGCGAGCGGAACTTACTGCTTATCTTCTAAGTTCAATGAACGACCCGCCTAATGGGTGTTGTAATCCTTTTTGAATGTTGTTATTTAACAAACAGCTAACAATATTGTTTAATCGTGTTTATACTGTTATATGCAAATGCTGTTCTATTTTCAATAAAAACAGATAATATACCTCTGTTCACCTTTCCTCCTCTGTCCCTTCCCCTTCCTTCCCCCGTACCTCCCAAAAAAAGAAAAAATCATGGCAGTTTGTTCTATTCATTAGATATGTACAATGGTACAAGATGCACCTTAGGAATTGGGAAACATTTTATATCTCATTGTTCATTTTGCAGACCTTTAACTCCCTCTTGGAATGTACTTGGATGTGAAAAATATATTTATATCTTTTCTGTTGTTCTTCTGCATTTTTTATTTTTCTTACCTGAAGTCTTTACATTTTTGTAATCCTGGTACTTGGATACTATGTATGACCTGTACTGTTGTGCTTTATACACATCTGCTGTTATAAATAAAGTTTTTTTTTAAAAAAACAGATAATATAAAAAAAATCCTGGGTCTCTCCGCAACCTAAAGATTGCATTTCTAAATGATCAGTCTCTACACCTTTCTGATCATTTATATATCTTATCCTACAAAATGAAATATCATTTTTGGGGTTCATGTAATGCCCATTCTTCCACCATGTTGTGCCAATTAATAGGAATGTTTGCTTATTTCATAGCAGCAGCCCATCTTGTTACAGATATGTTTAGTGGTTATAAAAAGTATACACAACCTTATTGAAATTGCAGTTGTTTGTGATGTAAAGCCTGAGATCATTTCAGAACATTCTACACCTTTAATGTAAAAAGTACAACAAAAAAAAGTGTTAGGAAAAATAAGTGAAAATAAGTGTGCACATAAAGAGGCCATAGCTGTATGTTCAATAGTAATTATCATATGTTCAAAATTAGCATTCAAAATTATGTTCAAAGGTAATTAGCATACACCTGGCAGCACTGAAAGTGCGATTAACCGAAATAAAGATCATCTGTTCCTGTAGCATTACCTTGCTGTTTTCTTGGTTGCATCCTACTGAGATAGTCATGGTCCGCAAGAAGCTTTCAAAACATGTGTCATGTCTGAGGATCTGTCTGTACCCAGACTGGGTGGTGTCTCCGGTGTTAGGCTAGTGACTAGATACACAAAGCTGGGTGGTCTGATTATGTTCCTTTGCATGTAAATGAAAAGACTGGTACATGTAGTGATAGACTAGCAGAGGAGACCGGGGGCGGGCTGGACCGGGGGGGCAGCGGGCTCCCGGGCCGCTCAGTCTAGCGGCTGTTTGGGCCGTCCGTGGATGCAATTTTTTTTTTTATATTACAGGTGGCTCATCGCGTGTCAAGTGATGCGGCCGCCTGTGCGCCTCCCAGGCTGATACCTCCCAGCCCGCGCCTGGAGGACACCAGGCTAGAACTGGATTGCTGAATCTGACTGGAACCAGAATGCTGGAACTGGAACGGAACGGAACCGGAATGCTGGAACCAGAACGCAGACTGCACTGTCTGAGCTGGAACAATAGAAAAGTCTGCAGACTGCTGGCAACCAGGCTGACGTTTGAAAATACATTGTTGCACTGGCACCAGGCAAGAGCTCCAGGAAGTCCTTTTATACTAATTGATGTTTCCTGATTGGAGACTGCGGTCAGCTGGGCTGAAGCAGCACTCTGAGTTGCTGAGATGGATCAGGTGACTAGATCCAAGATGGCTGCTCCAAGGAACTGGTTTTGGAGGGAAACCTGGAGTGGAGACTGCTATCCCCTGATTGGCTGAGAGAAATCATGCGACTGAATCCAAGATGGCAGCGCCCATACACTAATTCTGGAGGGATCTCTGAGGTGGAGACAGACTGGGCAGCATCTTGCATAAATATCTGAAACCAGCAGAGCCTGAGGACCGCAGGGACAGCTGTGAAAGACAGCGGAGAGGTAAGTGACAGGACCTGAGAGCCTGGTGTATGACAAGATGAATGGGATCTCATTGTTGAAAGGTACCAATCAGGCGAAGATATAAAATAATTTCAAAGGCATTATATGTACCATGGAGCACTGTGAAGACTATCATCATTATGATCATCAGTTTTTTTTTATATGACGTCACAGAAGCTGCAGCGCCCCACAATCAATAAAAAACAAACTGAAGAATTACAGGTAAACAAGGGACAAGAGAAACAATATAATCAATACAAGAAACTATAGAGAAAGCAAATACATAAGAAGATACAACTAGTACAAAAGTCCTATAGATTGTAAGCTTGCGAGCAAGGCCCTCTGAACCCCCTGTATATATTACCCAGTATTGTTTTATTAATGTTTGTTCCCAATTATAAAATGCTACGGAATCTGCTGGCACTATATAAATAAATAATGATGAAAGGAAACATGACAAAAAAGATGAGGACATAGGAGGTAGATAGGGCCAAACTTGTGAGAGTTAACATTAGGAGGGTTAGAGTAGTAAACGGAGATGATAGAGGTGGAGTAATATGGGCAGGTGGAGCATGATGAAGGAATTGTTTTAGGATTGGGCTAGGTAAGCAAGTGTGAAAATGTGAGTTTTAAGGGAGAGTTTGAAACATATGAGGTTGGCGGCGAGTTTGATTAAGTAGGGCAGGGAGTTCTAAATGTTGGGTGCAGCGCGGACAAAGTCCTGAAGGCGGCAGTGTAAGGGTGGTAATAGATGATGAGGAGAGGCAAAGGTCATTGGCAGAATGTTTTGGGCAGGGGGAGTATTTCTTGACAAGGTTGGAGATGTAGGTAGGGTAGGCATTAAAGATTGCTTTATATGTGAGGGTAAGCAACTTCAATTGTACTTTGTAGGAATGGGGGAGCAAATGGAGGGTTTTGCAGAGAGGCATAGCAGAAAGGGAACATCAGGAGAGGAAGATTAGTTGCAACCCCGCATTCAGCACAGATTTCAGGGGAAACAGACATTTGTCAGGCAAGCCAGAGTGGAGAAGATTACAACTATCATCAATAAGTGGAGAATTTCACCTTCCATTTTGATGAAGATCCAAAGCACACATCCAAGTAAAGCAAGGAATGGCTTCAGAAATGGAAGATCAAAGTGTTGTAAAGGCCCAGCCAGAGCCCTGACCTCAATCCCATTGAAAACCTGTGGAGTGACCTAATGAGGGCTGTGCATAGGAGATACTTTTGCAATTTGATGGTCCTTGAACTGTTTTGCATGGAAGAGTGAGATATAATTACAGAGACCAGGGGCGTAGATGATATAGACTCATTCAAGAAGAGTTACTGCCAGCCACTGGCTAGGTATATGCCTCCAAGGCCTGTCCCCTAGTGGGCTACCTTGGGCTGGGTCACTGGGCTATTTGAATTTATTTTCCTTTAAAATGTTCCTAATAGGCTGCTGAGCCGAGTCTTGCCCCCTGTTAAAGTTTACCAGCCCTCCCCTGCTCACTGCTATAATGAAAGCATGAGATGCTTCCACAAAGTATTAGTTCATGCAACCAGTGTATTGTAGGGTTTTTATTTTCACTTATTTTACTAGAATTTGTATATTGGTTTTTCACTTGACTTTTATTGATTGCAAGGCCACATTAAAGGTGGAAAAAAGACTGACATGATTTAATTTGATTTTAGGCTTTACATGACCAACACTTGTAGTTTTAATAAGGGTGTGTAGACTTTTTATATCCACTCTATGCTTGTTTATGTATTCCTAGGCACATAGTCTGCAAATGCCAATTCATGAAGTCACGACGGCATTGTTGAACTCAATGCACTGCAGACCAGCTTTACAAATATACCCCCATTGCTTAATCTGCCTTATGTGTGGGAAACTGCAAATCTAGTTCTACTTTGGGATTACATAACTAAAACATAAAAAATATATGCGCAATTTTACTTATTTGCTTGCAGAAGTGTACATTTCACCCTCTCTATGAAAGGACTATTCGCTTTTGGTAAATGCTTTAGTTTCCAGTTATTCATTGACCTAATCAACAGGTCATGACCTGTACCTAGGAAACTTGAGTTAGTGGGTGTTAGTTTCCGTCAAGAAGTTGATTGTCAAAGGCGGATGCTTTTTTATTACAAAAAATCTGCAGTGTGTAACAGGACGGATTACTTGTCTTTCAAGTAAGTTTTAGTGGAAATGCTGTACTCCTCTTTTTAAACGTAAAATGAGGATTTATGATGTTATTAATTAGTATGCACTTTTTTTTACACTTTAATGCATTTATGTACATTTTTTGCCATTTTATTGTTTTCAAAGGTCATTTAAAGTACACACTCGTAACAAATAGCTATTTTTTCAAAGTTAGACTTCATTATCTATAAATATGCGTACACTTTACACATTAATGCACATGTGTTTCTTATTTATTGCTTTATTAATATGGTTTATATTTAGGAATGTCTCAGTTTTGAGTTTGTTTTTATACGCATCAATGTGTACTTTTTTATATGACTCAATGCTATCACAGAAAATATTAATGTTCTTTGGGGCTCTTTTTGCTGATTAGGGCAGCACAGTGGTCCAGTGGTTAGCACTTCTGCCTCACAGCACTGAGGTCATGAGTTCGATTCCTGACCATGGCCTTATCTATGTGGAGTTTGTATGTTCTCCCTGTGTTTGCGTGGGTTTCCTCCGGGTGCTCCGGTTTCCTCCCACACTCCAAAAACATAGTAGTAGGTTAATTGGTTGCTATCAAAATTGACCCTAGTCTGTGTGTCTGTGTGTGAGTGTGTGTCTATATTAGGGAATTCAGACTGTAAGCTCCAATGGGGCAGTGACTGATGGGAGTGAGTTCTCTGTACAGCGCTGCGGTATTAGTGGCGCTATATAAATAAATGATGATGATGATGATGATTACATGAGTACACTTCATGGGGTATGGACAGTCCACCAGCTACCCACTAATGTTTTCACTTGCGATATGGGATCATTTCACCCGCCGCTACCGCCTTCCCTGGAAGCACCCATTTATGACTCCACTGTGAAATAATACAATCTTCAAACCGGGAGTCAATTTCGATACTGGACTAAAGACAGTACGGGGCAGCACTGTGGCACAATAGTTAGCATTGTTGCCTCACAGCGCTGGGGTCATAGGCCCTAACTATGTGAAGTTTTATCTTCTCCTGTGTTTTGCACCCACAGTCCAAAAACATACTGGTAGGCTAATTGGCTCCTAAGAAAATGGGCCATAGAGTGTGAGCATGTGTGTGTGATAGGGATTAAGAATGTAAGATCCAATGGGTAAGGAACTGATGTGAATGATTACATATTCTCTCTGTAATATGATCAGCGTTATATAAATTAACAATTAAACACACAATTTTCCTGAATGCCTTTGACCAATGCTGGAGATCCTGTGATGGGATGGGCCACATTTGGGGAAGTTTCCTTAAAAATGCCCCTTCTGGTGAGATCTGCAGTGACTCATCCTAGGTATAACAACATTTCAGGTTTACAGTACACCTATAGTCTTTACTTCCCCAGTCTATTCCAAGTGTGTTAAAACACACACTGAAACTAATAAAGCATATACTAAATGCAGCAAAATGCTAAATAGCTGCACAATAGAAACAAACAGAGCGATCTTCTCCGACATCTATCATAAATAAGGTATGGCTAGTATAAAGAATGGAATATATCACAAGTATTTTACAACATTCCAGTTAGCTTTAGTATTTGGATCCCATAAACAATGCACTTTGAAGCCCCTTAAAACCTTTAAAATCACCTAACTAAACTAACAAAATGATAACATCTACTTAACTTAGCAAACATGCATGCAGGACAACTCGTAATTCTGGGCTTCCATTCCCACAAACAACCAAGCCTTCCTTATATATATAAAGATGCAGAAACACATGCTAAATTGGTTCTACGAAGAGACAATGCAGAATTAATGTCACCTGTTAATAATAAAGGCAATAATGATGACAGTTAAAAAAAGATAAAGTGTTTTATCTTTTAAATTTTTTCCCCCATGAACTACATTTATTAGAATGTTGTTAATGTCTCCGGAACATAAAGTACATTTTTACAGTTGCTTGTGATTGCAAACACATGTTATTATAGCATGCATATGAGACTGTCATCACTACTGATCAGGACTTAGACTAGTCCTTTAGCTGGACCAAGAGATACGGCAGAAAAACAAGTAACTTTTAGATGCTCAGAGCTGGATTCGGACGTAGCTGCGTCTCTGCTCCTCCTTTGGTGATCTCCACTGCAGAACATAGGGAACAAGTATCCTTGCTAAGGAAGAACGCACTGCTGGTGGATAACCACAACAGCGCTCATACAATACGAAAGGGAAAGACCTCCAGAACCAAAAGATAAAGGGTTAATTTAAGATAAATGGTGAAGGACAGGCAAGGTTGCCAGCAGCTGTCTTATGATTCCTACAATGACTAGTACACATTTCACTGTCTCTCCTTATTTCAACAATACAACACCACCAGTAGCTGCACGAAATGCCAGTTGCCAATAGCTGATTCAATACTGGTGACTGATTACATGTCATTGGATGTAGTTTGTTTTTCATCATGATCCTCTCAGTGTACAGTGCACCATAATGTCAGCAATTCATTTAAAATTATGAAAATAATAATAATAATAATTAGCATTGTGATTATATTCTATTAAGTTGCAGCCCTCTATTCGCATTACATAATGGACATTTCCATTTGGGCTACTGCAGGACAGAAGATTTTTAAAGGGGTAAATAACAGATGTGGAGATGTTTGTATTTAATTACATTTTATATGGAAAACGGAACCTTCACATTTATTAATAACTGTCAAGACACTATTCTCTTTTGTGTACATGACACTTTATTACATTATTATATTTTGTACAACTTTGGTAGCATAACCATTTACTATTAACACTTTCAATCCATGGGGCATATACACAACGGGCCTGATTCATTAAGGAACACAAAACGAATGTACTTTTCGCATGTAATTCCAGCCTACACACCACATATTCAACCACAAAAGGATCTGAAGAAAAGTCTCTTGTTGAACATGATGTAAGTACGCTCTGTATATACGGCACTTGCCATATTGATACAGACACAACACACTGCAGGATATGAACAATACATTTGTGCAACATAAAGTCCCAGGAAAGCGCACAGAAATAAAAGTGTATTCAATGATTCTTATCTGTTAATAATATAATTATTAACCATTGATGAAAACAAATTATACATGAAATACATTTATCGGGATGTTCTAAATGCGTACTGTATATAAAATTTATTTTTTACAGTTGCTCCTAACTGCAATACATATTCTAGCATGCAAACACGACCATCATCACTAGTAATTGCTGCGGAATTAGTGGCGCTATATAAATAAATGGTAATAATAATAATAATAATAATAGGCACTTACACCTGCCCTGTAGCTGGTGCAAATGAAGCTGCTGGGTTGGCTCTCCCTTGGCAAGTCTTCACTATACATTGCCTATGTCGGTCCTATCATTCCGCTCCTCAAATCGCAGGCAGTCGGAAGTGTCATTTACTTGCGAACATGAACGTTGTTCTTTGTCGCAAGTATCAGTTTCGCACATGCGCACCACCAAAATACACCAAATACACCATGTAAATGGAATTACATTTCTTAATGAATCAGGCCCAACATGTACACTGTTCTTGAGCTGGCTGTACCTTGGGATACATCCAACTCAACATATAATGTGGACAAAAATAACCAGTATTTGAAAGACTGATACTGTATAACAACCCTTGCTACCGGTGAGAGATCAAAAGGAAGACACAGGGCCGTAACTAGGGCTGTGCGACAGGGGCGACCACCCAGGGCGCAACACTGAAGGGGGAGGGGGCGCAATTTAGGGATACTTTAGGTTCATTTGGTTAAAAATGAGGGCTAGGGGGGCGGCATTTGTCTTTCTAGCCCCGGGCGCTAGAATTCTACGCTACGACTCTGGGAAGACATGGTCTGCTACTCATCGGGATGGCCACTGTATGATCTTGATTTCTCTAGACCATGCTCAGTTTCTGATTTCCTTAACACTCCTTTCCCCCTCTTGGATCTTATTAGCTACTTGCTCACCCCAAGTTCTTTAACCTTCCTGCTGTCAACCTCTTCCACGCCTCCTCATACCTGCAGGAATATTAACTCTATTGGTTTTTTCACCTCTCTTCAACACCTTCTCTCCCCAATTTCTACTGTCCTAATAGGGCAGTACCTCATTTTCACCAAACCCTAGTAACTGCCCTTGATAATGTGGCTCCAGCAACTCTTCATACTCTGTGTAGACTTCTCTTTCAACCATGACACACTAAAGTAACATGAAATCTACATAAACTTTCTCGTAAAGCAGAACGTCACTGGCGTAAATCTTGTACCTCTAATGATTTCATCACATATACTGCTATCTACCACTCCTATAGAAATGCTTTGCACACAGCAAAACAAACATACTTCTAATCTCTCATCTATGCTCAGGCTTCTAACCCCAAATACCAATTAACACATTTAAATCTCTTCTAAACCATCCCACCCCAAACCCTCCAACTACCATCAGTGCCCAGGATCTTTCTTCCTATTTCAAGGACAAGATTGATAAGATCAGACTTGAAATGTTGTTTGTTCCCACAATGAAGAGGAAATTTCTACTCTCTTCTTATCTTCCTACTGTCCTCTTGATCACATACCCTCACAAATTGGTAGATCCCGGTCTCCTGTGCTCATTCCACCTCTAACTAAAATCTGTAATCTCTTTCTCTCTCTCTATTGGTTTATTTCCATCACTACTCAAGAACACAGTGATTACACCTATTCTACAAAAAAAAAATAATTCTGACCCAAACTCTCTCTCAAATTACCGACCCATCTCTCAGCTCCCATGCCCCTCCAAGCTTCTCAAGAGAATTGCCTACACCCGCCTCACACATTTTTTTACAGCAAATAACCTACTGGATTCTCTTCAGTCAGGCTTTCGTTCTCTACACTGCACTGCGCTGACCAAGGATGCCAATGATTTGATTACAGCAAAAACTAAAGGCCATTAGTCTCTTCTAATTCTCCTGGATCTCTTTGCTGCATTCAAAACTGTTGCCACTCTCTCCTTATTCAAATGCTACAATCCCTAGGTCTTGAAGACACTGTCCTATCCTGGTTCTCATCCTACTTATCTAATCGCTCTTTCAGTATTAATTTCTCTGGATCCACCTCCGCTCTGCTTCCTTTATCAGTTGGATTACAAAAAAGCTCAGTTCTAGGTCCTCTGCTATTGTCTATCAACACCACTTCTTCTGGAAAACTAATAAGTTCCTTTGGATTTCAGTATCATCTCAATGCGAATGATACACAAATTTATCAATCCTCTCCTGATCTCTCTCCGTGTGGTCTCGCGTTACTGACTGTCTTTCTGCCATTTCATCTTGGATGTCCTCTCGCCAACTCAAACTCAATCTTTCAAAAACAGAATTAATAATATTCTCACCCAACAATAGAAGCTTTCTGCCTGACTTTTCTATTTCTGTTGACAACAATAAATCCCACCCCGCAAACTCACTGTCTAGGTGTAATCCTTAACTCGCATCATGCTGCATACTAAAAAAAACATTTCCAGAATACATACATATCTCACACAAGACACTGCAAAAACCTTTATTCATGCACTCATCATCTCCCGCATTGACTATTGCAATTCCCTCCTTACTAGTCTTCCCAAAATCAGACTCAAAAACCTACAGTCTATTTTGCACGCAGCAGCTAGATTGATTTTCCTTGCAAACTATTCTTGTTCTGCTGATCCACTCTGTCAGTCTCTACATTGGTTGCTTGTTTTTCAATGAATCCAATAGAAAAGGCCATCAACAAGATTGCACCGGCATACATCTCTTCACTTGTCTCAAAATATCTTCCAACTCGACAACTCCGTTCTGCACAAGATCTGCGTCTCTCTTCCACTCTCATCACATCCTCCCATTCCCAGTTACAGGACTTTTTTCAGGCTCAACCCACTTTGTGTAATTCCCTCCCTCGCACAATAAGATTTTCTTCTAGTAATATATATCTACTATATAAATGCCTAGTGGCGTGTGTGAAAAAAAAAAAACAAGCTGCAGCACCACCTGCTGGGCAGAGTTATACACTGACCTATATATTTCTTGAAGGAGAAGTGACAGTTGGGAGTGGTTGGTGGTTGCCGGGCCAGGGGTGACAGTGGGGAGTTTTTAACACCTTAAGTAGCTTGATGAAGGATGTGGCGATGAAGATGAAGGATGAGGTGATGGAGAAAAATGATGAGGTGGTGACATGTGGACAAAACCACGTTAAAAAAGGGCGCTTGCGTCGGGAAGTAACGCTCTTCCCCTGAGGAGGCCTGGGCTAGGCCCAAACGCATGACAAGAACCTTTTTAACACCTTAAGTAGCTTGATTTGACTAGAATGCATGAGTATCATGCACGGGTTAACTTGTATATATATATATATATATATATATATATATATATATACACACACACACATACATACATGCATATATACACAATACTATGCAAATATTGAAAGCATAAATTCTTCTAGGTACACTTTGTTATGAATCCCAGTGCATTCACGAAGAGCAACGGAAGTGTAAGGCAAAGTGTCTTTATTCAGGTAAATATATTAACAAAGATAACTCAAATCCACAATAACAGGTTCCAAAAGAGACTGTATAGTAAAATGGCAGAAACAAGTATAATAAGTTTTACCCCAGTCCAGAAGGCACAAGGCTGTCCAGGAAAGCAGAGTCCAGGGATAAAGCAGTGATCAGACAAACAAATCCAAATAGCCAGGCAGAGATCAAGCAAATTAGCGAGGTCCAGAAGTCAGTCCAAAAGGTCAGGGCAATAGGCAAAACAGCGTGGTCCAATGTACAGGCAAATAATTCGGGGTCTCAGGCAAGCAGGCAAGGTCCAGGCAGGGGTCATACACAGAAGTTCAGTCCAGCAGGTATATACCAAATAGCACAGGAACAAACGAGATGAACTGCTCAGAGCACAGCTAGAGGCAGGTACTTAAAGCAGTGCAACAGGTGCAGTTCTAATCAGGCATAATGCAAGGAGATTAACTCCTTCAGGCACGTAGAAGAGTTCAGGAACAGAACAGTAGCACCTCTGGTGGTATGAGGCACTGCTGCTAGGTACAAACAACAGACAGATTTGTAACACACTTGCACACAGTTTTTGAAGGAACTCGACAAGGAGGTTGTTCCAAACATCTGGGAGAACTAATCACAGATCTTCTGTTCATGTATGCTTGCTCAAATTCTTCTTTCTCTTTATGTAATCCCAGCTAGACTCGAAGATGATGAGATCAGGGCTCTGTGGGGGCCATATTATCACTTCCAGTACTCCTTGTTTGTATTTACGATGAAGATAGTTCTTAGTGAAATTGTCTGTATGTTTGGGGTCGTTGTCCCGCTGCAGAATAAAGTCGGAGCCAATCAGACGCCTTCCTGATGGTATTGCATCATGGATAAGTCCCTGCCTATATGTCTCAGGATTAAGAACATCATTAATCCTGACCAAATCCCCAACCCCATGTGCTGAAATGCAGCCCTAAACTTGTAAGGCACCTCCACCATGCTTCACTGTTGCCTGCAGACACCCATTATTGTAGCAAAGAAGAACTGAGTTAATTGCACTATAAAGAGTAGAGGCCAATCAGGAGGCTCCTGGGGTGATTCACTGATTCACATGACTGCACTCTCCAAGCTGTTTGGAGGCATCCGCAGCAACCGAACAGCTGGGAGAAATGGAGGAGGATTGTGTTGCAGTGCACATGCGCCCACCTATTCTTACAGTACCCCTACTTAAGGAGGGTCCAGTGAACCCCTAAAATGGGTGTTCTCTGGAAATAATGTGTGAAATAATTTTTTTCAACCTTCCTGCATGAACATTAATAGAGG
Organism: Mixophyes fleayi; assembly: GCF_038048845.1. Classification (NCBI taxonomy): domain Eukaryota; kingdom Metazoa; phylum Chordata; class Amphibia; order Anura; family Limnodynastidae; genus Mixophyes; species Mixophyes fleayi. The sequence continues at coordinate 35,418,704 of NC_134410.1, forward strand.
GAAGCCAGGATCTCTCTTCAGGAATGTTACAAAACCAAGAGGAAATAGTGGATGGAGCCTGTTAACCAGTGGTTAGCGCCACTGAACAAAGAAACATGGAGTCTAACACGCCTCCAATTTCAGCAGGGACCCCCACAAGGAGATATGGATTTCAATGCTTGGGATATGCAGATCATGGTCCTCTAAGTCAGTCACTGGAGAAACAGCTGGGTGAAAGAAGCATAGTCAGATAATCCTAGGCCAAGCCGGACTGGTATGCAGTACCGAATCAGAAGGCAGAGAGTGGTCAGGGACACCATAAGGTCAGAGCCGGTCAGGAAACAGACAAAATCAGGATCCAACGGGAGACATCAGAAGCCAAACCAATGTCACAACTGGGAAGTCAAGTCAACTGAAACAGAAGAGAGATAGCAGAACTCAGAGACTTTAACTGGTAGAAGTGCTGCAGCTAGAAGGGACCTGATACTCTGGCACCATCCCTTTATATAGGGATACCAATTAGAGACCTGGAGGTCAGTGCCGTCACTGACCACTGCTGGGGACAAGGGAATCACATCCCGTTTCCTACCAACGGGACGATCATGTGCAGAAGTTCCTGGGATGGATGGGCGATAGTTACGTCCCACTGCTAGGTGACAGGACGCACACAGCCAGGAGAAGGTAACCATCTGCAGGGACGGCGCCTGACAAGGAATGTATCCATTGCAATGGTTATAGTAATGAGGGCAACCTTTAAGCCACTTAGAATCCACAATCTTCTCAATTATATACTTGGATTGACCATCAACAAGAACTGGAGGTGGCCGTGAAGACCCTGTTCTAATAAAATTGTAATGGAAAACAAGTTTAAAAAGGACATAAGGAATGTCCTGGGAATCCTCATTCAATGGAGCATATAATCCTATTTGCATTAGAGGGCTCCTTGAAACTGTATTGAGATATATTTTCACCATCAACATTTCATCTCTGCATTTACTCTTACATTTGTATCACTGTTTAAGTAGGACCAAAGCAGCAATCACCCTCGACCAATGACAGACTTGGTTAAAAAAAAAATGACTGTAATGTAGAAATGCAAAAAGTTGACCGGAATGAATATCGCTCTCAGAAATCTGGACCACAAGGCACTTCTTCCACACAAAAAAGATATGGACAGCTTGTACAAACCCAGCTAAGATACAGCTCAATTTAAGAGTCTGTTAAAGAGGTGAATGTAGAGTTGGCTCTATGTGATGAGAGAGTGTCAATATTTCTATTAGTTATTTCAAGACTAAAGTACTATTGAGGCAAGTGGAAATGGATATTGATACTCTCATGAGGTTGCTGCACTATAAAGTAACTCAGACAACCACTCACACAGGAACAGTACTGTGAGAGTTATAGGTGCAAATAACTTAAAATAAGTAATTTCTTCAAACTTTTAAACCTCTCCGCAACCTGTTTTTAATAGAGCAGTCTGCCCTAAGCACAGGGATGGGCTGAAACCCAGAGATGTAGCAATATAAGAAAGATCATATTTAGGTCCCAGTCCTCTCCCTATATTCCATCCTACATATTTTGGCTAAGATACAGCTATTCTAAGACTTGTCACTGTGTGCGGGTATTGGTGAATTCACTGATTACTGTACTGATTGGTGAATTCAGCCACAGCAGCAGGAGCAGCAATGTCACAACTATGTTTTTTTCTCTATGTTTCTATGTAACTACTTGGGGGTCTATGCATCATTAGTGGCAGTGGGGCTACAGAATCGTTCAATATGGGGAGCAGCACGGTGGCTAAGTGGTTAGCACTTCTGCCTCACAGCGCTGCGGTCATGAGTTCAATTCCCGACCATGGCCTTATCTGTGTGGAGTTTGTATGTTCTCCCCGTGTTTGCATGGGTTTCCTCCGGGTGCTCCGGTTTCCTACCACACTCCAAAAACATACTGGTAGGTTAATTGGCTGCTATCAAAATTGACCCTAGTCTCTCTGTCTGTCTGTCTGTGTATGTTAGGGAATTTAGACTGTAAGCTCCAAAGGGGCAGGGACTGATGTGAATGAGTTCTCTGTACAGCGCTGCGGAATCAGTGGCGCTATATAAATAAATGGTGATGATGATGATGATGAATAAGTATCACAGCATAACGCAGCGCTACATATTTCAGTTCCGCCAAAATGCATGAAGCCTCAATCAATTTTTCGGCACATGCGCAAAACCCCCTCCTCCACGATGAAGGAGGTTGCGCAGACTGCAGCTCGTCATCATCGAAGGCTATTTTGAAGTAACTGATGCAAGTGCGTATGCGCCGGCAAAGGTCTGCGCATGTGCACAGTATGCCCCCATCTATACCATATATCTTTTACCAAATCAAGGGGTCCAAATATTAATGATAACGAGAGGACAAAAAATAAGCGATAGACACACATTTTGCTAACTGTTCATATAACATAATCCTACATATATATAAAAAAACTTTTATGATCATTACATTTTCAAATTTTACATATCTACATGCATTTTATTATTTAAATACTTATTTATTATATTTATATCTTTAATTCCATTATTATTTTAAAGTTTTATCTTTGAGTCTAATATCATTACCTCCTCTCAGTTTACAGCTGATGAATAACCAGAAAGGAGAGGAGGAGTTTCGCTGATGACAGGGACAGGTCCTGCAGCGTAGCTAGATTAAGGTAAAATGTCTCATCTTCGCTTTATTTCTACTGCTAATGCTCCACCAACTTTTTATGCTGATCGATTTTACATGCGATCGATGGTCCGATCGCTCGGTCCATGGACTGCATACACACTAGCCTTGTTTACGACGATAAAGGGAAGAGCGGACGTCCCTTTAGCGACTTTTTACAGCCATGTTGTCGTGAGCAATAATTTTCATTTTGTACTCACTGATGCATCATTTGTGGGGCATGTAACGATATACCAAAGACATTAGCATAAAGGGGCAGAGCTTTCACTAAAGTTAACACCCAAAGCCGCATAAAAAGAGAAGGCAACACTGTCTCTTCATTATTTCCTATAAAATAGAAGTTTATTACCATACATTAAATTCAGAAAAACATTTAAATGGTAAAGTGCAATGCAATGATTATTCCCTAATAATAAAATCCCTTCGTATGTAATGGATTGCTCCATTCCCTGCGGGCATCATCGCTGATTGGTCCACAGCAGAACTGAACAGAGGAACCTGTCTGGCGCCGAGTACTGGACCAGGACGACTACGACATTAAAAAAGGTCAGTAGCACATGTAGTGTATCTGTTTGAAGGACTTTATTTCATTCTAGTTTCACACAAAGAAATGTAAACGCCTAATTTGTAACATAGATTTTTTGTTTGTCAGAAGGAAGAATTAACGGTGAGAAGGCCTGTTTAGATACCACTGATACCACTAATGTAACAATTGTTATCAAACAAGAACAACTTGAAAAAGAAAAAGATATGAAAGAAGTTATACACGAAGGTATTTCAGTGAACATGTATAGACAACTAAATGCTTTGGGCACATACCTGTACCGTTATAATAATCAAAATGGCACAGGTTTTCCAGAATGTATGGAGGTTAAGCCGCTATTATTTGATTGTGCCACAGGGACCACAACATAAACTGATCTCGAACAGTGTGCAAGGTGAGAAAATGAGAGTATTTCTGGTGTTGGATATATAAAGATATAGAAGTTTAATGGTAAACATTTTTTATTTCCTTGTTTCGTAGGTAAAGAAATCAAAGGGAATAGAAAGCCAAGCGACATCAAGACCTGTTCTGCCACAAACCAGTAGCACCTTTAAAGTGTAATACTATTTTTTTCACCTGTCATATTGTAAAAAATGTTGTACTTTTTTCCTGCAATAAAACTGTTGCATGAACACTGTGTGGTTTATTCATGGTATTTTACAAATATTAACTAATAAAGGTAAATATGACTTTATAACTTGCCGACATACATGCAAAGGGTAATAACACACGTGCTTTATACACGTGTAATGGTCTGCAGCCAGACAGGTGCAATACACATCAATGCAAAACACAAGCCTGTGATGTGCGGATACCGCACCACGTGGGACTGGTACAGGCATCACAAATTTACATACACACGCCCCCCAGGCCGAGAAAGTATCGGAGGATTGCCGTGGATCGGTCAGAAGTTTATACACACTACACAACGGATTGGAACGAAAATATTTAACAGTACGACCAACCAAATGAGGCGACAATCGTCCATTTGGGCAGACTCTCGACCATCCTGTCACTACACACACTGACCCGACTTTTGAACGAACGGTCGAATGTCAGCTGGTTGAGCTGATTATTGGACGAAAACCCTGTAGTGTGTACCTAGCTTAGGAGGGCACAAATACGAAAAGATTGTCTTTTCAAAGGTTGATGCATAGCTTGCAGATCGCAGTCCCATTGGCTAGTCATGGGACTGCGATGCTGCACATTATTGGACTCAACGGAGATTTCTGCAATATCTCCTCCGTTAGTCATGTGATGGATAGCATACATTTAAAAGATGCGGATTCCGCATCTTTTAAGTAACTTTTAGCTTGATGCATAGACCCCTTGGACTGCTATATTCTGCAGTCCTGTCCTGCATCAGATCCTATTAGTGTCCTAAAGATGCAACATGTGGCTTTAGCTGGTTGTAATGGAGGAAGGAGCAGTTCTCAATACCCATACCTCGCTTCCTACCTCGCTTCCAGAATATTGTAACAGTTGGCAGGTATGCTACCTGATCCCAGGTATACAAAGTTCTCTTGGGCGAATTCTATACAAATCTAAGCCTTATCCGGTGCCAAATATACAAAGATGTTTCTGTCTGGTGAACAGTATACAAAGCAGAGCCCAATCTGGTGAGGGAACGTTTTATTTTACTCATATCCTCTTCCCTCTGCCACGTTCTGGAGTTGCATTCAGCTTGTGTTATGATTGACTGAGCGCTCAGTTGCCTGCTGGAACTCTTAATGACAGCAGCTCAGAGAGTGTTGTGGCTTTATCTTCCATGATAAGTTTTGGAGTGTCCAGAATCCAATCCTGGAAAAGGGGGTTATGTCATAGCAGCAAATCAGCATACATATCATGCAATCTACCAGCTCACCTGTAGCTGGAGACAGATAGCTTAATGACTCTGATTCTTGGCACATCTGTTCTGGAGAATATATATATATACACTCACTTCTGGATAGTCAGAGCCATGCATTGTTTCAGTTTTCAAATATACTGCTCTGTGGTTCCTGAATTCCCTGAGACTCTTCTGGTCTCTGTTCTGAATCCTGTGAAGTTCACCTGCCTGATAACTCCTTCTCAGGACTGGTGTGGTTCCTGCTCAGTGGATTTTCATCAGTCTTTGGAGTTCCTGGTCCTGTTCTGTGAATATTTCTTCAGCCCCCGGTCCTGTATTTCCTATTCCTGGCTTCCCTGAACAATGTCCTGTTTTTCTTGCATAGCAGTCTATCCCCCCTACAATCTGACCTAATTGTTGCAGTGTGATTAATCATGTTCTCTTGCCACTCCACCTCCGTTGCACCACTCTGCAGATCCCTACAAAAGCTCCCCATGAACCTCCAGAATTCAATTCAAGCTAACCACTCTCATCTTGAAAGCCCTCAACTTCTCCCCCTCGTACATCTTTGACCTTACCATACGGACTGGCTCTAACCTGCGCATTGCTTCCTCTGTGATAGACACCTCTCACTTCCACCTCCGATATTTCTCCCCACTTTTGGAACTCCTTACCTGGCCTGACCAGCCTCTCTGCCAACCTTTTTTATCTTTCCAGTGCTCTCTGAAAACCCACCTCTTCATTATAGTCTACCCACTTCCACCTGATACTACTTCCTCCGGGTATACAACCATCTACACTCCAAGTCCCACTAGCTCCTACTATCTCAGCATTGGCCCCCCCTTCTAGACTGTAAACTCTCAGAAGCAGGACTCTCTATCGTCTAACATCTGCTTATCCTTCATCAACCTTATATGTACTTTTTCAGTATTTAAATATAATTTGTTATACCAACTGGCTGCAGAGATTTGTGACATCATTCAAATAAGCGGCGATGATGCTGATTAATGGAGAGATTGTGACCCAAGACACGAATCTGTTTGAGTTTTTCATGCCAGTTGAAGAGGAACATGAGGTTTTTTTTTCTTTCAGTTCCCCACTGCAAGTATTATCTGTTTATGAATTGTTATCATGGCCATCAGGAATATTGATAATATACTTGATATGTTCAGTGGAAGTGATGTTGAAGCTCTTAAACTGTCTAAATCAGTGGTGGGTAACAAGCAGCCCGGTTGACCTTCACCTGCAGCCCGCAACCAATTTGACTTATTCTCAGGGCCTAATCAGCCAATAGGCTGACCGGACTGCAGCCTGGGGCGCTGGAGCCAGGGGGGTGCAGCATTGCAGAGATTTTTTTTTTCTTCTAAATGTGGCAGCCGGAGTCATCGGGACCGCCCCTGGTCTAAAGGAGCGATCCCAACTGTCACTATCACATGGCAGGCAGTCTGGCAGCGATCGCTGCTAGCTGTCTGTCAGTGTGGCCGCGGGCACTTCTTACTCTGGTCATGTGAGATCAGGACTTCCACATCTCAAATGACCAGAGTAAGAAGAGCCTGGGCCGCACTGGCAGGCAGTTAGCAGCGCTCGCTGCCAGACTGCCTGTCATACACAGAGCTGAAGAGAGGACTCCACAGCAGGTAAGTCCATTCTAATGTCTCGGGGGAGTGGTGGCAGATGGACAGGTGAGGTGGCTAAAGGGGGCAGGTGAGGGAGCTGAAGGGGGAGGGGGGGGGGTATACGGCTGAAATAGCCTAGGGCGACCGGAACCCTTAATCGGGCTCTGCTTATTCTTTACTTTGTTATAAAGTGTGAGGAGGTTTGAATGGCATTGTTGAGTGCATAGGGGAAGGGGGGGTAGAGTATATGTGGCATCTGAGGGTTTGTGGGAGTGTGAGTGCATGTGGGTACATTTTGCGACAAGTGGGAGTGACATGTTGTGGAATATAGGAGCAAGTGAGGGGAATTTGGGATGAGTGGTGTGGGCATGCCAAATTCATTTATTGGCTGTTTTTTATTCTTGGAATTACTGGTAATGTCTCATGAGCAGGGCCCTCTTTCCTTGTGTACTACTTCTACTGTTCCTTCACTCTCTGTACCTCTTGGCCTGCTTCGCTAGCCCTGTTTTCTTAAGCTTTGGCCTTCTTCTCGCTGATTTCTACCATCCCTTTCACTATCTGTCCCAGATATAATCTGATTTGCTTTACGCTGTCACCTGTTTGTGTATATTTTTGTATCATGTTGTGTCTTTGTTCCGTTTTCTGTATATGTAATGTACGGCGCTGCGGACCCTTTGTGGCGCCTTATAAGTCAAAGATAATAATAATAATGTGCGGCCCTAGTGAAGGTTGGAAGGACGCACATGCACTACTTCAAGTATATAAGGTTGCCCAACACAGCTCTAAGTTTCCAGAAAATGCTATTTCAGAAATGAATCAATACATATATTAGTTAGTGGATATAGGGATATACAAATTTAGATAAGTTTGTCTTCTTTTTTTTTTTTAAACATTTTATTAGAATGTTTTTCAAGTTTTAACAGTATACAGGTTAGGACATAAATTGGAGTCGGTAAGATCAGTTTGTCTTCTATTATCAGTTTTGACTCCTGATATGCAGTCCTGTCTCTGCCAGTCCTAAAGTTATGGAGGGTCCAGAGATCTTTTCAAGGAATCCAATCCTGGAAAGGGGTTTTACGTCAGGATGTCACGGCAGCATTTCAGCCATACATATCTTGCAGTTAGCCAATTGACCTGTAGATGGAGACAGAATGCTTAATAATGGATTATTACTGGCACATCTGTTGTGGAACATGTGCTGTTTACGCTCAATTCTGGATAATCAGTGCAGTAAACACCTTTCTTTCTGACTGATTGCCTTGTGGTTCCTGAGTTCCTTGAGACTTGTGGTGTCCGTGAAGTGGACCTGCCTGATTACTTCATTTGCCACTGGTCTGGATCCTGTTCAGTGGACTTTTCTTAAATTTTTGGAGTTCTGGAACCTGTTTGGAGGATATTTCTTTCTGGATCTGTATAGTCCTGACTTCCCTCACCCTGCCCTGTTTTTCGTGCTTTTGTAAATAGCTTTTCTTGATGCTCTTATCTGAATGGTTCATTCTATTCTGTCTGGCTAATTCTTTATTCATAATTATGCATGTTCTGATTTGATGATTGCTATATGAATTAAATATTTTTTAGCACATTTTCTTGCGTGTGAAATCAAACCTGCGATTCCTCTAAACCCAGATGATCAATTCAGCAGCAGCTACTTAAATAGCAACACTTATTCCATAGCGCTGTACAGAAAACTCGCTCACATCAGTCCCTGTTCCATTGGAGCTTACAGAATAAATTCTCTAACACATACACACACACAAACGTCAATTTGATAGTAGCCAATTAACCTACTAGTATGTTTTTGGAGCTACCTCCTTTTCTTTTTCATCTGTATCACTCACAGCCTAGTAAGGCTGCTTGTATGTGGATGTTTGTTGGCCAGAGTGATTTTGACAGTATTTGCCTTAGTGCTTATTACACTGATATGTATCTAAAACAGCATTGATGTTATATCAATACTATAGTGTATAGGATAGAAGTTATTGTGCTGATGGGTTTTGGGTTAATGTCTGGTATGGTGCATTGGGTATCTTTCATAGATCACCCTAAATATTTTCTCCAAGTTTACAGGACTAGTAATATAAAATGTACTACTTTCCTTCACTGTATAGTGGATTATCGTACAGATCACACTGTCCATGACCGTTTATTCTGATATTGCAGAAGTGTGTAGACAATCATGTTTTATCCTACCAGAACACACTGGGGGGAATTCAATTCCCCATGAAGTAGAGCAGCATTAAACCTATTACTATTATTACGGTGAATTTAACCGGGCTTTCCAGACCTGCAAGCAAAAAGCTGGCGTTGAATCTACTGTAATAACGGTATTTAAGCACACTATTACCATAATAATGGTAATAGTGTGCATGCCGTGTTACAGCCAATTGGATTCCCCCATTGTATCTGTTGATTTGGTTTTATAAACTTCCTAAAAATCACTATTAAGGATGGAATGATGTCTTTACAGCCGATGTTTATAAGATGAAGAGCACAGATATGAAGGTAAATTGTGTAGGTGTGTAAGCATGAATCGGCATATTTCAATCATTAGTGAAATTGTTACAGACACTGCATCTGAACTAAAGATTGTATGGGTGTGTAGCCAGCTTAATACAATTATTATAAAGCCATTCTTGCCAACTCTCCCGGAATGTCCGGGAGACTCCCAGATTCCGGGTCGGTCTCCCAAACTACCCGGAAAGTATGGCAGTCCTAGTGAAGTGGGCAGAATTCGGTCCAAAATGCAGCAATTCCTGCATTAAGCCCCGCCCCCCGCTGTAAAATGACGCGTTTGCGCCATCACGTCACAGGGGGCGCGTGCAAAATTATGCGATTTTTTTGAACCCCGCCCCCACACGCCCACCTACACCCAGCAGCTCCCGGGCGCCAACTAGAAGTTGGCAAGTATGTATATAGCATGTATTATTTGTCTCAAACAGAGCACACGTTTCAACACTTATTAAGAAAAGATATACAAAATAATTGTTTGTACAGCCCATCAATAATAATTAGAAGGAACATTGAAGGGTTAATGTTGGGTCAGTTGGTTTATTACAAAGGTGCCTTGGGAGGTGTGCATAATGTGCTGGGTGAAATAGATCATACATAAATGCGATAATTTAAAAATAATTGCCAGGGATGCTTTGTTGCTGAGCAGGTGCATGTTAAGCAACACTGTCTGGGCAGATCTTGGTGTATAACAAAACCTACCATGACACGCTCACTAAATGTGGCTATAATGTAATTTTATAACACCCACTTTCAATATTATAAACTCATAGAGATGAGTATTTGCTAAGAAATATATCCAATATACAGCATACTCACCAACTCCCGGAAACTTGTTTCCGGGAGAGGGGGCGTGACTGGAGGGCGGGACGAGGCCAATCGCGCCATTTTGGCCCCGCCACCTGCAAAACCGTAATTCACATCGCAGGGGGCGGGGCCAAAATGACGCGATTGGCCTCGTCCCATCCTCCAAAATGGCGTGATTCACCCGCGATTCTCGGTGAGATTGTGATGCGGGAGAAATGCCAGCTTGCCCGGGAGACTGACCCGAATTTCGGGAGTCTCCCGGACTTTCCGGGAGAGTTGGCATGTATGATATACAGAATAATAGGAATGTACTGTGTATCATTCAGTACACTCAATAAGGATATTGCCAGGGTCAGATGTATTAAACCTAGGACTGTAACTAAAAAATAGAGTTGATTTTCAATGCCAATGCGTAAGCTTCAACATTCATACCTGCCTGCTGCTTCCATTGTTACTGGATTCCACATGCCAGTCTTTCATGGGACAATAAAATATCAAAGTGAAGGAACAAGACTGCTCCAGTTCTTCTGTATAACCCCTAATGACTGTACAATTTCACAAACTTTTGGTAATTATAGATTAGTTTACTACATACCAGGAACAAGGCCTTCAGGGCAAATTTTCTTAAAACTCCCAACAAATTAGGAACAGTTGGAAACTTTGTCAAGAATTTGGCGCACTGCACTTATACAGTGGTTGTGGAACTACAAGTCCCAGCCATACAGCTACCAACTATTCCTAGTCTTTAAGGTCCTGCCTTGTAAAAGATTTGCCCCTGCTAAGACTCAGTAACACGACCTATGTCACGCAGTACACAACGCAATGTAACCTTGTGACAGGCTGGGCATGCTGGGACTTATAGTTCCACAACAACGGAGTAGAACAGGCTTCCACGCCAGCTGCTTCAGAGAACATGTGACCCTAGTCACATGATTGTTTTGTGCTCGGCGGTTACTAGCCTCGTGTACTTCAAACATCCACTTTTGAAGCTGATTGGCTTGTAAAGAGCACGTGTGTAGATCTAAAGACAAAGCGCCAACAGCACGTTTCTGGTTGCTATGGTGACTGAATCAAAGCTACTTCCGGTGCAGGGAAGACACCTGCACATGCGCAGATGTGTTATGTCCTGATAACACAGAACAGCACAGAGAGCAGGTAAGATCTAGTGATCTGTGATTCAATAAAATACGTTTTTTTGTAATATCCAAAAATCTTATGTACGTGAAAGTTATTAAATCATAGAACTTGACATATGAAACTATCTGTACAGAGGGGAAATTGTTTGCATGTAGCTGCATGCAAACTATTGTTCCCTATTAGCATCAATTGTAGACAGAGATGTTCCGTGTGCATCTGCTTCACAAAGCTTATTAGATTTTCTGTAAACTTTTTTTTGTTTGTTTGTTTTGTTTAATTTACAGAAAAGGCAGAATTTCCAGATATTACCCCTTGTAGAAGCAAAGTGTTCTAGCGCTCTTCTCTCTGTATTGTACGTCCTCTCACTTGATTGCTCTAATGATGAATGGTGCTATCAAACAGCAGCCTCTTCTCTAATAACTGGAGGTGCTTTAGATGCTTCCAGTGCTGTGAATATTTGATGTATTGCCGGCAACTTACAACTTTAGTTAACAGATGTACAGAACAATCTATAGAAATCATATACCCACATTACTTACATGTACTGAAAATAAATACATTTAATGAAGTAAGTTAATTGCTCTCTGAAGATTGATTGCTCCCAATTAGGTATAGAAAATATGTTTAAGAATGCAGAATTAGACTTAACACTACATTAGCTATAGGACTAATTGCACTTCAGATAGAAATTTTCATAGTGGAGTAGATTCTTTTTAGTATTTTTACTTTCTTTATATCTTCTTTAAAACATAAAAAAAACACAGTTGTCAATGTTTATCCTTACCACATCAATTTACAGGCAGCTGGTTTTCATTGGATTATTAGTGATCGTCCAATTGTTTCTGCAATTTAGAAATTAACACGTACACATGTTGTGGGCTTCCAATTCAATTTCCCTAAAGCACTTAAATTATATGGACATCTGGAAATAATCTACCATGATTTTGTTTTCCTGGTGCCCAAAAGCAAGCATTTGGTACATGTATCCACCAATTACATAGAGTTAAGAATTCGCACAATGGCTGTATCTAGCAACCACTATCCCAACTGATGACTACAATTGTTATTCTGCCTACCTAATGTATCGAGTGTTTCCCTTTACCGTCTGTTTCATGTATGTTATTTTTTCACAATCCCCTCAATGTACAGAGCCAAGAACTCTTTTGGCGCTTTATGGGGCATATTCAATTGTTTGAATATCCTGCGGCAATAAAACTATTACCGTTATTACGGTAATAGTAAGCTGGATTTCAGCTCGCGACTCAGGGAGCTGCGAGCTAAAATTCAGCGAGAAAACTACCGTAATAACAGTATTTACGCACGATAATAGTGCGCGCGCAGCGAGATTTTTGGTGTTTTTGCCAACAATTGAATATGCCCCATATAAATTAAAGATAATAATTGGGAGATGCATTGTCTCTGTCAGTGTGATGTTAAAAGATGGTATTTCCAGAAGATGTGGCGGCAATAGTGAAGAACGCTTGTTTGTGTGTTGGACTAACTGGCTGGCTTGCGAATCCATTGCTTTTCTCTAAAGGCCTTAGTTGTTCCTTTTCTCAGTGTGTTTGAGACCTGGCAGCGCAACCCACAGTATAAGCAAAATTAAACTTGAATATACATTTGCAAAGGTTGTGAACTAATTTGATAATATTTAACCAAACTAACCAACTATAGCACCATGTAGCCTATTCTTGACAGATCTAAATCCATTGCAATTGCATTGAAATTGTTCTTTTGTAATAGTTAGCCAATGATATCTTATTTTTAATTCTCTTGGCTGATCCCTAGGTGTTCTGCTAAACAATGGATACTAAGAAAAAACATTGGGTTGAAGAGCTATTTCCACCACATTTCAGTGCACAAGATTTCTTTCATGAGTCTTTTGAACCAGATCTGCTAACATCAGAAAAGGTGACCAAGGAGAAAGCTAAGAGAGTGGAAGGGATTTACCAGGCTGCTGTTGGTAGATTTCAGAAAGAGGAAAAACAGAAAAGAAAAGAGCTCTTGTCTAAAATGATCATTCGAGATTATGACTCTGATGTGCAGGTAGCCCCAGCCCAAAATACTACCTGCATATCTTGTAAAAAATTAAACACTGATTCTATTCCATTTATTAGTAGCAATAATCATTGTATTTGGAATGAAAATGATTTGAGCCTTTTAAGACATGAAATGAATAAAGCCCATTCTGATGGAGCCCAATTGAAACTTCAGTTCAATGCTTGCAAGCTTGAGATTTCTGAATTGAAGGCCAAACAAAAGGAGACTGAACGGGAGTTGGAGGCCGTGAGAATGTCACTGTCGGCATCAAAAAGAGCGGATGAATGTAAAAGTGTCTTGTTAAAGCAGATGCAGAAAGACGGAGAGAAAAAGGATGCAGATCTGCAGGTTCTGAAGAAAGACCTGCATGGTAAATGTGTCATGTTGAACGGCCTTACTAAGAGTTTAAGTAAATCCAGAGAGGAGATCCAGGATTTACAGCTCCAAAAACAAGACTTGGAGCAGGAGTTAAAAACTTTGAGACAGCAACAGGAACTTAAAAATTACATTGCCATACAAAATGTGAAAGTGCAGTACGATGTACAAATAAATAGGTTGCTTCGAGAAATAGAGACTGTTAAAGGAAAGAGATAGAAAGAAAGAAAAACTCACATGGTATGCAATGCACAAGACCTGATTTTAACCATCTGTTTCATCTGAATGTACTGTCACGCTGACAACTCTCAAGCATGCTTTAAAGAGGCTTTCCACTTTTGTTGAACTTTATTTAAAAGCCTACCTCCCCTAGGGCTCATTCTTTGCTTTGTCTGTACTTGGGATCAGCCTGGACACCTGATGGTCATTTGTGAAAAAATTCTGTGAATGATCGGACAGACTAGAAACTGGCAGTCATTTCATCCCTATCACATAGCCCCCTTCAATCAAGAGCTGTCTTGTCATATAAGGCCAGTACGTCTGGCTGATCATCAATACCACGGCACTGTAGAGCAAATGGTGGAGAACCCAGGTGCAGCACCCCAACAACGTACTGCACCTTCTTAATAGATTTTGCTCATCACCTCTTAAAGAATATTTAATTTTAGGTGTAATTAGGTGAGGTAAGCAGATCTCCTACTCATTCTGTTTTTTTTTATTTTTTAAACTCTGAGTTTAGTTGTCAAAGAACCCTCCCCTGTCAGCTTCCTATTTAGATAAATGAGACGCTTCTGTTAGACGGGTGTGTTGTCCCAGTTACAGTGCTACCAGTCTTAAAAAGTAAATAAATAATAATCTTGTCTAATACCACCCAAACCTAGCTAGTTATTGCGCAACAGAAACCTGTAATCACCAATTATAATATTCACACCATGCAGGGGGAATGGGTATATGAACAGGATGTATCTGAGGTAGAACTTTACATTTGTGGCTGATCTATTGCTGTAAACATTCAACTGTATATTCTATCGCCTCCCTTGTTCCCTGTTACATTGTAACCTGAAAGTAGGCCTTACTAAAACATGTTTTTACCATAAAAATGGAAAAGATAGCTTCCTGTACATCATTTGAGAAATAAAAAAAATATTTATAAAAAGTTTTTATATTATTATTTAGCTCGGTAATTGCGCATCTATAGCTTGCGCGCCCGCCAGCCTTCAAAAAGGGCCACACAGAGAAAAGAGGGCGAGCGCAGTGTGCTCCCTCTTCTGGGGATCCTGTGTGACCTCCCTGCACTGTGCAGAAGAGGTCATGTGTCACTATAAGATTTGCTAAGATTGTGAGCAGTTGGCAGACGAAGGCTCAGCGGGCCACCTGGTGCCCAACACTGTTCCATAGTATCCATGTGGCTTTGTTACTGCGTGATGTTGCAGTGAATGATCTTCGCTCATATGTGCTTGCACTAGTGGTGTACGCAAACAATAGCAAGGTTTTCATAATTTTATCCTGCGCAAAAACATAGCAGCGAGGCGACGCAAGGCTAATTGAATCAGTCAGTGTCATTATTTTCAAATTAAAACTAATAAGTACATAATGTACAAACTGAATATTCCTCTAATCAGTTTGTACATTATGTGCTTATTACAGTCTAGTAAACAAGAACCTATTAAATATAAAGGAATGAGATAAGGGAGTAAGGATGGATTTTAGAATCTTTAGTCAACTTATGGAATTTTAACTATAAGTTCAAGTTTACGTCCACTTGTTTACTTGGGTCTGAGTTGATGTTTATATAAGAAATAACTTTAGAGTCCATATTCAGTTCCTAGAGCTACTATTGTAATTGAATCGGAGGTATGTATAGATTTATATGTTGGTCTTTTTGAATTCCAGTCAATCTAACCAGCTGGACATAAATCCTGCATATTTATCTAGAGCTGAGAGTGTAATAGCTTCCATGTTCATATAAAAATCAATCCTTATAAACTAGAAGGGAGGGGGGGTATCGGATATCCAGTGGACAGTAATAACTGTATATTGTGAAGTGTTTTTGTTTTTTTTGTATACCAAAATCAGAATTTTGGTATGTGTAAGGAGCCAGAAACCAGGATCAGTTGGTGCATCACCAGATATAATGTTACAGGTTATTTGGATAAGCTTTTGCCAAAAAGCAGAAATCGGGATGCGTTTCCACCAAATGTGATTGTGTGTATGTGTATACAAGGAGGGAACCTCAGATTGTAAATAATTGTGAGTATTGAGGTGTATGATGAAATAAGCTTACAATTCTCAAGTATCTTTTACAATCTCAAGGTAGGATGCAGAACATTTAGTAGTATAGGTGAAGAATAGTTTTTAATATCTATCCACTGTTTTGCACTATTTGATCTAGTTTACTCTAGGGGTGGATTTACTAAAGCTAAAGGAAAAGTGGAGGTGTTGTCCATAGCAATCATTTTCTAGAGTATACTAGATACATTATAGCTAGAATCTGATTGGTAACTATGGCTAACACCTATACTTTTCTGTTTTAGAAGCTTTAGTAAATATACCACTACCATTCTGTTTAGGATTACTCCACCGTAATAACCTATAGCCCATGGTAGTTGCATACCTCCTTTGAAGTTTGCCTATTAAGAATATAATGTTTAAATATTTCTTCCTCCCCCTAGATAAAGTATCTGTCACTAAACAAATTCTAGTTTTAGAGTTCTTTTTTAAAAAATTTTAACAAATGTCCTTTACACCACATAAATGTAGGCACTGAACAGGACAATATGTAGCAGATTCATTCGATGGAATAACAGAGAGGAATGACAGCTATACAAACCCATGCACAATTACATCTGGGTTTAGGACTTAAAGATTACATTTTTCAAGCCGAATACCTGTCTAAGCATTTTCATATCAACTTCCATGTCAGAGAGAAGCCTACCTCTACATTACATAATAGGAAAACTAAAGAAAGCCAACCCAATCATAAGCTCTCCTATCCAACTTTTACATCATGCTTATGTCCTATGGCTTAAGTTACTTTCCCGAGTCTTTCCAGTTGTGTTGCTTAGAGCCAGTGCTAAGAAATGTCTCATGCACAAAATTGCTGTAGAGAAAAAAATGACCTAATATTATATTCTATGTTTATTATATGTGCAACTAACCTTGGTGGAACTCTTATATATTCAAAAATCTATGTGTCTCACATTCATGTAACCCAGCTGTCAGGGCATATGGAATCTGTGTGAGAAATATACAAAGTATTATAAGCTCATACATGAACCAACCTCCTTTTGAATCTTTTTCCAGGTTAGATGGGTCTAGGACAGTGTTGGCTAACCTGTGACACTCCAGGTGTTGGCAAAGCATGCTGGGACTTGTAGTTTCACAACACCTGGAGTGTCACAGGTTAGCCAACAATGGTCTAGGACATGCTGGATACATGAAATGCTTACACTCAGCAGGGAAACAGGGCTGGATGCTCAGGGAAGCCATAGCTGTGAACATGGCCAAGAAGCAGGACACAGGAGAGTTGTCAGATGTTACAAGAACAAACCATGGTTATCAATAGAAAACTGGACAGGAGTAATGAAGCACTGGATTGCTAGCACAAGGCACCATAATCTGGTGATACACCTATGTTTGTGGCCAATTTAAATACTGTTCCTAAGGCCCGCAGTTAGGCTCTTGCAGGAGTTCTAATGCATGCGTCTGATTTGACACACAAATGGGTGCTAGCCATCTGGAGCACAACTGTGGGGAGGACCATACTCGTTGGTCTGAGCCGGGTCTTGCACATGGCCTGGAAATTCAAGGAATGGATGAACTTCCAGGATATAAGTTACAGAACGGAGGTGAGGTGGAGCCAAACTGGTGGCAATTACAGGTGAGAGGCCTTTCACAAGTTTAAGTTAAAAAAATATCTATAATAATAAACATCAGGCACAGGTATAGAAAATGAGGTCTGCTTTTGACTGTGTTTATTTTGTTTGCGATCCCAATTGAGTGAATAAGCCTTTGAGTATTCTATCTAAATTGTTAAAGCGCTGCAAATAAGCTATAAAGAAAAAAAAAAAAAAGGTACATGTTTATGTACCTTAACAGATATGGTGAATCCAGATTTAGATGTTTGTGTATACCTGCTCTTTTTAATTTCACAAACTATATACACCGATCAACCCAACTTAAAAACCACTGGCAAGTGAAGTGAATAACATTGATTATCTTGTTACAATGGCACCTGTCAAGGTGTGCGATATATTAGGGAGCAAGGATCTGAGCGAATAGCCAGAAATTCTTATATAGACCATAATATTCCTCCTGAAAATCACAGAAGCATAAAAATACATGTAAGCACCAGAGTATACATAATACCTATGTGCAGACATGAAACATCACTATGAACTATTGATTATTTGGGATAATACCTTGTTCATCATCATAATCATTTATTTATATAGCGCAAACATATTCCGTAGCGCTTTACCAATGGGGACAAACATAATAAAGTAATAAACAAACTGGGTAAAACAGACAAAGAGGTGAGAAGGCCCTGCTCGCAAGCTTACAAACTATGGGACAATGGGAGATTGACACATGAGGTTAAGTCTACATTTTGCATTTTGGCCCAGCCAGACTGCAAAGGTAAAAGTGACTCAAGCTAAATGAACCCGTCACACAACAATGTTGGTCAGGGGGTAGTTGTCTTGTGTGAAATTGTGTAACAGGCTAAAGGTAGTGAGGTTAAGAGGGCGGCTGAGGAATATTATAAGCTTGTCTGAAGAGGTAGGTTTTCAGAGAACGCTTGAAAGTTTGTAGACCAGAGGAGAGTCTTACTGTGCGAGGGATAGAATTCCATAGAGTGGGTACAGCCCGAAAAAAGTCCTGTAACCGGGAATGGGAAGATGTAATGAGGGTGGATGAGAGACGCAGATCTTGTGTAGAACGGAGTTGCCGAGTTGGGAGATATTTTGAGACGAGAGGAGATGTATGTTGGTGCAGCTTTGTTGATGGCCTTGTAGGTTAGTAAAAGTATTTTATATTGGATTCGGTACAAAACAGGCAGCCAGTGTAGAGAAATACAGAGTGATTCAACATAGGAAGAACGATTTGCAAGGAAAATCAGTCTTGCCGCAGCATGCAAAATAGATTGTAGAGGTTTGAGTCTGTTCTTGGGAAGACCAGTAAGGAGGGAATTGCAATAGTCAATGTGGGAGATGATGAGTGCATGAATTAAGGTTTTTGCAGTGTCTTGCGTGAGATATGTGTGAATTCTGAAAATGTTCTTTAGATGTATGTAGCAGGATTTAGATATAGAGTCAATGTGGGGAACAAAGGATAGGTGTGAGTCAAGGATTACACCTAGGCAGCGAGCTTGTGGGGTGGGATTTATGGTCATGTTATCAACAGAGATAGAAATGTCAGGTATGCTCTTGTTGGTGGGTGGGAATATTATTAACTCTGTTTTAGAAAGATTAAGTTTGAGTTGGCGAGAGGACATCCAAGATGAAGTTGCAGAAAGACAGTCAGTTACACGTGACAACACAGATGTCGAGAGATCAGGAGAGCATAGATAGATTTGGGTATCATCCGCATTGAGATGATACTGAAAGCCAAAGGAACTTATTAGATTTCCACTACCGAACGGCCCTTGTGTAGAACGGAATTGCAGAGTTGGGAGATATTTTGAGACAAGAGAGGAGATGTATGTTGGTGCAGCTTTGTTGATGGCCTTGTAGGTTAGTAAAAGTATTTTCTACTTTTTCCCGTCTGGGTAGACATTTCTGCTCGACATAGAAGGTGAGAGTCATTCTCCTGAGTATGAATAAGCACAGGCTTGTTCAAATTGGATTAATAAAAGAAATTGCTTTGATGTGGACATTTATTTTTAGAAATTATTGATCTGACCATGTGCTCTGAATTTATTATGGATGGTTATAAATTTCCAACTGACATGTGACCTGATAACTGTGTTAAGAAAACCCTTAGTCCAGTAACTATAGCCCCATGCTATGGCACAGGAGATAAGTAGGGGTGCTGGTTTTAGCAAAGGGTCAGTTGATGATTCTCTGGGTTCTTACCACACAGTCCAAAAACATAGGGGTACATTAATTAGCTTCTAACTGTGTGTGTTTTAGGGATTTAAACTAAGTGAATGATTCTATAGTATAGCAGCTGAGCACATGCAAAGTAGCTGCCTCAAACGCTGCAATAATAAAAAGTAAGTCCTATTGGTAGAAAGGTGCTATATAAATAAAGAATAATTATTGTTATAATCATCTCAATGCACAGCCCTATGTAATATGTTGGTGCTTTATCAAGGATAATAACAATACCTGTGGTTGGTGCACTGTGAACATTAATGGTAATTACTACTTATAGTCTTGCAAGAATTATAACACTATCAGATCATTTTATAACAACCTTTTAAGTTTAATACTGTGGCTTCTACTCTTCCTATGTTCCAGATGCATAAATTAAATAAGAATTAGTTACCAGTAAAAGAATGCAGTTAACTCCAGTTAATTTAATCAACCTGGGCTACTGGGAGAAAACTGAGTCTTGGCACACTGTTAGGAGTCCTGCTGCCAAGTATTGCAGTATTATACCGCTGATGTGGAACTATCTATGTACAGTGACTGCTTGACTATGGACAGATGTATGTACACAGAAAATATGATTATGGCCAGATGTATGTACACAGAAAATATGACTATGGCTGCATGACTATGGACAGATGTATGTACACGGAATACATAACTAGGACTACATGACTAGGGACAGATGTTTGTACACAGATTATATGACTAGGGCTACATTACTAGGGACAGATGTGTACATAGTTTATATGAGTGGGGACAGATGTCTCTACACAGACTACATGACTAGAGACAGATGTCTGTACACAGACTACATGATATGGGACAGATGTGTACATAGGTTATATTACTAGGGACAGATGTCTGTACACTGACTACATGACTAGGGACAGATGTCTGTACACCGACTACATGAATATCACTATGGACAGATGTCTGTACACCGACTACATGACTAGGACTATGTGATTACATGACTAGAGACAGATGTCTTTACATATACTATATGATTACATGGCTAGAGACAGATGCTTGTACACATACTACATGACTAGGGACAGATGTCTGTACACAGACTATATGACTAGCACTTTATGACTAGAGACAGATGTCTTTACGTATACTACATGACTAGGGACAGATGTCTGTATACAGACATGACTAGGATTATACGATTACATGACTAAAGACAGAAGTCTTTACATACACTATATGATTACATGGCTAGAGACAGATGCTTGTACACATACTACATGACTAGGGACAGATGCCTGTACTCAGACTATATACTACCACGGACATAGGTGTGTACACGGACTATATACTACCACGGACATAGGTGTGTACACGGACTATATACTACCACGGACATAGGTGTGTACACGGACTATATACTACCACGGACATAGGTGTGTACACGGACTATATACTACCACGGACATAGGTGTGTACACGGACTATATACTACCACGGACATAGGTGTGTACACGGACTATATACTACCACGGACATAGGTGTGTACACGGACTATATGATACTACCACGGACATGTGTGTACACGGACTATATGAATACAACTACTACGTACATATGTGTGTACACAGATTATATGATACTACCACGTACAGATGTCTTAACATATACTACATGACTAGGACTATATGATAACATGACTAGGGACAGATGTCTGTGTACAGACATGACTAGGACTATACGATTACATGACTAAAGACAGATGTCTTTACATATACTATATGATTACATGGCTAGAGACAGATGCTTGTACACATACTACATGACTAGGGACAGATGCCTGTACTCAGACTATATGATTACTACCACGGACATAGGTGTGTACACGGACTATATGATTACTACCACGGACATGGGTGTGTACACGGACTATATGAATACAACTACTACGTACATATGTGTGTACACAGACTATGATACAACTACTACGTACATATGTGTGTACACAGACTATATGATACAACTACTACGTACATATGTGTGTACACAGACTATATGATACAACTACTACGTACATATGTGTGTACACAGACTATATGATACAACTACTACGTACATATGTGTGTACACAGACTATATGATACAACTACTACGTACACGTGTGTACACAGACTATATGATACAACTACTACGTACACGTGTACACAGACTATATGATACAACTACTACGTACACGTGTGTACACAGACTATATGATACAACTACTACATACATATGTGTGTACACAGACTATATGATACTACCACGGACATATGTGTGTACACAGACTATATGATACTACCACGGACATATGTGTGTACACAGACTATATGATACTACCACGGACATATGTGTGTACACAGACTATATGATACTACCACGGACATATGTGTGTACACAGACTATATGATACAACTACTACGTACACATGTGTGTACACAGACTATATGAATATAACTACTACGTACATATGTGTGTACACAGACTATATGATACAACTACTACGTACACGTGTGTACACAGACTATATGATACAACTACTACGTACACGTGTACACAGACTATATGATACAACTACTACGTACACGTGTACACAGACTATATGATACAACTACTACGTACACGTGTGTACACAGACTATATGATACAACTACTACATACATATGTGTGTACACAGACTATATGATTATGATACAACTACTACGTACATATGTGTGTACACAGACTATATGAATACAACTACTACGTACATATGTGTGTACACAGACTATATGATACAACTACTACGTACATATGTGTGTACACAGACTATATGATACAACTACTACGTACACATGAGTGTACACGGATTATATGATACTACTATGCACACGTGTGTACACGGACTATATGAATATAACTACGTACACATGAGTGTACACGGACTATATGACTATGAACAGCCCGAGGAGTTGTCGCGCGCCGTCGGCACGGGGGGGCGGGTGACGGTTATTCCCGCCGTTGCAGTGACGTCATCACGCCGTACGTCGTGGAATGAAAGGAAACAAACAGCAGAGATTACTGAGCTGTTCCTGGAATAAGAGTGACAGCGGAGCCGGGAGGGAGCTGGGGTAGCGGGTGAGTGCTGGCTGAGGGGACACGGAGCAGGTCGGCGCCCCCGGGCCGCGGTCTGAAGGGCTCCGGCCCCGCCTACCGCAGAGGCCGGGCAGCCTGTGCCTCCCGCCGGAACCCATTGTGGGGAATGGAGATGATGGGGGCCCGGTAGGACGCAGGAGGATGAATGAGTCAGTGAGGTTGCAGCAGTGATAGGGTGCGTGTCACGTCTAGTAGTACTGTGCGATCTGCATGGTGGGTGGGGGAGACCAGGACCAGGGGCTGATGTTATACATGGGGTCAGTGCTTCCTATGAGGGTGTTATAGAATAATGCAGTAAGGCTGTGTACCCACTGGTGTGACCATCCATGTGCGTTAAGTGCAAGTCAGTATATATGAAAATAAAAATCATTATGCAAGATGAGTCCATCTATATTTGCGTTTTTGTTCCGTTTCCTCAATGTGTCTGATGTATGTCAACACAGCTGATCGCTTTAGATTTAAATATACAAACGCATTCTAAACGCAATGCTGCTTACATGCGTTTGTAGTACACCTAAAATGCATTTCCTGCACCAGTGGGTATGTAACCTAGTATAGTATGTAGAGGTTTTTGTAGCTTTAGACACTGGCCATAGGTGGAAACTGGGATTTGGTCAGCATGCAAACATGTGTTATCACAGCCAGATGTATGGGTGTCATTATTTAGACTAACCTCCATGTAGTGATCGTACCAGAAGTGTAGAGTCACATCATCATCATTTATTTATATAGCGCCAGCAAATTCCGTAGCACTTTACAAATTTGAACAAACATTAATAAAACAATACTGGGTAATACATACAGACAGAGAGGTAACAGAACCCCGCTCGCAAGCTTACAATCTATGGGGTTGTTTCCAGTAAAATATTTTTAAAGCAACGATTCTATGACTGACAAATGTTTTACTTTTTTTCCAACATAAATGACAGTGGCAAGCGATAAGAAGAATCTTTGTTCCATTTTCCCTAATTTGTTTCTTGAGGCTACTATTAATGATTTATAATTCTGCGGAGTTTCCACAGTGTCATGTGACTTCCATGGCAACCACAGTCAACATGGCATATGATGTAGTGTGCAGAGGTGCTTTGGAAACCCCCTTCCTCTGCCATCACATGACGTTCTACCCTGCGTGTGTGTGACTGGCAGCCATACTTGTCTGCCTTCCAGAGAAATTTTGAAAATAAGAATGATTTGTAAGAGGATAGTTAAAAAAAATATTTTTGTTACCTGTTATAAGGTAAATCATCCATTGAATGAACGGTTAAGGGAATTCTCTTGTTTACGAGGGTAGTGTATGTAGAAAATACATCATAAAAACAAATTACCAGTGATTGAATGCACAAAGCCAGCAAAAGAACACATAAGAACACTGAATGAACAATGTGACTTGCTTTTATAGCATAAAATGAGACACTTGTTATGATTGGCTGAGAAGTTTAAAGCTTGTTTCAATGCACTAAACCTGAAAATGTGCATTCCCTGGACTATTCACCCTATAAAGAAAAAAAAAAGTGGAATTGCTGCTTTAAATGGAAATTATTCATATGTTCATACCTAGCTAATGAGCCTTATCCTATAGGCAGACCATGAAGCATTAAACTTTACTCTATTCATTGGTAGACACTGTCCCTCTAGGCTAAATAGCCCCCGTTTACATAGATGCGGCAAGAGATGTAGAGCCGCAAATCTATCTTGTGAGCGATTGTTGCAGTCTTTTTATGCTGACCACATGCTGCAATATTTTAAAATTGTCCCAAAATTGTTTTCTTAATAATTGGACATGTCTGTATTTTCTTGGCAGCTGACTCCTGTCTGATTTTACTGTTCTAACATATTTGACTGTACTATGCCAGCGTGTTCATTGAAGGGGCTCATGTGCTGCAGTTGTCCCAAAATGGGTTCAAAATGACGCTAATGCCTCGGTTATACTGTTAAAATCATTACAATTATTATAAAGCATGGTGGAAAATATTGTCTGAAGGTGCCTGCACACACAAACCAATGGCGATGATCTTCTCACTGCATTTTCCACCTGGAAAAAAAGGACTAATTAGTTGTTATGGAGCAAGAAGTACGAATAACCAGATTACGTCCGATTTAGCCACCCATTGAGTGAGAAACCTTTATAAAAAAAAAATAAAAAATGTGGCCCTTTGAAAAATCTTTCAACTGTCCCAAGAATTTTACTTCTAATCCCCATATGTTACCCCACAGCTTTCCTGTTAGTCTCATGGAGGTATAATAATCTCTCACAATTTAATATCTGGGGGGGGGGGGGTGTGTGGGCTGATAGCAAGGCTTATATGTGATCTCATTAGGGACATAACCAGGTCTTATAAAGACTGAAACTGTAGAGCTTTCAGCAGAACCCCCTGAGCTTTGGTCATAGCCTGCACAGAGATAACATAAGAGCATGTCTTGAATATACAATCTGTTGTGCTAGCCACACTTAAGCAAACACATTTTTTAAGTGACAAAACTGTTAAGCTTTTTGGTATGTTTATGTTGACGGCATATAGTATTTCCTATGCCTATGAGAATTGCCTTACATGTTTACCATAGCAGACTGAGAATGCTGCCATATATCGGGTTAGACAAGAATAAATTCAGTTGTTCCCTTCAAGCAAAACATCTGCCAGATATTTTCATATCACTTACATGGGAGTATCTCTTTGATATAAATTTAAAACTAAATATTAGTTAGATCAACTCAACTGTTAGTGTACTTGTCATAGTTTTGGTTTAACTGGTCTGATACAGACTTGTGTGCTGAACCATTGTCTTACTGCTCGTCAGCTCGTGAATGAATGCACAGACATTCTCCTGCAGAATCCTCTTATACAGAGCTGAAATTTTGGTTCCTTCAATGGATGATAAGACATCCAGGTCCTGATGCAGCAAAGCATTCACAAGCCATGACACTACCACCACTATGCTTGATGGTTATGTGTTTATTCCCCCGCTGACCACAAACTACAACTTTCTACTAATTTCCAGCAAGAACATTGTTTCAGTAATGTGAATAATCATTCAGGTGTGCTTTGAAAAATCATGACTTGAGCACTCGTGTTCTTGTTAGTGAGCAGCAGTTTCCACTTTGCTACTCTCCTATGGATTCAGTTTGTGCCTATGGTCTTGTGATGGTGAAGTTTTAAAGATTTTTTTTTAAGCAAAGAGAGAGTCTTAGAATATATCACTAATAGGTAGTTAATTGAGGGTGTCAGCCGCCCCAGGAAAAAATAAATCCGACTTTTTATCGGGACATTCCTCAAACGCTTGTAGCAGTCTGTTTCCACTGTAACTGTGTGGCATTGAAATCTGAGCAGTTGTGATTTGCAGAAGTAATTTATATCATACAGAGTTATATAGTTGTTGATTCTAGCATACCAGACTTTTAAGGAGTTGGGTAGAGAATTTCCAGCGAACTTGAATGAGAGCCTTGGCTGGATGGACAGACCTTATTTGAGGCAAGAGAAGTCTTAAGATCAAGTTTGTACTAATTGTTTTTCTTTTATTATTGTTGTTGGCATGAAGTGTAGACAACTTCACTCTAATGGCACAGTTGGTGATATCAGGCAGTGGGATGGACATTGTAAACTCTGTAACCCAAAGACTAGCTCAACGTTTAATCTATGTCGGCCAGATCAATACTTTTCTACAGATAGATAAACATGCTTTTATTAATCAAATATTACTTGTAAACATAAAGGAAACAACACAAATGTGTAGGGTGCTACCAGTGTATAGCCATAGTTCATTTCCAAGTTCATGTAACCAAACTAGTGAATTTATAGACTTCATTCGTTCCACTGACAAACTACCAATGGCAATACTAGATTGACAAATAGCACAAGTTAATTTAACTAGTTAATACTTTTTTATTCTTGATGTTGGTTTACCAGTTTCTAACATTTATTTGTATTGTTTTGTATTATAAATGTGTGTTGCTGTCAATTTGTTGCTGTTGGTAGCTATTTTAATTATACATGCTGTTTTGTGTCTATTTACGGAACAAAAAGTCTAGTGGTCAAGAACAGTCTGTAAATTTGTTAGAAAAGATTATGGTATGGTAATATTCAGGATATGTTGATAACTTAAAATATATTGTTCATTCTTGTACATTTTTTTTTTTTCTTTTTTTCCATTAGAGTCTTTATTGAGCTTGTTTTAGAGTGAGCATCAAAACATGTCGGGCTCTGCTGGGCAGAAAAAAGGATCTCTGCAGCAACGTAAATGTAGTTTCTGCAGGTCAAACAGAGAAAAGGAATGCGGACAGTTGCTTATGTCCAATAACCAGAAGGTGGCAGCACATCGGAGATGTATGGTAGGTATAAAACTTCCTCCGAAAGGTGGCCATAAATTACATGTACTTTAATATAAACCAGCAGAGATGTTTTAGTATTTTTGGAAACTGTTATCTTTGCTTTAAAACATTGATTTATATATATATTTTAATCTTTAAAATAGTTTACTTAGGAATAGATCATGACAGTATAGGTAATTGTTACAGCAGAATATCTATGCATAGACTGCCTTCTTTTACCAGGTTTGATGACAATACCATACAATGTAAGTACAAAACAATATATTAACCAAACTGTTTATCAATTTAAATTACACTTTGTAGATTAAACAATGTGGTCTTGATCTCCTATCTGTCATTATAATTAGTGCCTCTGTTGATCTTGCATTCATGAATTATTCCTTGAAACCGTAATAATTGTGTATATGCAAATGATTAATGAACTGAAGAGGTGGTAAACAGACCTAAGTTTTCTTTAAGGGCTAGTACACACAGTTGTTAAACTACACTAATCCCAGTTGTAAAGTGCTATACCGTATGCTGGCACAATATAAATGGATGTTAATAATAACAATAATAAGAATAGTTCAAAGCGTAGAAAAACCTTTGTACTTTGTACTTACTTTTAACTGCGCATTAGAGGCCTTCCCGTAAAGCCTCTTTGCAGTATAGTGTACTAAGTACTTAATGAGCGTTCCCATACATCTCCATTGTATTTACAGAGCTATAATGCTCTTGAACACTACAAGCAATTTAAAAGTGAATCGTTGTCTGAAAGTTTGTGTGTAATTTATTTTCTGGGCTATTGGTATCAAAACCATGTTTTTCTAGGCTTTCAAAATGTGCACCAAATATTTAACATGACACCTATGTGTATAAGGCCTAGAAGGCCAAAACAATGTAAATTTGAAATGTTTAGCTATAAAGCATGGAGTTGAAATAGATTGTATTAACCTGAGTTTCCCCTGCATGTGTCAAAAATTGTCTTCACAATCCATTAGACAGGTAAATGCAGATCATACACATTTAGTTCAGTGCCTTAATGTCATCTGAAACAGGTGGTACAATGACTGTTGTGACATCAATAGCTTTTCCCTGTCTATGAATCCACACAGCGCATCTGTGCAGATTAGGCGGTATATGAGATAGATATATATATATGAGATAGATATATGGTAATGTCAGTGGCTTTATTTACTGTGTAATACATATGTTTATTAGCATTGTCTAGACCTGGGTGGACTTGTTACTTCCTGTTAAATTATTCAGTGATAAATCTTGGGCATCACACTTAATGTGTTTTCTTTTAAACACAACTTTTCTTGTATGTGTAAGGGAGCGTAATCTGAATCCTGTTTTTATAGCATCTCTGTGGTTTCTACAGTTGTTATGTAAATTTATCAGGGTTTTACGGTTGGATTACAAGTAATATATTTTATCTCCTTAGCTGTTTTCGTCAGCACTTGTATCCTCACAATCAGACAGTGAAAACCTTGGTGGGTTCTCCATAGAAGATATACAGAAGGAATTGAGAAGGGGGAAAAAATTGGTATGTCTCTTAAACTATCTCTCGTCTGTCTGTCTCTCTCTCGTCTGTCTGTCTCTCTCTCTCTCTCTCGTCTGTGTGTCTGTCTCTATAATATACACATACATATGATGAATCTGTGCTTGCATGTAGAGGGAAATGCTCTGCTTGTCTTTGCAAACCCAAACCAAACATCCTTTAGTTGGAAGGGCAAGAATATTACCGGTAATATTAATACAAATATTGTCAATGTTTCTTGGAGTGCTTCTTGATTGAAGCACATTCTCACATTTTGCCCTCTTTCAGAGATAATTTAATTAATATTACTATAATGATGTGGGTTCAGCTGTTCACACCATCAAAAAACAAGTTGTACATAGTATGGTCAATAAGTGTGTCCCAAAGCTTCAGTGATTGGTTATTTGAGTAATCTTAAGATCTAACATTTGTCTGCCAATCAGTATTGTTATATTCTACAGCTGTGGTATAAATTACATTTTCATATGTTGTAGTTAGGTTATTGATAAGTCTCTAGGGAGAATTAAATAAGTTGCTAAGTCCTGTTGGTGCCTTGCGTGATGGCAGGATGTTCAGTACCCGTAACAGAGGTGCCAGCAAATTTTGAGATGTTTTGGGTCCTATAACACCTGGACTTGTAACTGGTTATGGTGATATATATTTGCAGTTAAAACTTACCCTTTAATGAAGTACATTGTGTTAGACATGTTGCAGTGGGCAACCAATTGCTTTACTTACCTTGTGATATCCTATATTCCTCTTCCCTGTAGATGTGCACACTCTGCCACTGTCCTGGAGCAACAATTGGGTGTGAAGTGAAGACCTGCCGCAGAACTTATCATTATCACTGCGCCCTGCATGACAAAGCCCAGATACAGGAAAAACCATCACAAGGGATATACCTGTAAGACCATTCTTTCTTCTAATTAACTTTCCAGTGATCAGAAATGCTGGTGTCTCTCAGAGAAACTTGTAGTATAACTTTGTATGCTGTATGTTTAATGTAATGTGTAATACGATCCTCTAAAGCAGAAGGCAAAGGTGATCCTGCCTTAATGAGCTTTAATCTGTGTTACTTCTGAAGTTAGGTTGTAATACTGAATTGTGTCTGCTGCTGCATATCACATCCTTTGTTGTAGGAGTAGTTTTGTCTTTTTATTGAGGGGGGGGCAGTGTAGAATTTTGAAGATCCCATTATAGTGTATGAACTGTGAGGCCTTGGCACATATTTTTGGATAGAGAGAAATCTGTCCTTCAACAATGCACAACTATTAAATGGAATACAGATCACTGTTTACATGTTTCGTTTTTGTGTACAAATACCTAGGAGTTATTATTGGTCTACAAATGTCACATATACCAGGAGTATGTGGTAGGTGTTTGGGTTGTACGCTGTCACTATGTCAAAAATCTTCTGCCCCCAACTTTTGCTGAATCGCGTGAGAAGGTGTTTTTGTGTTGACTATTTCTTAGTTTTTGATCAATTTACAATGACAATGTATGTTGTCATTGCCTGTCCACGTTAAGGGTGCCACACTCGCCACTAAGCATGGGTCGATCTGTGTAAAGGTCCCATAAGTTCTGTGTTATCATGTCATCCGGGCAATAAAGGATAGAGAGCTGTAGGAAACATCTTTCTAACTTCTACATCCTGATCTGTTATAACATTTTAGCTGACACTTTTCATGTTCCTTTGAAAAGAAGAACACAGGCAGATTATATTATTGGTTTGATGCTGTCAAAGCAGACTTTAGCTAGTTTTATTGCTGCTTTTGATATTTAATCTGACTCGTATATAACCTAGTGCACACATCAGGGGTGGATCTAGAAAATAATTTTTTTGGGGGGGGGGGGGATTTAGTCCCCCCCCCCCCCCCCCCCCCCCCCCCCCTTTTTGACAGCTAAGGCTGCACACTAAGTGCAGGTCCGTTCAGCAGAGACAGGCAGGGAGAGTGCACTGACCGGCTACTCTGATTTGTTTTTAAAACACAATTAGAGTAGCCAGGCAGCACACTCTCCCTGCCTGTCTCTGCCGAACGGACCTGCACATAGTGTGGAGCCGCCGGCAGCAAGCCCATGCTAGGCTGGGCCGATTGCCCCGATCGCGCCCCCCTCTCCCTTGGATCCGCCACTGGCACACATAAAAATGTTACTTTTTAATAGGGGTGGAATAAAATCCAGTTGCCATAGGCTCATACTGGGCAGTGGCAGGCTAATGTGTTGGTAGTTATTTGTACATGATAAGAAAACGTGCTGCTGGCACATGCTGGGTGGTGGTGGCATGTGTTGGACAAGCCCACCCCTAACAAATTTGTACTGCGTGCTACATGTGTTTTTATTAAAAAATTGCTGGTTACTAACATTTGGAAAATGTAATCGAGCTACTGTTTTACCAATACTATTGATGTGCAAATAGTGTAAATACACAAATGAACACATTTTACAGATTTTATTCATGTGTTTACAGATTTGTAATTGTTTCTGACTTCGAGCACACTTTTCTGCTTTTGTAGGAT
The DNA here is from genome assembly GCF_038048845.1 of Mixophyes fleayi. NCBI lineage: Eukaryota > Metazoa > Chordata > Amphibia > Anura > Limnodynastidae > Mixophyes > Mixophyes fleayi. Next base: position 35,449,851 of record NC_134410.1, read on the forward strand.
ATTTTGCAGAAAACACAAGGAACAGATGCACAACTCGGAAGGTAAATGTTCATCCACAAACATTTTCTAAATTCCACGCGTTTGGAAGACTTTGAAGGAAAAGTTTAAACACTTTGTGAGCCGGGGTATGTTGTACCCTTGTGGCCAGATCACAGTTCTATTTTGATAGTTGGTAAAAGAGAGAATTCTAACTGCTTTGTGTATACTAGGAAATCTCACATAGGTTATTTTGGGTGAGGGGCAGATAAGGCTTTATTTGATAGCTTAGTGAAATTTTCTTTTAAGGATAATTCTACCCAATCCTGAATATTCCATTATGTGTAAAATATCAGAAGTGAATCCCAATATTCGCAGTTTAAACAATGGCAATGGTCAATAACCAATAACTTTGAACTTGTTCTGCTGTATGTGTTTTGTATCTCTCAATCTGTGTTGCTGAGTTGAATGTGCAAAGGTGTTTGTACTGAACTGTGCTGACAGATAAATTTCATGTTTCTGCTAGATGAGTTAGAAGAAGGATTTGGTCACAGAGACTTGAGTCCATCACCCCGTAAACGTGGCCGGGGGAGAGGCTCGCGTGGAAAGTCAAGGACCACAAATTCTAGAGGACAATCTGAGGATAGCAGACTCACATCTTCACACTGTACAGAAGAGACAGAAAGTAGCTCCAGTGTAAGTTGTGAGCGTACCATATAATGGAATCTCTTCTTGTACGTTTAATGAGCACCTAGTAGTACATTTGACAGTATAAGAGATCTAAAACGAACTGTACATTGTATTGTTTACTTACTGTATGTTTGGTAAAACTCCTTCATTTCTCTATATAAGCTAGGAAATGAATCTACAAAAGACTAGTTTTACTTTTCAATCTGTTAGTAACTATTGACAAATTGAACATTTAAGTTGTATACTCTTCCCCAGAGAGACAGGTCACCCCACAGAAGCAGTCCAAGTGACACTGGACCGAGGTGTGGGTTCTGTCACGCAGGCGACGAAGAGAACCAAACCCGAGGCAAGCTCCATGTATTTAATGCAAAAAAGGCAGCAGCTCACTACAAGTGTATGGTACGTATTTGACTTTGAAATTCTAGCACCAGGTCACACATAGGAGTCTTTTAAATATATTGCTGCCATCTGAAATTACTTCACCAAAATAGTTATGTCATAGAGGCGCTATAAATCTGATTTACGTCCTGTAGCCTGTGTTGGTCATTTAGCTCCTATTGATCTTTGAAATTTACTGTAGATTTGCTCCCAGCATTCTGTTAAGCTAGTGAACAATTCTATATTGTGATGATGGTAACTCTAACTCCAAGTGGAGTAATGTTGTCTTTGAAAAGCTGAAAGACACAGCAAAACCTGAGACCATAAAAGGGAATGATTCATGGCAAATATAAAATGTTAATACAATTATGAACATTTGAAAAGAATCCGATTAATGTGATCTGAACTCTTCCAGAGTACATTGTGCTTAGAGGAGGAAGTACAGACACCGTTGTATAGTATAATAAAATGATTACATTTAATATTGACGTTTATTTATAGGGCGCCACAAAGTTCCACAGCAGCTTACATGGGGTAGTGCAATCAAGGCAGACACAGTTCACATAAAGAAAAGGTCACAAAAATGTCCATAGCACAAGTAGAACTGAAAAGCACGGGTAACAAATACAAGTAGTAACACAAGAAGGGTAACCTATATCAAATCCTATTACAATAGGCAATTGCAAGGGTGGCTGAAGGTGATAAGGAAGGTTAGGAATCAAGTGGAAAGAGGGGGAGTGTGGCAACAATAGGAAGATTGCAGTTCAATTATTGCAGCTCACTGAAGCCAGTTTGTCTTTCTCTAGCTCTTCTCCTCTGGTACAGTCCAGCTAACAACAACGTCAAGGGCTGAAGTTGGTGACTTTGATATTAAGACTGTGATACAAGAAATGAAAAGAGGCAAACGAATGGTAAATATCCGTATATTTTGCATAGTATTTCTGAAGCAGTTGCAGTTTTCATGGTTGGCTAAACAATTCAAGCAAGGCCATGGAGTTAGCTGCATTGATGATTTTAATACATGTTGGTGGTTATAAAATGTCTTGTACAACCTGCTTTTATGGGTTACGTTATGGAATAAATTTGTCAGACAGCATGCTCCTTGAGATCTATGGAGGCAGAAGATCACTGCATGCTAACACTGTGCTTCTGATTCCATGTACATGGGGTATGGTAGGTATGTAGTCCACTACTATAGTCCTCTTTTGAGGATTTAGTATGACGTATACATAACACAGTATAGTTTCAGTCCACAAATGTAATAAGGAATTTAGTAATGAAATTCTAGCAGAGAAAACTCGAACAGTTGAATAATTTATAATAACGGTAATATAGTTTTTATAAAGAACCTACGCCCTCCTAAAATAATAAAATAAACAACACACACATTGTACTTCTTCTAATATAAATTACTTTAGTCAGTTGTGATACTAGGTAATACCGGCCCTGGTGGTGCCCCTTCTTTCAAGTAGCAGGCATAAAACACAAATAATTGGAAATGTGAAAAGTCAGTGTGCCTAATGATACCGACTCCTGAGTTATCCAATAGTCCCAATTTCACTGTGGCTCTATTATGTGATACGATCGTCCGCTGTGGATACATTTGTGTTTTATGACAAGTGGCACAAGTTTTATCTACTAATTGAAATTAGCGAGTGTGTTACATGTTAAATGTGTCATGGTACAAATAGGAATATAACAGGAGCCTATAACAACACAATCCTCTCCATTAAATAGGTGCATATCAATACGTATTCCAGTACACTTTATGATCCATGTTCTTACCTGACCGTAATTAGTGCTTTATGTTGTATGTACATATACATTATCTGAAGATAGAACATATAACAGACCATGCTTACTATCCTACACAAGAAACATTTAAAGAGTACATTTGTTAACACTAGTTAGCACTCATAATGCTTGTCCCTTGCTTGTTCTTTTCTTATTGTTTCCCCAATTATATTTTTGTGATTGGTTCATGTTTCTTCTTTCATGTACAGAAGTATAACATAGATGTATATTGGGATAATCTCTGTATTCTGAAATAGTGAAATTGTTCCTGATGTGGGGAATTACCATTTTTGTCCTTGAAACATTACTATTCCACTAGTGTATTATAAGGCTATCCCACCTGCCTCCATTCCCACTGTATATCAGGCAAGACTATTGTGGCTAGCATTTATTTACTGCAATGAACCTGAATTAAAAATACCCCCTTCTGACAAGCTAAATTCCCAAACCTTTTTAATCTCTCTCAAATATTCTATCCCCCTCTACACACTTCATGTTAGACTTACATTCCTTCTCTTTCTGTAATCAGACTGACCCCCCCCCCCCCCCCCCCCCCCAAGTGGACATTGCCGTGTGACTGGATCATATATTCCCACTAAGCACTATTTCCTATTGTGATCTGGTTGGACCAGTATGCAGTCTGTGGCGCTTGATGTATCAAACTCCTATTTTCCTATATATTGTAAACAGAGCCCCCTGACTTTTGTTAATATCCAGTCTTGTTTTATTACTGTTAGCAGCACTTTATAACTGGAAACAGTGTATGCTGGTGCTATATAAATATTAATGCTGAAAGGAATGGAGACTTTTATAGTAACTGCTTGTTTTGTTTTCTCCTCTTTCCCATGCAGAAGTGTACATTATGTGGTCTACTAGGTGCTACAATTGGATGTGAAATTAAGGCATGTGTGAAAACATATCATTATCACTGTGGAGTACAGGACAAGGCAAAATATATTGAGAACATGTCGCGGGGAATTTACAAGTAAGAGCTGATAACATAACTAACGTGTACAAATTGACCGTAGATGAGAAATCCTCAATATATTATGGAGGAGAAAAATATTTTCAGAGTAGGAGTAATGTATGTACTTGGGCATTTGTTCCTAGAATAAGAGATGGGGAATTACCATCCATAGCATATTGTCTGCATTTATATAGCAGTCATTTAATACTTTTAACTCTAATTTTAAGAATTGGCCAGTTGTTCTAATCTGCAGTTTGCCAGTAAGCCTCTGATTATATATTTGTGTTTTGAATATACCATTCTATGGTCTATTGCGCACTTCTTACATCATATGGTCACTGGAGCGTAGAAATAGGAACCGCTGATACCTATACAGAATGCAAAGTCTGTTCTCATGGACATAAGGATGACGCATAAAGGGAGTGTGAACAATGCCCGTAGCAGCCCATCTCCTTTTTGTTCAGTCTGTTGTATTTTAAGCTCTGAGCACTGAGACTGGATGTCCTTTATGAAGTGTAAAATGACTTGAATATACAGCACAGTGTGGGCTTTGGTCCCACTGCTTGCCTTTTATATGAGCATGTCTGCCTAGGTTTCCCCCAAAGCCCAGACCAAGAGAAGGAGCAGAGTGAGCACGTTCCGTGCTACGTATAGAGTAGGCACGTTTGATGCGCCTTGTTTTACACAGCAATGCAAAAACAAGGTTACATTTTGCAGTTCTTGTTAATTGAAATGAGCTAAATGGGAGGGTGTTTCCTGAAGCGTATTCCCTGCTGTACAGTAAGGACAAGAATTGTGTTCTTTCAGAATTAGTTGTCTGTGGGACCAATTCAATACAGTTCAAGGTCCGACTGCGCTTATTTCCGGGTATTGTGGTACCTAAAACCCCACCGATTTTTGCACTCTCCTCTATGATGCTTTAAATGCCAAAAATCCTGCAGCATCTCCGACTGAACAACGCTAGGAATTGAATTCCCTCCTATTGCACTTCTTTGGCTTGAAACTTTGTGTTGACAATGCAAGAGAAGAGAATGACAAAGTCTCTGTTGTGGCTGGCTCAGAAATAATTGGGTCCCTTGTGGAATGTGTTTGGAGACTGGTACATAGCCCCACAACAGTGCAGATATGGGTAGCATTACATATTCCCACTAATGCCCCTTCAAAATGTAACCTGTGTGTCTTTCTATGCATGTCTTCCTCCAGACTTTATTGTAAAAACCACAGTGGTAATGATGAAAGAGACGAGGAAGATGAAGAACGTGAGAGCAGAAGCAAAGGTACAACGGGCGGACATGACAATAACACTCCACAGCAGATCAATGGAAACTGAGCATGGAGCATCCCAATGAGGGGGAGGTGCCTGGATCCTGGGGGTACACCATCCATTCGTGATTGGGGAATGCTGGACATTTTTCAAGTTCCAAGTTACATGTTGTTGAAGATTGTGAAAAGGATGTTTTGAGTTTTGTTTTTTGTTTTTCCTCTCCACACATCCACTTCATGCTACGTTGATATTGTAATAGTTGCTTTTAAAATAGGCATTTTGAAAGAATTCCTGGACTCCGTAGAGTGACCAGAAACGCCACATTGCAAGGCATTTTGTGGAATAAATGACTCCCTCCCCCCATAAGCTGGTAGCTGCTCCCCATCCCCCCCCCCCCCCCCCCCCCCCCCAATATATCCTATCTTCCATGAGATTCCACTACTTTAGGTGATCAACGTGAAATACACACATTAGTGGGGCATGGCCATTGTGCATGGCAGTTTTCTATTGTCTGGCAAGGAAATAATGTGTTTGTCTTACTACACAACTTATATACATTGTGTATTGTGTCAGAAACTAGGGCTCTTTGCTATTGTTCGAGGCAGAATAAATCTCACAGTGCAGAGATTAAACAGCATGTCTTGACATGGTTTGAAGGCCTCGATGTTTGGTGTGGGGGAGTCGGTACAGCTGTACCCTGCCAGCTAACAGCAATAGATAGTCTTTTTAAGCCTAATCGGATCTCTTATTTCAATTCATATCTTTAAACTTGTTGAGGCTATAAGAACAATAGAGCATCTTGATGAGCAATCGACCTATTAAATTCTATTTGTTTTAGATTTTTATTTCTTTTTATTTTCCAGCAATTCTTTTATTCGGGCTGGCTGTAATTAAAGTTTTCTAAAAGGCCTTATAAAATCTGTAATAAGGCAATGCTGTAGTATTTTTACCATGGTTGCAGATTTTTTTTTTCCCAATGTATATTGCATAACATACCAATGTGCACATACATTTCTAGTGAGTGCATGTGCATATTGGTACCATCATGGGTTAACGGACTTATAGTGAGTGCATGTGCATATTGGTACCATCATAGATAACTTTTATGCCTTATAGTGAGTGCATGTGCATATTGGTTTCATCATACCTTGTATGCCAGTCAGTTAACCCATTTTAGATTTCAATTTGTAGAAAACTCACATTTGTCCTAATGTAGCTGTGCTAGTAGTCGGTCACTATATACACCTTGGACAGATTATTGATGTCTGTGGAGCTGTATCACAGGACACTTGTTTCTGTCTAGTCCAAAAAAAATAAAATAAAAATAAAAGTAGTCTTGTACTATGTATGAATGGAAATTTAAGCAACTTTTTGTGTATTTAATGAATATTTTGCATCTGTCCTCTATACCCGTCACCTGCACACAGTGGTGGCGCTTAGGTTATTCCTCTTTCAGACACCTGTCCATTCGCTAGAAACAAGTGACTGATTCCTATGAATATGATACGTTCGCAATATTGGATCAGAAAAGAACAGCCTCCACTGTGAGTAGGTGACACACTGTAAGTGCCGGCATGCTGGCATTTAATACAATTTTTCTTGTGGACCAGTTTATATCCTGGAACACACAGTAGAAAAGTGTTGAATAACAATTTTCAGAGGGGTAAACTTAAACACTTGATTTATATTCGATTGTCTTTCCCAGTTGTATCAGTGTGACCTTTTATTGAACATACCAGTAAGTATGGTACATGTAATACAAATAGTGTGAACCTTTTTGTAACTCCAAGGTAAGAGTAAATTATTGTGTCCATTAAAAATAAATGAATGAACTGAAACCTGTGTAGACCAGCACTCTATAATAGACAATAGACAAAAGAAATCTTACAGTGCTGTGAGTCTCTGGTGTTTAGTTGATTTGCAGGCTGGCTGGATTCTAGTAGACATCAAAACTTTGTGGCAAAATTTACAATCACTAATTGTTTCTATGTTGGTTTAGAAAATACTAATACTGGCAAGTTTGTGGCTCTCTAGGGTCAGTAAGGACATTGTGAAACCCACTGTCATGTATGGTGGTGGTCGTTATCCTGGCAGCTAGTGGAAAGTGGAGACTGGTACATAGCCCCCACTCCAGTCTCTGTATATACCAAATCCATTCCTATATATGTTGAATGTCCTTTAGGTGCCTACACACTAGGTAAAACTTACGGTGCCGGTAGCTGCATCCACCCGCCGTTACAGAAACCTTGCTGAGAACAGAACTGTGGCATGTACTATTATGGGGTGGATTCTCCTATAGAGGGCTTACTAAATAGGAATAGTAAGTATTGCCATAAAGATCATACATGTCTATAATGACTGGCATCCTAGCTGCGTCCACCTTAGCTTCTCCCCTTCTTGCCAGGAGATAACAAAATATCTGCTTTCTGGAGGGCTTTAATGTGTCTCATACCCCACATGACAAAATCCCCAATCCCCTGGCAACACTACATATGCTGTTGGAATGTCTAGAAATGAACGAATGGATATATGAACATGCTGTAAACTCTTAGGAATCAAACCGAGATTTGATGAAGTGGTTACAATGTGCTACAAACCATTGGGCCACTTGCATGCTTTTCCTGACCCACCAGGCTGGAAAGAAAACCAGCCATGGGTTGCTGTTTTGTTTGGGTTTTGTGCCATGTAAGTACATTGCCCACTAAGTAGTAGTAATGCCAATGGGTGGTGAGCTTTGAGACAAGTGGCCCATGCATTGCGCTATAATGACTCGCAGTGTATGAGCTCAACGCTTCTGAGTGATCTCTGGATACTGTGTCACTAACGAGCAGTTTGTCTCAAGCTCACTCTAGTTTTCTTGCTACTAATAATGACTGACCGTGAGAATGCCTTTTGTTACAAGCGTCTACTGTATATACCAGGCTTTGTTTTCTATTTTAAATGATCCTTGATGGCCAGCAATGGGTCAGGATTTCAGGACACATGCATGTTAGTATAGTGATATATTTAGGAGCTATTTAATTGCATCTTCATTACTGACATCCTAAAACTGTGAAAGGAATATGATTTGGACAACCCTGCTATATGATATCTTGTACACTCATATTTGTTATGTAATGTTTGAAAAGTGCCTTACCATGTAAATAATTGTATTTGTATATTCTTGACGAGCATCTTCTGGATAGTGACATGTTAATGTTTAGTAAACAAAAATGTACCTCTGTATTTACTGTATCTGTTGGGTAAGTGTAGTTTTAGTAGTTAGGCATGAGAAACTTATTTATAGTAGGTATGTAACATTTACATGCATTTATTTCAATTCTGCCATTGTTTTATAATTATGTGTGTATATATAAGTATGTAAGCTTTATTAGTGCTTACTAAAGCTCAGTTCTGGCACATTTACTGTTATACAGAAATGTTGGGAAACTGTAAAAACTTGTTTTATGGGTAAATATAGATATAATGGTGACATTCTCATTCATGGCAGATGTTATATTGTCACATTTTCTTTGTTACTGCTGTACAGCAGGGATGGGAAATCATGAATGCCTGACACGTGGGTCATCCACAGCTAGCCAGTGCGATGTCGTAGTGTGCACTTCCTGCTATATGGTTTTGTTTGTTTTTTGTTTTAACTTTTTTTTTATTTTATTTTTTAATTATTATTAAAATGGCTACAACAGCTCTAACCTGAAGTTTGTGGTGGTCTTTTTATTGGTCATCACAAATATTGTTTTTTAAACCCCTTTTTATGGATTTGGGGGTTCATTTAACCCCTTTGCTGCAATCTCCATAGTCAAACATTAGCAGTAGAATGGGTCATACTAAAATGCTCAGTGTCTTTCAACGTGGCACTTGAGCAATAGCTCGGCCACAGTGTGGTAGGCCTTATAAGCTTCGCCGAGTGCTGAAGTGGTTCCAACCTGCCTCTGGAAGCAACATCAGCACAAGGACTGTTCATCAGAATCTTGTTGATTTGGGTTTCCTGGCCGAACAGCCGCACACAAGACTACATGCACAATGACAAATTTCAACTGGAGTGGTGTAAAACACACTGCCATCAGACATGTGGAAATGTATTCTCTGGAGTTGTTAATCGCTCTTCATCAGCTTTCGGTCCGATGGACAAAACTGGGTATGGCAGATGCCAAGTGCTCTTTAAATGCATACTTGCCAACTGTAATATTTGGTGGAGGAGAAATGATGGCCTGGAGCTGTTTATTATGCTTTGGCCTGAGCCCCTTAGTACTTTATACTATACAATGACATTCTAGAGAGTTGCGTGCTTCCAGTTTTGTGGTAAGTTTGTGGAAGGCCCTATCCCGGCGGTTCCCAAACTGCGCCGTGGCTCCCAGGGGTGCCGCGGCGCTGTCACTGGGGTGCCGCGGGCCAGCCCTAAAAAAAAGAGTAAGAAAACAAACTTACCAATCCGCGTGGCGCCGGGACCCAGCAGCCTCCTCTTTCCCGCAGCTGTCACTGAATGACGTCAGTGACAGCTGCGGGAGAGAGGAGTCTGCTGGGTCCCGGCCACGCGGATTGGTAAGTTTCTGTTTTCTCTCTTTTTCTATGCCTGGCGCGGGGCAGAGTGAGGGGGACAGCAGAGCAGAGGAGGGGGACAGCAGCGCAGAGGAGGGGACAGCATGAGAGAGGGCAGTGTGCCTGGATGCAGAGGGGCATTTTTGCATACAACTAAATAAGTATTTTTGTTGTGAGCTAAATACTTATTACAATTTTTTGACCCAACTACTTCTAAAACAGGACTGCTCAGTAATTATTTTGGAGGGGTGCCTTGAAAAAATTTGGAGACTCTGAGGGTGCCGCGAACTACAAAAGTTTGGGAACCACTGCCCTATCCTGTTTCCTTTCCAGGTTTCCTGAGTTTGGTGTGTAAGAACCTGACTGGCCTGCACCTCATCTCCACCTAACAGCTTTGGGATTGATTGAAATGCTGACAGCAAGCCAGATCTTAACGGACAAACATCAGTGCCCTACCTCACTCGTGCTCTTGTGACTGAATGGATGCGAATTACTGCAGCCAAAATCTAGAGAAAGCCTTTCCAGAAGACGTTCTCTAATGCATTATACAGGGTGATTCCAAAGTCGCAGTACATCCTTTTATTTCAAAAACTCTACAGGAAATTGGGAAACCTGAATACTCCAGTAAGGTATGGGTGACGTGGTCTATCTTTTACGGTATGTACCAAACATGGGCGCCATCTTGAAATCGGCCAATCGGCCCAGTTCCTGTAGAGTTTTTGAAATAAAAGGGTGTAATGCGACTTTTGAATCACCCTGTAGTTTTAATGCTTTAAAATAAACACTGGCTGTTCACCTAAACTTGTGAGATCGATGATCCATCCATTGAGCTGGTAACTGTTCCTTTTGGTTTATTATTTTGTTTTTGTTACTATTTAGGAGGGGGTCAGGGTTGTTTATATGACATCTGGAGGCTGATTTCAAGGTAGGTGCTTGGAGTTCCAGGATGGACATTGAACGTACAGTACATCCGTAAAGTATTCACGGCGCTTCACTTTTTCCACGTTTTGTTATGTTACAGCCTTATTCCAAAATTGACTAAATTCCTCTTTTCCCTCAAAATTCTACACACAATGCCCCATAATGACAACGTCAAAAGTTTTTTTGGAGATTTTTGCAGTTTATTAAAAATAAAAAATTAAGAAATCGCATGTACATAAGTATTCACAGCCTTGGCCATGAAGCTCAAAATTGAGCATAGGTGCATCCTGTTTCCACTGATCATCCTTGAGATGTTCCTACAGCTTAATTGGAGTCCACCTGTGGTAGATTCAGTTGACTGGACATGATTTGCAAAGGCATACACCTGTCTATATAAGGTCCCACACTTGACAGTGCATGTCAGAGCACAAACCAAGCATGAAGTCAAAGGAATTGTCTGTAGACCTCCGAGACAGGCATAAATCTGGTTAAGGGTACAGAAAAATATTTGCTTCTTTGAAGGTCCCAATGAGCACAGTGGCCTCCATCATCCGTTAATGGAAGAAGTTCGGAACCACCAGGACTCTTCCTAGAGCTGGCCAGCCGTCTACACTGAGCGATCGGGGGAGAAGAGCCCTAGTCAGAGAGGTGACCAAGAACTTGATGGTCACTTTTTCAGAGCTACAGCATTCCTCTGTGGAAAGAGGAGAACCTTTGAGAAAGACAACCATCTCTGCAGCAATCCACCAATCAGGCCTGTATGGTAGAATATCCAGACAGAAGCCACTCCTTAGTAAAAGGCTAAAGTTTTGAAGTCTGCCAAAATGCACCTGAAGGACTCTCAGACCATGAGAAACAAAGTTCTTTGGTCTGATGAGACAAAGATAAGATTGAACTCTTTGGCGTGAATGCCAGGCGTCATGTTTGGAGGAAACCAGGCACCGCTCATCACCAGGCCAGTACCATCCCTACAGTGAAGCATAGTGGTGGCAACATGCTGTGGGGATATTTTTCAGCGGCAGGAACTAGGAAACTAGTCAGGATAGAGGGAAAGATGAATGCAGCAATGTAAAGAGACATCCTGGATGAAAACTTGCTCCAAAGCATTCTTGACCTCAGACTGGGGCGACGGTTCATCTTTTAGCAGGACAACGACCCTAAGCGAGCAGCCAAGATATCAAAGGAGTGGCTTCAGGACAACTCTGTGAATGTCCTTGAGTAGCCCAGACTTGAATCCGATTGAACATTTCTGGAAAGAGAGAGATCTGAAAATGGTTGTGTACCAATGTTTCCCATCCAATCTGATGGAGCTTGAGAGGTGCTGCAAAAAAGAATGGGTGAAACTGGCCAAAAATAGGTGTGCCAAGCTTGTGGCATCATATTCAAAAAGACTTGAGGCTGTAATTGCTGCCAAATGTGCATGAACAAAGTATTGGGCAAAGGCTATGAATACTTGTGTACATGTGATTTCTTAGTTTGTTTTTTTTAATAAATTTGCAAAAATCTCAAAAAAAACTTTTTCCATTTTGTCATTATGGGGTATTGGGGTGTAGAATTTTGAGGGGGAAAAAGGGAATTTATTCCATTTTGGAATAAGGCTGTAACATAACAAAATGTGGAAAAAGTGAAGCGCTGTGAATACTTTCCGGATGCACTGTATGTTTGAGTAGCTTGTTTTGTGTCCAGTGAGAAGGTCTATGTGAATTCCACACACCTTTTGGAATCAGGTTGTTGTTAAAATCTCCTTATTAAAAGCTCTCAATCCAGACCTTTCTAAACAAGTATAAAAGCCTAGCTTGGACTGATTCCACCGGTCGATTGGTTTTCTGAATCTATTGCAGTCTTATGGCTTTGCTCCCAACTACCGCTAACAGAAGGTTTGGTTTTGTCCGTCTGTGGGATGTTTGTTTGCTCTGACAAGAAGCCATATATCGCATATTGGGGAGAACAATTAAACGGATAATTAAAGGCTATGTGTAGAGTTACCTCTTGCAAAAGGCCTAAGCAGCTACACATTGACATAGGCAGTGGAGGATGCTAGCATCAAATGTTAGGTAATTGAAGGGAGTATAGCATTTTAGTTTAAACTTGTTGTACCTAAAAAAATGAGTGCTAATTTGCAATTAAAATTTCTTCAATGGATGTCATAATGTGCAGGGACTAATATAAATATATATATATATACACTTTTTTTTTTTTTTTTTATCAGTTTGAAAACACATTGATCCAAAGCGTCCTTGTGATGCTATATTTCCTCTCAAGGCATACATCCTCCAGCATGTGTAAACAAGTGTGCTTCTGTGCATAAAGTGACACAACAAATCATGAATGGAATGTAGATATGGATGGAATTTAGTAACACTACCAGCCTGACTCAAACGTACAAAATCTAAGTTGCCACAGTGTTCTACAGTGCTGGACAGTGAAGAAAACAGGACATATATAAAGTCTGGGACATACAAGGTAGACTGAATAAAAGCAGATCTGTAAACAAGGGGTAGAGGGGTCACTGCACTGAGAGAGCTTACATTATAATTGGAAGAAGGTACAGCGGAAATGTGGAACGAGTGTGATCACACACATCTGGAAATCATAGTGACATGGGTGTGAAGGCTTGACTACAACACATAAAAATGACATCCCAATTGTAAAGTGCTACGAAATTTGCCGGTGCTATATCAATAAAGGTTGATGATCACTTCATGAATAAGGTAGCTATTGTACTGCCACTTTCTAACAACAAGAGGGAAACTAGACCTATATTATATACTATAACTGGCGGCTAATATGCAAGATTGACCTACATTAAAACACATATAATCATCACTTGTGTTGAAAGAACTATAGAACCAATGGGTTGGTATTGTGAAGATGCACTTAGAAAGTGATCTATTATCATATTACACCATACAGCCAAATTATATTAAAGCTATCATGGAAAAGATATGTGACACACAGAAGAACGTGGCCTCCTTTATATTATATTTTAAATGATGACATAGAAATGACATATTGAATATATTACTGACCACAAAAAAATTGATGTATTACTAAATGGTACCAGCGGTGTTATAAAACCACTTCTCTTATAAAATCTACCTAATACTCTATATCAATTTAAAATTATTCTAAGAAGCATTTTAATTTAAAAACAACATTCAGCCCACTAGGTTGTAAAGTACCCAATGTGTAAATCCACGTCATTTCTGTTTTAGCCATATTTATATCTACATAATTCTTTTTACAGTGGCTGTAATACAAAACTTCCTGAGAGATCCTACTGAACACTCGTCTATCTTTCTAAAGTTAAATGGAATGTTCTTAAAAACCTTTTTTAATATCTGTAATGTGCTCTGCTATACTTAAGGGTGTGGGAGGTCCACCTGACATACTGTATTCCACAATCACATTAGACTCTTCAGACAAGTTTATAGATTAGTGATAGGGCTTAAAACCATTAGTTGTGGCTGTATGAGGGCTAGTATAGCAAGACCCTAAATATTTCAGTCATAACCTATAATTATCAATATAAACATAGTCTGTTATAGCAATTAGATTATTAATAATATGAGAATGGAAAGAAGAATCAGGAAATAATAGAAAAAAAAAATAATAGCCTGTCCAATCAATGGTATCAGAAAGGTGTGTGAAACATTATTATATCGGAGAGAAGAATACCTTCTATAAATCTATCAAATAGCTGTGTATATATTGCATCAATATAACTTTAGAAACTTTGTATCACTGCTTTGGTTACTGCAGGTACCTAATACACCACTACAGCCTTAAAGGCAATATAGCACAGCAAATATTATATTGTGAAGATTTTATGCATTTCCCCGGAATATATGTTGTCTTTATTGATACATAATTATTAATATTATTGGAATACACCCATGTTGTGGTTTTAATCCACATTTTTCTCAATTCGTTTTCACATCTGTTAGATCATCATATTTTGCTCATTTCCAAATAATTCATTTTGAAGAAATAATGTGGAATATGGTTTTAATATGTTATGAACAAAGTGTGTGATTTTATAAAAAAAAAAAAAATATGCGCTAGAGTACACAACTAGATGATAGTACTTTTCCTGTTTATGATTTAAAGATTACTATCAGTTGTAACACCCCCTTTGTAAGATTAGACACTATTATATGACTCCGGGTAGACAAAATACAGCTTCTACAAGACTTGCAAATGATAGAGGTTCGTGCAGGTGAATGACTAGTTTTGGAAATACCCAAGTGTGCGACCACGCAATGCAATCTTTGGCTCATGTGTTTGGAGCATATAGACACCCGCGATTCATCATCCTATCTGTGTATTGGTTATATCAATCTGCCTAAGGGACTTCCAAGAACCTACTAGTACATACTGTCCTCACACCAAGGGGTGTATTTACTAAACTGCGGGTTTAAAAAAAGTTGGGATGGTTGTCTATAGCAACCAATCAGATTCTAGCTATCATTTATTTAGTACATTCTACAAAATGACAGCTAGAATCTGATTGGTTGCTATGGGCATCATCTCCACTTTCTCAAACCCGCAGTTTAGTAAATATACCTCCAAGATTCTTAAATTATTGCGACAACTGTGATTTATGAGGGCTACTTTGCTACACTGGTGAGCTGATTAATTTAATTATTTGTCTGATGAATTACTGAGCTGACTGATGTTTGCCTTCGACAGTGGATACTCTGTTATACTTTGGGCTTAGTGAGTCACCTGGGCAAGTGTCGTATCAACTGACTTCTTGGTAGCTGGTAGATAGGTACGGTCCCAGAACTACTGCAACCTCTGGTTTCATCTTGGAAAGCTTATTGCTTCATGGAGCGCTGTGGCCGCCATCTTGAATGGCAGTCTGGAGGCCATATGTATCTCGGTGTCAGATGCCGGAATGACAAGTAAGTGCTATATATCAAGCCCCTTCTGGTTTCTGTCCCTGGGTTTTAGGGGCCAAATGGTGCAATAGCATCCTGCAGAGTGGCTTGATGGTAACTGATACTGGTTTTACTGACAGGGAGCTTTGCAGCCATACACTGGTTTGAATCCAGAAACTCCAGAATGTCTAGAACACCAGCCGTGCTTGTATAATCATGTGAGCATGGCTGGCTTACCAACCAGCGTGTGTAGGTAGTAGGTGGTAGGTGGTATGCTGGGGTTCTGGCCTGCTAGACTAGATAGTACTTAGCTGCTACATATTATAGTCCGTTCTACTAACCTAAAACCGCAATGTGCATAATGCTATCTAGTGACAGCAAAAGCATTAATCATTGACTGGTTTCAAAGTCCATTTTTGCCCCCACTTACACTATTTGAAGTAAAACTGAAACTATTTATTAACCCCTTAATGAGTTGATGTTGGGTTTTTTTTCATTCCCATCTTTTGTGAACTTAATTTTTTTTTGGAAGGAGGATGGTGGTTTCTTTTGATAGCATAGTGCAAAAAAAAATGTATTTATATTTTATGTCCACTATACAGATAAAGGCAGCTACAATGTGGACAGACTCATACTTTCCATGTTTTTCCCATAGTAATTTCATGTAATTGGACTGTACCCACAATGTTACCCTCGAAATTTACTTTTCTTGTTCTGAGTTTAGGTAATGTATATGTAATGTACAGAGGCTCTGCAGTTATCCCGGGAACAGAGGTTCATGATTCTATTTTCATGGGGGAAGCACAGTGGCGCAGTGGTTAGCATTTCTGCCTCACAGTGCTGAGGTCATGAGTTCAATTCCCGACCATGGCCTTATCTGTGTGGAGTTTGTATGTTTTCCCCGTGTTTGCGTGGGTTTCCTCCCACACTCCAAAAAAAATACTAGTAGGTTAATTGGCTGCTAGCAAAATTGACCCTAGTCCCTGTGTATATATTAGGGAATTTAGACTGTAAGCTCCAAAGGAGCAGGCACTGAGGTGAATGAGTTCTCTGTACAGCGCTGCGGAATCAGTGGCCCTATCTATATAAATGGTGATGATGATGCAGGATATAGTATAACTGCACACAGATGCACATCTTTTTGGTGAGAATAAAGGGCAGTTGGGTCAGTACCTTGCTTATGGATTTAGGCAATATTTGTTCTCTGTGACGTATTTTTGTATGTGTGTGATGGCCAAACAAAATACTTTGGAGTGGGTGTGATGTTCTGCCTCTGCGTTCATATTGAATGCTATGTTTTACTTATCTGGTAACTGTAAACCATTTTCAGGCCAGTGAAAGGAAAGCGCCCACCAAGAGTATAGGACTTAACTCTCTCTTGCTACGCTAATGCTCAGCACAACAGCATGCAGATCTGCAGTGGGTAAGGGGTTAACATACCTTCCACTAGACTACTGGGCTATGTCATAAATGTTTAGGTTTTATAGGGGTAAGTATGATAGAAGTATGCAATGGGGATTATATGTTAACTATATTTTCATAGGAAATTAAACAATTCAACAAAGATTTGGCTTTGTTTTGTTAAATGCACTTATGTCTGTTCATGATTATGGAATTTCTACTTCAATATTTTTAGATTGGCATGTCCAAAAAACGCCAAATCTGTTTTGCCAGGTTTGCCAAAACAGCAGGTTTTGGTACTACTACACTAGACCAATGCTAAGTGCTGACTTGAGAAACATTTCAAAATAAAAAAACTGGGCCAAATTGCCCACCCAGTCTGTGATAGGTCTCGGCTGTTTTGTGTGCTAGGTCTTGACTGTTTTGATTGCAAAAAATTGGGACTGTCCTGTGGAAATTGAGACCATTGGAAAGTGTTACATTTTACAAACCTGGGATGTTTTTTTATTTTATTTTATATTATATCTTCTATCTAAGGCTTTAACAATATGTCCAATGCTAGTGCTGGGGTCATAAGTTCAATTCCAACCAGGACCCTATCTGTGTGAAGTCTATGTGGATTGCATGGATCAGTCACTCGTTCTGCTCAAAGTGGTAATGTTACCTCTCAGTCTTCCTTCCTTACAATTTCAAACTGGATCCCCTTGTTCTAGAAACCCTTATACTTTTGATCTATTTGAATGTTTCTATCATATCACGTCTTCTCTCCTCTAAGCTCTACATTTTCAGCACTTACTAACACGTTTTGTTATGCAGCCCTTATTAAAGGCCCCAGCAATGTGCAAGTTTGCATTTAATACATGTCAGGAACAGATGTGGCCATAGAGAACTTGTATATAAAACACATAAACACATTCAAACAGTTTAAAGGGATTGAAATAGCTATTTAAAAAAATAATTTCTACAACATGGTGAATAATAAAATGTAAATTTCAAGCAAAACAGGGAGGCACAATAACAGGAATATTTTAACTCTGTAGTGTACCAGTATTGTCATGGGGAAAGGGCTAGGTTGCATGAGGCCAGTTTGATATAATGGGTTGTTCAGCAGTTACCGGTACCACTATGCAAATACAATTAGCACCTATCAAGACAGAAGCAGTCACCTTGTTTTTCCTTTAATAAAATTGCCATTTTAAATATGGCCATCAATAACGCTGAAAATCAGCAATTTGACAAGACCGCAGTTTAATACATTTAGTCCATGAAGCTGATTGTTTACAGACTGCTTCAGTCTTTCCCACTATTGTTTTTCAAGGTGTTTATACCACTGGTGATATAACCCCAATTTTACAAATTGTTTATAACTTTGTTTTTCTTTATGCTTTATTCATCAGCCTTGATAAGGACCCCCCCCCCCCCCCCCCCTATCTGGAACATGGAATTGTTTGATATTTTTTGATGCACTGTAACTAACTTTTGTGATTCAAGTTTGGTCATCAAGGCTGCTGAAGCTATTTCAGTGGACAATAACACTGCTCCCGGGTGCTGCCATAGCCTATAAGCTTTGTCAGCTGAACTAGGTGCTTAAGGTGAGGTATGTGTTGAAAGGGATTTTCTTTTTGAATATGAATTTTACAAAAACCTCTCCTCTCTCAATAACAGTACTTTGTAGGATTCCCTCACCGATCGTGTAGTCAGTCATAGTACATATAACCAAGACCTCTGCCTATCGCCTACAGTGCTGCTTACTCATGCTATGGTACTATTATTGAGATGGGGTTAAATAAAATGCTTCTCTAAAGTGCAAAATCCCTTTAAAACTCTTCGTACAACTACCAGTGCTCAAATTCATGCATCTGTATAATAAGGGTGCTCCATTTTCTCTATAGCTTGTACTTTTGTTTTAACATTCCTCTGTTCCATGAGCACTGTCGTTCTAAATAAATATAATGAAAACCAATATATATAAAAATGTTTATATTTACAGTCAAATACCGCCTTCAAATTTAAAAATTAACCAAATATTTTGGGGAAAATAACTAAGTAAACTAGTGGGCTTGCTCTAAGTGCAAAAATCAGGAACTTGAAAAAGTGTATTTCCTAATTTTGCCTATATTTGCTTCTATCATGGGGTTAAAAAGATATGTATTACAGTATGCTACCAGAAGAAAGCCTTCCACTGAAAAAAAAAAAAACCATATAAAATTCACATGGGTAAACAAAAGAAACCCCCCAATTTTTTTCACAATGAAATGGGCACACCCTAGAATTAAATATTAGCCCGGTTATGAAGGGAGACATCAGTAGTAGTTACAGTAGAGGTAGTTAATGTTTACTGTTCTATACTGCTGAGTGGAGGGCATGGAAACTTTCCCGCGAATAGACTGGGAAGGGGGGGGGGAGGGTACTACAGTTTATTTTCTATTAATAGCACTAATAGAAGTATTGTTTCCTTCACTGTACCGCCCCTTTTCATAATGCTTTAGCTGTTTAATAGGAAGCATGGGACCTGTCATAGCAATTACACCAGATACAAAGAAAATGTATATATTCAGTTGCTAAACTGGTATATTATTTGTATGGATTGAATCAACCTTTAAAACTAAAATTCTAGGTTTGTCCTGCTGCAGACAAGCCCTTCGTGTCAAATTCTAAAGAACTGTGCTCCATCTACACCTAAATGCTAGAAATATCTAAAATCAAGGTGACAATCCAGGAATGTGTACTTTTTTTACGTTTTGTTTTTTTTGTGACTATGTACAAGTCAAATAAAAATGATTTTAAAAACATGCCCAAAAGAGTACCATATAAAAAAGTATTAACATAATACAGACATTGAAATTGGTCTCCAAAGTGGACAATTTTTAAAGTGCCTCTAATATTAGGATGTAAAAATGCAGATTTATTCTTTCTTGTGAAAATTTTGAAGCAGTGGTGTGCAATCTATCTGGTTTCTGCCAGTAAAGGAAGTAAAGTATCAGAAGCCACATAAAAGCCTAGCCCAGTGTTGGCTAACCTGTGACACTCCAGGTGTTGTGAAACTACAAGTCCCAGCATGCTTTGCCAATATATAGCAGCTTATTGCTGGAAGGGTATGTTGGGACTTATAGTTTCACAACATCTGGAGTGTCACAGGTTAGCCAACACTGGCCTAGCCCATTTGCAACCCCAGCACAGCAGCAGCCAGGCTACTTTTACACCACGAACAAAAGCCTGGCTCCTTTTAGCCCCAACCAAGGCCGCCATCAGAAATCATGGGGCCCAGTACCCCCCCCCCCCCCGATGAACAACAGTGCAAACTTACCTGGGGGCCCGCTGTCTTGCAGTCCGCTGGTCTCCGCTACTCTGCGCTGATGTCTTCAGCCAGGCACCAGAATGCGATCGCAGGGGTGGAGGAATCATTCCCCTACGATCATCATGTGATCTGGCTGTCACAGGCAGATCACATGATTGCAGGGGTGGATTCCTCCACCCCTGCGATCGCATTCTGGTGCCTGGCTGTCACGGTGACAGCCAGGCTGAAGACATCTGTGCAGAGTAGCGGAGACCTGCGGACTGCAAGACAGCGGGCCCCCAGGTAAGTTTGTGTTGCGCTGTTGTACAGGGCCCCCTGGTGAGACCCTGTACCCCCCTGATGGCGGCCCTGGCCCCAACACTACCTGGCTGGACTGCAAGCTTGGTCACACATGTCCAGATGCCAACTGGACTGTCTGGCAAAGCAGGAAGCTTAATCTTACTGCTTCCAGCCAGTATCAGCGGAGCAGTACTCAACTGCACCAGTGATAAGTTTTTTTGGCAAACTGTGACAATATCAGGCAATAAGCGGAATTAAAAACCTGCCGTATCCTCACTTAAGAGCAAATATACCCATTGGTCCCTTAGATTTATTGCTCTCATCATATTAAATAAAGCTAGTGGCCTAAGTGGAAACATAGATGTGGTGGTACGTAAAAGATAAAGTGAATGGAATGTGATAGTTTTACAATCAAAGCAATAGAGGTGTCAGTATAACATACCACCATATACCAGCCCACTTCAACCATTGAATAAATGGTATGTAATTTTTCAACCATGTCATTGTAGAGTTAAGTACATGTGCAGCACAGTGGCCTAGTGGTTAGCATTTCTGCCTCACAGCATTGGGGTCATGAGTTCGATTCCCGACCATGGTCTTATCTGTGTGGAGTTTTTATGTTCTCCCTGTGTTTGCGTGGGTTTCCTCCGGGTGTTCCGGTTTCCTCCCACCCTCCAAAAACATACTGCTAGGTTAATTGGCTGCTATCAAAAATTGACCCTAGTCTCTCTGTCTGTCTGTGTGTGTGTGTCTATATTAGGGAATTTAGACTGTAAGCTCCAATGGGGCAGGGACTGATGTGAATGAGTTCTCTGTACAGCGCTGCGGAATTAGTAGTGCTATATAAATAGATGATGATGTGCAACTGTTTTCTTTCCCGTTATAATACATTAAAATGTTTCAATAAAAATGCAAATGTTGTCATGAGCTGCTGAGAGGTGACACAAGCCTGGTTGCCCTAAGACTGTATTTGCAGTGTGGTGTAGTGTGGTCTATCAGTGTCTATAGATAGTCCTGTGCCAGTGATGATGGTAATATGGGGTGATGTTACAGAAGTCAGGCTGCTGATGTAAACGTGACTCGCTGCTAGAGGTTAATGGGCTGAGCTCGGCTCCACCCCACGTCCCCAGCAGGCCGGCCCCTAGGCCATGTGTGTGAGCTACAGGCTGCGGCCTTGTGTAGGTGCAGTGAGCGGTGCCAGGTGGAGGACACGGACTGTCCTACGCGTCCCTTCTGTCCCTGCTGACGTCTGTGCCCGTTCCAGCAGACATGGCGAGTCCCTGTGTCGTGGTGAGTGAGGCCGGGACCGGTGCGGTCCTCCCCGGGGATCTTGGCGCCCACATACTACGGGCTACTGTCGGTTGATGTGCATGGAGAGGAAGGTGGCAGGATGGAGCGGGGCAGGAGGCTGACATCTCCATGTAGTGTTAGGTGTAATCAGGCGCCATGGCAACAGCAAGCAGATCAGATCCACTCCTGCGTCAGTGTGCGGGCTGGGAAGACTGCTGTATGTCATGTTACAGGGAAGGTGTGAGGTGTGTGCTAGGGTACAACCGGTGAGATGTCACGATATAGGGAAATCACGAGGTGTAGGGGTTAAGGCATTGCCTGACGTCATGTCATGGATTGTGTAGTTATGTGTTAGCAAGGGGTGCATGCTATGATTAAGAGAAGACATGATGGTGGATCAGGGCTGTATGCTATGACTAAGGGTGAGATGTGGGGGGATATGGAGTGCATGCTATGGGTGAGGTGTGAGGGGGATATGGAGTGCATGCTATGATTAAGAGAAGACGTGATGGGGGATCAGGGCTGTATGCTATGACTAAGGGTGAGATATGTGATGGGGGATCAGGGCTGCATGCTAGGACTGAGGGTAAGATATGTGATGGGGATCAGGGCTGCATGCTAGGACTGAGGGTAAGATATGTGATGGGGGATCAGGGCTGCATGCTAGGACTGAGGGTAAGATATATGATGTGGGATCAGGGCTGCATGCTAGGACTGAGGGTAAGATATGTGATGTGGGATCAGGGCTGCATGCTAGGACTGAGGGTAAGATATGTGATGGGGGATCAGGGCTGCATGTTATGACAGGGTAAGATATGTGATGGGGGGATCAGGGTTGCATGCTAGGACTGAGTGTAAGATATGTGATGGGGGGGATCAGGGTTGCATGCTAGGACTGAGTGTAAGATATGTGATGGGGAATCAGGGCTGCATGCTATGATTAAGAGAAGACGTGATGGTGGATCAGGGCTGTATGCTATGACTAAGGGTGAGATGTGGGGGGATATGGAGTGCATGCTATGTCTGAGGGTGAGGGGATATGGAGTGCATGCTAGGACTGAGGGTAAGATATGTGATGGGGGATCAGGGCTGCTTGCTATGATTAAGAGAAGACATGTGATGGTGGAACAGGGCTGTATGCTATGTCTGAGGGTGAGAGGTGAGGGGATATGGAGTGCATGCTAGGACTGAGGGTAAGATATGTGATGGGGGATCGGCTGCATGCTAGGACTGAGGGTAAGATGTGATGGGGGATCAGGGCTGCATGCTAGGACTGAGGGTAAGACGCGGGGGGATATGGAGTGCATGCAATAGCTGAGGGAAGATGTGGGGATAATGACCACGTGCCGTGATTTAAAGAAGATAAGGCGTTTATGCTATAACTGACGGAAGATGTGGGGTGGCGGAGCATATGGGCTGCATGCCATGATTTTAGGATGATGAGGGTTTTATGTTATGACTGAGGGAAGACATGTGGTGAGAGACAAATGATGCATGCCATGATTTGAGGAAGATGTGGTGGGGATAAGGGGTACATACCATGACTGAGGGAATATATGTGGTGGAGATATGTCCCAGAAGTGCGCGTCCAAATTGCTGCAAAGGCACTTAACCTATATGTAAGGTGGCATGTGCTGTTATGATGCACACATTGAGTTGACAGGGGTATGATGACAAAATGACTGTCATTCTAGGCCTTGCCCTGCCAGGTCACTCAGTTGCACCCAGGACTTGCAGTAGGACCCTTCTTACCACTGCCAGCCAGTATCAGTGGGTAGCTAAGGATAATTCAGCTGTTCCATAAATATTTTATTGTTAAATTTGTGGGAATAACAGATTTATTTATTTTTATTGACGCTTATCGCAGTAATAAAAAATCTGTTATAGCTGCACAATAATAAATAGACCTGTTAGTGAGAACTAGATGATTACTATTTATGTCCATATATATATATATATATATATAAACCAGATTAGAAAGAGGATGTACTTTATTTATCATATGACTGTGTGTATTTGTAGAGTAGCCTCAAAAAAGGAAGGTGCACAGAAACTCTTTAGTATAAGAATTTTCTATACCTAGCTGTTAAAATAAAGCTAAACAAAACAATAAACAACTGCTCCATCTCTGGGACTTCCAGTACATCATGCTAAGATTGTCAACCTGTTTTTAGTCAGCGCCATGTACAAAGACCTTTACATGGAAAATCCTGTTCACTTTACTAAAAACCCAGACATGGCTAAAAATGGTTTCAGTTTAACTCTGCACCTTCCTCTTTTGAGGCAAAGTCATAACTCCACAGTTTTAATACTGCACAAAGATTTTCCACACAGTTTCTTGTGCACGTTATAATTATCACAGAAAAGTGATTGATCCAGAAACCCGATCACGCAGGAGAGTATTTAATTCAAAGCAGAGTTTATGTGCTCTGCTGTCACTAGGGCAGACGTTTTCTAGCCCACAAAGCTGGAAAGTTCTGAGGTATAGAGGAAACCAGCCTGGGATCGAGCTCACTATTCTTAGCAGCCTTCCGAGTAGAGTTATCAGACTGCACCACATTGCTGGCTTCGAAGAGGCCACCTTCTACCTTCATAGCTCTCCTGCAATGTGGACTGAAAGACGTCTGCCCTGGAGAGAGCATAGCTCGCTAAACAAGATGCCTTCTCTTTTGTGAACTGGGGTTCAGAGGAAGCTCTATTTTTGTTTGTTGTTTTTGCAAAAAAATATCAAATGACCTAGTGACTCTGCAAAGGGAAAAAATATGTTTCACACAGAATTATCTCCATTCTAAAGAAAAAAGCATTTCAGTGCTAAGCATTTTAGAAGTGCATGCTCCCACGGTTGGTAGTGACGGCGGCAAGGCAGTGTCGTTTCAATGATGTGTGTGTGTTAGGGAATTTAGACTGTAAGCCCCAATGGGGCAAGGACTGATGTGATTGAGTTCTCTGTACAGTGCTGCGGAATTAGTGGCGCTATATAAATAAATGGTGATGATAATGATGTTTGCTCTATTCACTCGTGTTCACTGCAAGTTAGAACAAGAGGTCAATGGAATTGGCCCCTATTGCAGGCGCAAGCAATATCAAACACAATTGCGTTTGACATGCAAGATCGCTAGCGTTTTCACGTTTAATGTTTGTCATTAGCCAGAAATAACGTATTTAATGCATTTTTTTTATGAGCTACTATAAATATATTGCATTAGTTTATACATTTGGCAATTTTTATTCATGTGATGCTTTTTAAACTTAGTCATTATTGCTGAGGCCAAAACAGTTTTACATATACACAAATTGCTATGCTTGGTGTATTAGCTACAGGAAGCTTGAGTTTGGTGTTTGTGTTTTTTTTTCAAAGCTGTTTCTGTTCTTAACAAACTCTTGAAACATGCTCAAAAACATCCACTTTACTTAACATTCGTCAATGACCTAACATCCCATGGATTTCAACAGCAGTTATTTTAGAAATACACTGTTTCATGTGAACTGTGTGCCTAAAAAAATTGGTTTTGGCTTATGCCTGACTGAAAAGAGGGCCCCAGCTGTGAAATTGATTTTGAGGATCTACAGAATGGAACATATTCTATTTCTGGAACATAATGTAGATATATAGGTGTAAAAGGATACATGAGCAAGTATGCAGAGCATAATCTAATCCAGTACAGGGTTGTGTATGGTGAGGGGACAAGTCCCTAAGATTGCTCGCTGAGATTCACTATGTAAAACTAGTTATCCATTGGTGTTGGGAAAACGCTAGTTGCACAGCATATGATCGCACTTGATATGTGGCGGTAAAGTGCACTTGTAGTCGAGGGAGGGGGGAGCGGACTGCTCGTTGACCCCCTTGCATTCACAAGAGTTAATATAATAGGTGGCATCCAAAAGAAGTATATTTTACATAGGTGCGTATGTTACTCCTGTTAAGTTGCCAATATTTGGAAGAAAACATAAAACCAATTGTTCGATGTGTGTCTGGGACCTTTTGACATCTCCTTTGGTTTTATAATTAAAATAACTTGAAACCAGAATTTTTTAGTTACTTTTTATTGGATGCATCAATAAAACTGGTATTTCAGTATATTCTCCGGCTACATGCATTTTTGGGTTGCACTTTAGAAACTATGACAAATAGAGTGGCAGAACAATATATACTAAATTTATTTATTTATGATAGCCAAAGTTTGTATAGCTAGGTTATGGTTGGCACCCAGCAGTCAGAAAATTCAAATCTGGATTAAATTGGTCACCGAAACGATAGGACACAAAAGATTTGGAGGTACTAGCCGTACCGGAATTTGCCATACCAAAATTTTAAAGTATCTAGAGTAGATGGGCCCACTCTCCTTATGCTTTGACTTCAATGATAAGTGTGGATGACTGACCCCACAGACACCCATGTCACATGACAGGCCGTGTATGGCATTAGACATGAGCTATTAATATTTATGTGATATATATGTGTGTTTGTAAGCTTGTATGTTCTGCGTCTTATAAATCTGCACAACTAATGTTCCACACACCTGTACTGTGTAGAATGTGATGACTGTTAGGTTGTTGGAATTGTATTTTGTTTGCGTTCACGGCCAGTTAATAGGCTGTAATGTTTGTACTGTTTTTACATATAAAATAAAATAATAATACAAATACCAAATTTAAAATATATTCAATAAAGTGATCAGACTAAGCAACCAAATCTAAAGTAATGGAGTATGCGTGCACTGTTTTCTGGTTGACTGATGACCCCGTCCACACAATAATGGGGATCATTGGTTGGTCTACTACACTTTTTGTTCTTGATTAAATCAATTTGGGACATACAGAAGACACACTTACAGACCAAATACTGTTGTGTGTGGCTAGTTTAAAAAACTTTAGTGGCCTGTTAAGTCTCCGTTTCAACATGCTTGCCTTATAACGTGCAGTAAGTGTGTGTTTTCTGTCAACTGCTAGGGACAGCGACTTCTGGTGATATCTTGGTGAGACTGATGGTGCATGAATATTCATTAAGAGTTACACTGTTACCATGTAGGGTGAGCAGCATGAGTGCCCATTGGGCTCTGAGATTGCAAAGTCTCAGAGTAGAATAGGTGCAAATGTTCCTCAAGACTAGTCTCTGACCGGCAGAGCTGCACTGTCGTCTAATTAGGTTATAGCATGAGGAATCTTCTAATGCAGCTCAAAAATGGAGATATAAATATTTATATGATGCAGGGGTGATGAAAATGTTGCATACAGGAGCAAGACGGTTAAATCAAGGAGCTAGTGCAATTAAAGGGG
Organism: Mixophyes fleayi; assembly: GCF_038048845.1. Lineage (NCBI taxonomy): Eukaryota > Metazoa > Chordata > Amphibia > Anura > Limnodynastidae > Mixophyes > Mixophyes fleayi. Next base: position 35,476,808 of record NC_134410.1, read on the forward strand.
CCTGGATAGAGGTGCATTCATTAAACTGAAACAAAATTACTACTAAGTATGAATCGTTAGCAGATTTGTACAGCCCTTTCCTTAATGTATTTTTATAAAAACAAAAGTGACAGGTTCTATATAAATAGGTTGTACACCCTCACTTCTGTGAATACCAAGCCATTCACCGCTTTTCAAAGCCCTTCAGTGCCTTTGTTGGAAGCAGGGATTGGCGCTTATAGAAGTAGGGTGTACACCCTCATTAGTGTATGTATTTACAGAACTTGCAGCTCTTCAGGTATTTAATAAATCCCAGAATGCTGTCCTCAGTTGGTTCTAAAGCCCCAGTAATGGAACATAGACTTAAAAACTGCGTTAGGGATTTACCACTAAACATAAATGTTAGGCTGACAGAGTTCTGTTTGACATGTTATGTTGTAATTTTATGTAACCAAACTTCGTTATTTGGTGCATTCTTTTGAGATAGCGAGAGTAGGTGTTTCGCTATAGGTATGGAAACAGTCAAGGCTGCATATTTCCCAGATTATGCTGCCATGCCCTTGAGAGCTATGTTTATAAAGCATTTGTAAAAACACTTTTTAAGGACCTTGTCAGCAAGTACGGACAGAGCTGATCTGCCTAGTTGAAGACCGGTTGCTACTGCCTGAAGAAATGCTGCTCCTAAAGAGAGTGCCATGGTCTCCGATCGCAAAGATCATGAAATAATATTGATATCTTTGTAATTTTATTTTTCAATGCAGTGTACTGGATTTACCCATAATGCATTGCATTTTAATGTCAAATAATTGTAATTAGTTTTATTGTTGTATAATTATTAGTGTAGCATTTAACTTTGTTGTATTTCTATTTGTTATTCATACACATTGGTTTTGGTTACATAGAAATCTGAGTTTAGAATAGTAGCTGTTGGTAAACTAAAAGCAGACATGTGTTATGTTATACACATGTATAAGTAGGCCATGCGTACTGTAAATAGTCCTGCAAATCAGCACATTCAGCAAACTATAAGGCATTCACATGGTTTCCCACATGTGCAAATTTAGTTCTTGTTTACTGTTCAGATGTATTTAATAAATGCATGTAGCTGTTTTGCAGTGTTTGCCAATACAGGAACAGTGGCACATGATGTGAGGGCACTTAAAGAACAATAAATATGTTTTCAATCCACATGTCTCTTCTATGATAATAGTTATGATAAAACTTTCTGCAGTACTGTACATTGGGGATAGAGAGCAAAGCACATAAAACAGAGGCCCAACAATCAAACTACTAGAACTTGCACAGGCAAAATGCAAAACAAGAATTACATTAATACACAAATAAATAAGCATATTAGGTATGGTATAGAATGTACTTGCAGTAGTAGAGGAAGAGGCATAGTGCAAAGATGTACAAGTGGATGAGGGTGGAGCAGGCAAGAATACCAGAGAATAGTAGCCCTTTTCTTACAGGTTTATGTTCTATTGGGGAGGGGTGAGGGTTATGGAGGGGGTGACATGGACTGAGGATGTGGGCAGAGGCAACCTTGGCCAGATAGATTTGAAAGGTTGGAAACTGGTAGGCTTTTATGAAGAGGTTGTAAAATTTTAGAAGCTAGTGTGACTATACCATAAGTTATTATAAGTGATCCAAATTTATTTAAAGGAAATAGAGCAGGGCGCTTATTTATATAATTGCACATGCACTTTTTTTTTTATATTCGGTATATTTTGGTAAGGGAAATCTTTAATTTCTGAGACCAGGGGGAGAAAATTCAATTTTTTTTTCTGTTTTAACCTTTTGAGAAGAGATGCCTTATTTCTGATGTATATATCTGATACAAAAATCATTTGTTTAGAAAGCCTTTTGTATATTGGTGTAAGGAAATGTCTTGTTTGGGGTTTACAACTTTTCCTGGGGAATTCTTTTGTTTTGAGGAAATATGTATTCTGCCACTGTTGGAAGAAAGGATTCATGCTAATCTCATGCTAATTAGACCTTTTTGATGTGTGCGGGTCATAGGAAGATGTAATTAGACTCACTACTAGATTTTCTGCGTCTAAAAACAAGATGCAGGACATCACAGCATCTCTAGAATTTCACAGAGAAGTGTAAATATTAGCTTTGCAATACACGTAAATCCATGTTTGTGTAAACAAATGGTATATTGATTCTAAAAATAGCTCAGACCTCAAGGGGGCTGGCTTACCCTTTGAGGCTATGTCCAAACTGTATAAAAGGTGAGCTGTTTGAGCATGTAATGTATCATTCTGATGATCCATCTGACCTGACCACTGTTACCTTTAATCAGTGGAACTGTCCTTGTCAGGGCACCTGAGCGAAATAAAACATCACTCTTTGCTTCAAGACCCTGCTTGACAACTTCTTCAATATTGCTGTAATCCTGTGAACTGCAGATTAGACCTTAAATCTAATCCATTCTGCGACTGTTTCTGAGATGTGGACCCAACTCTCCAATACCACCGTTCTGCCGCTACCCCAGCAGCTTTGGCCAGTGTGATACGCCAGGGTGGATCTATCCACAGCACCCTGACCCATAGTAAGCGGTCAGGGGTACCAGCCCAAGTGTACCAGCACGGGAGTACACTAGCAGAGACAGTTACCCAGAATGAATGTGTTTCTGGGCGCCATAAGGAGCCCAGTGGAGCCAGCAGGCTCCTCCTACTATGGCAGGAGGGGCGTATTCGGATTAATGAAATGGGGCGGTGGCAAAGTAAGCCCAGCCAGTTCCCAGCGACAACAGATAGGGTGGCATAAGTGGTCCATCCTGTCACAGCTAGTGAAGAGACTGATTGGATGTGGAAGTGTATTCCATAGGTGGGGAAGCATGACAGAAATCTGGTGGTGGGATGTGCTTATCGGTGGAGAGATGAGGTGCCAGACATTGCCAGAGCAGAAACGGTTGGGATGAGGGTGGAGATTTAAGGGGGGAGCAGTGGCTGAGGTCCTTGTAGGTGAGGAAGTTTACTTGTATTCTGTGAGCAGACAGTTGGAGGTTACAGTAGTTGAGGTGGGAGATAATGACACAGTGGAGAATTAGCATCAAGGGCAAGAAAGGATTGTATCCTGGTTATGTTGTGAAGAAGTAAATGACAGACCTGGGGTAGAGAATGGATATGTGGAGAGGATGGAGACACCCAGGCAGGGAACATGAAGTAGAGAGGACAGTGTGGTGGTGTTGCCCATGGAGAGAGTAATAAGGGGGGAGAGGAGAGAAGCTAAAAGGGAAGTTAAGCTATTTTAGACATTCTTTGACTATCACTGAAACGTCTGAGGACAGAGAGCAACAGGGGGAATATTTAAAGGGAAATGAGATGGCCACTGCATTAAGGTTGATGAAAGGGGGAGATGTAATTAGCTGTGTAGGAATGGAGCAAAGTATTTAAAGGAAATCAGGTTAGCAAGGACTGAAGCTAAAAAATGAACTACAAAATATAACCAGTCTAATCCCTAAACGGTCTTTCAAGTACATAAAGTGCAAGAGAAATTAAACTTCATATTGGGTGGTTGAATGGTAAAGTAGTTAAGAAGTTGAACTTTGTGTGTTTTTAATCTACATTCACAAAAGAGGAACAAATGCTAGGAAATGGGCTGTGTAGCAGTAGCTTGAGTACACCATTAAATGTTACTTGCTAACATAGGAGGATGTGCATTTACACCTAGTCAAGATGAAGACAGATAAAGCTCTTGGCCAAGTTTCATCCATCCACTTGTGCTATGTTTCTTAAATATATGGGGGTAAATGTTTCAAGCTGTGGGTTTAAAAAAGTGGGGATGTTGCCTATAACAACCAATCAGATTCTAGTTATCATTTATTTAGTACAGTCTAGAAAATGACAGCCAGAATCTAATTGGTTGCTGTTTCAACATCTCCACTCTTTCAAAACTGCAGCTTGATAAATTTACCCCCTGGAGTCCTTCACGCATCAGGATTGCTAGAAAGCAGATGTGGTCACAGTCTCTAACAGGGTACAACATGAGAATTAGGAAATTACACAACTGTGTCCTGCTGTGGGTAAGTTATTTGTAGATATTCTGAAAATTTCGGAGGTTAGAAAAACTGTTTGCTTAATTTGGGGAACAAGGTCTCCCAAAAAAAGATGACCTTATTAATATGTATAAATATATTTAAGGTCATTGCAAAAATGTATTTTCATATCAAGACCCATACAGAGGAAAATGGGTCATCAAATGGAAGAAAATCTGTTTTACCATGAACATAAGATGAGATTCTTTACTGTAAAGGTGGTTAAACTGTAATTTCCTACCACATGACTCAGTGATGGCAAATTCACTAACAGAATAAATGTAAAAAAATGGATCCAGTTCCTTTCTTACAAGAAACGGTATCTGTAGCTACATTAAGTAGAGGGCATTATGGGGGTGATTCACCCAGGGAATTTACCAGATTGATATTATCATAATGTAATATCATGCGCGTATCCAAGACTTTGCCCGCGCTGCCCCCCTCCACTGGAACAAGCTCCCTCCCTCCATCAGAACTTCCCCTAATCTGTCCAGTTTCAAACGACCCTAAAAACCCACCTTTTTCTTCTGCCTCCGTCCCCCTACTCTCCCTCTCTCCCCTGCATCTCTCTGTCTGTCCACCCCTCCCCTTAGATTGTACGCTCCTCTGAGAAGGGCCATCTCTCCTCCTGTTTCCACCACTTCTAACTCTGCTCTCCAGCTACTTAGCCCTCCTCCTCGAGGGTCCTCCACCCCACGTCCACTCTCGCTCCCTCCTCCCCCCTGGGGGGTCTCCCTGTCTTCCGCGCCCTCCTTCTTGGGCCCCGTCGTTTGCGGATCCTCCCTCCCCCTTCCCCGCCCTCTCTAGCTGTGCATTGAGCTTATTGAGTTAATGTGCTTACTGTTTACTGTACTGTGCTGTCTCCCATTGTATTGTAATTTGTTTGTCCCTGTACGGCGCTACGGACACCTTGTGGCGCCTTATAAATAAAAATTAATAATAATATGTAATAGACTAAGAAATAAAGCTATTCCCAGTAAAATTGCTATATATTTATTTATTATTTTTTTTTAAAAAACTTAAATGAAGGGGGTTGTGTCAGAACATAAAATCATCTGTGTCCTTGTTATATGCAAACCTATGTCCTGTGCACATGATATGGTTGCTGGTTTAGAGTATTTGAATTTGACAGCACGGATGTTTTTTTAGTTTATTTAAAACTTTGTTTATTCAAATCATTTTCCCTTTTTTTTCCAGCTAAATGATGATGAACAAGGATACGACCTTGACCTGTTCTGTATTCCTAAGCACTATGCAGCTGATTTAGAGAAGGTCTACATTCCACATGGATTAATAATGGACAGGTGGGTTGAAATCCTGCTGCTGCAGAAGTACACCGCAGCATCAGGAATTACACTACACTTACACCCTCTAGCAGCATTGCAGAGTGTCACAAATCTATTGGTTTAAATAGTTACTACAACAACTGAAGGCCCTTTCAGACATTAGAACACCGTGCATTATACCATGGCAAATAAACAATAGATTACCTGTAGAGGAAAGTGGAGAAATGTGCTGCTCTATTGAATCAGGAGCTCAAACAGACACAAGTATACGGACCACTTGGGTTTATATATGAAGAATGAGTGCTAGGGATGGGCTGTAGGTTACCAATTCATCATTTACAGGATCTTTAAACATTGCCCTGTTACGTCTAATCACCAGTGTGTTAGATTCTGGGCTTTGCTACGTGCAGAGTACATATAATTGGTCCCTATTTTAGCATCTGCAGTCTATTCACATGCGCTTATGCAAAATGTACCAGGAATATTCCTGCCAAGTGGAACTTTTACTTTCATTAAGTTTATGGGAAGTATTTAGTGACGTAAATACAGCTTATAGCAGTCCTATTCCACCACATATAGCCAATATTCAGTATTACAGCTTAACGCCGACCACATACTCCTCCATGCACCCCATATACAGCTTTCAACCATTCATCTTATAAATCCCAGAGCCTTATGCCCAACATATCAATGCCATGCCCACTACATACAGCCCTGTGCCCAGGGTTACTGCCTTAGGCCCGTCATCTGCCAGATGTCCGCCGTGTATAGCCCTATGCTGAGCATCATAGCCCCTTGTACACCACAATCTGTTGTACTCTATATGCTGCCTTGTGTCCTACACAACAGCCTCGTGCCCAAGCCTTGTGCCTTGTTTGGTAACATGCCCACCAAAATGCCATGTCTACCATTACAACATTTTGTCCAGCATAAAGACCCTACTGAAATCACATTCACACCACATACTGCCATATGTGTAGAGTAGCCGCCTTAGGGCCATCATTACAGCCCTATGCCCATCTGTTACAGCTGTGTGCCTGAATTAACAGTGTCATGCTCATCCCTGTGCTCAGCAGCCTTATGCCCACCAGACTTACTGCCAACACACATAGTCCTGTGTCCAGATTTGAAGCCTCCTGCTCAGATTTCCTGTGCCAAGGACATCGTAATCCTGTACAAAATATTAAGCCCTAGTCTAGATAGTCTTCCAAATAGTCTGTCCTATAACCTCAAAACTCAGCCCCCGTTCTTCCTCCCCCCGTCAAATTCAGCCTGTGCCAGCCATCTCCATCCCCCGTCCCCTCCATGCATTTACTGTTGGTTTTTTTATTTTGCCCCTCCAGGGATTGGTTAATAGCTAATTTTAAATTAGTAGGTATAAGACCATGCTGCCAGTGGAGAGGAGGAGCTGGAATTTCATCCAATGAAATCACAGTGCTTTAGTCCAATTAAATCACTGGTTGTCTCTGGTCAATACATCCACAGCGAATTCATGTTTTAAAGTTTCAAAGTTTAGTATTGATGTGATGTGGCTTCTGTCTGGAACAGCAAACACCCTTTTCATCAAATTAAATTTCTTGTGAGGAGAAAATTAAGCCGATCCTTCAGTGAGACAGCTTATGGCTAAGAATGTTGAAATATTGTGCGTTATGTTATGTAGCTTTGTGATTCTTTATACATAAACAGAGCAGGCATGGTACCATTGTTTCAACACATCGAGCCATTCCATTGTCACATAGAAGAGCTAACAGATCAGTTTGAAAATCTACTTAAATCCACTGGACTTTTCATTTGACGTATTTAGTATCCTTATCTAGATTTATTTTATGGTTTGTCTTTTCTTTGAAGGTAAAAGTAATCCTTAGTCACACAGGTCTCTGTGATCTTTACATCAGAATCCATCTGGAATGAATAATTTCCTTCCTATTCCCTATTAACTGTGCAACTGCAATTAAAGTCTTATAGGTGTGGGAGAAGTATGGTTTTATCATTGAGGATCTAATTTCTAGTTTGCGAGGAAAAATATGCTAACCAGTCCTGGCAGATGTGGGCAATAACCTCCAACATTTTGCAAAGTATTACAACTGCCCCCACCTGGCTGGCAACATTTTCTGGGGAGAACAATGTATTAAAGTTTGATTGACCTGTATAAGGGTCTTATAAGTAGTGCGAAATTCAAATAAATATTCGTAGAGATTTGTTCCAACCTTGTACATTTTATCAAAAGCTGGGAAGTTATTCATAGACCCACTGGACACCCAGCTGGGTCTCTGGAGGTATTGGCTGGTGTGTAGATGCTTTGTTAGGACTGTCTTTGTCTCGTCTACAGAGGTTCAGGATACTGTGGATGTTTTGCATTACAGTTGGCTTGTAGGGTAGAATGGAGTATGCTAATTCTCCACAATTGGTTCTGTGCAGTCTTCTTTTCTTCCTCTTCTGATGGCGGTAATGTGTGGCTTTACTCCGGGCACCTTATAGTCCAATGGTCTTAATGAAGGTTTTATTTTTATTTTTTACCCCCTTTCACCCGTAAAATCTTTTTCTGTACACATTTGCTGGATTTATGTGCTGACATCCAGTTTAATTATTCCACTTTGTGTGTATGTGGGGCCTTCACGTTTTCAGAAATGTTTTATGCTACATAGTTACTAAAGAAGGCTATTATTAATGACAATGTAAGTATTCAGATTTGTAGCTACAGTCACAGTGTAGATTCAGTCTTTAGCCATTTACTTTGCATTCTGTGGCCTCTAACCTGTATGTTAGTACAGAGACATGTGGAAAGCTGTAGCGAGTTTTTCTGCTGTATGTGATTGTGTTGCCTGATTAGATAACTTGTAGAAATACAAAAATGATCTCTTGTTTTTCAATTTAGCATTGGCTCTTTTGAGATATAAGCTTTAAATGTCATGGTCTGATAGCATGTATATGTATCTATATCCGTGTTGGCTAACCTGTGACACTCCAGGTGTTGTGAAACTACAAGTCTCAGCATGCTTTGCCAATATATAGCAGCTTATTGCTGGAAGGGTATGCTGGTACTTGTAGTTTCACAACACCTGGAGTGTCACAGGTTAGCCAACACTGATTTATATTGTACTCTATGAATTTAGGTCATGGATACAATTATGTATGATTACATTATTGAATGTTTCTGGATAATTAAATTCCGCATAGTCTATCAGTCTGGTTTAATCTTTGCATTCTTGAATATTCAGAATAATACTCAGAATATGCACTGTTAATGAGAGTTGTTTGTTAAAGGGCTCTTTCAGCCAAATTAAAAAAAATGCCGTACTGTATTTCTCATTTACCCCCCCCTCCCCTTTACCATTATGGAAATAGTTTTTAGATCAAGCATTGTTCTGTCCTTACTGAGCAGCCTGCATGAAGTTTATTTTCCATGCAGCTCTCCTGCCTGTAATACATTGTGGTATGTTGTATTCCATAGCCCTTGATGTGGAAACTTAGCACTATAAAGTGCTATGATATTTTGCACATTACAATATATTATGGGAAGAGTGTATCTGCATGGGAATGTGTGTCTGTAGGCTTGTCCAATCATCTCCATGCACACTGGAAGCAGTAATGTCTGCACACCGCACAATGGTCACTGGAATGGTCAGCTTACTAGCTATAACCAACAAACATTTTTAACATACGGTATATATTTGGTGTGTAGTCTCTACTCACAGAATATTACTTGTATGCACTGATACAAACGTATATGGATTTCTGAAATACATTTAGTATGACATATAGGGGGGATTTCAATTGGCCGCGTTACTCTCGAAAGTAATGCGTCCTGCGCACTATCACAGTTTGTACGGTAATTTTAACCCCTGAGCCGCGAGCAAAAACCAGCGTTAAAAATTGCTGTAGTAACAGTAATAGTGCACAGGACAATTGAATCCACCCCCCATAATCTTTATGTCTTTAGTCTTTACCCAGAAAGTACCAGCTCCTGTAGCTATTACCTACGTGGTTGTGTCCCAGGTAGCGATTTTGTGTTATATTTAAAATTATCTTATTCAGCCCATGCTATTTCATTTGAAGAATCAATGAGAAAAAGTATCAACAGTCTGTTACTCAAAACTGAAAGCTCTTGTAGCAGATGATCCCCTCATGATCCCAAAATAAAACTTTGAGGATTCATTAACAACAGTATGAACAATTTTTTAAATGTTTTTCAAAAATTTAAATATATGGCTTCTTGAGAAAATCAAAGTTTTGATTTTGAAAATTTTACTATTTTAATTTTTATTGAAACCCACTGCTGTTATATATTATATGAAAGCCCATAAAAAGAGGTTTAAAATGAGACCTTGCCCAACTCTCTAGCACAAGCGGGGAGCTAGAAATTAAATTTAAAAGAAACGTTAAAAGCAAATGTTTTGCTAAAAAAGTGCAACTTTAAAGGCATATAACTTCAAAACCAGTGCACATATCGGCCTAAGATTTGGGGGGTTTCTTTACACCCATGACAGCACTTATACCAAACTTCATTACAATCTGAAGCGGTCAGTTAAAACCCTGTGTTGGTTTGATGTTCAATGACCCAAATGCCATCTTTTCATATGTTTTATGCAATGTTTATGCTACATATAGAGCAAAGATTTGCTTATATCCACACCCACTATTACATCACACACCCTTACATACTATTTTTTAATCTGCAAATCGTTGATACATGTCATTTGATGTGGTAAAGTGAATGTGACATTTGCATGTTGTGGAAGCAGCCATTTTGTGGGGTGAAACAATATCTATGTCAGTGCAGCCTGTCTATTCCCACAAAATGGCCACCTCATCTATACATAGGGGACTTGCACTCCTATAGCTACTCTGTTTTCCCTATATGTAGTGTGAAGTGATCACTTGAAAATGGACATTGATCAGTCCTGAAATATGTCTGGTGATGTCATTTAGTCAGTTACACAAAGTTATGTCTTGTCCCTTGAGCCCATCCATCATGTAACTCGCATATTGCATACATTGGAAGCCTGTTATAACTAAAGAATGTTGCACTGTGGGATAAATCTTCATTGGTCAGTGTTCAGGGCACCAGAAAGGAACCTATTAAATATATTTAGTATAACCAATTGGATGTAATAGCCTCACTATTTGAAGTCTATAATACAACAAAGTCCTCTTTTGTATAATGTATCATGTTGGTAGCCATTATATAGCACCGTTTTTTTTTCATTCCCGTCAGCCCCTGCCACAGTGCAGCTTGTAGTGTAATCCTCTTCCACTCAAACACTAATGTTTACTTACCAGCATGTTTCTGGACTGGGAGTGGAAGACGCAGACACCAACATAGGAAGAAAAAACATACTCCACGCAGATGGTGCCCTGGTCAGAATAGAGCTTGCCACCTAATTGTAGATTATTACAGTGCACAATGCTGAAACATGTCTAAAACTTTATAAATAATAATACTGATCGGTAATTCTCTCTGCTTATAAGACTTATTGTACAGACAACCCATCCCTTAGCCGTTGAACCACAAAGGTCTAATACCTGGAATTAATGCATTTCAGGAGATGCCCAAACAGTTACTCCTCTCTGGCTGATGATGGAGGAGGTGTGACCGTGAACTACAGGCATTGGGCAGCTGTCAGCAGAGCCACAGCTTTTAGAACAATATAGATGCATATTAAATGTTCATGCTATCAGCATTGTTTGTTTTTGTTTTTTTATATACTCGATGTGTGTTTTTGTATAGCTGTCATATTCTTCCAGTGAAAACTTTTCCAGTTTTACTTTTTTGTTTAGAATAACCACTTTTTTTTAGTTGGATATCTTAATTATCTAGTGTTTTCTTGTTTTTGTTAACCAGGACGGAGAGGTTAGCCCGAGATATCATGAGAGATATGGGAGGCCATCATATAGTCGCACTCTGCGTTCTAAAGGGTGGCTACAAGTTTTTCGCTGACCTGCTGGACTACATCAAGGCACTGAATCGGAACAGTGACCGGTCGATCCCTATGACTGTAGATTTTATTAGGCTAAAAAGTTACTATGTAAGTAAAACTGAAGCCTTGCACCTGATGCAGCCATCTAGTGGCTGGAAAACTAATTGTAATCTGAAATGTTTATTTATCATTTTTCTTTCTTTTATGTAAATAGTTGAAAGAGATTTCCAAAACTAATTCAGCATACATTGCTACTAACAAGGCAGGGTATTGAGTGATCTGTGTAAGTGACTTAGAATGTGGGATGGACTTTTAAAAGAAATATGGTGATGGGTAGTGAGTAACTTTTTGAATTATTTTTCAGAGTTGAGTCTGCTGTTCTGATTTTCAAAGTAAGGCAAGATGGTAAAAATTCTAGTCCACTGCAACTAGATAAGTTGTATCTATGGAAGGAGGAAAAGGAAGAGATCAGGGAGACGAGGAAGAGGGCCGATTGCCAAGAAACCAACTAGGGAACAGGGTTACAGGATATTTATTCATCCACAGACCAGACCACTTCCCCTTCCCTAGACACATTTCTTTTACTATTAGATGATACTTATGCTAATAACCTTGCATCCACGGTCTGCTGGCTCTGCTTTGTTCCCCAGTCCCAAGTTCAGACGTCTCTATTTACTTTGACAACTATGACTATAACATGCTATGCTATAATGGGGTAGTACAGTACATTATATTATAGGTGACAAGGGTGCATGTGGAAGCTGGAGCTCATAGAGGAACAGAAAGCCGTTGGTGTGAAGCTGGTTAGCCAGACCAATTAGCAAGGCTGCAGGATTATTTTTTTATTAACTCTTTATATGATGAATAGATTTTGTACATTTATATAAGTTTGCTTTTTGTAATGTAATGAGTGGTGTAAACACCCTTTCCATGTCCCTTCCAATACAGCATACTCTGAGAGGTCGTCTCTGACACTTAAAGGTCTATCCAGAGTGGGAGATGGGTTTTTTTCAGTGAGGGGCAGACATGTCCGTTCTACCCAAAGACCCATTTTTTGTTTCCCCCATACCTGGGGTTTACTCTCCAGTCAACTCATTTCATCTTGGGCTGGAAGGAAGATCAAAATTGCTTTGTAGAACGCAGGCGCTCCATAGACTCTGAACCTGGGTATTTAGTGCCCGCATTTGAGATCTGACCTGGTCTTGTGGGTGGACGATGAGCAAGTGATTTTGTAAGAGAGGTTGTCCAAATGGGATGGGTGCAGTCTTTGTTCTGGCCCACCTGTGCGACTGCAGTGAGGTATGAGCAGGACTCTAGGGGCATCATTGGCTGTTTGGCAGTCAGAAGAGGCGCAGACTTGGTACCAATTTTGTTTCTGCTTCTTTATATTATATATAAAGAAAGAGATAAGCCTGTTGCCTGTAACGTTTCTCTCGGTATCCAGTATGACGTTGTTTGGAGAATGCCCATCTACCTGCGGACTGATTATCCAGGGCCGTGCCTTCCTCTGTGGGTTGGTCGTTCCTCCTTCCTAAAAACATTAAGACTGAGCTGCAGGAGATTACTATATAGACTTTTCACAACATCTGGTTTAGATGGATAGACTTCCAAAACGCTAAAAGTCAATATTCTCCGAACCTGCCCCCTTCCCCTGCTTTCTGTTTGGTATTGTTCTTATACTCCTCTATTTATGGTTACACATGGCAGTAAAATGTGACGTAACAACAAAAGCTTCCTGTGCTGTCTTATTGTGTACATTGTGATCCATAACATGAACGGCCATGACCGATTGTACATTATTATTTGCTATAGTCCTGTGACCGAAAGGCTGCCTGCGATGGTCACTACCTTTCAGGCCATAAGAAACTTAGCAGGTGAAGGAGACCAATCAGCACTTTATATCCAGGGACAGGACATCCTCGCACAGCTGGGTGAGGATGGAGAAGTGAACTACAAAAAATTCTTGCTGTGACAAAAATGTAGTTAAATGTCACTTCTGAGGAGACGGAGGAGCAGCTGAAGGCCATAGGGACTATTATGCAGATTTAGAAAGAAAAAGGTCCACACAGTGTCCTGGAAGAGAAAGAGTCTAAGGAGTATTACCTGGATTAAATTGAATCATCCCAAATTATACCTTTTTGGCCAAAAGCTATGAAATAGATATCCATTTGACTGAGGACACTAAATACTAGAATGCATGTCCTAAAGATGATGCCCCTTTGTGAAAGATTTAAAATCAAGCATATCTCCATTGTGAAGATACCACAGCCCTCAAGGATCCAGTGGATAAGAAGGTTCATGTGATCATTAGGAAAACTTGGTACTTGGTCACTGCATCTAAACACTACATCACATCTGCTTGCGTGGCAAGGTTTCGGAGGGCATATTTGTAATAATTTGATAAATATTGAGGCAAAGACTCCAAGGGATCAAATTTTGGCACCTTTGTGAAAACAAGGCAGTATATACGTTTGTAAAGCTTAAATTGAATCAGTGAGGACAGTGGCCCTTACGACAGGATGTGGTCATATATCCGACAATGGAAATGTCGGCAGGCGAAATTCAGACCCTTCCATTCTGGTGACTGCTTCAAAATGTCGACTGTGTGATTGTCCACATTCACAACTGTCTTCTGCCGATGGACCCGCCATCATTGCTCTTTCACTGTCGACAATCACACTGTCAACGTTTTGCAGCTGTCACCAGAATGGAAGTGACGACTTTTTAATGTCGACATTTCCTATTGCCTAAATTTCATACCCAACCCCTTACGACAGTCTTATTAAATATTGTTCAAAACTTAGACAGGAGGTGCCTCTTCCAAATCTAAGCTCTGTTTCACCCAATTCAAAATTACATTTGTTTGGATAAGAGCTCTATACTTTTCTTGAGAAAACTTCTTATGAAAATAATTCCTTTCAAAGTATAAGGAGCAGTTCAAAAATTAAAGGCCCTTTGAAGGCCAGGAGTTCCTTTTAAAACTAAAAAAAAACAAAACCCTCCAGAGATAAGACAAGTAGACCTTTCCACTGGAGTACCACAGTTTGCCTAAAACGGTTGTTTAATATTGTTGCATAAACAAACATGGCAGATCTTCAAAAGCTACAGAGCTTCTGGGATGTTAGATATACTCCTAAAACCTTATTACATATATGCATTTACACAAGTATTTCATTTTAAAATAGCATGAATGTAGTTCATTAGGTGTTGCTGAGATCCCTACAACTTGGAGTATACAAGAACCCTATATATCTATATCCATACACTGGGAATTAGAATTATTAATTGCCGGTAACCAATCTAAAGGAAGGCTTGGTGGTTTAATTATTCTGGAAACGGCAACTTATATTTCTCCACTTTTTGAAACTTCCATGTGTCTGTGCGTTAGTTGTGTCACTGTTGTTGGATGACTTATTTTGGCATAGCAGCATATTGCTAGGGTCGGCAGTTAAAAAAAATAAATAAAAGCTGGATAGAAACGAAACGGTTACCATTTAGAGGAGAACTGAGGTGTTATATATATAATATATATATATATATATATATATATATAATTTATATATGTTATTAATGTGTGTATGTTACTGTGAGACACATCTACATTTTGTAATCCACCTTATTTTACTGCATACTTCTTTTTTAAAATCGGTCGACATTGCCCTGCTCTGTTTTCTTACAGAATGATCAATCTACAGGGGACATAAAAGTTATAGGAGGAGATGACCTTTCCACTTTGACAGGCAAGGTGCGTAAGAAGAAGAGAAACACTGGTTACTTGCAATAAACGTGTGGGAGTTCAGCCTGCTAGTTACTTGTTAAAAATCAAATTGCAACTTCACTTTAAATAGTCTTGTGACTGGTGTGGTTACTATCTATCGGGCAGTTTGTGTAATGAGGTTTATCAACCCTTCTACCACTAGAGGTCTCCTCCTTACCCTATAATGAAGTCTACCTGAACAGTGTTCTCTAGTTACCTTCCTGTAGGTACAATCTGCATTATCTCTATAGACCTACCCATTTATTAATATTTATGCTGACTTCTGTTGTTTTTGTTCAGTACATAAAGAACATGATTTAATATATTTTATTTTTATTTTTTGCAGAATGTTTTGATTGTTGAGGTAAGTTCTGTATTTTTATATACTGATGGGATCTGATTATTTAGGGATATTTAGTTGCCTGTAAATGCTTTGCGTACATACAGCTGATTTGCTGGGCTATATGCGCTTAAACATATTGTTTAGTAACATCTTAAATGAAAATACATTCAAACTCTTTTTCAGGTTACGCCCTCAAATAATGTCTAGATGTGCCCCTTGGTCTCAGCCTTGCCACAAAGGAGCATTGTGCTTCCAGGGATGAGAAGCTGCCACTCCTTTAGGGGAAGACACAAGGGGGCTGATGCTGAGTAGGACTCTTACACCTTTAAAAAAACAAAGTTCAAATCAAACTCACCTACAAATAGCGTATTTATGCCCATATGCTGAGTGTCAGGCATCCGGGTCTGTACCAGTAACATTGGTGCCAGGTGGACATCAGATACTCACTCCCAACCTCGTCATAAGCTAAAGAAAAGTTTTTGTTTATATTGATTGCAAAATCGCATTCCGATTTAATTTTGATTTAAATAAAAATCCTCTAATACACAAGGTATAATCTTTCTTCCCTCGTGTATGAATGAAAATATAAAAAAAAAACAAAAACCGAAAATACACCCGCAAAATCACATAATATAGGTGGCTAGCTAGTGCTAGCGGCGCATTGTCCGTGTATTTACAGCCACAAGTCATCAGGCTAATGACCAGGTGTATCTGCGTGTCCTTGCGGGTCTCAAGCATACCCTTACTGTACTCGTACTGCGTTCACAAGCCCCTTCCCTCCCAGTTCCACCTCTCTGAGTGTAAGAAGGCACAAGTGTCAGATCTGCACGCGCACATAGGTGTACACTTTTTTTTTGTAGGTGTGTGCAGTACAAATTTGCATATTTTTCGCTAAGCAAATGGGCATACACCCAACTCTGCAGGAGCCTCAGTCACTGTACCCTTGTGCATGCTAGCACTTCTTCTCTTGCTTTGAACAATTTAGTGGGATTGCAAAACGCCTGTGGCTTTAAATCAAATACCAAAAAACAGTAGCCCAAAATGCAGTCAATTATCAATTCACAAAACTATGTATAAGTAATGATTCTCAATATTTTCCAAAACGCAATATAAAAGAGGATGAATTAAATTTATATTAGAATATGACATTGTATATAAAACATACATAAATCAAACATTTTTGTCTGTATATAAGCATTATGATAATTTGGTATATGTCCACATGGGTTGCTTTGATCTAGCGCATTCATAGTGACTTTAACAGAATGGATTGTGTACATCAGGCCAGTCCAACCTGCGGCCCTCCAGGTGTTGTGAAACTATAAGTCCCAGCATGCCCTTCCAGCTATCAACTGGTTGTCTACCGGCAAAGCATGCTGGGGCTTGTAGTTTCACAACACCTGGAGGGCCGCAGGTTGGACAGGCCTGGTGTACATGATCCGAAGACAGTAGAGTAACTTTCTTCCATGAATCTTCATGTTTCTTTTTGTTAATATTGTGTGCAAACCAACGCAGGTCTTCACAGGGATCAATGATGAGCCTGTGTCTGTCCTTCATCCAACTGCACATAAGACGGAGCAGAATGCAGGCAAACTGCCCATGTACCCATATCCTTCAAGAGCTTTTAAATAATGCCTCAGCTGGGACCAACACCATCACCCCTATTTAGTAGGGTGAATCAGAGCTCGTGCTACGGGTTTCATAGGTGATTGGCAAAGCTGCATATGATTGCCCCGCTAAATAGAAGGAGTTTTGGTGGTATCGTGGGAGGACTGAGAAGATTTACAATGGAAAGCTACATTGGTATCAAGTGATTTATAAACAGATTTAGTAACTGTTTTATTCATCACAGTGTTTAGTAAAAATAAACATCAGTGTTACAGTTTAAAATATTGTTTTAAAGTTGTATCAAAACAATTGTGATGATTTGTATTTACTTTCTGTTCTCTCAGGACATCATTGATACAGGGAAGACAATGAAGACATTGCTGGCTATGTTGCAGAAGTACAATCCCAAGATGGTGAAAGTAGCCAGGTAATCTAACGATAATGCTGCTAAGTCTTGGTAATACTTGCGTTAAATGCAGCCATCATTGAATAGAAATCTATCTTAAAGCTATAGTGCTGCTTCAGGTTTGTGGGGTGGTAATGGACATGCTGTGCTCTACTATCTGAGAGTTTAATATAAGCAGCCATCTTGCCATTGCAGGTGTTGTAGGGTATGGGCTCATGTTTCCTGTGTTGTAGGGAACAATACTCCATTATACTTTACTGCAGATGTACCAAAGATAAAATTACAGCATAAGTCTGTTTCTACAAAGAGGAGAAATATATACAGGAAAGGGAAACTAAAAATCAGGGCGGAAGGGGGGGATGCTGACCCTTTTCTTTTTTTTTTTTCTTTTCCCCCCACACCACCTGTGCTTTTTACGCCTTCCCAGCTGACGTTTGACTGGATGGACACTCACTGTGGCAGCCCACAGTCTCGTACATGGAGCCTGGCTGTAAATGATGGTATTGGCCAAGGACTTTGACTGTCAAAGGATCACTGTACACGGAGCTCATAGTGCGCTCTGTATATTTCAGTGAGAGCTTGGCAATCCTGTGACGTCACAGCAGGAAGACCATGTAGCTGAATGGAGGATCTATCTCCGATCTCCTCTGCGTGTCAGCACTGATAGATTCAGTGTATGCTGGATCGAACAGTGGCTGATGCGGGGTCTGTTAAAGAGAAACTTTGTTTTCATTTTTTGTCTTTCTTCCAAGCCATATATCTCCCAAATTCCGTATAATTGGTGTCTGCTTCTGACTCGAATTCCACTCCCCGCCTCCCCCTCCTCTCTCACCAGAGTCCCTCAACACTCTGTACTTGGCCCTCTGCTCTTCTCTCTCTACATTATATTTTTAGGTGAACGTATTCAATCCTTTTGGTCTCCAATACCACCACACACATCTATCTTTCCTACCCTGACTTCTCGCCCTCCGGCCTATCCTTAGTATCTAGGGGTTTCTCAGCTGTCACTTCCTGAATGTCACATCTCTTCCTTAATATCTTCAATTCCAAGCTCATCATCTTTCTCCCTCCCAACATTTCCCTTGCAGATGATATCACTCTCTCCTGTTCCACACGCCCACTGCCTTGGAGTCATCCTTGACTCTGCCCTCAGCTTTACTGCTCACATCCAACCCCTGACCAAGTCCTGCAGCCTCCTCCACTTCTTTAACATTATTAAAATCCGTCCCTTCCTTCCGCTCTAGGGAAGAAACCAAATTCCTGGTCCATTCGCTCAGTATTTCTCATCTCTGTTACTACAACTTCCTTCTCACTGACCTTCCTGACTCCCATCTTTCCTTCCTAGAATCAATCCAGAATGCTGCAGTTATCTCATCTTCCGCTGCTTCTCCACATACATCCCTTCATTGGCTCCCCTGCAATTTCAGAATTCAGCTCAAGCTCCTTCCCCTAACTTACAAAGCACTCAAAAACACATCTTCCCCATACACCTATAACCTTATCTCAAGGTACACCTCCACCCAACCAGTCCACTCTGCCTCTCTTCACCTCTCATTACCTTCTCCCACTCTCGCTTTGAAAGACTGCTCCCATGCTGCCCCCCCCCCCCCCCCCCACCTTTGGAACTCCTTACCCTGCCTCTCCTCCCAACCTACATTCCTTCACACTGACTTCTTCATGCTCTCATATCCTATGCTCCTCTTGACCATCTTTGTCCATCATCTCCCCTACCTTTGCCCACCATCTTCATCTTATCCCAGTTGCTCCTATTGCCTATCCCACCCCTCCCTCTAGAATGTAAGCTCTCAGGTGCAGTGTCCTCTCTACCTATTATATCGTGTCTATCTACCGCCCGTCTCTCTCGTATGTCCCTGTTATGTCTTTTGCTATGTTCTATGCGAGTCCCTCCAGTTATTCTCATACTCATCTTTTCTACTTATATGTAACAGCTTCATGTATTTGTGACTTTGCTTACTGTATTTGTTATATCTGACCTGTATTCGTATGATTGTCCAGCGCTATGGAACCTGTGGCGCCTTATAAATAAATAACATACTGATGATTTGGTATGGCTATACTCTGGAGAAATGGCCACTTTTGGAAAATCGTCTGTGCCTCTAATAGTTGGGCTAAGTAACTATTCAAAAGTTATAGAAACATATATTTTTTTGCTACATCTAGCTGTCTTAAACTGTAAATGCACTTAAAATTAAAATGTGTTTTACTAAGCTACCAAAAGAAAGTCCCAGGGGGAATAAAAAACTGAAATTTATTGGGGCATGTGAAGCTGTCATTCTACTTTTCTGTTAAGCAAACGCATAGAAAAATGTATGTATTGTGGGTAGGTTTTATTTGAGTGTAATTAAGTAAATTGTCAGCAGATGGTTGAAAGGCTTCTGCAGCATATCACCGTTTACTTGTTTTCAGCAGAGAGTGTGTTTATGGCCAGTTTATATACTATGGCCTGATTATAGATGTTCTTGTCTGGCGCTGACGGACCCAATATGGCTGCTTCTTAAATTGAAATTTATTGCTCATTTAAAAGAAAAAAATCAGCTTCCTTCTTTACCAAAACTTTTTCCAGAATTCCATCTATACCAGACAAGCTGATCACCTACCACCCATATGCGATATCTTATGTATTGTTACTTTTACAAAGGCAAACCTTTTGAATTTCCAATGATCCCTTTTAACTCAATCCCTGACGGCATAATGCTGCTAACATTTAATCATCCTGGGGCTGTGTTACACAAATACCAGTGACCTGATCTTTCAGCACATCGTCACCATCCTAAGTGCTGCAGCCTATCCCCCCTCCTTTTATCTTTTCTCGATATTCCACCAGAAAACTTACATGGCTTTTTGTTTGTCTTTTTAACATATAATTCTGATATTCAACCCTTTAGGCAAAAACTAGTCCTACTTCCTGGATGATACATTATCAGTTTTAAATATACCAGTGAAATAATTGGGATAAGCATTTGCCAATACAGAAACGTTTATCTATGTTTTAGATATTTTGTATTGTGTGTTTTCTTGTTTGTCAATTTAAATAGTTTCTTCATTTTTCTGGCAGCTTGCTTGTAAAGAGAACTCCCCGGAGTGTTGGGTATAGGCCTGATTGTAAGTATTTTGTATTTTCTACTAGTAAATTAAGCATGGATACAGCTTCAGTAAGGACAGGCATTTGTAATACATTTAGTTCATTGCATTATTACAGGGTAGTGTTACTAAATCATATTGCAAACACTCTGTTTAGTTGATTTTTACGTCTATATAATATCTAGTAATCTTTTTAATGTGACCTTGCCAACAATGTTGATATGTTCAGGGGCGCACGTAGGATTTTTAAGGGGGGGTTTCCCCACCCAAAAAATAGAGATAAATAAATAGAGAGCAGCTCCGTTTCGGCAGCACTGTACTATACAGCAGCCGCGGCGGTGCTGTATACAATACAGCACCGCCGCGGACGCTTCTTTGACAGCGCCGCGGCTGCTGTAGAGTACACTGCCGCTATGGAGGGGCACCTCTTTAGCGGAGGGATGGGTTTATGGGGAGACCCAGAAACCTCCCCTGCGTGCGCCCCTGATGTTGCTATTGTGTTCTCCTTCTCTATAACTTCTTAATTAGTTGTCACCTTTTCAGTTGTAGGATTTGAAGTACCAGACAAGTTTGTTGTGGGATACGCACTAGACTACAATGAATACTTTAGAGATTTGAATGTAAGTGTTTCTCACAATGTTTACCTATATAAAATATACCGGGGCCGTTTTTATGTGCTGAACCAGTTTGGAAGAATGCATGCTATAACCCAATAGGAGTTAGTGATGTCTCCGTGATTGGCACACAATGACTACCGTTGGTAGGGGATGGGCACTATTTCTAGACATATCCAGAATATATGAAGAGCTGCCTTTTATTCTATCATTGTACCATAATCTGTCATGAACACACCACTCGTTACTACTGCTGTAGCTTAATTCTTGTATGCTCACACAAATAGTATCAGTTGTGTCTTTGTCTTTCAGCACATTTGTGTGATTAGTGAGGATGGAAAGGAGAAGTACAAAGCGTAGAAGATACCTGAAGCATTGCTCAGTCGTTGGCTCCTGTGCTCCTAAGGCTGGGATGGATGAACTGCCATCATGCTACTAGAATTCATCCACTTCACACATTAGACTCCGTCCTGCATGAAAGCAATTACAACCCTTGTCCGTTCTTTCTGCATCAAACCACTGTGTAGCCTGGAGAGTCCGTTATTTATACATTTCTATATCAGAGACTCGACCAGCCTGTCATTCAACACATCTAAACCATTACCCATGTAAAGTGATAGATTCTACTTACAGTCCATTGTGCAGGGTGTTGGGTTTTCTGAAGATTCTAAATTGAATGTTCTAAAATGAAACCATCTGGTTGCTTTGGGCAACACCACCCTTTTCCTTTACACTGGGCTTCATAATCCTCTCCTAGTGTTATTGAAACTTCAGACGTATATGCGCCAATATATGACATTCTTATTGGGCTGTGGGACATTAATCCCCTATGTGAAATGACTGCTGTCAACTTACTTAGCACTTATTCTTATATCTTATATTCTTCTATACCTTTGCATATACTGTACACTTTCCTTCCCTGATAGTGAAGCGTTTTGAGAGAGCACGTGGAAAAGTTTATATTGGATATAGTTTCACATTTATTATGGCTATCGCTAACTTTAGATGCCATCCCTTTAGTTACAGAATCAGGAGGTGGGATGTTTTCTTTTAAGATTCAGAGCAAGATGATTTGCAAATCTTTGTTATGTTCTGTGCTTTGCTCTGGTGATAATAAAACTGTTAAGATATCTTTGTATCTGCTGGGAAAATCTAGCGGATCTGTCTCAGATGAGTTAGAAAGTATTCTAGCTAAGGCTTTCACATAATTCAGCCTCTGTAACTTATACTTAATGTTGGCGCTACCATTTTCACCATGAGATAGCATAACGCTTAATTACAATGATTTTGCAAATCACGATCAATTGGGCCATATGAAAAGAAATCCAAATATTAGGGTGTATTTTCCCTATAGTAAGGGACATGTCAGGTGGCCTCTCCCTGCAGCCATGTTTTAAATGCAGAATTTAATTGGCTCACACATAGTAACAAATGGAACTTTAGAATTAGCGCTCAAACGTTCTATGCATTGTTGCTTATATGCACCATGCTTGTCAAACTATGTTTGTTACTACGGAGGGTATTCTATAAACATGGAGGAATCTAAAAATGCTTTGGAACTGGCATACCATGTTCTATTACAAAGATTATATTTAGAATGTAAAAAATTCCTTTTTTTATAGAGATTGATTTAGAGAATTGTAGTTTATAGTTTTCTGTACTCTACAAACAGCCTAATTCCTATTATTTTAAAATAAAGTAATGATTCAGAAAAAAAAAATGCTGAAATTACTAAATTATTCAGTGTAAGTAAGTTTTATTGTGGAGTTAATTATACCCCATCTACATTCAACTCCTTAACATTTCAAAAATGTTAATACAAAGTGTTACAATAGTAAGTACACAGAGGACAATACTAAAGACAAGTTGAAACCTAATTCCACCCAATACTAAAAGTTTAGGTGACCAGGTCCCTGTGATACGTAATGGTCAGAAGATCTTCTATCCTTCTCAGACAGGCCTTGTTTATGTAGTCAGTGCCTCCTTCCATCAACCTTTCATTCATGTCAATGAGCAGGTCACCGGAAGGGGCTTTGTCATGCTGGAACAAGGCCAGCCGAGGTGTTGGGAAAAGCTCCTGCTAGAACCACTAGATGCATCAGGGATCCACCGAGCTCTGATATGTAAAACTTTGAATTTCCTTTTTGTTCCCCTAAATTGGTCTTCAAGGCGAACTTTCTATTCTTCCACTTTTATTGAATATCTCCCCTGGTGTTCAGTTACACATAAACTCTGCATTTTACAATATGTCAGAAGGAATTGCTCATCTGACAGGTCCCAAAATAGTTCTCCTGATGTCACAGGAAAACAATTCTGCTTAATTGTTGCATCAGCTGGCTTAATGATGGCTGCCTACAATGTAGCCCTTTTACGTTTATTACTTTATAACGTTTCAAGTGCTGCAAGAAGAGTTTTGTATAAACTGTACTGATTTTTATTTTGGAAAGGATTGTTAGCTTATACTGTTTTTATATGTATCCAATGATATCCATAAATTCAAAGGCTGAATATTGGTTCAACCTAAAAGTTGCCTACACATTGCTTTAGGTGATGGGTAGAAGTTGGTAACCCTTACAAATGACAGCTATTCCATAGAAACGTTTCCATTGGAAATGAAGTTCACAGATATAGAATTATTTAAGCGCCTCGTGCCCCTTACCAGGGAATGTTAAAACAAATGATACAATTTCTTTTTATAATGGTAATTGTATAAACATATGATCTTCATAGCATGAGTGGGAAACCTGTGGTTCTCTAGTTGGGATCTTTAGCTCCCAGTACAATTAGCTAGTTTTGTAATGTAAACTGTTTGAAGAACAAAATATAAATAGAGTTAATTAAGATGTGTGTTTTGAAATGTAAGCGTTATTACATTTTAGCAACTTATCAGTATGGTACACTGATTATATGGATAGAAGGAACAAATTTCTGGCAATTTTGTATTGACTATTCACTCTATAAAATTCAGTATTTTATAGAAGAATTAGGCTCAAAAACTGACAGTTTAGTTTTAGGTTGATTTCAGCTGAACATTACTGTTTTGGTGCAGTTTTAACCTGAACCTTCGGGTTCCCCCCCTAAGGTTTCAGTCGTCCAGAGATTCGATCCTCCCTCAACTACCACTTGCAAATAGGCACCAGTGGTGTTGATACACACATTTCCCAAGGACAAAGGGCCTTCGCAACACTGCCACGCTGGTCTGTTGGAGCCTTTGGGGGATCCCATTTGATTGGGGTTGCACCAAACCTGAAGTAGAACTTTTGGATTTTATCTTCTATCGGTGGAGTCCACTTAGTTTTGGGTTATTTTTTTTGTTATTTTTTTTAATTGTAGATGTCATTGACTTGCATGCTTTTAACGTCACTTTTTTTTCAATTCATGCTTAAGGCCTACCACAAAATTTATTTTTTAAATGAAGATCAAATTAAAACATACATATAACCTAATATAAATGTTTGAGTAAAGTCAGAAGTATGGGCTATGTTAAATTAGCAGGGCCTGCTTGTGGAATACCACATAGAACGTTTGCTGAAGGTTTTTGCAGTGTTGCAGAAAGACGTGGAACATGCTCACATTATTAAGATAACAAGCAGAAGCGCAAACCCCGTAATGTAACCCTTTATTGGTTTTTAATGTGTGCTAGGTTTTGTTTTCATGCAGAACTGGAGTACATGAATGATTCCCCCCCCTCCCCAAATGTGTACACTGTGTTCAAGTATAGAATATATGCTAAAAAAAAAAAAAAAAAAAAAGAGGAGGTCTCTCTATAGGAGGTTTAGGTGTGTAATTTATTTTTATATCTATTTTTTGTTGTAATTTTTATGCTTTTCAAACCTACAAAAGGGGCAGGGACACTCCTCATTCCGGTATGGTTACCAGATTGCCTAGTTTAACCCCTTTATTGTTACTATAGTCTGAGCTACTGCAAAAATTTGGTTAATTTAAAAAAAAAAAAAAATTAAGAACAGTCATTTTTTTTTTTTTTTTTTTTTTTTAGGTTCATATTAAATTTGTTTGAATAAATTGTATTTATTTTTGTGAAGAACACGGTTGTAAAGGAAATCCTTGCAAGAAAATTGCATTCTCTTACAAATGGAAAATATTTTCTAAATATTTGGCATAGTAACTGATTAATTGATGTAATATTGCAGTTAATGACAATAAATCATAATAAACTCATATGTTCAATTAATGGTTGTGTGTCGGATCTCCAGTAGAAAATAGGATGACTTTGCCTGGTAGTCAGTGCTGACAAATGCAGTTTGTGTACATTGCCTGTATGAATATAGCTGTTTGATGTTAGTATGCTGGAACTTTACTAAAGTAACATTTAGAAGTAGCTTGTCTGAAAGTATCTCATGGTTCTGTGAGAACACTCCTGCCAGGGGTGACAAGAGGGCAGTCCGGTCCAAAATGCTCAGGCCAAGGCCTCACTTGATAGGCTCGGTGGTTTTGGGACTATGGATCAGGTGATCGCACAGGACCCCACATGAGCCAAATCATTTCCTATTGGTTCATGCAATCACACTTCACTAGGCAGTGCCTGTGTTTCCTCTTGATGGCCCTGATTACTGCTATCTACAAGAAGCCTGATATATCACAGACTGCAAAATACGTACACTTGGCTCTTACCAAACAGATGAGAATAAAATGATCTACATATAATTTCATAGATAATGTTGAATAATCAAAATGTCCTATACCCCCCCCCCCCAAATGTTAAATAAAATCTTCCTAGATGAGACGTCAGCGTATAGAGAAAATAGAAGACAGTGTGTTACGTTTTAACATAAATTATAAAATCCTCCACCAATAATTAGGACCATAGACTGCCCTTCCCAGACAAATTTGCCAACCAGGGGATAACCAATGGTTTGTCCTATTATAATAGGACTCCAAGGGGCATATTCAATTAGCTTTTCGGTCCGTGATTACTGACAATACGGTACCGCAACATCGCAGATTTCCATTCGCAACCCTACGGGGTGAGCACGGAAAGCTGCAATGTTGTGGTATGGGGACTCGTGCAGCCACGTGTAATCGCAGAGGCCCCTTCATCAGTCAACTTTACAAATTAATAACTAAGAAACAGGAACAACATTTAAGAGCTGTTACATCAAGAAATGTGTACGGGGGAGGGGGGGGATATATCATTAAGATAAGCTAAAGTAATAATACAGGTTTTTTTTACGGATGGAAGCGTACAGTCCTATGAGTTCAGAGATCTGGAGTCACTTTGCTTTGGGGTGTGAAGTGTGTCCAAGTAGTGGGTCATAAATCCAGGTGTTAGATTGAGCCCTTGTGTCAATGACTGGAATGTTCTTATCAGCTTAAATTCCCAGATTTTTCTCTCCCTGTCATTTTTAAAAAGATCTTTCAGTATTACTTTACGGTTCCATCCATAACGAAAACCTCCGCTTTATTACTTGTCTTAATGATATATCCATCTCTGTACAAAGTTCTTAATGTAACAGCTCTTAAATATTGTGCCTGTTTCTTAGGCATTCATTTGTAAATTTGAATGATGAAGGGGCTTCTGTGCTCTGAAAGCTAACAACTATAATAATACCTTTATTGGCTAACCCCAAAAAATTATCACTCCTATAATACTTTTGACTTTTTTGACATGAAAGTGTTTAACATCACATAGATTTTTCTGGCTAACACGGTACTGCAATAATAATTTTTAAAAATCATTTTTTTGCTACCTCAAAAATCCAAATATAAAGTTTTACACTCACATTGCATAAATAAACATCTCTAAAATAATGGGTCACATATGAAGATAGCAGGTGAATTCCTCCACCTGAAACACTAAAAGTGGGCACAGAGTGCACGTAGATGTAAAAAAATACCGGGTCCTGTGTCTCGCTGTTCTGTTCATAATGGAAAATCTTGGTATCCAACTCGTTTCAACTTGTGGATAATTCATTTTCAAGGTATAGGAAATTAACTGTAGCACCTTTTTTGTTTTTTTTAAACTAGTGTGGCCAATCAGTGGTTCTGTTAGGGTAACCATAAGTATAAAGTGTAATGTCTGAGGATACTGTCCTCATAAGCGGAGATGAAAACGAGGCCTGATATATTGCAGGACATTTAGGATGGCTGCAACGGTAACTGCAAACAAAGGTGCTGAGATCCATGCCAATCCATCCGATATTAGCTGTCGTTATTCTCGTGCGGTTTTGAAAAACATGGCAAACATTTAATTGGCTGGTATGAGTTACAGCGTATTTTTGTACATTATGTTTACAACATCTTAATTGAGAAGCCATTGATTAAGCAGAGGTGGATGAGAGACTTTGGATCCTGTCTTAAAGCCGGACACACACACAGTATGGTGCTGCAGCTTGGTCCAATCCACAGAAGTGGAGTATAATTTGGCTACATATGGAGGTGGTTACATTGGACGGTATCCAGGTATGAGACTGAGCAACCAAAACACTTTCAATGTCACGGGCATTTTAGTGCAGTCAGAAGATGCAGCCAATAGAGCAGACCTGGCCAACCGGTGGCTCTCCAGATGTTGTGAGGTCCTAGCATGCCCTGCCAGCTGTTGGATGGTTATTGACTGGCAGATCATTATAGGACTTGTGGTTTCAGAACACCTTGAGAGCCACAGGTTGGCCAGGCCTGCGATAGAGGGTCATTTTCTGACCAATTTATCAATATATCTGATAATTATTTGATCCGATTATTATTGGCTTGGACTCATATTGGTGGGTGACCAGCATAAACCATTATTCTGTAATCGAACCAGTCTATTCTGCAGCATTGTATAGCCTGGAAGGAAAATAGCGTGAACACAGAAAACAAATCTGTTTGTAAACTCTCCAATCACCTGGATGAAATAATGCCAGAAGGATTTTAGCTGTAAAACAGACCCTCTAACTGTAAAAGATTAAGCTGCATTACAATAGTAATGCAATCCGGATCATATACACTGCAGTCATTGAAACTAACCTTCCATTAAATATCTATGGTGGTTCCGGGACGTGAGAATCCAGATGCTTATAGCTTTCAGTAAAAGCAATAAATCACTCACTGAGCATTTGGAACTCTGTGTGACGCAATCCCCGGGGGTTGCACAGGCTGTATGTTTCTGGGCAGTGTGTGAGTATCACATGACGCGTTTCTCCACTCACTAGAACTTCAACGGCGGTTTCATCAGAGGTAAGTAAAAAACATAATTCGGCACTATTTTATTCTCAGCAGGTTGGTCACATGTTCTTGACTCAGCCAATCCAGAGTTTATGGTAATTTGCACAGTTCCGTCCTAAGCAATGATATGCAGGGCCAGATCAAGACTTTGTAGGCCCCTGGGCTAGGGGAACTCTGAGGCCCTCATTTGTCAAGCGACTTCTGATATTCATTATTAGCCAGATTATGGGCAGACTAATCATTCAGAAAATTATATAAAAATAATCCAAACATCTTTATTAAGGAGGCAGCCAAGTGGGTTGGGGATGAGGTTGTGATAATGCCCCGAGAATCATACAATCTAATACATTAATTAGTTATGGTAAATGATAAGGGATTTTATACACAACTTCAAAAGAAACCTACAGATGAAAGATCTGTTCTGGAACAGACACTATTGGTGTTATAACTAAACAAGAACCTGACTTTGTATATAATGATCAACCTAGAGTTTTTATTTTTAGGATTCACAAAACTTTTATTAATCCACCTGGAAGACCAATAATTTTAGGTTTAAGATTATCTGTCAATTCATTTGTCTTTTGTTCTAAAACTATTGGTGCTTAACTTGAGGTCTTTTGTACTGATGTTATACGACTTATTGAGCTACTCTACACTGTATTATGCAGTGATTAGTGTGTACAAACTGTAAAATGGTTCCAAAAAACACCTCTGTGCTAGATAATCAAATACTGTTTATTATTCTGTGTTCTATGACATAGAGATGTCATAGTCACACTCTCACGAGACCTTCTCAGTAAACACCGCGCCCACAGGGCCAGTGCAAGGTTGCTCGGCACCCCAGGCAAATCTTCAGCCATTGCCCCTCCTCCCCCCAATACTCCCTTCCTTGCCCCTCACACACTTGGCAATTGTAAAGTAAAAATAATAACTCTTACCTCCTCCTGGCTGGCAAGGCTGCAGTCCAGATGACTGATGTCTGACGCAGAATGCTGTCCAGTCTTCACTGCTGCCCAGGAGGAAACGCAGGATATCTAGAGGAGAGGCCCCAAATGTTAGATGTAATAATACAAAACAAAACAACTGGACATCACTCACCTGTTGCACACCGACATGTCCCCTGCTGCCTACCAACTTTTTCACATATGCCCACTAGCTATTCTCACCCCCCATTCTGCCCCCCACATTTTTCTGTATTCCTCTCTTTCTGCCCCCTCATTTTTCTGTAGCCTTTTCTTTCTGCCCCCAATGTTTTTCTGTAGCCCTCTCTTTCTGCCCCCTCATTTTGCTGTAGCCCTCTCTTTCTGCCCCCTCATTTTTCTGTAGCCCTCTCTTCTGCACCCCCTGCCCCGCTGTAGTCTGTACTTCTATGCTTCTTTTCTCGTTTCTCTGCTTGTTTGATTGATCGCGGCTCCTCTCACTGGCAGCGTTGTGACGTCACAACGCTGCCAGTAGGACACACACTGACATGCGGTGCTGCACTACAGAAGCGGGCGGTGAGTAGCGGGTGGGCGTTTGCACCGCCCACTTTAACTAATAATGACCAGATTAAGCCGGCAATAAAGAAAAAAAATTATAGAACACATATTTTGTTAGGGCCCCCAAGCTGACCGAGGCCCCTGGGCTGTAGCCCAGAAAGCCATGCAGGTAATCCGGCTCTGATCATAGGGGTGGTCACGTTGTATGGCTCAGCCGATCCATGGTTCCTCCATAAACACATGAACAGTATTCATATGCAAAACCATAATATCTACATACAGACACCCATGTTCCTATTTCTTCCATTTCTAAACTTATTCTGAGTTTTAAATATAAACTGCCATATACTTGCTGTACTAAATTACCCACCCTGAAATTCTCATAAATAACAATATTAGATATACATAAAGCACTAAAGATGTGTGGAAAAACACAATATTAATTAAATATTTGTCTGTTTAAGGAATACATATATACACAAACCATTCATAATGAATAGATATTATTCAATTTGATTGTATCATTGAGACCTCGAGAAAAAAGGGTCCTAATTCTGAAGATCCCATATGCTTCTCTTTTACAGAGAACATTAAACTGGTCTCCACCCCTTCAGTAATGCTTTGATCCTAGGTCTTTAAATTACCATTCTGACACAAATATACATGTCTAGACAAACTATGATTTTTTTATGTTCCTAATAATATTTTTTCGCTGTTCAGAAAAGTGCACATGTAGAGGTCGGGTCGTACATCTGACGCACTGAATTCCACTGCAAACATGAGATTGATATAACTCGGTAGTCTGTCTCTTAAAATCCTCCAGAGTGAAGCAGTTCCTCCTGGTACCAAGGAACTGCTCACTGGGGATGTTATCCTTCCATCTCTTAGAGTGACTACTTTCTAATGGAGGTAACTGTTAGATTCCACATCCTTAGAGAAGGGTTCCATAACAATCAAGTTTAGCCTCCAAGAGGTCAATCTTTGACTTCATAAGGTGGATACCAGAAAGGGAGACATACATGGGTATCTAAGCATTCAGGGCCTAAACCCTCTGAGAAACCCTTCTCAGTGGTGGTAGCCCATCTTCTGTTGTTCAGAACATTCGAATAGCCTCCTCTTCAGATATGTGGCTAAGAGGCATACCAAAGAGGAGTTATGTTCTAGACCTCGAGGGGCCTCCACCAAGACAGGTTCTTTTCCACCAGCCTTCCAGATGAGGAAACCAAGAAGAAGCCAGAATGTATTGTCCCTCTTCCTTGATTATCCTGCAAGGACATTTTTCCATATATTTAAGTCCAGCCAGCCGTAAACCATACAAAGGATTCAGTATAGACAGATCGTTCTCCTATATGCTTTTCTCGTATGGAACAAAAAACAACGACCGTTAGGAGTGAAGAAACCAGCTCACCAGTGTGTGACTGATCAGTAACTTTAGCAGGAAACAGTATGACCTGTATATCTGGTTCACTGTTACTCCTCACAAGTCGGAACTTTGTGTTGGTATATAAATGTGCAATACAGACACTCGCTACTGCAAAGGTTATCATGGTCTTTTATCAGGCTATTAAATAGGCTGCATCAAAGTTGAAAAGCTAACGCATTTCTCCACCAATTAATAATTTGGCTTCATCTCCTCAGATAAAAGGTGGATGAGATGTACTCAGAGAGCCCTTTTGTTTTTGTTTTTTATTGTGCTACCAGGCAAGAAATGGTGAATGTATTTAAGTGATTCATTGGCGAGATGAGGGTGGATGTGAGAAATGTTTTTGAAATATAGGAAATATGATTTTACAAGAGCTGGAATAACAAGGGAGAATTAAATGGCAGGGTTAGATATAACCCCACAACAACAGTCTTGTGATGGCAGATGAACACAGATGTAAGGTGCAGTGTTGTTCTAAGGTGTGAAAACAAGAAGTTTTGGCGTATTTTATGTTTCAGGTTAAGTTAAAGACAGTTGAGACACGCTGTGGTGTTAGTCATAAGAGCAGGACTTGGATATCATCATTATACAGATGATTCTAAAATTCAACCCTGTCAATAATGTTCTGAAGACCAACTATAATGAAAGAACTGAAGGGGGCCCTTTTCTCTAAAGCTGGGTGCACACTATAGAAAATGACTTCAAATGCGATTTTTGTAATGATTTAACCAATGACTGAAAGTCCAGATGTGCATGCAGATTTATGTGTACACACCTACATGATTTACCTTCAGATCTGTGCTCTTCATCTGTCATTACCATCTGCTGAAAAGATTGTGACTCTGCACACTCTATGGAGATCTGCCCACACTGCTGGTTCTGAGTGCATACACACTGCCACATTTGCCCGACATCGTTCCATCATTAATCATGATTTTTAGGAAGTTTATAAAGACTTTTGATGGACATAGAAAACTATGATTGAAGAGGGAGGATGTGCATCATGATATAGAGAACAATCAACAACTTCTGGTATCACACACAAAAAACTTGCTTTCATTACTATTTCCTAACTACTTGGATAAAACAGTTTCAATTTCTATTGTTTCTCCTTTTCTATATAACATATGGATGTGTATGCCCAGTTCCTTGTGAGCTCTCCATTCAGCATTTATTTTAGTGTTTTCTGTGGCTCTTGTTTTGACAATGCATCTCCACAGAATCGCCACCTACAAGTCATAAAAACTAATCTTGTAAATAAAAATTGCAAACTTACTACATATCAATAATGGAAATGCTTTGTTTCCTCTTATTGATATCAACATAAAAGGTTTATATCCAAACAGTGTATCTACCACAAACTTGTCAAAGCCAGTCCTCAAAGGTCTGAATTATTTCAGAGTATTAATTAAAAAAACAATAAATTGACTACTATACAGGTCATTACACAGGTTATTTTTTATCCTTTATTTATAAGGTGCCATAAGATATCTGCAGCACTGTACAGAATACAACAGTAGACCATACAGGGTAAAACAGTAAAGAACAATAAATGAGTATTACCAAGACTCCAGAAGCTCCAGGCAAAGCATTTATAGTGCAGTTGGAGCAAAAGAATAGGTATAGGGACAGGAGGGAAGAGGGCCCTGCTTGTGAGAGCTTACATCCTAAAGCGAGGGCAAGCAGATAGCAGGCACAAAGGGGAGTCATTACAGGGGATCAAGCGCAGGAGGATTGAGTAAAGGGGCCGGAAGGAGAGAGGTGAAGAAAACGAACATGGAGAGAGGGTCAGGTGGATCGTTGGTAGGCTTTAAGGAAGAGGTGAGTTTTAAGTGCCCGTTTGAAGGAGCACAAGTTAGGGAACAGTCGGATGGAGTGTGGACAGTCGTTCCAGTAGATGGGGACAGCTTGGAAGAAATCATGAATTCGGGAGTGGGATGAGGTGATGGCCATTGGCTGAGCGCAGGTAGCGGGAAGGCGTGTGAATGGAGAAGAGGTTGGAGATATAAGGAGCAGTTGAGTGGGAGAGGGTCTTGTAGGTGAGGGTGAAGAGTTTGAAAAGAATTGTGTTGGGAAGAGGAGCCAGTGTAAGACAAGGCAGAGTGGGGATGCAGAAGAAGAGCGGCGTGAAAGGAAGATAAGTCTCGCAGCTGTTTTAAGTATAGAACAAAAGGGGGCGAGGTGGGAGAGGAGGAGGCCGATTAGGAGAAGGTTCTAGTAATCAAGATGGGAGATGATGAGTGCATGGATAATGGTTTTGGTGGCATCCTGAGAAAGGAAGGGCCGGATATGGGTGATGTTACATAGTTGGAAGCGACAGGATTTGGCAAAGGATTGCATCTGATATTGGACTCATTTTATATTTACACTGGTACCAGTTTCTATTCCCTCCAGATTTATCTGCCCTAACTGATCTAATTGGAACTTGCTACCAATACTAAAATCAATCTCTACAGTTTTTTGTATGTGAAGACCTACTCACCTTTGCTAATACGAACGTCACCGGCGGTGAGGAGACATCCTGCTGTGCTCCTGGGTAATGTTCTCGGACGGCTGTGTGCAGGGCACCCGGACAGTGTCATAAGCTGCAGCATTGGAACCACTGAAACAATTAATTGATTTATATAACTTATTTCCTATGCAAGTCCTTTGCCAGTCACATTCCATCAGGATCTGGACGTGCAATACCATTGTGATATATCTTCCAACTTATGGGCCGATTTGCTGGATATCTTGGAGGGATATTATTGTTATTTTTATTGTGATAATTTCTTTATATGAACTACCATATATTTACTAGTTACATGGACATACCCATCAATTTAGTCTGTTTATAGACACCATTTGTGATTTAATTTATACAGCTTTTAGCCCCAGTGTTTTTTAAATGTTTGGTTTCAATGACCAATTTATCAATTTATTAGGCCTATGTATTATATTTATTGAAACAATCAAAATATATTTTTTTTATATACTATTATCTCTTTATGTATCCTGGTATGGTTTCCTTTGATTTTTCTAGCTAAGGCCACACCTATATATCACTATTAAGCACTGTTTTTTCTTTTTGGTCTGTAGATGTTGCTATGGTATACTGAAATAAAATTACAAGCATTTCATAAGTGTCAAAGGTTTTTATTGACAATTACATTAAGTTTATGTAAAGAGTCAATATTTGCAGTGTTGACCCTTCTTTTTGAAGACCTCTGCAATTCGCCCTGGCACGCTGTCAATCCACTTCTGGGCCACATACTGACTGATGGCCGCCCATTCTTGCCTAATCAATGCTTTGAGTTTGTCAGAATTTGTGGGTTTTTGTTTGTCCAGCCACCTCTTGAGGATTAACCACAAGTTCTCAATTAGATTAAGGTCTGGGGAGTTTCCCGACCATGGACCCAAAATTTTAATGTTTTGATCCCCGAGTCACTTAGCTATCACTTTTGCCTTATGGCAAGGTGCTCCATCACGCCGGACATTGTTTGTCATCAAACTGTTCTTGGATGGTTGTGAGAAGTTGCTCTTGGAGGATGTTTTGGTGCCATTCTTTATTCATGGCTGTGTTCTTAGGCAAAATTGTGAGTGAGCCCACTCCCTTGGCTGAGGAGCAACCCCACACATGAATGGTCTCAAGATGCTTTACATTTGGCATGACACAGGACTGATGGTAGCGCTCACCTTTCCTTTTCCAGACAAGCGTTTTTCCAGGTGCCCCAAACAATCTGAAAGGGCATTCATCTGAGAAAATGACTTTACCCCAGTCCTCAGCAGTCCAATCCCTGTACCTTTTGCAGAATATCAGTCTGTCCCTGGTGTTTTTCTGGGAGAAAAGTGGCTACTTTGCTGGCCTTCTTTACACCAGGCCATCCTCCAAAAGTCTTCGCCTCACTGTGCATGCAGATGTACTCACACCTGCCTGCTGCCATTCCTGAGCAAGCTCTGTACTGGTGGTGCCCCAATTCCGCAGCTGAATCAACTTTAAGAGACGGTCCTGGCACTTGCTGGACATTCTTGGGCGCCCTGAAGCCTTCTTCACAACTATTGAACCTCTCTACTTGAAGTTCTTGATGATCTGATAAATGGTTGATTTAGGTGCAATCTTACTTGCAGCAATATCCTTGCCTGTGAAGCCCTTTTTGTGCAAAGCAATAATGACTGCACATGTTTCCTTGCAGATAACCATGGTTAACAGAGGAAGAACAATGATTTCAAGCACCACTCTCCTTTTAAAACTTCCAGTCTGTTATTCTAACTCAGTTAGTGTGACAGAGTGATCTCCATCCTTGTCCTTTTCAACACTCTCACCCATGTTAATGAAAGAATCACTGACCTGATGCCAGCTGGTCCTTTTGTGGCAGGGCTGAAATGCAGTGGAAATGCTGTTTTTGGGATAAAGTTCATTGTCATGGCAAAGAGGGATTTTGAAATTAATTTCAATTCATCTGATCACTCTTCATGACATTCTGGAGTACATGCAAATTGTCATCATAAAAACTGAGGCAACAGACTTTGTGAAAAATAATAATTGTGTCATTCTCAAAACATTTGGCCATGACTGTAGATAGAGAACAGCATAGGACCTAGTACTGAGCCTGAGCAAATTAATTTGCTTATTATAATCAACAAAAAAGTATTCAAACAGTACAGTCTTGTTTCAATGAATGTTAATTGCGCACAATGTGAATCATGTTTAAGTGGGAATAGTCCTAAACCAGTAAAAGTGGTTTCTCCCTTCCGGAGCTTTCAGTTCCATTGCTTAGGTATAAACTGGCTAGCCTGGTCACGTATGCACATATCCCTGAAGGCTGGCCTATGAAGTGGTATTTTAGGTCTTATTGCTCACAGCCAGTATTACTAAGCTGCCCGGGCAATATTTTAATAGTAAATTATGGCAATAGGAGGTTTCATTTACTACAATATGTGGTAATACAAAACCATTCCGATTGCCAATTTTTTAATAAATAGGACTGTGTTGCCCACACAGTACAATTTTGCTTTATTTACACGTATATATATATATATATATATATATATATATATATATATATATATATATATGTATATTATGTCCTACAAACCCAGCCTTGTCACCTGCCGAGGTTCTCTGAATGTAGGCGACATTATGCTTTATATATTTGAGCACTGCACATTCTGCCATCATGGAAATATAAAAATATTTATTACATCTGTTGCTTTGTATAGGGAAGAGATCTAAATATTAATAAAGTCTTCAGTAGAATATATTGCTAAAAGCAGGAGGGAAATTAGATTGTGATGATGTTTTGCATATATATGGCAGCTAACAGTGCACAAATTGTACATTTTAGCAAACAAATCTCTTCTGGTAATCAAGAAACCAAGACCCTACGCTTTATTCCTTTACAGTGTAAATATACACAAACACACAGTGGTCAAAGTAGACAGGTATACCCTGGTATGCCATATTGTCACTTCTCCTACTGCTTTGATTACCTGGTATGCCATATTGTCACTTCTCCTACTGCTTTGATTACCTGGTATGCCATATTGTCACTTCTCCTACTGCTTTGATTATAAAACTATCAAATTCCATTCACTTAAATTTTACATACCTCCACTTCTTAATTTCCACTATGAACAACCCACACCCCATTAATAAAAAATAATTACATAAGGCACATTGTCCATTTCCTTGGTAATTGATACAAATTATAGTTTGTTTTACTAGGAAATATTTGGCAGGACTTAACAAGTAATGTGGCTCTATCACTCTGTTAATTATAAATAACATTTTTATAGGGATTAACCATTGTGAGAGAGAAATCGTGTTTAATAATAATTTCTCTTGATGGCAAAATCAGTTAGAGGAACCATTCATTTGTTGACTATTTATTAACTGATCCTCATAGGGGAACGATAAGCTATTTTATTATGACCTAATAAAAAAAACCAATTACAGTTACAAGCACTAACGACCGTTATTCGTTGAATCGAATTAAGTTAATCTGCAATTAAAGACAATTCTTTGTTCGTTCCTGCTGAGCACAGAATTTTGTTTACAGATATTACGTTGTTATTGAATCGCAGCTATGCAAATAATTTGTAACTTGATTTTTCTTTACATATGTATGGTAAAGATATTCAGTGTGCCATTATATGTAAGTATGTGATTATTTAACAACACACAGACGCCAGAAGAACGCATCTTACTTGCTCACGAAAAATATAGCGAAATTACTTTAAATTCTGTCAGTGAAGTAAATGACTTCCATTTTTAAGGGAGATTTATTTGTATTTGGTAAAACGATAATATCCTCTCAGTAATACGGACTCGATTACACGCGCTTCTATAAAGTGTGGATAAGACATTTGTCACATCACTGACTGCTGTTTGCGTTTACAATCTTAACGCAGCAATATTTAGAGAACAGGAAGTAACTGTAGTACTCAGAACATGCACCAACTCTCAATATTATTAGTATCAATGCTGTTAGTATTTACTATCATGTAACATTCTCCACACCCTTAAATATTTTAACTTTGATGTTTGTCATTAGGTTTATTATTAGACATTCGTTTATTTTGCCGAATTACTTTCATGTTTGCAATTTGAAAACCGTAAGCATAACATCAGATAAATCAATGGTATATTCACAAGTATGTATCCACTCTATTCATTATCTTGTGTAGATAATAACTGTATGATTAGCAAGAGGTTGGTTTAGTTATGAAAAGCTCCTGTTTCATTGACATGTGCAGTGCTGCACTGTGCAAAGCCTAACGCATCGGTTTCCAAAAAGCCTTCATATCGATTTATTTTATGATGTTCATATTAATATATATTTTCAACATAACTTTGTTAAATTAAGCGATTATCTACTCATTTTTGAAATAAATGAATTTAATACAGTACTTCAAAACGGTTAAGGAATAAGAAATGTTGCCAAGTGCAATCTACTAGACACCACTTCTATGTAGACGTAATCAACTATATTTATAATGGTTATAACAAATGTTACACTGTAATATTTAAAGTACTGTATAGTTCATTATACTAAACAATTTTCACCTCCTTTGAATAATTAATCGTTAATCCCTTTGTTAATTCAAAATCGAGTGTATACGATACAATTCGTTGAGACCTTCAGCAGATAGATACGTCTTGCTTTCCTGTACACAATGAAGTTTATATCTAGTCTGCTTAGTTATGAGAATGTAATCAGAATCCGTTAGACCGGCATAGAACAAGAGCACTATCTGCTCACTTCAGAGCATTTTCGTTTCCACTTTAATTCAGCAACATGACCGGCTACAAATGTTGCTTTGTGGCAGGATTACTTAACCCATACAACGCCACATGCCGTTTTAAACGGACTTAGCAGCAAGTCTTATTATTTTTTTTTCGTTCTACATTATGCACAATGCTATACTCCAAATTAAAAGGCAAACATTGTATTCAAACCAGACAGCAGCAGCAGAGCTGTCACCTGCAGGTGAAATGGGATGTGATAAAAATCTCCACACAGTGCAGGATGCAGATAGTCTTACAGGACCTGGTGTCAGGACAGTATTAAGCCATCCCAAGACATATATCATTAAGTATTTATTGAACTTATACTAACCACTATTGCTGGATTGCAAAATCCAACCTATTTCATGATCCATAACAGCACAGAACAGAATATATTGAACTCTATTACCTGTTTTTATTTCTAGATTAGGAACTAAATGTATCTATATATTTTATAACAGATGTTTGATCCTGGTGGTTATTGCTGTCTTGTCAGAAGCTGGGTTAATATTATGAGATTCTCATTCCAAGGGGCTGATAGCTAAGAAATGTTAACAGTCTGAGGAGATGGTTTCATTCACAAGCTGCACGCCCCACTGTGGTTGGTTATAAGTAAGGTGGAAGGACAAAAAAAAAAAACCCGAAGACTTTTTTTGGGTTGATTATTTTATTTATGCTTACCATTCTTCAGCTCATGTTGGGCTACTGTTTAAACAATTCATTACACTAAAGCCAACCAAAGTGCAGGTTTTCCTTTGTTGGTCACACAGCAATTTTCTTCAGCAAAGCACAGTAGCGTTGCTACAGCAGCAGAGTAATACTGGAGAGTAACGGAATAATCATACTCCAGTATTTACGTGCTGCTAAAGCATCACTACAGGAAAGTCATGTACAAGAATGCAGTGGGTGTATTTTATAAAAAAAAAAAAAAACACCGCCCCAATGTCACATTGCAGTTTAATACACTGAAAACAACCGGTAGTTGTTTCAATAAATGTTACACCATGCACACACTTAATTAAGAAATAGAATAATATTGCCACAGCTACCCATTAGATGGGCGATCTTTATTTTTTAAACAATTGGGTGAGGGTGTATCTGCCAATAAAAGCACATCCATACTAACCTGACATCTCAGGTAGTCTGATTGCTAGTTATACGCTGCTGCGCATTTTCACTTTTAAAATAGCCACAATACGACCATATTAGCAGCTACTTAACTAAAATGTAGCATCATAGAACTAAACAGGATTTTGTATTATAGTGTGGGATAGACAATAAGAAATAATTCTATAAACCAATTAAAAAATGAATGATTTGAGAAAATCAGCTGTTCTGACATCCAATACATTTAACAATTACACAGTTCAAGCTCATCTACAATATGTTAACATGCCTGTCTGGACAGATTCTATATCGTATACACATTTGTCTGCCTCTTGGCAACAAATGATATTTGCTTAGAGCTTCTCTGATTGGATGAACTAGAGCGGTCCATCAGAAGCCCTGTACGCAGAAGACATATTGAGCTGCAACATTTATTATAGCAGTAGGAGTGGTGATACTTCATAGCTTACTTCATGTGTATTTATAGGTCTTGTAAAAGAAAACAGGAAACATGATTTTATATAACAGATATTTTTTTAGTTTCTTCTTTGCACTAGCCCCATTCATTCTGCATAGACAACCAGATTTGTCCACACATGTGAAAGGCTAAGATCCAGCTATTCTACAAGGGAATGGACTACAATGGCACCCATTTGTTCTGGCTGAAGACTGCACATACAAATCCATAAAAGTAGCTTAAACACAATTTTAGAACTTCCCATATCATGCCCATTTGATTAGGCAGGTCCAATCAGTAATATGAGATCAATTTGATCTAAAACAACCCATCTGGTCAGTAAACACACAAGTGTGGCCAGTTTTCCTGATTAAAGACTAAGGTTTCTTACCCTGCCAGAATGTACAAAGGAAAGCTCCCTAATTAGCACGAGGTGGTTTGAATACCAAAAGTGTTTTTTTTGTTTTTTTTTAAAAAAAAACCACCCTGTGAAAGTATCCTATCAGCAATGGGGGGTTTGTGTTATTTTATCATTACTGTGTAAGTGTGCAAGGTGTTTTTGTTAGCAAGGAGATATTGGGAGTGCTCTTTTGTGAAAGAGCACCATAGAAAAGGCGCACACAACATTCACAAATCCATTTATGGAGCACATGAGCATTAACTATAAGAGGAGTCATTATGTGGAATGTGATTTGTTTGCTCCCCCACCTATGCCAGCATTTAGGGACAATGCAGTCTTATCCACAAACAGCTACAAAGAATGTCCTTTTCTGTTCTTACTGCAGTATGACATTTCTTGGGATATTTCAGAGTAGCTTAACATCCCCCATTGTGAATTTGCTGTTCCAAAGCCTGAATGTCTTATAAACTATCAATAGAAGAAACTGTTACACCAGTGGATCCCAAACTTTTTTAGTTCAAAGCACCCTTAAGGTCTCCATAATTTTATCAAGGTACCCCTAAGTCAAAATAATTACCAAGTAGCCCCCCTCCTTGCTTACCATTGGCCCTGGCCGAGGTATCCCTGTGAGATTGTCGAGGCACCCCAGGGAGCCTAGGCACACGGTTTGGGCACAACTGTTACACTAATTATGATAGTTTAGCCAAAACAAATAAATAAAAAAAATGGCAATAAGCTATGTTCAGGGTCCACCTAAGCATTGTAAGTTTCTCTGAGGAAATACAACTGTATCTCAGGTCCTTAATGTAAGCTACTGAAAGTATTATACACATTCATTTCAGCAGCACATAACATCTATGTTCAGTTTACTTCTCTTTGTGCAGTCAGGATACAGGAACTGATAGATATATTTCTAATATGGCAATACTTATCCACTTTGATTACTATACCACTAAACCTGAAATATAAGAATAAGTGAGAAATAAACTAGTACAGTTTACTTAACTCTTGCCTTGTTTATAGTATCCCTCAAGTTAGTCACCATTAAACATTTTGTTAATTGAAAAGGAAAAACAAGCCAGTATAAAAATTACATTTTAAAAGATTTAAGATACAAAAAACAAACAAATAAACCATATGCATGGAAATTCCAGCACTAATCATCATTCATCTAGACAAGACAGATCCATGAGGATAGTCAGGTGGGAACGAGCTCCTGTGAAGCGGCACATGCGAGTTCATCTCTGAAGTGAAGGGGCAGCTCAGAATGGTCTGTATCTCCTTGTTCTTACAAACCATGATGTGCTGCTACTTCATCCCAAAGCATCTAGCACCACACAGAGGTCCACAGGAAACATTACACACTGCAAAAGAAGAGGAACACATTAAACAAAAATAATTTGTAATCGGAAGTTTAGCAGTTTTAAAACTGGAAGATATTTGAAACTGTAACAGGAATTGGGCAGCAATTTATAGTAAAATGCACCCCACATAATGCCTCATCCACATTGCTGTAAGATCAACAATTTCCGTGTGTGTGGAAAAGCGGGGGAAGAGGATAAAATAAGAAGTAGTTCTTCAATATTGAACTCTTACATTTATAACCAGAGGATGATCTACTGGAACCATTGGCTAGTGTGGAGGGGAGGTTTCAGTTGTCTCAGTTGTTTCAGTAGGCAGATGCTTGGTAACAAATGCTAGCTAGGAGCTTTCCAAATGATATAGCTGACCTAAAACCAACAATGTTGGAAGAGAAATCTGAGAGTGGGCATGACAGACTTTTAAGGAACGAGTACCACACTGATGTTTCCAAATGCTGCCTTAAAGGTGGGAGACTTCATACAAAAGCAATGTGTTGAAGTGACTGTGTACATATGTTAACTTCAATTATTAGTATAAGAATTCTGGGAACACAATGCAAAAGCGAAAAATGAAAATAAAGTAAAATAAAATGAAAAAATGTGAAAAATAGTTCTAACAGATAAAATGAAAAAACAAAAACTAATACTAATATCAGATAAGAAAGTGAGTGTGGCAACATAATAAGCAGGAGTCATATTTTGTCTATTAATACTTAGCCATACAATGTTACAGATTATCTAGCATCTTTTGGCTGATTGTGTTTTATACATTTTTATTGAAACTTAAAATCACAACTTTCATTTGATCACTATATATCATAAACAACAACAACATTTTTAGTATATGCCATGCAGCAGCAATACAGATAATTAAATATATTTCCTGGTATACTAATCTAGCATATTCTAAATTTAATAAAACATTATTTGATCATTCTACTTTATGTTCATCTTATTTTCTATGTTTGCATTGTGTTCCCAGAACTCTTATTGGTATCCACATACCCTCACAAATGGTTTCCCTGCTACAAATGTCGCCTCACACCTTGCTCCCTTTCAGCCTCGTTAGTATACATACAAAGGTATAAAACTTAGCTGGATAAAGCGATATCTGGACAGTGAATCTGGAAGTATTTAGCAGCATGTACAAACCTGTTTAATAACTGCCCACAGGCTAGCTGTATATGAAGCAGTAAGACAATGACAAGCACTGATTATACACCATCTATAAGAAAATTATTGTAATGAAATTACATTACAGGTGACCTAATTAATGTTTACACATATTTTAGGTCAGTACAAATGTTCTTCTAATAAAATTCTCATACCAACAACCACACTGAGAATAAGGGACTATGAATTGCACATGGAAGAAACAAATAAAAGTAAACATTTCACCATTAGCATAGGTAGGAGTTTCTTCTTACTACATAGGTGGTTAAGCAGTGAATGAATGTCTCATCACATGAGGTGGCTATGGCAAATTCCCAAACAAAGGAGAGGCATTCCATCAGTTGTTACATTCTAAGACATAGTAATAGAGAATAGTAATAATAATCGTAGAGAATGTTATTGAGGGAGCAATGTTGAGG
The DNA here is from genome assembly GCF_038048845.1 of Mixophyes fleayi. Lineage (NCBI taxonomy): Eukaryota > Metazoa > Chordata > Amphibia > Anura > Limnodynastidae > Mixophyes > Mixophyes fleayi. The sequence continues at coordinate 35,520,115 of NC_134410.1, forward strand.
TCAGGAAGGACTATCACACTGTATATCTAAACTGGCAACTGTCACACTAGGTCTAACCCAAGTACAGCTGGCTGATAAATAGGCTTATGGAAAGCGAGCAACCATGCCAGTATCATCAGTACCAGTACTAACCAGCAATACTTTGTGCGTGTGAATGTGGGGTATTAATTTGCTGACTAACTATGTAGAAATAAAACGACAATCTATGTGGACTATTAATTCAGACACAAAACAGTGTTTTCTAATTAGTATAGGGTAGTATTATATAAACAACGCTACAAAAATAAAACGTCAATGTCATTCACCATCATAGGCTAGTCCAGTGTTGGCTAACCTGTGACACTCCAGGTGTTGTGAAACTACAAGTCCCAGCATGCTTTGCCAATATATAGCAGCTTATTGCTGGAAGGGTATACTGGGACTTGTAGTTTCACAACACCTGCAGTGTCACAGATTAGCAAACGCTGGGCTAGTTAGTCATTCAGATACCAGTTGAGTTGCTGTAGAAAGGGTAAAAAAATAAAAAGAAAAAAATGGCAAAAAAAAATAAAAAGTATAGACATTTTCTCTAGCAAAAATGTATACTTCCCTACAAACGGATTAGTCAACTATATTACCCTCTTTTCTTCATATTAAATAAGTGTTGATGAGGTTTTTTTTGCACCTGCCTTTATAGAAGAGTTGCACTGACATTCTTTCTTCGTAAAACCTCCCAACTAGCAGGGTACAGTTTACTTCTACTGTAAATTACAGATATAAAGTCATAAAAATACAAGGTAGCTTCTGATATCTGCCTGAGCTTACCACAATAATATTGTTGCCTCTCTTGATGATGCATTGGTGCCTTATGTTTCTATATATGCTGTGCACAGCATTTATTTTCAACATTGCTTATACAGGTAGGATCCTTCACTAGATGACCATGCTATAACTGGCAGCAGCCATCTCGAAAAACATACTAGTAGGTTAATTGGCTGCTAACAAATTGACCCTAGTCTCTCTCTGTATGTGTGTAAGTTAGTGAATTTAGACTAAGCTCAAATTGGGCAGGGGCTGATGTGAGTTCTCTGTACAGCGTTGCGGAATTAGTGGCGCTATATAAATAGTTATAGATGATTATGATCTTTATTGGATGTTTAAAACATCAAAAAGGAGAGAGAGGTCATTATGGACACTTACAAACAGCATTTGACAAATAGGGCAAAGATAACATTTGAAAACGTTTTATTCATTAAAAAAAAAGAAAAAAAAAAAAGGTACAAAAGGGTACTTCTATCTTGCTGACCGTTATGGGAGCCTGTTCTTCTGTATTTGATGAATAATAGTGGGCACAGCCCATCACTACTGAATAGCACGAAAATAGTAACATAATGCAAAGTTTTATAAACTACCAAATGTTAACTCGAGCCTGAAAAGTTCCACCATAGTGATGTTCTAAATGGGTCACAAAGGACGATAACTCACTGTACACCCACTGCTCATTGAAGATCTGGCGCTCATAACAGTCCGCCAAGGAATTATCTGTACACTGGGCCGAGGAGAATTCCCCAAGACTGAACAAGACTTGCACATTGAAATATTACAGCACGGTGGCTTAGTGGCTAGCACTTGTGCCTCACAGCACTGGGGTCATGAGTTCAAATCTGGATGATGATGATGGCGCCTTCTTCCAGAGACAGGGCAATGGTGGTTGGTAACTTATGGAAACCATGGCTTCAAACCCTCCAATTTTAAAATCACTTGGACAACAAAATTACAGGTCGCCCAGCTATATAAACGTGATCTACCACTACAATTTTCTTATGATCAAATAGGGCAGGATAAACACATATCATTAAATAGATGTTTAACTCTACAAAAAGTTTTGCACTGTTTTGGGTTGGGAACCAAGATCTAATTGTTTTGTAAACTATTAAGCACAGATGATTTTACTTTCATGTTAAGATGATCCTCTACAAGTCAAATACAATTTTGCTTTCTTTCTTTTTTTTTATTTATTCTGCAACTCAGGCAAATGCCTGCATTGCAATATGCTATATACATTGAGGTTAATTTATGACCACATACAAGTGTGCATGACATTTGAATTAGTAGGAACACAATTTCTAAAATATACAATCAAATTGGACAACCAGATCTGTGTTTAATCAAGCTCTAGATCAGGGGTGTCCAACCTTTTAGCTTCCCTGGGCCACATTGGAAGACGACGAGTTGGTTTGGGCCGCACATAAAATACACTAACGATAGCTGATCATCCAAAAAAACATAGAAAACATAGTTAACATATTAAACTTACTTGGAAATGAAGTTAGTAAGAGTTAGGAAACCTGTTGCAGAATCATGATTAAAGCAGTAGTCCCTTTACCAGATGCAATTTAACTTACCTGCATCTGCCCCTTAGTGGGGTTCGGGGAATTAAATGCCAAACTTTTTTTCCTCTCTTTCTGCACCCATGAATCATTTTTTTTATTGACCAGTTTGAAATGGTCACCGATATAGGTAGCATCAGGAGGACTAATAGAAATCTACAGAGATTTAAAGATAGGGTGGCGGGAAAAATGGCTCATGGAGCAGCCTCCGATGAGGGTAACAGTGGGTGATAATTTCACCCTACTCAGCACTGCAAATTTAAAATGGTTTAAAATATTAAAAATACAATCATCTCTTAATATTTATATTCGATACATACAGAGAACACAGCTAGTTCATAATTGCATGGTGCAGAAAGTCCAAATTCAGAGTAACAACAATAAGATACTGGATAATCTTTCACTGCTGCTGATAGTTCGCGCGGGTGACTCCTCTGTGCTGCGCTACGCAATGGATGTCGGGTGTGATGACGTCACCCCCGACATTCACTGCGAGCGCCGCACGGAGGAGGAGACCAGGGAGGGAGCCGGAGCGCCAGCTGACGTGACCGCAAGGTAAGTATTTTCTTTTTTTTTGCAAGATATTTTTTTCATTAACAGCGCTGCCCCCTTGCCACAACCGCTGGGCCACATTTACAGGTGGGCTGGGCCGCATGCGGCCCGCAGGTTGGACAACCCTGCTCTAGATCTAGAGGACTATTTTTGTACATAATTATTTCCCTACAAACAGGTCCGATTACATACTGGTGCTTAACACAAGCCTGCCTTGCATTTATACAGACAAGCACATTAGGAGTGAATCTTGTAGATTTTAATCTTAAATCACAATCTAATAATACTGAAGTGGAAGTAGCATGCTCATGCTTAATAGCATCCAAATCTCTGCTGGCCTTACGGAGGCAAATTGGATCCTAAAACGGCATAGACACAGTATGTAGGCTGTAAATCTTTATTTCCAGTAAAGGTAGCAAACTATGACCCCACAGCTCTTATGAACTGCACCTGCCCACATGGTCTGCTTGTAAAACCAACAGCTGCTGCAGATTTTATTTTTATATATTTAAGGTAGAGAGATCTTGAAATACAAAATAATTGTTCCTCTATTGCATTTTCCTCGGCAGACATTACTCCTGACACAAAGTTAATGCTGTAAAAGCCTTACATAAAAAAAACAAAAAACTTAACAGAACAAACGAAGAGGTTCTTCCTAAAGGAAAATCTTATTGTGGTAGTCTCAACTTGCAATGCATGAAGGAGCTTGAAACCTCATGCTTTTATTACCTTGTCTACCTTAGCTAAGCAAACCTACCTTGCATTGTACATTTCATTCTACTATAACCAAGTATCCTTTAAAAAGCTCAAAATTGATCACTGGACACTAGACTGAATTTTAGGCTGTTTTTTTTTTTTTTTTTTTTAGATACTGGGCTGATAGAAAATAAAATACTGTTGCTCAGGATACCTGCCATTCAGTCTTCGCTCAGCATCTCAAGCCTGAAAGAAAAACAGAGGTTTTTACATAAGCAGTAATGATATTTTGAGGCATTATGTGATATATGAAAAGAATATATAAAAATACACAAATGCATGACTACAGCTTTCCTTACGTTTGGTGGATTGCACATAAAAAGCTCCTCAAATGGATGACAAATGTAGCATTGTTTTATTTTGCAGTATCACCTGGTTCTCACTGTATGGCCGTTTATGGCCTGCTTTACTCTTCTGCTTTGCAAAAGACAGATGGGGTTGCAATATATTTAAATATAGACCAAACAGTTCTGCATTCTGCACTTCTAGATATAGGGTAGTGTACAGTAACCATGTTATGAAATAAAGCATCACATTATTATACATCTTTAGAATCATTGTGCATAGATGTCAACTGTCCAATATCCTAATAATTCCATCATATATTGGCTCTCTCTATTGCCAACAGTAGGGAAGACAATGGGTTTTACGAGACTCTAAACAGAAGTAAAATAAACATATCTCTGGCCCTGCAGCTGTGGTTGATGCACACATTATTGCCATCTCTGCACCCTTGAAAAAAATGTATTACATTTTAAGGTAAATTAGTGAAGTTGTGCTAATTACATTCAAGTAAATGTGGGCAAGTTTCCTATTTTTGTCAATTTTTTTCATAAATACTAAGAGCGCCCTATCTGGTAAAAAAAAATATTATAAAAAAAAATTGTTGGAACAGTATAGTAAAAAAAATTGAAAGGCAGAAAATATGTATTGGCAATTAAAGTCACAAAATGTAAAATATATTCAGTCTTAAGGGGGTTAACTAAGCAATTTTGATCAGAAAAGGCAAACTTCTAAAGTGAGTAAAACAATGTGAACCTACAATGAAAGAATACCTCTATCATTGACTAAATGCATAAAAACTAATTTTCTAATATTGATATTATGTGCCATTATTTTAATAAGCTATCATTTGATTAAAGAGACTATCTTACAAAATGGATTAGGTGTAAAGTCTACATTATTCTTTAGCATGGAATTACACTGTTAGTAAAAATTTAACATGGTGAGAAAATATGGAGATCTATAGACCTAAAAAAAAAATGTAATGTTTGAGCAAAACAATGGACATAAAACAGAAAGCTTGCACATCAGCCAGGTCTCACTTTGTGAAAACTCTTACTGCACTCCATTCGCCTAGCTCAAGCAACCTAAGCTATGGACAGCACTGTCAGATAATTAGAGATAATACAACTATACACCGTTTACAGCAAAGGGAAGTATAGCAAACCATTAAGACTGGAAAACAAAAGAACAAAACTACTAAGCCTGCCTTAACACTACCCCCCCAGGACAGATCTGGACAAATGCACAAACATTTGTTGCAAAGCCCAACCAGAAAACTCCACAGCCCACTCATACCTGGTTGCTGTCAACCAGATTTTTCATTCTACCCTATCAAATCATCAACATTATCAATTTATATAGCGCTTTACAATTTAGATAATACTGAAAGGGATCCACACACTTTGCAATGTCAAACCAATTGGTTAAACAATTGGAGATTATTGTTCTGCCCATGTATGAAATTTTGGGCAAGTATAAAATACAGAACATTCCTATGTCCCTTTAAGGTTGATATCACACAAGTAGTTTAGGCTCCAGTTTTTTTATTGGTCCTACACTGACACACAGCAATAAAAGCTAAATCAGAGCTAGTGCTAAGAGGCTGCACAAACACTGCATACAATTTTTGTAGAATGTATATAGGTTAGGTCTGATGCGCCGTCCATTACTATGACAGTGTAACATATTTAGTGCTACAATTAAAATGCGAGTTTGAAAGACCTTTGTGATACTGCAAGAAAGACATGTTCACACAATGCACTGTGGATTTGCTTTAGCTAGAGTGAATACAAAAACGCAGTCGGCCATTGCCACCAATCATAACGGTGATGTATTTTCAGTTGCTGCTAAATTGAATGCTTGTGGTTAAAGCACCTACACAGCTCAAAGATCTGCAAAATAGACTGAGCAGAAGCAGAGAGGGTCAAATAACTCAAGTCAGAAAAAAGTTGCACTGTTCGACTAATGTAAGTATCAGCATACTAATAGATCAAGTTGAAGTGTAATACATAAAATGCCAAAACATTCCTCAATACATTAAACTGGTAGTGAGGAAACTCTAAAATTGGGTAACTCAATTACAGTAAATATAACCAGTCACATCCAGTCTATCTGCTTTGCGTGAAGGAAAGGTGGAGATTTTGACACACTGTCATATCAATTTTAACCACCTAATATTTGTTCTTGCAACCGTATGGTCTGGAACTATATTTCTTTTGGATTGTAGCTACTATATTTGAGTCTTATTGATGAGTGCAAGCGTCAGACAGCATTTAAAACCATAGAGGATTTTGAAATTAAAAACAGACTTACTGAAATCAGAACAGCCTAGAACGTCACATTTACATCAGCTTCAGTTCATGCTCTGCAACAACATTTGTAAAGCGTGGTTAGTCTGAGACCATAACATTAATCAGCAACTGCATTTAAAATGAAAATATACACGTATTAAACAAACTATTACAATCATTTATGACTAAAAATGTGTTACATTCCAAATATGCATTTAGAGCTGGAATTAAGCAATTAAAATAAAAGCAAAAATATTTAACTGTGTGTTGAACGAAAACTTGCAAATTTTAACAAAAATTGGCAATGTATTGACCATAAAATCTTTATTTTTATAGCCAACATAAAAATGATAAAACCAAATGTCTGAAACAATATACACAAGTCGATTTTCAAGTCTATGGCTAATTTCAAGGCATAAACCATTATTATAGATGCTTATGATATTTACAATATACAAAGAACACAAATGAACAAATTAAAGTAAACAAATTACTAGTACATTGCAAAAAAAAAAAAAAAAAAGTTTTTTCGTATTTTCGTACATACTGAAGGTGTTTTCTTAGGTTGCTGTAGGACAGTATAGGGCCAAGGTAACAGTACTAATTGGTTTCATATGTGCAAACCAGAGAACCGTTAATATTCCCGCTGGTGCAGGACCTGTTTGGACTGACCCTTAGCTTTAAAAGTAAACAGTAAAAACAGTGATGGTTGTTAGCATTGGTCCATTGCAGAATTGCTTGCATTTACTTTGTGTCTTGAAAAAGGACAAATAAGAGAAATTGCAATTCTGATGACATAATTTATGGTCTGACTCAATATTAACTGTAAGTACCTCAAAGGCAGATTTAAACCCCAATATCACATTTCATATAAATCAACAGCCTGTAAATTACATTATGTTCACACATACTGCACATTTGTGAACAGCTTATGGCACCCAGGAAAACTGAACATATAAGCTGAATTACTTACTCCACACTACAAAGTGCAAATTACATGTTTTTGCAGACATCCATCACAGAACGACCTACCAAAACTAAACAAAGTAAGATGTATTTCACAATTATTTCTAACTCTCCCATCTCCAACTGGGATGCTGTGTTCATAGCACCAAAATACAGGCCAATAACCATTACATTTAAAAAGCAAGCTTATTAGGTTTTACTTTAATTGCATCATAAAAAGATAGAGGGAAAAAAAAGTGTTGTCAAAGCTTTACACCAATGTTTCAAAAAGCTAGGCTTAGTGGGGAAAAGAAAAGTAATTTTATTTCAACTTAATTATGTCACAATATGCAAGCAAATCAAACACTTTCATCGTGGACAAATAGCGAATAGTAAAATGTAAAAGCACAGTGGTGAAAGTAAATATTTACACATTTAAATTATCACCCCCCCCCCCCAAAACTAGTACCAGGGTCCTCATCAACATGTGTTTATTTATTACTCCACAAATTAACGAAAAGTGTGCAATTCTTTAAAAATAGAAGTAAATAATTGACTTCTCCCATTTTTTAAAAAAAGTCATGCATTTTAATCCCATATATTCCATTATGGCATACAATCAAAACTATTACTTAAACAGTTATTACATTTAACTTAGTGATGAGAAAAAAAACAAAAAACATAGAAACTTAATCTTGTGCCATCTCCATCTAACTAAAATAAAGACAAGTTACTTTGAAAACAAACCAATAAACACTACTCCCTTAGCCTCCAATCCACAAGCCATTATTGATACATGAAGGTTTTGCCAAGTAATAAAAGCAACAATGTCTTACTGACACACAGAGGACTCCCGGCCCCTTTGTTTGACCCTCCATAGCAGGCAGCGCCCTCTCCAGACCACCCCCCCCCCCCCCCCCACCCCTCGCCTAAAGAGTAAGAGGAGCCCCCTCATACTGATTCCCCCCCCCCCATATAAACCACACGTCCTGGCAGTAATAACTCCCCCTCACCCCATCCACAGATGACTCTTAACCTCTCTCAGCAAAAACAACAACCTGGGGGTAAGACACAGGCACGTCCCTGGGACAGTCTGTCACAAAGTTACACAAAACTGAGCTCTGCACAAAACACAACTGACATCTTTATTGTAACAAAAAAATAAAATAAAAGAATTTTTTTTTAAAAACAAAATAAAATAATAAAAAGATTAAAAAAAAATATATATATTTTTTTTTGTCTAAAAACTTCACCATTAGCTAAGGAGAGGGACAACGTGTGATATACTCCGTCACTCCCTCCCCCCCCCCCCCCCCGCGGGCTGGAGCCCGGTGGCGCAGCACCCGGAGCGGGTGTTGTGAGGGAGAAGGAGGGAGGACTCGGGACACCCTCCATAGAAGTGTGTCGGGGGTCCGGCCCTCCCTGCCCCGGGTAACGGTCGCTCCCTCTCCCCCCCCCCGCTCAGTGGTGCCGGGCGGAGCCGGGGGGAGGCCGCCGCCAGACACCGGACACCGAGGGAATTTTTCTGAATTTTTTCCAGATTTTTCGGCGCGGAGACGGCGGCTGCCGAGGGAGAGAAACTTGAATAAAAGGACACAAACCGCTCCGGCGAGTTATTCCCTGGGAAAAAAAAAATCCCTCCTTACCTCAGTCCAATCGAAAATGGCGCCGAAACCTAAAAAACTTCTTAAATTTCATTGTAGGGTTTTCGCGGGGGATTCTGGGTAGGGAGCGCTGAAGAGGAAAAAATAGAGAAAGAAAGAAGAGAGAGGGAAACAGCGGAGGGCGGGGACGTGGGCGGGGCTACCAGGCAGGGTGTGGCCAAAAATATGGGGGGGGGGTTGTTCGGGTGGGAGGGACATGAGGAGCGTTGTACTATGCTGACGTCATCAGGTGGGTGTGACTGTACGGAGTGTAGTGGACGCGGTGTGGGAGGAGCGTAGGTGATGGGAGTTGGTTTCCTGGTGGCCTATACGTGCACACAGCAGTAGTAATACAAAGTGGGAGAGAGAGTTCCTGCACAGGCGTTGTTTTGCTTATGTTATTACTACAGATAAAGCAATAACAGAGCAGCAGGAGTGTGTCCAGGGACCACTCTTCGCTTTACATTTATAACTTTACCTTCATGAAAGGTGATCTAAAGTCCAGACAAAAAAAATAAGAATATAGAACAGCTAAAAACTCGTTAAGATTCTAACAAAAATAAACTGCAAAACCAATTTCTTCATCTGTTGAGAAATGTTATTTTTCAGACCCCACACGGTATGGTCAATGGACTCAAGCCAACTTCACGTTGTTTTACACAGGATGAGACAAACTGAACTTCAAATATAAGTGTCCTGGCCTCCCTGGATGTACAAACTATGGCATTCCCAGGATGCTCAACACTTGGATTATCCTTTATGTTTTCTATTTTGAAAATGGATACAAGTGGCTGTATGCAATGCCTGATTTGATTGACTGAAGCTCTTCTTCAATAAGGTTCCACATACACAAACACACTCATGGCTTTGACACATGTAACTACTTGTTTAGCACTGCTAATAGCTCTCTGTTGGCTATGATATCAGCAAGGCTGGACTGGTTGCTCAGTACCAGTAATGCTGGTGACATCAGGGAATGATAGTGGACACCTTATACACTAGGTTGGGTACTCACTGGTGTTTTATTTGTAATACAAAATTAAATTCCCCCAAAAACAAATGTAAAATACAAACTCCTTTGTCTGCACACTATTGTAGAAGAAGGAGGTCATTTACAAATTGTGGGCCTGATTGATTAAGGAACGTATGTCCATTTGCATGGCATTTTCTGCATTTTTTTCACTCTGCATGCAAGATACATGCGCCAAAGAATGTAATTCATGTTCGCATGTAAATTACACTTCCAGCAGCCTACAATTTAAAGGGCAGAACCAGAGGGCAAGGGGCATATGCACAAAGTCAATGTACAATAAGGGGCGTGCCAAGGTTAAGCGCACACAGCAGTGTCCAATTCAAGATCTGGGCATCTCTAAGGTACGTGATTTTCAGCCCTATCATTTGCAACAGCTGCAGGTTGGGTGTAAGTGCTGGGTGATAGTGATAACAGTCGCGTATATTTGCTAGAACTTGTGTTTGTGATCAAGAGCAACTTTAAAATTGCATTTGCTGCACAGTGGATATTAATAACATGGTACGTGTATTTCATGGAAGGAAAAAAAAGTGTTTTTTTACATTGTTTTCGGTAATGACTGTAAAGCAAGTGACAATAATTGAATTCTTTGTTTTTCTGTTCATTCTGCTGGGACTTTATATTTCACATATGTATTGTACGTATCCAGCAGTGTGTCTGTCTCAATACGGCAAGTGTCATATATGTAGAGCGTACCTACATTCGTAATTAACTTTGGAGCTGCAATTAGGGTCAGCGCTGGCATTTCCAGTATACCCTCTGCCGGCAATTTGAAGCCCCTCAGGGGTTTTACTACACATGTGCACTTCTACCGCAGCTATGCGCCTCATTGTGCTAATTATGATCCCTACTCTGTTCAAGTCGGGGACTTAGAAGTCAAGGGAGAAGGCGCCCTCCTGAAAAAACTATATTCGGTGCGGGTGAGCACCTACCACGTTTACTGGGCTTACCGTGTTCCTCCGCCCCTGCCCACAATGCACCTTGGTTTTGGCAAATGCAACTAAATTTCACCTGGGGAACGTAGGTCTGCTGAGCTACAAATGTAGAGGACTAGCATATTACACAGGCTGAGGGGAGGAGTTGGGCCAAGAAAAGGTGGTGTTAGTGAATAGACACACCGGCGGTAATGAGATAAAGAGGTAGGGAGAGCGCATTCTCATGGTCATTCCTTGCCATGGGGCGAGGCACACACACATTTTCATTCTGCTAAAGAAGTTCAATATAATTAAGTCCTATCATCATCATCATCCATTTATATAGCGCCACTGATTCCACAGCACTGTACAGAGAACTCATTCACATCAGTTCCTTACAGTCTAAATTCCCTAACAGACACACACAGACAGAGAGACTAGGGTCAATTTTGTTAGCAGCAATTAACCTACTAGTATGTTTTTGGAGTGTGGGAGGAAACCAGAGCACCTGGAGGAAACCCATGCAAACACAGGGAGAACATACAAACTCCACACAGATAAGGCCATGGTTGGGAATCAAACTCATAACCCCAGTGCTGTTAGGCACAAGTTCTAACCACTAAGCCACCGTGCTGCCTATACTTTTATTGTGACCCGTTTACACCTGCATTTCCAGGTGCACTACAAGCAATGTAATAAACAGTTTCACACACTATTGCCACTTATACTAAAGTCAGTCCCCCAATCCCTTCACTCTCATGATTAATATAAGACATAAATTCTGCTAAACCAAGCAGCATTTTCGCAGTAAAACAAAGTCTATTTGATTGAAATGGGTGATACTATAGGGGCAGGAGGGTCACCTTTGATGCGAATTTTGAACAGTGTGCCTCTAAAGGTTGTTTATATATACAATACTGTGCAAACGTTTTAGGCAGATGTGGAAAAAATGCTGCAAAGTAAGAATGCTTTCAAAAATAGAAGTGTTAATAGTTTATTTTTATCTAATAACAAAATGCAAAGTGAATGATAGATTGTAACATAGATTGTAAGCTTGCGAGCAGGGTTTTCTTACCCCTCTGTCTGTATGTATTACCCAGTATTGTTTTATTAATGTTTGTTCCCAATTGTAAAGCGCTACGGAATTTGCTGGCGCTATATAAATAAATGTTGATGAACAGAAGAGAAATCTAAATCAAATCAATATTTGGTGTGACCAAATGGGAGGGTGACAGAGCCAAGGATGATATGAAATTGCCTTTATAGTTAACACCACGTTGAAGTGTAATTGCCCCTTTTGAGAGAACAATAATTCTGCATCTTTTTCCCTAATCGTATTGATGAGTATAATACATTCTAATATTATTTGTATTGTATTGATTTTTCCAATTTCTGTACCTGCCTCTATCTCATCTTTACTATTTCAAAGTGTATAATGATTTTGTTGCTCCTTATGATTCTCTTATCAAACATTAGATAAATACTATATTGTTAATTTGTAAAACAAATGATATATAATAAAAGAAAAGAACATGTTACTGGGCCATGCAGGGGCATTTGTCCAAGTGCAGTGATTATCTAACTGTGGTATGCCCCTATTGGCATTTTCCATGGCCAAGTTTTTTACTTGCCAGCTAAGCTCCAGAGCCACCCACCAACACTGTTGTCCAAATCAATTTTACAGTGCAAAGACAAAAATGTAAACACAATGTCTATGGTAAAGTGTCTGATGACCGTAGGCAGTGTCATAATAAATCATCTTTTTTTGGACAGCCATGGCTGTCTAATATTTCATTTTCTTGAAGGGTGTCCGAAGCACTTTTTAAATTTGCAGTGAACATTTATAATTTACCATTTGTTTTGTGAAATGATAATTATACATGTTATAGTACCACTATTACAAATATTAGACACGTGTGTTTTGTTTGACTGATTATACACATTGAATCTTTTTCCAAAATACTCTGTAATATTAGTTCTCACCTAAATGATGGAATAGTCTGTTCACTTCAGTATTACATGCAACTTACCTGACATATATATTTTTTGAAAACAAATAAACAATAAACACAACTCATAAAATAATCCCCCTCTAAACTACTCGCCCACCCAACAACAGACTCAGGGCTAGATTTACTAAGCTGCGGGTTTGAAAAAGTGGGGATGTTGCCTATAGCAACCAATCAGATTCTAGCTTTCATTTATTTAGTACCTTCTACAAAATGATAGCTAGAATCTGATTGGTTGCTATAGGCAACATCCCTATTTTTTTAAACCCGCAGCTTAGTAAATCTAGCCCTCACTGTCCTGCTCATTTCAGCAGTGGTGCACCGCAAGTGGAATTGAAAGATGCACAACCGCGACTGCAGCTCTTACTAAGTCTTGGTACACACTGCAGGGTTTTCAGAGAATTATCTGGCTAATCGCACGATAAATGAGCATTCGGACCAATATATTAGTGGGTGTGCTCCAATGATGAACAATGGTCATTCCAAAGCACATCATATTGTTTCATTTGATTTTTAAACCGAACTAAAAACCTCGTTCAAAGATGGATGTTGTTGACAATGTTGTTCCAATTTTGCAGTGTGTATGCACTCAGGACCGGCAGTGTCCATAGATCTCTATGGAGTGTGCAGAGTCACAATCTTTTTCAGCAGATGGTTATGATGGTTATGAAGAGCACGATCTGAAGGTAAATCATGTAAAACGTGTATAGTGTGTACACATGAATTGACATGCTGATCGCGACTTTTTTTTTTTTCAGTCGTTGGAAAAATTGTTAATGATATCGCATTGGTCGAAATTTTATGTAGTGTGTCTAGTCAGCTATTTCTACTGCCCTAATCTATCTGCTGATACCATATTTAATGATGGGTGTCACAAACTTACCTGCTCCAGACTCCTGTGCTGCTGATTTCCTCTGCCTCTGTGTAGAACTCAGCACTTCCTGGTTCGGGCGGTCACATGATCGTGGCTGAGAGGCGGTATTGTCTATGCAAAGTATATAAAGCTCACTCCGAGACTGCAGCAGTGTTAGAGCAACAAGTGTCTCAGCTTGTCTGACGCCTGGTCCTTGTTCGGTTCCTGTGCTCTCGCTCCCCGAGTTGCTATACTGTTCGCATGTGTGCCAGACCCTGGCTACGTCCTGACACTCCATCTGCCTCCTGATTCTGCGACCGCATTGCCCTCCTGTGTAATAGACTGCTGCTCCATTCTGACTATCCATCTGCCTCCTGACTCTTTACCTCATTGAACGCTTGTGTACCAGACTCTGGCTCGGTCCTGACACTCCATCTGCCTCCTGATTCTGCTATCGCATTGCCCTCCCGTGTACCAGACCTTGGCTTGTTCTAACAGTCTACATGCCACTAGTATCTATTACTTAACCATTTGTGCACCAATTCAGACTCAGTTACTCTGATTGCTGTCACTTGCATCTTCCCTCTCCCACTGTGTTCAGTATCGTGTGTTACACCTAGTGGCAGGTCAGGGGAATGCAACCTGCCGGTTCTCGGCAGCTAAGCCCATCCCGCCTTGCGGAAGTTCTTGGTAAAAACCAGGTTATCTGTTAGACTCTGCACCCTTGGTCGTCCACCGCCAATCTAGGTTAACACAAACAATCCTACCTCTGAACTTGTTACAATGGGACTGTGGTTTCCATATTCACCTTCTCTAACCCCCTTCCCAGACATGCAGGAATATCATTGACTGGTGGGGTGTAAAAATGTAAAATACAGCAATAGAGTCTGTAATCTGTGTGAGATTGTGAAATGCGTCACTTCATTTAGTAGTGTATTCTGTGCATAATACATTTCTGCATTTATAGGCCAGTTGGGTTCAGTTCAGCTCAGTTTAACATAAACAGATATGTCTGTTATGGCAAATAAATCTACAATAAAATGACAGCCTAATAAACATAAGCATCACATATGGAATAATGCTCTACCTAATGTAAATCATATGGATATTAGAAGTCACCAAGCAGTTTTGTAAAGATCTAAAAGCACAATTCTGCAGGTTGAGTACTGTTAAATAGGTGATAGAAATCCAAGGTGACTTATAATATCCACATAATTTTCACTAAGGGGTGCATTATTCCCTATAACACAAACATTTTACAAATGAAGACTGAAGTGATGACTTTATAACTTTATTTATACATAAAGTATAAGTTTAACAAACACAAAATGGCAATATAAGAGACATACTGGGCAACTAGTGGATGGTTTACATATGTGCAGTTTGTGACCCAGATTTTCTGTCCTATGTCTTTTAGAACTACAGGAAATTTTAGTGTGTTGTCATTCTAATGTGCTTGGCACAAGTAAGAGCTGGATTAAGGGTTCCTGGAGAAAATGGAGAAGAGTGGGCGGGCCTTTAGGCCAGTTCTGGTCCTCTGCTCTCTTGGCCAGGTAATAGGCTAATTAGCAGGTTGCAGTTTCGAAGCATAAATAAAAAGTTGGGGCAGCCTTCTGTCTGTCTCTAACCTGATAGACACACCTTTGACTTGTAAGTTGGATAACTTGCTGATTGCAATTATTTAGGGCTGGACTCTAGGCCGTCCTATAAGCATCAACGTAAACTTTATGTGCTAGTTAGCGCCAGACAGGCTTAGGATTTATTTTTACATGACTCTATTTTTGTTACTCATTAATTTATTGCACAATAAAGTTAGCTGCAGGCTCGTTCTATGAAACTGCTGGAATTTTGTCTCAGTAACTGGCTGGTTTACTATGTTCCACTGTCTGCCCCAGGAGACAGCATCCCCTACCTAAACTCATCACAATACATGTTGATAGCACCAACCAACAAAAGTTTTATAAGAAAGTCAATAATCAACCTGGTAGTGGCTCTTTGTCACATTCCAACATGTGTTTCATAGTCTCTTTTATAGAGAATGAAAAAATATCTGCCACTAACTATTCAGCGTTATCCCCAGTATTTTTCGAGCACAGCAAAAAACCTTCACCAGTCCTGCGTGAACCATTGTTATCTGTTGTTAGAGATTGTAATGATAACAGTAATAGAATTTTGTATCCTATATGTAGATTTTAGTACCACTTTATGTAGTATTTCTAATTCTAATTTTTGCATCTTAGAACACTCATGTTCTGAGTAAAGGTCCAGAGGTTACAATTTAATTTTTATACTGGGGATGGGACTACTAATGTACTGCAATTATAAAGTGTTATTTAAAAGTGTAATCACAGTGGTGCTTGTTACATAAAATTTAAGAAACAGCAAAACCTGTTGATTCAGCTCAGCCACATCATGGAAACTTCATATAAGTCCGGTCCTTCTGTAGGCTACAACGAGTGTCAAATGGCTGTAATACTGCATAAGTGTCCGGGAGTTTACTCACTAAGATGAAGGAGAAATGTAAGCGGTGCTCAGCCCATTTTAAAGAAATTATATTAGAAATATCATGGAACTTGCTATAAATGGTGGTTGCTTGATGTGGTTAGACTGTTTTACCATTTTATACCCAGACTATGCAATTAAAAATGTCTTAAATTAGTGTGCAAGCTTTTATGTTGCTGGGTGCATAGAATCACTAATGCTAACATGTGCTGACATAACTTCAGTATATGTCTTTCTATCGTCAGAATGGTTTTTGTTAAGTACATTGTGTTAAATGAATTGGGCCATTTACATTTATAGCGCTACAAATTGATATTAGATGTATAAGGCAGGGAGAGCCCTACATCATAAATTTTGTGAACATTCCCTTTTTAGCAAAATACCATGGGGATAAATGGATCAAGCTGCGAGTTTCAGGACGGGTTTGAAAAGTGGAGATGTTGCCTATAGCAACCAATCTGATTCTAGCTATCTGGTTGCTATAGGCAACATCTCTACTTTTCAAACCCACTGGAAACTCACATCTTGATACATTTACCCCCATGTGTATACCGTGCTCTGTCCCATACATAATTCTCCAAACACACAACAAATCCTGACTCATGTAGGAAAGTGTTAAAGTGCAGAACAGACGCTGTTTCATGCCACCCATATGCAAAACCTAGATTATTTAAATGAGATAAAGAGAAGGCGGGTTTAGGGGGTGCTGCAGCAGTGAGCACAGACTTTTTCTCCCTATAATAGGGCTTAATTTTCCACCACTTCTGATCTCTCCTCGTTCTTGAGATTCATAAATTATTAATAGATGGAGTGAATCAACAGATCATCGAAAGAGTTTAAATTGTAGAAGTAGGTGGTTCTAGTAGTAGATGGGTCCACATTTGTTAGGGTTCATAAATGAGCCTTACTGGTATAATTTTAAACCAGGGTCACTCAATGTACCATGGAAGAAAAGGTTACAAAACACTATTTATTACCATTTTTTTATACAGCGCCACCATATTATGCAGAAAAACAGAATATGTATTATTTATTTTGTATGGTATTGTAACATTACACTAAAGGGTATATTTACTAAACTGGCGGTTAAAAAAAGTAGAGATGTTGCATACAGCAACCAATCAAATTCTAGCTGTCATTTATTTAGTACATTGTACAAAATAACAGCTAGAATATGATTGGTTGCTATAGGCAACATCTCCACTTTTTTAAACCCGCAGTGTCGTAAATACACCCCTAAGACTTGCTACATTACAAACATGACCAGGGGCACTGAGAGGAGTTGGGGCGTTTACAATTTAACTATGTGTTTGCCTGTCTTGGAGGCCTGGCAACGGACTGTGGTCCCATCAGTGGGAAATGGGGACAGGTCACTGTGTGGTCAAACAGCTTCCAATTGATCCCCATAGTCCCCCCCCACCCCTCCGTTACTGAGGCTAAGAGGCTGATTCAGGTTCGGACATCTGTCAGTCCGTTTGCAGCTTGTATGTTGCATCAGACAGCTCTGCACATGCCCAGAAACTGACATTATGCCAATGAACACAGTTGCATGTTGGCACACAAATGACACGACTGTCTACGACTT
The DNA here is from genome assembly GCF_038048845.1 of Mixophyes fleayi. Lineage (NCBI taxonomy): Eukaryota > Metazoa > Chordata > Amphibia > Anura > Limnodynastidae > Mixophyes > Mixophyes fleayi. The sequence goes on from NC_134410.1 coordinate 35,537,849, forward strand.
GAGAGGTCCATGTACAGTAAGGACTTTTTCAACGCAGATGGGGCCTATTCAAGTCCCGTGTTTGTTGTAAGTACGCTGTTTTCACATTTTCACATTTTACGCATCTTTTGCACCCACTACAGAGCAGGTGTAAATGCCGACTGATAGTGATGACTGACACGGCATAGTCTTTGTGTTAAAAATTAAATATATGCGTGCCACTAGCTAGCATAGAACAACAGAATGCAACTAAGACTATAGGAACGCATTGTATATACAGTAAGCCTGAAATAATTTTTATTTCTGTAATTAATGTAAAAAAAAAATAGCACAAACAAAATTTTTATATGTGAATATAAATATTTATATTAATGATTATACTGTTTATAATATACTGTAAGAGTTGTTATTTTATGAGAAGAAAATGTTTATGCTTTCTGATGTGACATTTTTATTGCATGTGGATATACTGCTGTCTGTTCTGTGAGTGTATGTATGGCAAGTACTGTTTAAGCTCAAGTTGCATGCTCAGGTCCTAAATGCCCAGCTTGGGGTAGGGGGTTAGAAGCCATTGCACTGGATCCTAATTTTCTTCTGGTGGGAGATTCCAAAAATGAAACAGTATAGGACACACGCACTATGCAAAATGTCTATTCGCACCTACGGGCTGTACCGCCACTACTTCTACTGCCTTCATTGTAGAACTATCATATTCCATTCACTTAAATTCCCATTGCATTTTCCATACCGCCACTTCTAAATTTCCACTTCGACCACTGGCCATGGTAATATATATTCAAAGAGGGTCACCTTATTTGGACAGAGCACCCTGTTATGTGAGGTTTCAATAAAAGGCAAACTAGTATGGGATTTGACAGGTGATCACAACCCATTACCCTGGTTTGGTGGGCAAGGCATAACTTTCATGCATGAACTATTGGCTGGACAACCTCCCCTACATTTGTAGTCTGGTTATATTATACTTTGCTCTCTCTTCATTCCATCCCCAAAGAGCACGTTATTAAAAATGCATGATGTTTTGTTGTATTAAAGACCGCTTCTCCTCACCCTAGTATTTTTGGATATTTAACTACCCAGAAAAGCCTTCTATCGAGCCATATAATCTATAGAGAAAAGATGAGGGCTGAGGGAACAAAGAACATGCCAAGTTGGGATAACTTTGAACGGATCCCGTCTTGTTGCACCCACTTCCACAGAAACCTGGTGATATAGTAATGACGGTAGGACTAGTAACCACTCTGCCATCATCCTCTTCATCTTTCTTTTCTCATTCTTACTGATCTGATCTGCTTGTTAGAACGTTGTGGCATTCAGCATTCATGTCAGTCGCTGAGACATCTTAACACAGTGTAACTACATTCACATTTTTTTAATGACATTTTGAGATACACACCACCTATATAAGCTGCTCTTCTGTGAACTATAGATATAATAATAGCAATTAGCCCCATATAAATGAAAATAAAAATGGAAAAAAAAAGCAAAAAACGAGTAGAATGCTGTCCCATAAAATGTAAACCTGCCTCAGGACTAGTTAAACTTAACCACTTGTCATTATAATGCAGTAACAAGCAGCATATCGTTCCCCTCTAAAATGATAACCAGCATTCAGGCTGCTCAGTAATCAAGGCAGGGAGCAATTAAGTAACCCTGTTCACATGAACTGCTTTCAAGAATGATATTCACAATAGTTTAACTTACTTTAAAGGAACAAAGTACTGTTAGCCCAAATTCCAACATACATCATATACTGGTATCAGGTGATTGACTCATTATGCAACATGTGACAGATCCTTTTTTCCTCAATATTTGAACAGAAAAACCGATATGTAATCCCACTGTTCCCATTCTAGAATGCACACAGAGTACGACTAGCTTGTTAGGCCAGAGCAAAGCAATCAGGAAGCTGCAAACTATAAAAAGAAAGACATGTCCCAACCATAATTAGCAGCTGAAGCAACATTTATATTTTTCATCTGGAGAATTACTCTAGCGAGCACTTAAACTAGTCTAATACATGCAGAAATGAGGCTGTGTAGTAACGTACTGCCAAGTATCATCTCAGTGCAAAATTGCTGTATAATCACCTTTTGCAGAGTACAGTATGAAAGGTTGTCTGGCTGTATAAAAAGTATAGTGAGTATTGACGAGTCAGCTAAATGATGCTATAGTCTTCACAACCCAGATGTGTTATTTTTTTTTCTATTTTTTTTTAATAAACTTGATTGAAGTAACACAAATCAAACAAAAATCACAAATCATATCACACACAAAAAGTAAATAATGTATCTGGGTATACACATTAACAAATATACAATACTAAACAATTTTTAAAATGAATAGATGACAACCAATTCTCAACAACAGCATGAACATCAGGAAGTTAAATATAGAGGTTATAACAAGGATTAAGCAACATTGTTATATATTGAGCACAATTTTTGACATGCATTCTAGATATGGCCCTTATATGATGTATTTGCAGTGAATTATAGCCCTAGGTATATAATTTGTGCAAAGTATATATGGGTATATGTCTAATATTAAGGCAAATATTATTTTTGTTATATATTATATATCTAATATTAAGGCAAATATTATTTTGTTTTCTGTTATCAATCTCTATCCCATTCCTATTCTTCTATCAGGTTTGGAGGATCTTCCAGTAGGAGTTTCGTCTCATACCACGGAGTGTTTCTAAGACAGTGGTGAATGTGCTGTTGGATTGTATGAGGCAGACTGTTAATAGAACTTTCCAGTGTTTCAAAATGTTTTTTTTAGTACGTGATTCTTTCCTTAATGATGCCTCTAACCATTCCATCTGACAAACAAAGAAAATGTTGTTCTTGAATAGCGTTAGACCCAGCATTTGTTCTTGTATCAATGTTTATAAGATACGTTTCCCCAGATGTATTATTAAACAATACTTACAATTGGTGGGGAATTTAGTATGTTCAAAAATAAATTCAAGTGTGTGTAATAAATACATAGTGGAATCTAATTAAAATATATATGTGACAATAAAGTTTAGAAAGAGAAGTCAGATTCAGCAGTATTCTATTAGTCCATAAGGTTAGCCACTGTGATTTGAGGATTGATAGGGTATTCTAATTTGTCACCTGTATTTTTGTGGCTATAGTATGTTTCTTTAAACAAGGTTTTCACAAGCAAGTGCGTTTTGCACAAATGCGCTTTACTCCTATCTTGTACTTGAGACCCCGTTCATAATACCTCTGCTTCAACTCAGCTCTCACTACCTGCTACCATGCTTGCTTCCAAGACTTCTGCTGTGCTGCCCCTAATCTTTAAAGCTCCCTACCCCATCTCACTCGACTCTCCCCCAACCTTCAGTCCAGAGGCTGAACTAGTGAGCTGTGGGCCTAGGTGCAGGGAGGAGGGAACCAGGGCCCCTGAGCCACTTCATCTGCCATGCAGTGGGCCCATTATCTACATGGGCCCCGGTGCACTTCACCTGCTGCACCAATTGTGCTGTCGCACCTCCCAAACTTTAGGGGTTCCAAGGAAGGGATCCCTGATGACCTGGGGCAAGGGGTTTTGCGCCTTTTGAATGGCAAAATAGCTAAATACAGACCAGGGTTATCAGTGTGTGAATTCTTCATCTCCAGTATTCCAAACCAAGAACATATTTCGAAACAGCTTAGTGATAAAAGTGATGTTTTATGTTTTCATACCAATATCATTATACTACTCTATCTATACTTATGTATCCAAGAATCAGGCCAATGCCCAACTCTGTTCATCATTTAATTGAATGTATCAGTATCATCACATTTTAGCAGATATTTATGTTTTAAGCTGCAGTACTGCATTTGCTTTGTTGCACAGTTCAGTTTAATCTTTCAGATAAACAAAGTAAAGCCATTTCCTTCTTCTCACTAAGAAGTCTCCACATTGCCATTTAGCAGTGCGCTGTGTACTGTAATTATATCCTGTTTAACGTTCTCTCGTCAGTATTCTTTAAGAGAAATGTCCTGGTGTTCCAACAAATTGCCGTTGCTGTGGATAAAAAAACCAAGCAAACTAAAATCATTTAAAACATCTTTGTGGCAGAAATTTATAAAAAAAAAAAGTCATTAAATATAACTTCATTAACATAATATAATGTTTTTTTTTATATCCAGGGCATTCTATGAAAGCAGTGGGATTTTATTTCAGTATAATACTTAGGACTACTCTAGCCCCCCCCTTCCTAAAAAAAAAACAACCTAGGCACCATAATAAGCACAATAAATAATATTTTATTGTTATACAGTGCACTATAAAGTACTTAGTTTACATCTGTACATAGCTCACTATAGTTCACTATTTGAATATTCAGGGCCTAATTCATCTTTGTACGTAAGTCCCTTTGCGCGCCGTATCTTGTGTGAAATAGCTCTGAACATCTCCGGAATTGAGGCAAAGTTGCACACAACTCTGTACTGATAAGGACACCGTGTTCTGATTCCATGTAAACAATCACAGGTTTCATGCACTGTGCTGCTTGCCAAGGGTTGTATGCAAGAAAATACTTACGGAGACACATAAAGAAATGTAGGCTTAACCAAAGGTGCGACAAACCCAAACCTGGCAAAATAGAGTCCAGTTTCTGTGCGCCTTTGTTCATCCTGTGCCACCTGACATCAACGGTGGCTTTTGGAAGCTTTCGAAAGACATGACCAAAGATAACATTGTATCCACAGTTAAAATTAAGAGATGCTAATGAGGCAGCATCTCTACAACTGGTTGGTTTAGATGTCAGCAAACATGAGTACATCCATCAGAAACTTAGAAAAATGGGATGACTACTGTTACATGATAAAAGAGCTAACCCTTTAGAGGAAGTTCTTATTATTTCATTAAACTTTATGCATGTAGTACACAATGTGAAGCTGGTAGCTGACTACGACAGTGAAACCAGTACATTTAAAACACCCGCGCTGGCACTGAAGGTCAGCCATGACTTGCAAAAGATTTAGAGCCTTGTTGAATGCCAAGCAATGATGAAGGGCTTGCACTGGTAATGGGGAAAATGCATGTAACTTCTGGAAGATCTACGAGGCAAGATGGAACAAGCAGATCTCATCGGCTGCCTTAAAAACTCTGAAGGAGTCGAAATGGAACATGCTTCATCTCTTCCCTTTCACTAAAGATGTAAAAAGGATGCATTTGCATGTCTTTGGGAAACAGCAAGGTTGGGTATTGCTTGCAAAGGTCACATTGGCACAGTTGATCTTATTCAATTGAAGAAGGGAAGGGGAAGTTTCCAAGATGCTGTTAGATACCTTTTCTTCCAGAGATATTTTGGATCTCCACAAAAATGTTGCCCCAGCTCTTTCCGAGCTTAAAAGAAGCTCTGCCAGCACTTCACAAAGATTGAAATCCAAGGAAAACGAGGTAGGGAAGTTCCAGTCCTACTAGCAGTAGTAGCGCAAAGTGCAATGGAACTTCTTGCAGAGAAGCATGAAGAACGTAGCATACACCTTTTTGCTTAGGAATGTGGAGTTAAAAATTCCCAAACACTGTCTATCATGAAACTTTGAAAGCATGTTGCAATTATTTTTAAAAGTTCTCAATCTAAATGACATTGAATTGGATCAATTGACAGACTTTCATGGGCACAGCATCAAGGTGCATCAGCAGTATTACCTCCCACCTGAAGGTACCTTCCAACTCGCCAAGATCAGCAAACCATTAATGGCTCTGGAGAGGGGACAACGGGCTGGATCAATGTTACCAGCTACAGAGTAACGAGTCAGAGGATGTGCAATCCCCTGAACCAGAGAGGCAAGTGGGCACATATTTGTCCAATACTGTCCTTTCAGAAGGCAGACGATGTAGGGATCCGGCAACAGAGGACCAAAGCACAGCCAAATCATCCAAAGGTTGGTGTAGCACTCTGTTCTGCTACGCAAAACATGTTCTTTTCTCTGTGTTTCACAGATTCATATTTAATGAACAATTCTACTTCCTTCCAGGTCGTAAATGAAGTTCAGGAAAAGACTTGGGACAGAAAGAAGGTCCAAGCTGTGGAGAGGCACATTATGAAGTTTATTCTGACATGCAGGGTACCCAGAAAGCATGATTGTGTCACAGGTATCATGGCTGAGCTCCGCACAGGGAGACCAAAATTGCTTAGCTGTGAAATTTTACATAAAGAACTGAATAACGCAGTGGTTGACTAGGACTATAACCTGTTTGACTAGCTATGGTTTTGTTGTCGGTATACAGTGTATATGTTAACAACTATCACATTATTAAATATATCACTATTGTATAACTTTATAGGAATTATATTATTCCAGTGATCAGTTGTGATTTATATTTCAAAGGTTGTACATCATCAATGTCAACCAACCTATTTGAGGTACATACGCTGTATTCTCCAGTGCATGTAACTTATTCAGGGCCGGATTAACGGAATGGAAGCCCCTGGGCTAAGGGGGCCCCCGTTCCCCCGTGAGGCCCCCCCCCCTGTTAGCAGACTGGCCCCTCTGTTAGCCAACCGCCCGCTCCAAGCGCTTACCTTCTCCTGTCACTGCAGTCCTCCTTCCGCGGCGTGCTGTAAGCTGCTTACTGAGGAGATCTCGTGACACTCTCGCGAGTTCTCCTCAGTAAGGAGATTACTGAGCGCCGGAGAAGGAGGACTGCAGTGACAGAGCTCAGCATTGATCGGGCCGGGGGGCGCCCCCGCCCCTGTCCCGATCAATAATTCTGCTGAGCTCTGTCAAGGGCCCCCTGGATGCCCGAGGCCCCTGGGCTGTAGCCCAGTTAGACCTCGGGTTAATCCGGCCCTGAACTTATTACACACTGAGGGCCTGATTCCTCTTCGAATGCAATGTGAACGTAACTTAAACAAAACAAACGTTGGGCCTGATTCATTAAGGAAAGTTAAGTAAAAAAATTGAGTAAGTTTTCTCCTGGACAAAACCATGTTACAATGCAAGGGGTGCAAATTAGTTTTCTATTTTGCTCATAAGTTAAATACTGTCTGTTTTTTCATGTAGTACACAAATATCTACTTTAAATTGCAGCGTACAAATAAACTATCAAGTATCTGTGTGCTACATCAAAAAACAGACAGTATTAAACTTATATGCAAAACAGAAAACTAATTTGCACCCCTTGCATTGTAACATGGTTTTGTCCAGGAGACTACTTACTCCATTTTTTTTACTTAACTTTCCTTAATGAATCAGGCCCGTTGTCTTTTGTACAAAGTGTGAAAATAAAGAGAATTAAAAAAAAATTAAAAAAAATGCACGTAGCTTGTATGCACATACTCCAGTATTCAAATACAAGCGGATCTCAAGATACGTTTCCATATCAATCCCGATATAAGCTATGGCTATACATTACTAGCCGTATGTAGACAGACAGAACACAGTACATAATACAAACATGCATATGTGCAACATAAAGTCTTATTGGAGCGCATGCAAAAAAAAAACAAATTGTAAAAGAAATTTCCAACTTCCAATACCATAATGTGTTTTAAAAAATATATATTTAGTTTTTTTACATTAAATACATACATCAGTATGCTCTTAATGCGTACTGTGCATTCAATCTGTTTTTATAGTTTCTCTTCCTTGTATAAACACGTTCTGTGCTATCTGGTGGTATGCATACATGTAGTCATCACTATCAGTCGGCACTTACACCTGCCCTGTAGCTGGTGCAAATGATAGTGCTAAAAAAACCTATGTATCTAAGAGATGCCTGCCCAGAGCTTGAATTAGCTGCATCAGCGTAGGCACGCCCTCGACACACCCATACTGTACGTTGCCCAAGTCCTTCCACCCCTTCCCTCGCCCGTTCCGCCCTTCCAGTCCTAGACAAATGGAAGTGTCAGTTGCATGGAATTGCATTCATTGGCGTGAGGTCTGTTACTGACCATGTGCAGCACAATGTCACGTAAGATACAGCAAGCAAAGAGACTTACTCCCAAAGATGAATCAGGCCATCAACGATTTATTTAGAATACATTGAAATAAGTGTTAAATATAAGGGTAGCGCAGTGTTTGATATGAAGTACAATTGACCGTGTGTGGTTGTGAATGACATGTTTTACTAAGTTAAAGGGAGATATTATACTGACAAATTGCTTATTTAAAACACCAAACAAAGCAATATGTTATGTGGGCAGACTCTTGGTGAGTTGAACCAGAGAAACTAAACAAATGATTAGAGTGCGCACTCTGCACACACTGGCTGATGTAGGTGGAAACAATTCTTTATTTCATCATCCCTCAATCAGAGATCTAAAGAAGCATTCTTTTATTCTTACTAATACAATTCAATCATGGGATGTATTTCTAGGTGGATATATGATTTTTATTCATTTATAAGGTAAGGAAATAGGAGTGATTAGAAATATAGTTTACATTTAATCTAAAAATAAATAATGCATAGTAAGCTTTTAATAGTAACTTTTTTCAAAGGTTGTATAGAGTTGGGTTAGATATCAAAATATTGGCACACCAGTTTAAGACAAGCCTCACATTACTATATTGTGCTGATGTTGATATATTCAGACTGGATTCACGGTAGCACAGTGATTGGCATTGCTGATGCCAAGTGCCCAGCGATGGATTCTGTTCCAACTAGGGGACTATCTGCTGTGCGTAACATAATATTGGTAGGTTAATATTTGTGATGTGCGTTTATTTGGCGGAGAATATAGAATGTAAGCTCCACTTGGGCAGGGACTAATTATTATTATTATTTACTTATAAAGTTCCAACATATTACAGTGCTGTACATTGTACAAACAAATTATGTATAATGACATAAAACAGAAGGTAAAGAAAGCCCTGATCAAATGAGCTTACAATCTAAGAGGTGTGGGCAACAATTGATACATAAGGCTGGGGACACACTTCAGGGTTTTCAGCCGAATATCGGGCCAATCACCCAATAAACGACTGTTCAGCCCGATATCGCATTAGTGTGTTCGTTGCAGCGATGAGTGATTATCGCTCCAAAGCACATCGTATCGCTTCATTTGATTTTTAAACCAAACTAAATATCTTGTTCAAAGATGGAATGATGTTGTTCCATTTCTACAGTGTGTATGCATCACGATCGGGGTCTCCATAGAGTTTACAGAGTCACGATCTTTTCAGCCGATGGTTTTGACTGATGAAGAGCACAGATCTGAAGGTAAATCTTATAAAGCGCGTATTGTGTGTACACAGGAATCGGCATGCTGATCGGGACTTTTTTTTTTATCGGTCGTTGGTAAAATCGTTATAGATATCACATAGGGAGAAAATTTTCTGTAGTGTGTACCCAGCCTTAGGTAGCGGAATAATAATGATAGCTGCTGGTAAGAAAAGTATTTGAAAGACAGCAGCATTATCAGACACAAACATTAAAGCAACCATTGACAATAGGTATTTATGTGCAGCTACCGGTGGTGCGTTTGGAATGAGGACAGACATGAAAGATGAATTAACCATGACTGTCTTTCCCCATTTACATTCGCCGGCACTACTTCGTCTTCTGGATCTGGATGTGAATGGATTTAGCTGTCTCTGTAAAGCACTGTGCAATATGTTGGTGTTAAATAAACAATGATAAATAATGGGACCTATAACTGGGAGGCAGCAGTGTTAATGAGAGTGCCATCAGGACACACTCTGTGTACTGCTGCCAAACTTCTAATGGATTGGCTAAAGGCTCGTCTTGCCCCGCCCACATCATCTCATGAACGTCTGTATGCAACAAATTTTGAAGGATTTATACAATAGACATTTCATGTCTGAAAAGGGGAAAGAGTATTAACAATTAAATCCTTGACAACATAGAAATAAATCTAAAATTCTGTACGTCAGATGTCAGTAAATCATTAGCAAGAGTCATAGAATATGCAGGAATAATGTGTGCTCAGCTCCGTACAAACATTTACTGATTTGCGTTAAGTAATTTTATACCCTACTCGCCAATAAAGTTAATTGCCACTTGTCAAGTTGAACTCTTAAATCTTCCTCTTTTTCAGTTGCATTATGTTGTGTACAATCCCTCTTTGATGGACTTTTTAAAGACTATAAAATAAAGTGTCTTTATTACAAAACAAGTGCAGTCCGGTTTGGGATGCACAGAATCCACAATTTTTGGATACCCTGATTCCTCGACAATAAACAAATTCTGAACCACATCCTATAATTTTGTTGTTGAATATTGTTTGGATAGTAATTTGGTTTGATGGAAACATATCCATTGCGTGCTTTGTGCATGTAGTATGTAAGGGGTTAAGACAAAAATATAACCAAAACACTGGTGCTGAAATTCTCATAGTTTACAGATGCTGTAGGCCAAACTCATCGTTTCATCAACATTGTTTTACATCAAACTCTCTTCCTTCAGCCCAGGCTCTTACAAGGACAGGGACGAGAACACATATATTTCCTGTGTGTTTGCTTTTAATCTTATGTGTATTTTCAGTGCTTTCGTCATCATCATCATCATCATCATCATTTATTTATATAGCGCCACTAATGTTGTACAGAGAACTCGCTCACATCAGTCCCTGCCCCATGGGAGCTTACAGTCTAAATTCCCTAATATAGACACAGACACAGAGAGGAAGACAGACAGAGAGGGAGAGACAAGGGTCAATTTTGATAGCAGCCAATTAACCTATCAGTATGTTTTTGGAGTGTGGGAGGAAACCGGAGCACCCGGAGGAAACCCACGCAAACACAGGGAGAACATACAAACTCCACACAGATAAGGCCATGGTCGGGAATTGAACTCATGACCAGGTATGGTCTGATTATCCAATAGACTGACTAGTCTGTAGCTGTGGCGCTTATGGCAAACGGCAGACGCACAACGAGTTCTTACCTGATCACGATTGGTCCACTTCCCATCCATACCGACTCTTCAGCATTGCTCCCCACAAACCGCTTCGATCTGGTGGAGAAACCACAACAATTATTTGAGTGAAGTAATGCAGAGTGGAATGAAGGGGGTGTCCAAGGTGATGGGCAGTATAGACGCTGCTCTCTACTCCTATGAGCGACACCTTGATTTTGGTCTGGGCCTGAGTGTGGGGCTGCAGATAATTGCATCAGGAAAGCTCCCACCCAAATACCTTACTATGTTGCTGGTAAGGGGCCCCAGCAAGAGAAAGACAAAATTGAACAGGGATACTTACCATGTGTAGTACTGTCTCCCCTTGATGGTCACCTGTAACTCTCAGGATTGGCGTCTAGGAAAAGGGCGACATACTACAGCCCACTCACAGAGCTGGTTACCGAGCTAGTATATACCACCCACTCTAGTGCTAATTAAAACAGCAACCATACAACAGCAGCGCTGGTTGTACATGACCAGTATGCTGGACAACATTAACTCCTAGCACTAGATGTAGTGTACTAGCCTTTCTACAATCCCCACAGTTCCAATAAGTCAATCAGCAGAATAACAGACAATACAATACCAGATACCGAAAGCCTACCTTTAATGGGGGCCTGACTCTTGGATCCTGTAACGTGGAAGCACCTCAAAAGCCTACCTTTAATGGGGGGGCCTGATTTTTGAGGGCAAGGATACAATGGACATATAATCTCAGGTCTTAAAGAGACCACCACAAAATGGCCACTAGGGATTAAATTGGATCAGACTGGGCACGGTTTCTCAATCACAGGGCTACTGCCTACTGATGCCAGGCCTAGTGCCTGAATAGCAATGGTCACATCGGTCACATTGGTCCTGAATAATGTGTCCCACAGGTTTCTCAAAGCCAAATCAAGCCCACAGGCTTCTGATATGCAATGTGCCCCAGATAAATGAACAGAGTCCTACAATATCCTACCTGATGCCACAGGCCTTGTGCCCAATAATTCTACACAGGTCTAGTGCCCAAAATGGTGCCTAGTGCACGGCATAGGTGGCAATGGATTTGGGAGTAGAGTATGGGAACCATAGTCATCTGCTCTGCTAAGGAAATAAAACGTATCCCCATCGTTTATGTCTTTTCCAGTTTCTCCAGGTTGTCTCTGAAGAGGAGAAACACATATTTTAGTTTAGTAATGTTGGAAGTGGAGCTATATGATATGATGGGTAGTTATATCTGATATGCAGAGTATTAAATGTCTTGCAATATCCCACATACTAAGTATTTTGTTTTTTTGCCTTTGCATACAATAGTTATTTCTTTTGGTGCATTGTGCTGTTTAAGTTTTGCATGACACGTACCACAGCAAAGTGTACATACAGTATATAGTCAATAGCACAGTGTGCTTTTCTTTACCATGAAGTCTATTGAAATTCTGCATTCGCATAGTGGTTTTTCTTTTGAGGAAGAAATTTATTTAGACCATCTCAAAAAATTGTTACAGTTAACAAAACATATATATTCATAGTGTATTTGCTGCAGAGTGAAGAAAAGAGAAGTCAAAGGGAGTGAGCTCTTAGTTCATATGTTAAATTCCACTTTGTTCTGACTATATTTAGCTTGTGGTTAAGTGCTGAGCAGTTTGCATGGGTAAGCAGGGAGAAGGGGAGGTGAAGTGGAGCAGAAACGTGCAGACTTCGAGGGGAGTGTTTCATTACAACTGCTGTCTCCTTCAAGTCAATGTGTTCATCACACTCCACATTACTGTAAATATAACCAGAACTTAGCAGATTGTGAGAAGGGTTACAAACTTTAAGTTGCTAAAAGAACACAATATATAAATTACACAAGACCAATCAGCAGGAAGCAGAGTGCGTGCGTAATTCACAGATAGTAACACCATTCTGCAAGAACATTTCCAGTAAGTATATTTAACTTGGATTCCAGTAAACTTTACAGTTGATGAACACTAGACATAAGACAAAGAGCCTGTCTTTTTCATCGTTCATTAACCTTTAACAAAAATAGGAAAATATTAATGGGAATGGGAGAAATATGAATTAGGCTGTGGGGAGGTGAAGGATAGAAGCCGTCAGTGGAGGTTAGGCTTAAGAGAAGAGAAAGTAAGGTTTCCACTTACCTCTACAATGGCAACCTGCTTCACAGCGAGCATTTGTTATCTAAGCAATTGCTTCTTTTCTCTTCCCCAATGTTCTTGTATTATAAACTATGCACAATTATAAACCAACTCCTATTTACAAAGAGGAAAAAAAAACTTCTTTTTATTATAAAGAACACAAAGTTTACATGATGTAAACCAGTCTTGGGTGTAAGTTAAACTGTGAATTTCCAGCATATCCTTGGGAATATACCTTACTTTATAGGGTACTATTTATTATTTTGTGCAACTGACTCTTTCCAGTATATTAATTAGTTGCATTAACATCTATTTAGCATACCTAGCACTAATATTTTGACTAGTAGATTAGAAATACCTTAACTTATGCCGTGATTTGTGAATGTAAATTGCTTATGTCTGCATCTAGTTTTATCTGAAAGTATAACATAATAAAATATGTGTTGGACATTCTGTTTAGTGACCATTGCTGTAGCACAGCTGCCCTATACTCTGTAGATGATTATTTTCATTCAATGGCTTCTGTGTGGGACTATTGCATATCTACATGCTGAGGACTGTGGGGCTGATGCAAGTCTGAATGCAATGTGCAGTAATGTCCATGTTTTTAAAGAGCATGTGACATTTGCACAGCGTTTCTTAAGACATGTTACTCTTTGTGTAAACATTACTTTCTGTATGTAGACACAATGAGCAGAAGGAAGTATACGCCCATACATATGTACCATAAATTCAACATCAGAACAAACATAACTTTTATTTGATCATAAATTAAAATAAAAACTGCTAACAATATAATAAAAAAATTAAGTTTTCCAAATATAATCCACATAATTTTTATATTATTTCATAAATTATTTTAAATTAACTCTCTAATCAGGGCCATCTTAACAACATTATGGGCCCCTGGGCAAAGCAGTGCACCGGGGCCCCTACATATATATATATATATATATATATATATATATATATGGATATAGATTTATAGAGATACAGATATAGATATAGATATATAGAGATAGAGATAGATAGATAGATGTACTTGCTCAGTGACCCTTGAAGGTTTTTCTTTGCAGGTTTTTTCTTTTGCAGGATTATTTATTCTAATTAGGAGCCCTGCCTATGGGGCCCCCTTGCCAGTGGGGCCCCCGGGCACCTACCCATCGTGCCCAATGGAAAAGATGGCCCTGTCTCTAATTGGTACAGTGCACACAATGGATTTTGAAAATAAATCTTAAGTGGTTCTGTGACAGCTACTGAGGTGCAAAAGTGGAATTTTTTAATCAAAGACTATGCCATGTCGGTCATCACTGTCATCCGGCTTTTAAACCTTCCCTGTAGCAGTTGTAAAAGATACCGCTGAAAACAAGCGTGCTTACGAAAAAACACAGGATTTGAATTGGCCACATCCATGTTAACACGCTCTTGCTGTACATGACTTACATTAGTTTGCCCCTTCACTCCGCTGTACCACCTCTCAAGTCGTAAGGGGTCATAAGTGTCAAATGCATGCGGATATTTTGTGCAATTGCTTCCATCATCATCATCACCATTTATTTATATAGCGCCACTAATTCCGCAGCACTGTACAGAGAACTCATTCACATAAGTCCCTGCCCCATTGGAGCTTACAGTCTACATCTCCTAACACACAAACACACACACACACACACACACACACACACTAGGGTCAATTTGATAGCAGCCAATTAACCTACTAGTATGTTTTTGGAGTGTGGGAGGAAACCCATGCAAACACAGGGAGAACATACAAACTCCACACAGATAATTGAACTCATGACTCTAGTGCCGTGAGTCAAAAGTCCTAACCACTTAGCCACCGTGCTGCCCATATACAAAAATTTGGTTTCTGGGCATACACTGGTGTGAAACAGTTGTACATCCGGACTTGAATCAGATCCGGTGCGATTAGCTACTTAAGTTCAGTGTTTCCTCAGTTTTGTACAGGGCCCTGAGATATCCCTTAAAATCACAGATTAATAACAATTTACACAGGAATCCCATTAAAACATATTTTTTTATTTTAACACAAATCACTGTGGCAGGGTATAGAATACCAATATTATTCATTGGTTTGTTTCTTCAGGAAGCTATCACTGATTTATAGTTCTTCACACTTTCTACGTTGTCATTTGACTACTATGGCAACCACAGTCACATGGCATGTGATGTAGTAAGCAGGGAGGCTCCTGCACTTCCTTCTCTCACCACCGCCATCACATGACCACAGAGGTTTCCTACACAGTGTTATAACACTGATAATACAGCCATACTTGTTCTTTTCAAAGAGATTTTGAAAAGGAGATGTGTAGGAGGGCAACTAAATTACAGATGCCTGCTTAGAAGATAATTAACTTGTTATTTAGAGGGGAAAATGCTATATGTGATTGCTGCTTTAACAATACTTAATGTAATTTATCTGTTTCTAGAGAGTGACTTGAATACAAACTGGCAGTCAAATTTAGTGAGACAGAAAACAAAACAACCTAAAAAATCTGGTTTTATGGCCAGAAAAAATGACCTCCTCCAACACTATTCGAGGGTAATTCGATGTTGCCCATAAACCAAAGGAGATATGTGAGGGAACGGAGTATGATTGTGAATTGGGATGATATTGACTGCTATGAGATACAAGAGAGCATAACATAATAGATGGGAAATAACATAACTAATATACTGTATCACTATAACAGTATAGATAAATAAATAACAATTATATATACTGTATATTAATACTTTTGATTATCAATTTTGTTTCTGGGAGACAATGATGTGGTGCAGTGGCGTGGTTGTTAGAAGTGGGTGGTGGGCATACAATTAAGGTTAAGAGAGAATGAGATTATGCTGAAATCTACATGAGCCACAACATGTTTTTAAATATGAGTTTAATTTAAAAAAAAAAACAGACTAATTTTTTTCATTCAAATGCAGTGATCAGCTAAAATACTCATCCTCACTAATCAATATTCTAAGCAAGTTGATAGTCCATATTTAGGGGTCTATGTAAAAAACTGCGATAGCCCTAAAATCCAGAGAAAATGGCTTAATTTATAAAGGAGATAACGCAGGACAAATAAATCTACTACTTTGCAAAAATCTACTTCTCGTTGGTTACTGGATAGAATCCATGGGGGCGTCGATGTGAGTAACTCATGAAGCGGCGAAAAGCTTTGTATTTTGCTGCAAACTGATGTCATCTATAACTCAGCTGGAGCCCCATGTACCACCACCGTACTCTGTCCCGGGCCTGGGTAATCTGTATCCGCCCCATGTACACAACAAGATATTTAGTTTTGGGTAACACCAATTAAAGTATTGGAAAGGAAATATAATAAAAAGCTAGGAAATGATCAACTGCCAAAAGGATACAAACACAGGGAAAAAATCAGTCGCCACCTTATTTTAATCAGCAGGAATTTAAACAGTTAGTTATTCACATTGTTATGTAGCAAAATGACACAACTGAAAGAAAGATTATCATTACATAGTTGTAGTCATAAAAGCTGAAACTATTTTGTTTCCCTGTGTTGGTTTCACTTTCTTTTTAGCTCGGATGATTTTCCTGGTTGCAGTTTTCATCTTGGGCTACATATAGCAGTTGTGTCGTATGGTTACATAATTCAGGATATATATGCAGGGCCGGAACACCCACTTTGCAACCTAAATAGGGTCCTGGGGCACCAACCTCCTTAGTTGTCTCTCCAAACAAACTGTCAATCGATGGCTCCACACACAGAGACTCTGGAAAAATGACAAGTATTATTTTTATTGCATATGATTGGTTGGGAACTTGTCAATGGCACGGTACGAAGGAAGATAACAGTTTAATGTTTTGCAATGGGACAGACATCAGTCCAGGGGGTAAATGTATCAAGCTGCAAGTTTCCGGCGGGTTTGAAAAAGTGGAGATGTTACCTATAGCAACCAATCAGATTCTAGTTATCATTTATTTAGCACATTCTACAAAATGACAACTAGAATCCAATTGGTTGCTATAGACAACATCTCTTTTCAAACCCGCCGGCAGCTTGCAGCTTCATACATTTAGCCCCAGGAATGGACTTCAATACATTCCAGCCTTCAAGAGAATTGCCCAACCACTGGGAGGCGCAATGGATAGTTATTTGCTTCTTGAGATTTGCAAACGCTTCAGTTTCTGCCAGCCCATTAATTTTCAGATATTCTGGGTTGGATATTTGTGTGTTGTCTGAAGGGCTCCATGGGCCCGGGTCATTAAGGAAAGTAAGGCAAAAAAAAGAGTAAATGTTCTCCAGGACAAACCATGTTACAATGCAAGGGGTGCAAATTAGTTTATTATTTTGCACATATGTTAAATACTTGCTGTTGTTTTCATCTAGCACACAAATACTTGATAGCTTTATTTGTGCACTAAATATAAAGTTGATCTAGGACATGCCCTTCCCCAACTATAAATCTGTCCCCACATTTTAAATTGTCCTCCTCTTCCAATGTAACATGGTTTACCCAGTGTCACAAACACGCTCCCAGCTGCGGTGATTTTGGGGGTGTTTGCTGTATGAGGTCACACGATTCCAGCCCGCAGTCTATCTTTACCTATCACCCAGGTTGTAGACCTACTGACTCGCCCCCAAACAGTGCTCACACCTCACACACTTCAGGTTTGCCACTACCTATTGAATACGGACAATAGGAAACTAATATGCACTGGCCGACAAGGCTTCTAGCTATCCACAGACTAGTAAGACCTATACCAGCAAGCAAGGGGTTACACCTCCAGACTGTTACACAAATGTAAATGCAAGCACACACAGCTTGTTAATCAAATGTATCAACAAATCACATACTGGCATTCAAAAGGGTTAACTTGGCTGAGCTATATTCTTCTTAACAGGCTAATGGATTCGTTAGAGTATCAAGAACGCAACATATTCATCATCAACATCTATTTATTTAATATACAAAAGTACAGGGCATACAGATATAAAAAAAATATTAATAAACAATTAATAGTTTTAGATAAAATACACAAGCAAAGCAGTTTAGAATAAAAGAGGTTACATTCAGAGTAGCACTTATATGAATTGCTTTTTCTGGCCAAGGGAAATTGGCTTGGAAGATGGACAGCTTATCATTGTGAGTTGATTTCCCAAAAATTCTGACAATCTGTTGTGCCTGGTCTCAGTTTTTTAAAGACACTTCCACACCTGTCCCCGTCCCCAGGGGTTATGTATGTGTTGTGAACATTGAGAGCTTGCAGCTATTTAAAAGGGATAATTCATAACTGCAGTGTAAATAGGTGATGTCAAATGAATCCATTGATAAGTTAAAGTGTAAGATCTGCAGTCAGAGAGTCTGATGTAAATTTATTGGATGGCTTTACACATCCCAGTGTGAACAGATAGAAGTGTCATCTGGGGGGGCCAGCTCCAAAGGACTCCCGGGGTGAGATCTAGACTATTTGTGACACTTGAATAGACTTTTAGGTACCGCTCAGCATGTGGTTTGACTCAAAGAGGCCATGTGCTGACATAGCCTATATGTAATACTGTATAGACAAAAATAATTCAGTTTTAAAATATGCCACTTAAAATCAATAAAAGTAGTGATCAACCAGATATTCCTCAATAGCATGATCAAGGGCAGCTCATATGTTAAATTAAGAATTCTGCCCCACCGAGAAATGAAGAAAAGGAGTGTAAGCTCTGCGAATGCACTGTACTTAGGCGTGTTTGATATCAAAAGATGGACAAAGTCATAGGGGATTTATTAATGATAAAATTTGATCGATGTAGTGCTCTCTAGAAAAAATATATCACATAGTAGAATTGGTTAGTAAATCAGGCAACATGTAAATGTGGATTGAAAAAGTGTCCCAGGCCATAACCCCCGATTAGCATTAAACGCTGCCCCTGTGAAGACCATCCCATTTCATGTTGCTTAAAAACCTGTGTTCTGAAGGAAAAAACTGTCAGCTTCTTGGAAATCAATCTAATTGAAGGACTGTCCATCTTCTCTGCCTGCCCCAGGCATACAGATTATAAGTGAGTTATGCTCTGTACTGTTATCCCTTTTTATTTTAAACTGTTTTAATAAAATAATTGTTTATTCATTATTTTTCTTTATATCTGAATGCCCTGTATTTTTGTATATTAAATCTATAATTTAATAAGTTGCGTCCTTGATACTCTAACGAATCCATTAGCCTATTAGAAGAGATTGCTCGACCAGGTTAACCCTTGGAAAGTTAGTGTGGGATTTGTGGATACATTTTTTTAACAAACTGTGTGTGTTTGCATTTACATTTGTGTAACATTCTGGAGGTGTAAAGAGTTAACCCAGTGAGTGCTGGTGTGGGTCTTGCTAGTTTGTGGAACTAGAAGCCTGTGTGCCAGTGTGGAACAGTATATTGGGGTCCTATTGCCCGTACTCAATAGGTGGTGGCAGAACCTGAAGTGTCTGGGGGTGTGAGAGTGCTGTGTTTGGTGGCGATTCCGTAGGTCTATAACCTGTGTGATAGGTAGAGAGAGACTGTGGGCTGAAATCATGTGTGACCTCATACAGCAAACACCCCAAAGTCACGGCAGCTGGGAGCGTGTTCGTGACAGTATGTGATACTTTTTTCAATCACCATTTGCATGTTACCTGATTTACTACCCAATTCTGCTATGTGACCTAACTTTTCTGTGGAGCGTCACAGAGACCCAAGTTCATTATTAAAAAAACCCTTATGAATCTGTCCATCTTTTGATACCAAACACGGCTAAATACAGTGTATTCGCAGAGCTTACATTCATTTCCTTAACTTCTCTGTGGGGCAGAATTCTTAACTTGACGTATGAGCTGCCCTTCAGCATGCTATTGAGGAATATGTGGTTGATCACTGCTTTTATTGATTTTAAGTGGCATATTTTAAAACTGAATTCATTTTGTCTATATCACATATAGCCTCCATCAGCACATGGCCTCTTTGAGCCAGACAACATGCTGCGCGGTTCCTAAAAGTCTATTCAGGTGTCAAAACTCCATTCCAGGCCAGCCTATATCTCACAGCAAGAGTTCTTTGAAGCTGCCATAGGTGACACTCCTATCATCTCACACTGGAATGTGCAAACACGCATACAACAGACTTTCTGTCTTCACATTTTACACTTTAGTAGCTGAACTTATCAATGGATTAATTTGATATAACATATTTACACTGCAGTTATGACTTATTCCTTATTCCCCACAATTATGTGATGGCTTAACCCTTATAAATAGCTGTAAGTTCTCTATGTTCACGACACCCAGGTACAAAGTTACTCCTTTTTATGCTTTGCTCTTTTTAATGACTCAGGCCCTATATGTTTTATAATCACTGCCAATGCTGACTAAAATAGATTTTGGTTTTGTAAGTCTAACAAGCCTATTCCCAGTTTTTCTGCATACTAAAGAACAATCTCCAACCAAGATTAGTTGTTTCAGTAACTGTGGGTTGAATATTTCATACGTGTGACATTACTTCATCACAGATTCAGTGTTTTCATTTATATTAGAACAAAGCAGGATATTTCGAGCACTTTGTTTTGTCTTTTCAGTTCCTAAATTACCTTTTTCATGTAGTGTCTGAAGGACTTACTTGTGCAAACTTGCCAGGACTACAGCCTGTTGTCCTCACAATTAACACTTTTAAACATGGATATATTTTCTACAAATCAACAGTGTAAATGATGTAGTTTTGGTACAAATCAGTGGCTTCGTAACCTAAATTAACAGTTTCTCTGTTGCTATAGGCTGTTCAATTGCCGTCGCCAGGGTATGGCAGGAGGGAAGGGTCCTCAGTGACACTGGGGGTTAAATGTATCAAGCTGAGAGTTTTCCGGCGGGTTTGAAAAACCAATCAGATTCTAGCAATCATTTATTTAGTACATTCTACAAAATGACAGCTAGAATCTGATTGGTTGCTATTGGCAATATCTCCTCTTTTCAAACCCGCCGGAAAGCTCTCAGTTTGATACATTTACCACTGGATTTTAAAATAAAATAGACCTTAAACTGTTCGGTGATACATCTGTTGACAATTTTGCATTCATTGTTGGACCAAATAATTGTATTGTGGATGCAGTCATAAGCTTTTCTTTCCAATAAACCCATGACTTTTTGTGTTTCCCTGACCACTCCCTTACAGCTGAGTAGGTATCATATTAGCCATGATTGACACTGCTTACCCCTTCACAGAAAAAGAAAGGATGAGCCTGTCTGGTTGGGTTACATCCAGCATGCACAGACCAAATTTCACAAGGCACGCAGTTGTACCAAGCTGTGCATAGTTTTACTTATTACATGCAACACATTTTCAGTGCAAGTGCCAATTTAGCTAACTTGAATTTTATTTTCAGTTTCACATCCAGTTCTGAGGTCTTGCTTACATATGACCGGTCACCACATGTAGACTGCACTTAGAACAGAGTCAAAATAAAGCACTCACTCAGGGACAATGACAAACCTAGCCGTTCACATATAAGTGCATGTTACACTTCAAAGTGCTGCAAAATAGAACAGGTTGTAATCTCATCAAGGCAGTTAAAACCCACGTTTACTAAACAGTGGTGATCGGCAAGGAATTAATAATGATGAATAATAAAAATAATATACGGTGTTAGCCCCTTACATGCTTGTAATCATCACAGATCTAGCTAATATCTGCTGCGTATCACTATAACGGGTAAAACCAGCAAGCTGGGGTCCTCCGTTATAATAATAACCAGCTCCCACACTGGTCAGTGCAGATGCCAGTATTGGAGGGGAGGGCAGAGGGGGCATTGCCCCTCTAGAGGTCACCAGCCCTCCACTGAAAAAATGCTGCTCTACGGTGGTCTTGGTAATGAATTAATGGGACCCCCAGAGTGGAAATTTTGCCACTCCTTGTGGTCCCTCGGTCCCTGCATAATGGACAAGGGGTCCATAGAATCCCTTTCTATTGTATATATGTAGCATGCTGAGACTTGTAGTTCCAGAAAATGTGGAGAGCTCCGTAGGAAACCCCCGTATAGTATAAATAGAACCCGCGCCTGTTAATCTTTCATTCAGCGGCAGGATGGTCTTTCATAGAAGACCATAGCGCTTTTGTGTAATATGTTTTTTTATGTTTTCAAGCCTGTTCCTGTGGAATTATTTTGTGGTCATTCAGACGGAAGACAGAAGATGGATTACAAGCAATATTATGGAATCTTTTTGACCGAAAAAAATGTTTATATGGACATTTGAAATATTATGGGCTCCTTGGGACTGAAGAAAAGAAGATGATTTTCATGGACATTTGGAATTTAATTTTTTTGGGACAGCAATAGGACCTTGGGAATATTTTGATTTGTTTCGGTTATGGTTTCAAGCCTTATTGAATCCCGTGCAGACGAACACATCAGATGGTAAGTATATAGGGTTTTATTAAAATGTATGTGGTTGTAAAGAGGGTTGTGTGATTTATTTAAATTTAACTTTGTGGCACTATATGGCTCAGCAAGCACTGGGTGTCAGGGGATGGTGGCACTTGTGGTTCTCCAAGTGCCACCATGCCCTGGCTGCCATGGGTATGCTGGTACTTGTAGTTCTACAAGCATCAGCATGCCCAGAACTGTTAATGGCAGTCCAGACTGGTTGGGACTTGTAGTTCCACAAAGTGGTGTTTTTCATTCATTCTTACATTATTACACACACTTTATTACTCTACATCCACCTCTTAAAGTTTGTAGGAAGAGCCTTAGTGCTTTTAGCACGGGTCTGGTTCTTCCTATAGGGGGACCCGCACAATTATTTTGCGAACCCCACTCCCTAGGTGAATCAAGCCCAGTGCTGACCAGCCTGAGGTTAGTTTGTCATTATGGCAGCGGGACATGTCTCCCTGCTATAGTGCCAACCACCCAGACTGGTTGGCCTAGTGCTGGTTTTCATTAAATCAGAGAGACCCAATGCTTTTTTTCACCTGATTTTTACAGAAACCAGCAGTAAGCTGGCAGCACTAGAGTTAATAGTGTTTATAAGGGGGACCCCACTTTTTTTGTGTTTTTTTTAATTTTTCTATATTTAACAGTATACAGCCGGCGGGTCGGACCCACTCGCATTGCGGCCTTAATGCCGCAGTGTGACTGTCAGCATTTTCACTGTCGGCAATCACGCTGTTGATATTTCATATGTGTCAGGATTTCTTACATGTGCGGTATTCAGGCTGTCGAGATTGCTTGCCTGTCAGTGTTTACATTGTTAGGAATTTCCTACTTGTCAGTATTTTCATTGTAGGCATTTTTGTGTCAGTATACTTTGTGTCAGTATTTTGTGCATAGGAAATATAATTACCACATGAATATATATCCAATCTCTAAGATGATATTGTGTACATTAGCCTTCATTTATTCACCCTCTCTATATACGTGTCTGTCCTACAATAAAGCTTCCAGCATGTCACCTCTCCTTCCCCGCTCACCTACCTCCCCCTCACATCCATTGCTTGTTTGAAACTATTGTGTTGTTTGAGTCAGAGCCGTAACGAGGCCGGTGCGGGCGGTGCCGCCGCCCCGGGCGCAGTCCCTAGGGGGCGCAGTGGCCGCCCGCACCGACTTCTGTGTGAGGAGTGAAAAGAAAAAAAAAAATTAAACAGACCTCAGATTCAGACTGCCGGCCGCCCGGCGCATCCAAGATGGCGGCCGGCACCCGGCTCCACCCCCTTCTGAACTCTGCCCTCTGCCTCAGCGTCTGATGTCATGACGTTGCTAGGCAGCAGAGGAGCAGAGAAGCAGAGAGGAGCCAGGCAGCGACGGCTGGACAGGAGGTAAGTTTCAAAGCAGGGGAAGGGGGATGTAAGCTGCAATTATGGAGGGGATGTAAGCTGCAATTATGGAGGGGATGTAAGCTGCAATTATGGAGGAGATGTAAGCTGCAATTATGGAGGGGAGGGGGGGATGTAAGCTGCAATTATGGATGGAGGCAAGAGGGGGGGAATGTAAGCTGCAATTATGGATGGTGGCAAGGGGAGGGGGGAATGTAAGCTGCAATTATGGATGGAGGCAAGGGGGGGGGATGTAAGCTGCAATTATGGATGGAGGCAAGAGGGGGGGAATGTAAGCTGCAATTATGGATGGTGGCAAGGGGAGGGGGGAATGTAAGCTGCAATTATGGATGGAGGCAAGGGGGGGGGGATGTAAGCTGCAATTATGGATGGAGGCAAGAGGGGGGGAATGTAAGCTGCAATTATGGATGGTGGCAAGGGGAGGGGGGAATGTAAGCTGCAATTATGGATGGAGGCAAGGGGGGGGGGGATGTAAGCTGCAATTATGGATGGAGGCAAGAGGGGGGGAATGTAAGCTGCAATTATGGATGGTGGCAAGGAGAGGGGGGAATGTAAGCTGCAATTATGGATGGAGGCAAGGGGGGGGAATGTAAGCTGAAATTATGGAGGGAGGCAGGGGGGGAATGTAAGCTGCAATTATGGAGGGGGGGAGGGGATGTATGCTGCTATTAGGGAGGGGGGAATGTGTGCTGCTATTAGGGAGGGGGGGAATGTGTGCTGCTATTAGGGAGGGGAGGAATGTGTGCTGCATCTTGCTATTATGGAGGGGGGGGATGCTGCTATGCTTTATGAGGGATGGGGGGGTATGCTGCCCTAATGTGTGAGGGAAGGGGGGTATGTATTAATATAATGTGTGATATGAGGGTAGGGAGGTTGGGTGTCTTAGTACATGGGTGGGAGGTAGGCTATTAATTTAATGGTGACGTTTAGGCGGGGCTAATTATTTAATGGGTACTAGTTTATTTGTGGGGTGCTGGTGGGTCAATTTAATTTATTGATGGGGCTTTTTAATTTAATGGTGGGGTCTATTAATTTCAGGTGAGGTATTTATCTGTATTGCAGTCACAAGAATGCTCTCTGTATAGTATGGTGGTCACAGGAATGCTCTCTGTATAGTATGGTGATCATAGGAATCCTCTCTGTATAGTATGGTGGTCACAGGAATGCTCTCTGTATTGTATGGTGATCATAGGAATCCTCTCTGTATAGTATGGCGGTCACAGGAATGCTCTCTGTATAGTATGGTGGTCACAGGAATGCTCTCTGTATAGTATGGTGGTCACAGAAATGCTCTCTGTATTGTATGGCGATCATAGGAATCCTCTCTGTATAGTATGGCGGTCACAGGAATGCTCTCTGTATAGTATGGTGGTCATAGGAATGCTCTCTGTATAGTATGGTGATCATAGGAATCCTCTCTGTATAGTATGGCGGTCACAGGAATGCTCTCTGTATAGTATGGCGGTCACAGGAATGCTCTCTGTATAGTATGGCGGTCACAGGAATGCTCTCTGTAAGGTATGGCGGTCACAGGAATGCTCTCTGTAAGGTACGGCGGACACTAGGAGGCTCTTTATATTGTATGTGTGTGTGTACATGTGTGTGTATATATATATATATATATTTTTTATGTAAGTGCACATCCACATTATTTATGTAATAAATGTATTGCTATACAGCATTACACTATGTGAGTTTCTTCCTCTCCATTATCCTGAATACTACTGAGTATATATGAAGTGCCAGTTCTGGAACCTTTCAACATTGTATGAAGCATCTGCTATTCCCATGGGGTAATAAGGCTCAACTTGATTGGTGAAGATACCGGTTATACCTACAGATAAGCTTTAAAGATCTTTTATCTGGTACGCATATTATATTGGCACGGCGCTGGTGTTCTAGAGTGGTTCCTCATTTCCTTCTTCCTGTTGATCCACTATTATTACCTGAGTGTCTATACCTATTTAGTGGTTAAGATTCTGACTTTTGGTACACCTTTCTGTATTTTTATATACAGTATTATACTATTTGGCGTCCCCTCCCATTTGTTTTGTGTTATATATATTATATTTAGTGTGATGGTGACAAGGGGGCACAATGATAGAGATGGCTCCATGGCACGGTGTGATAAAGGAGAAACTGTTATGGAGAGCACAGTGGGATGAAGGGGCAGTGTGATACAGATGGTACCATTACATTTATGTTTTAATTTGTTTCAGTGAGTTTTATTTCAATAACCAATTAATTTTTTTATACAGCTAGCATATGATAGCTGCATTTAAAGTACTTTGATTCTATGGAGGCTTATTACATAAAGATCCTTACAAAGCCAGACCAAGAATAATGGAGAGGGAGGTGGTTTCAGTGCGGTCTAGAACTTGTAAAGTGCTAGCCACGCCCCCACAGTAGGTTGACCACACCCACCCGACAATTGACACTCCCACTTAGATGGGGGGCGCCGGTTCCCTGTCTCGCCCAGGGCACTAAAATGGCTAGTTACGGCACTGGTTTGAGTGATGCATGAAAAGTGCAGTACTTGATGTATAGTGTAAGATGTCATATCTTGTACCTTATGTCTTGTATTGTACTGAAAAGTATTTGTGATTATGGTTCACAGTGTATTGTGCTTTCAGCTGCGCTGGGACGCTGTACACTTGAATGTAATGTATTGTATGCTTTTTTTGTCCGAAGTAAAGGTTTTTCAATCAAAAAAATTACCCGATAATTGGTGAGATCAAAAGCAAAACAACAGTGATCTTAATTACCACTTATATGGATGATGCAGCAAATAAATTATGGCATGAAAGAAGCATTAAAAAAATCTTTAAAAAACATATAAACTAAAAGAAATGCAACTTCAAACTTGTATGGCCTGATTCAAGTCTGAACGCAACTTGAACGCAATTTCTGTGTTTAATAAGAGCACGCACCTTGTGACTAGTTCCGCCCGGATTTCCATCAAAGAACATTTTAAGATTAGAATACAGACAGAAATACACTCTGTAGAGACAGCACTTGCTGTATGTAGACACACATAAAAGACTGTAATATACACACATGCGTATGTACAATAATTTCACATCATACCACACCACACAAAGCTTTTATTTGATCATATATTAAAATAACAACTGTTAATATAATAAATAAACAAAATTCAAATATAATCCATATATTGGACTTCATTTAGGCTGGATACACACTACAGGGTTTTCAACCGATTATCGGGCCAATCAAACAAAAACGACAGTTTGGCCCGATATCGCATTAGCACGTATGCAGCAACGATGAGCAATTATCGATCCAATGCACATTGTATTGTATAATTTGATTTGTAAGCCAAACTAAAAATCTCGTTTAATGATGGAATGATGTTGTTCCAATCCTGTAGTGTGTATGCACTCACGACCGGCAGTGTCCATAGATCTCTATGGAGTGTGGGGAGTTTTCAGATGATAGTTATGACAGATGAAGGGCACAGATCTGAAGGTAATTTGTGTAAAATGTGTTTAGTGTGTACTCATTAATTGGCAAGCTGATCGGGACTTATTTTTTAAATCGTTGCTAAAATCGTTAACAATGTTGCTGAGAAATTTTGTGTAGTGTGTACCAGGGCTTTTTTGTCATAGAACGCTCAAAACGACATTCCGCCACCTTTTTTCCATGGGTTTTAATGAACTTTTTAATATTTTTTTTTTCCTCTGTGGTGCTGCTACAGTGCAGCACCGCATCTTAGTGTGTGTCCTGCTTCCGGCTCCGGCAGCGTCGTGACATCACAACGCTGCCAGTGAGAGAAGCCGTGATCAAGCAGAGAAGCGAGAAAAGAAGCATAGAAGGTAAGTACAGACTGCAGAATGCTGGGGAGGGGGCAGAAAGAGAGGGCTACAGAGAAATGAGGGGGCAGAAAGAGAGGGCTACAGAGAAATGAGGGGGCAGAAAGTGAGGGCTACAGAGAAATGAGGGGGCAGAAAGAGAAGGCTACAGAGAAATGAGGGGGCAGAAAGAGAGGGCTACAGAGAAATGAGGGGGCAGAAAGAGAGGGCTACAGAAAAATGAGGAGGCAGAAAGAGAGGGCTACAGAAAAATGAGGAGGCAGAAAGAGAGGGCTACAGAAAAATGAGGAGGCAGAAAGAGAGGGCTACAGAGAAATGAGGGGGCAGAAAGAGAGGGCTACAGAGAAATGAGGGGGCAGAAAGAGAGGGCTACAGAAAAATGAGGAGGCAGAAAGAGAGGGCTACAGAGAAATGAGGGGGCAGAAAGAGAGGGCTACAGAAAAATGAGGAGGCAGAAAGAGAGGGCTACAGAAAAATGAGGGGGCAGAAAGAGAGGGCTACAGAGAAATGAGGGGGCAGAAAGAGAGGGCTACAGAGAAATGAGGGGGCAGAAAGAGAGGGCTACACAAAAATGAGGGGGCAGAAAGAAGTGAGTTCTGGCACCTTTTTTCTTACAAAAAAAGCACTGGTGTGTACCCAGCCTTACAGTTGGGAGCAATGCAACAAATGAGAAGATTTGCACCTTGAGTAAACCAGGTTGCACTGCAGAAGAGGCGGTCAAATTTAAAATGTGCGGACAGATTTAGAGTTGGGATACGTGTCCTAGCTCAACTCAAAATTGCAGTGCAAAATAAAGCAGCTAGTATTTTCCCTACCCCACGGGGCCATAGACATTGGTTTGAGCTCAGTCCTCCCCATGCTGCCCATCCAAAAAGTATAAAACAAAACAAATGGGTTAGGGTAGTCTGGGTCCAACAGGGCTCACTGTGCTCTAGGCAGCAGCCTAGGTTGCGTAATAGATGATCCGGCTCTGTTTGCACACTTGCATTGCAACATGGTTCGCCCAGGAGCAAAGTTGCTCCTTTTTTATTTTGCGTACATTTTTAACTTATATCGTTCTGTAGTTTGTTGCCGTGTTCCTACTATCAATATTCATACTAATATGTTTTGCAGATCATTGTATATAAAAGAAGTCTTACAGTAATTTATGCTGAAAAGTTGAAAAGCGTAGAATGCAAATTTAACTGCAGACGTATTCATTCCACATTTAGTAAGAGTCTTTGT
Organism: Mixophyes fleayi; assembly: GCF_038048845.1. NCBI lineage: Eukaryota > Metazoa > Chordata > Amphibia > Anura > Limnodynastidae > Mixophyes > Mixophyes fleayi. The sequence goes on from NC_134410.1 coordinate 35,566,714, forward strand.
AATTGTTCCTCAAGATGCCTCATATCATAGAGCCTCATACCTCGTTAATGTCACTAGTTGGTCATGAATTGTTAAGTGGAACAATGATTGAGCCCATAAAACGCCTCCCTCCACTGTGTAGGGGACAAGTCCACTTTAAATGCGCTTCTGTTACATTCCATTGTAGCCGGTGAATTTGTTTTCTATAGACTTTTACAAATATCTCCAATATTTCCTTTTTAACAATTCTTTTACAATTGACATATACAGCAAGTGCCATGCTTAGCAGGGTGTTCAGTTGGCATGGAAAAAAAGGAACAAGTGTGAACATGGGGGTTACTCAACCAGCTGTTAAAGCCACTAACAAGATGTACAGATAACAAAAAAATGTCTTTCTCTACTGACATTGTAAAACCCTGCCAAGTAGTGCAGAGCAACTCTAACCACATCAGATGCTTCCCCAAAAAAACAAAACATGTTTTTAAACTCAGCATGCAGCATGAGAGTATCAACACGAAACCAGAAGAACCTGCGAAACCAGCTTTATACAACTGGTATTTCATCTAAGATAATAACACAATATGTGATGCAAGTGGAGCGCTAAACTATAGTCTGAGTATGTGTACTGAGTCATAATGACATGCTGTGTCCTTTATACAAACAGATAATTATCACATTTTACTAAGATCTCAGTGTTGTAAAACTGAGCGGCGGCTCACCACCAGTTGGACATTCGTCAATTTTCTTTCACCGTTAGCCACCTATTTCCATACTGTGCATGCCAAAAAATGTGTGCGCCTACATCCATATATAGAATATTTCATCCCCTTATGCCTGGAGAGGCGGAGCAGAATGGCCAGGGGTGGGCAAGTGCAGGCCTATTACAGTAAAAGTGTGCTCATGTAATTGCGACATAATTAGACGTTGACGCATCACCAGATAGGCTGTTAGGAGGCATATCTCTTGCGGCTACTGAAGGGCTGGTGGAACCATAATGATGATTACTATCGGTAGCACTATCCAGCGGATTATGACGGGGCTGATTGCCTATTGCACCCTCCAGCTTATGGTAACTAAATCATTTGCATCACGGCTATTCTATATCAAGTGGCGGACATCCATTTGCGCTACTTAATTGACATTTCCATTTGGACTACTGAAGAAAAGAAGATTCACATTTAATATTTAAAGGGTAGACAACAGATGTTGATGTGTTTTCTATTTAATTGCATTTTATATGGAAAATGGGTTTATTAAAAACACTATAAAGACAATATTCTCTTATGTATGTGACACTTCATTACATTAATATATTGTATACAAATAGGGTAATGTGACCAGAGATGGAACTAGGGAGCTGTGGGCCCCGATGCAGTGAAGCGAAGTTCCCAGTGCAACGGGCCCCGTTATCTTCATGGGTCCCGGTGCACCGTACCTGCTGAACCAATGGTAATTCCGCCACTGAATGTGACCTTAGCAATTACTGTTAACACTGTCATCTCTACCTTATAGGGTGGTGTAAGAAAACGGACATCTGACACAAATTCGACTGTTTTTGAGCTTGATGCATCTTAAGATGTTTCAGGCTCAACACACACACAACATGCATGCTCCTTTTTTGTGTGCGTGTTTTTCTAATTATGTTAATTGCGCAAATGTGCCCAACTCTGAATGATCTCCAGCCTGGCACATGTCTGTTCTGCTACGGCCTGCTATCTGGGATCAGAGTATATCAGGGAGTGCAGAAATATATGCAGATATTTTACTAAGGTTTTCTATGGGCATGTAGAGCTGACCACAATCATGTTAAGATCTGAATGTTCGGCCTGATCATAGCGCAACTGGATCTGGAGGGTCCGGGCTGGGTGCTCATATGAAATCTGGTCGTTCGGTGGTCAGTCTTAAGAGCCACATCTCAAAAGTGTCCCATTGTTTTGGGCAACCGTCGTGTAGCTTTGCCGAGAGAAGCCAAATTAGATTTCAAGTTAGTCATAAACATTTAAATATGATAGAATATAGCCTACATTCACTTACATATCAATTTGTACGTTCTCATTGAACAAACATACAGCAGTTGTGGAATTTTATTAAGCATTGGAAGGACTGCTAAGTAACTATATGGGCAATCTACTATTACTTGTACACGTGTATAGATCTTATACACAAATACAGCTACCCCCTCTGCTATTTTATTTCATCCTTTAACTTTCACATATTACTTATGTCGTTGTTTGAGACGGTGGGTATTACAATGTGACCATACTGTAAGATGAAAGAAAACATAATGAAATGCCATCTGTCTAAGAAAGCTGACAGCTCTGGAATGGCATCACTCATTATACAACTACACATATTGTTATGGTTATAGGATAGTTTTCTCCATCTATAAGTTGATGAAATTATTGTAAGGATAATAAAAGTACTGCCTATGTATAGTTAATCATGTAAGCCCTATTTCATTGAACTTACTGTTGTTGATTGAAACAGATAAGCAGATATAAGGAGATTCCCTGTGTGTAAAGCTGACCATACGTGCTGCAATCCTGCCACTCCGCCCATTGGCAAAGCGTCAGGATTACTGTCAGATGTGGCTGTTCATATTATTATTATTATTTATTTCCGTAGCGCCGTACAGGGACAGACAAAAATACGGTACAGGGTGAGACATCACGGAACAATTAACAAAAAGCACAGTAACTCGGAAGCTCAAAGTACAGCTAGATGACAGGCGAGAGCCCCAGCGGGGTAGCTAGAGGGGTAGAAGGGCCTCACGGAAGAGACAAGGAGCTGGAGAGCAGAGTTAAGGTGGTGGAGAACAGGAGGAAAGGAGGCCCGGCTCGAAGGAGCGTACAATCTAAGGGGAGGGTAGGACGGACAGAGATGCAAGGGTAGGAGGAGGAAAGGGGGAGATCGGAGGCAAAGACGGAGGGGGGAGGGAGAGGAGAGCGACGAGGAGGGAGGTAGGTGGGAGACAGGAAGGAGGGCAGTTAAGTGGGGGACTGGAGGGCTATAAGGAAGAGGTGGGTTTTTAAGGCCCATTTGAAGCTGGACAAGTTGGGTGAAGTTCTGATGGAGCAGGGGAGCTGGTTCCAGTGGAGGGGGGCAGCACGGGAGAAGTCTTGGATGCGAGCATGGGAGGAGGTGACCAGGGGGGAAGAGAGGCGACGGTCATTGGCCGAACGCAGAGGGCAGGATGGAGCATGGATGGAGATGAGGCTATTCTATATTCTAATGCAGTGGTGGAAGTGGGGATGTATATGATGGTATGCCATACCGCCTCTTCTCTTACTGCCTTCAAACTATCAAACTCTATTCACTTATATCCCGTTCACATTGCCTCAAAAACCTGGGTTACTGCCTGGGGGAGCTCCAGCAACCCAGGTCTAGCCTGAGTGTGAATAGGTCCCCTGCATCTACCTGGATCAGATGACACAGGAATTAGAGCCGGTATTTTGCAGGGTTATTCCCTGGTCCGAGGCCAGTCTGAACGGTGAGACCCTGGTTTTTCAACCCGGGTCTCACCGAAAACTATTGAATGGTAAAAAATAAATAAAAAAGAATTGACATCACAAGAGGAGCCCATCAAAACTCCTCTTGTGATGTTGCCAGGGAGACCTGGGCAGACCCGGGTTCAGTGTGAACCCAGTCGACCCGGGAATTTGCTGGGATGGGAGGCTCTGTCACACAGCAATATCCCGGGTTTATATACCTGGGATATTGCCGGGGCGCCAAGGTGAACACAGTATTATATTTTGGTTATATTTTCCATACCACCACTAAATGTCCACTTCGACCACTGCTGTAATGTATATGACACGTCATTACAATATTATGTGTAGGAATCGGTAATGCCACTTACAACTTTTTTTTTGCATTTCCACTAACAGCCAAGGACCGCACCCATTTATTCATAGGTGTGTTAATTGTGTAGCTTGCAGCTACCTCCAACCAGCATGATCTATTATCTGTAAGCAGAAGAGAGCGGGATGTATCGATGTTATAGAAGTAAATTGTCAGTGTAGGTTCACATCTGAATGAGGTTACCTTGATGCAGTAGAGGGGCATAAACAATTTAATCAAAATGTGCACTAAGAACCTCATATTTATTTTATATATCATATTGTATATTAATGTTACATAGCCTAATACACAGATCTTGTTATTGTGATTAGCATGCTAGTAGCAAGTATGAAAGTTGAAAGTCGCATTTCCCGATTTGTACACATTATAATTTAATTATAGTAATAGTAATCAACGCTGCCGCACTTGGCTCCATATAAATAAAATAAGATGATGATGATGATACATTGCAACACGATAGAATAGTGACTTTACAGTGTTATTACTAAATGCAAAAGTCAAATTTACCATACAAAGTGTAATTAAATACAAAACAACTCCACATCCAATGTTTGCCCCTTTTAAAATTCAATTGGATCTTTTTCCCTGCAGGAGTCCACTATAAATAAAAAATAGGTCAACTGAATAGACCGACGGAACCTGTCATAATCTAGACACAAAGTTAAGAGCAGTCTGTTCTTCCCATACTAGTCCTCTGCTCCTTGGAAGCTCTACTTACTGTTCTAAAACACTGTCTTGGAGCAGAGGGTATGGCAGGGACCATGATTAGCATGGTGGCCAGATTGATTAGCGTGCTAGCATCAATTAGCATGATAAAGAGCCTATTTAGCCACAGAACGTTTCTAAAAGCTATCACATTAATTAAAAAGATATTTACTTGGCAGTGGTAACAAAAGAAAGCACTATATGTCATGAAATATACACCTATATAAATATGCTTTTGGAGAGTAAAAGATATTCTCAGTTATTCCCAGCAAACCCAACACGGGGTTACCTATGGCAGCAAGAGTATAAAGGAACAGGTGCCATCTACTGGGGTAGATGGTAGTAGATGGTAGTATACTGGGGTAGATGGTAGTATAAAGCAGGAGAAAAGTCACACAAGTCCAAGGTTTTGGTACAACTGGCCTCAGCCAATTTTATTAAGCAGAAAAAAACAAAGAAAACTTCAAAATAAATACCTCGCCTGTCCGACACTAACGAAACACACAGGAACACCCCCTCTCCTGTGAAGGACCTGGTGTCCCAAACACATACAAAATATAGATTTGCAGTGTCTCTCAGGAAGCATCCAGCCTACTCCCCAGGTCTGAAAGATCGAGACTGGTCTGACTTCCTTTTGAAACACACCTTTCAAGTGCAACTATTAACCAGTCTGCTGTCAGACTGGGAGATCAGAAGATCCAGACTGGGCCTTGTAAATGGAGCCCACCCTTATTTCCTTATTTACAACCCAGGGACCCATACCAGTTTTTGCTAAAGCTGAACATACTCTTTGTAAACACACGCAATCTCTCTGGGGTTCATAAGCACTTCCCCAGTGCTTCTGTCATAGTACACATACTGATACTGCCAGTGCATCACACTTGCGTGTCCTCTAGTGATATTGTCAACAGCAAACCCTGACATCAAACAGAATGTAAAAAATGCATTTTTTCAATTGTTTTTAAAATATATTTTTATCTATTATTTATATAATTTAAAACATTTTTTATATATTTTTTTTTAATATACAAGTGAAACAGTAACCCAAGTCCGGGCTTTCATTTCCATAGTGCATGTGGGAGCCATCTAGACGGGTCACACATGCGCATATCCCTGCAGAATGACCCGGCGAATCTGTAAGTTAAGTCTCACTTAAGTTACGTCTCACGTGCAATATCACTGCGCAATATATTTATATTTTTTTTGACTCAAAAGATTTTTATTAGAGTTTCCAAAGAAAAACTATCACAGCTCAAATGGCTGATAAATATGTTGGTTGCAATAAACAAATACACATAAATAAAGTCACAAGAGACAAAAAAACAAAGAAGACAAAGACAGGGGAGGAGCACAACCTAAAGGAAAGAAGCGAATAGGGTTGGGGGATGTCACTGGGAGCAGCTCTAGGAGGGAGGTCAATGGTGTGCGTAAGGGCCCAACTGCGCAATATTTTATTAGTAACTTATGGCAATAGGAGGTTTTCTATTGCTGCGATAAGCGGCAACAGAAAACCAGGCCTATCGCAAGTTTTTATAAATAGTCCCGTATGAAAGTACTGAAAGTAGTGACGATTTTCTGTTACCTGATTGTGGTACAGAACTAGAGAAGCTCAGAAAAATTGTGGGTTGGTAGAGGATCCAGTTCCTAGGAGCTTATATCCTCTCGCACATCAGTAATGGTAGTTTGAAACCCGATCTCTGGTTAAGCTGTTTCCCTTCGAGAATGTCTCTAGATATGTCAATAGGTTGTAGGGAAACTGATATTCATGATAGACATGGTCAAGTGCACAATGATTCGTCTACCCCCACCGCAGTCTGACTTTCTCTTGCAATGGGATTGAGACCACATTAACAATTATTAGCTGATAACACTGGCTGAAAGCAGCACAGTACCTATCATGATCATCGCCATTTATTTATATAGTGCCACTGATTCCGCCGCACTGTACAGAGAACTCATTCACATCAGTCCCTGCCCCATTGGGGCTTACAGTCTAAATTCCCTAACATACACACAGAGAGAGAGAAAGACTAGGGTCAATTTTGATAGCAGCCAATTAACCTACTAGTATGTTTTTGGAGTGTGGGAGGAAACCGGAGCAGCCGGAGGAAACCCACGCAAACACGGGGAGAACATACAAACTCCTCACAGATAAGACCATGGTTGGGAATTGAACTCATGACCCCAGTGCTGTGAGGCAGAAGTGCTAACCACGAGGCCACCTATGTGGGGGTTACAGCCAGGCAATCTCTGGAGAGGAATTTGCCTCCCTACATACTCTGTAATGAATTTCAGTGGAGACGGTTGGGTTGCAAGAAAAGTGGAAAACGAGCGCATTTTCTGCCGCATCTGAAAGGCGTTCAATGCATGGACACTGCCCAGAATCACTTACAGCAACTCTTCCGTCTTACACACGGCAACAAAAAGAAATATATCACAGAATACATGTGTCCGTGTGTTCACAAGAAACTCAGTGATAATAAACATTAGAAGAAAATCCTGTAAACTGTCAACAAAACTACCGTCCAGTAAAAGAGAAAATCTATTTACAATGCAGATGAAAAGCCACCCAATTCTGGCCAGAAACTAGTGGCAACACGCTTGAATTCCCCTATAGTTCTTCCACCTGATCCTCTGGAGAGAGGGTCTTTCTTGCTAAGTGTGAACAGTGGTAGGTTTGTGGATATGTGCAGCAAAGAGAGATTGTTTTGGTGAGCAAGATTATTAAATGAGATAAAGGTATTTCAACATAACAAAAACTGTTTGAAAATTGGGCAAGATGAATTGTAATCCACTGATTCACACTGGTGAGTCAGAGTAAATTGGTGATTCACCGGCCGCAATTTGCAAATACGCAAATCAGCGCAAATTGAATTTCTGGGGTTTCATAAATATCTACTTATGATCATTATGTAATGCAGAGACCTTCCATTCACACCAATGTTATTGTACAATGTAGTCTGTAGACTATACGAGGGCAAAATCCCTCTATACCATACTCGTGTATATGTTATATGTATGCTAAGAGTGTATCAAAACTGGAATGTGCCCAATGAGAAAAAGCCACTGTGGATGATTGTCCATGAAAATTCTGTGTTTGCACCCTGTGATAGCATTTGGCCCTGCATAGCTAGCACCATGAGATAGCTGTACAACACAAAGAATAATATTTTAAACATCAGTACACATTGTACAGTCATGGCCAAAAGTTTTGAGAATGACACAAATATTAGTTTTCGCAGAGTTTGCTGCTTCAGTGTTTTTAGACCTTTTTGTCAGATGTTGCAACATCTGACAAAAAATTCTAGAAACACTGAAACAGCAAACTCTGTGAAAACCAATACTTGTCATTCTCAAAACTTTTGCCCATGACTGTATAGTGTGGGAAGTTGGAGATTCAGAAAGCAACAACTTACCTATCTTTTAGAGTGTAGATTTGGTGCAGGTCAGTATACATTACCTGCATATAACCTTAAAATGTGTAAGTAGAACTAAGGGTTTTTAGGGTTGTACAATCCGACAGTCTGGCTGACATGTCACACTGGCACAGACAGGTTCCGTGTTCCTCTGCCATGGATGACAGCAAGGGTTCCAGCAGGACGTGTACATGTTGGATTCATGGGACCAGCCCATTCGACCCTGGGCACTGCTGCAAACAAAGCTGTAACCAGGGCTGTGCAAGAGGGGCGACCTCCCAGGGAGCAAAGCTGAAAGGTGGGCACAAGTCAATAATTATTTTGGGTTAATTTAGTTAAACCTGTGGGCAGCACAGTGGCCTAGTGGTTAGCACTTCTGCCTCACAGCACAGGGGTCATGAGTTGGATTCCCGACCATGGCCTTATCTGTGTGGAGTTTGTATGTCCTCCCTGTGTTTGCGTGGGTTTCCTCCGGCTGCTCCGGTTTCCTCCCACACTCCAAAGACATACTGGTAGGTTAATTGGCTGCTATCAAAATTTACCCTAGTCTCTCTGTCTGTCTGTCTCCTTCTCTGTCTGTGTGTGTGAGTGTGTGTCTATATTAGGGAATTTAGACTGTAAGCTCCAATGGGGCAGGGACTGATGTGAATGAGTTCTCTGTACAGCGCTGTGGAATTAGTGACGCTATATAAATAAATGATGATGATGAAAGTTGTCTGTTTTCTTTCTTGCCTCAGGCGCTAACATTTCTAGTCACAGCTCTGGCTTCAAACGCCAATATCATATCACTGCACTTACTTGTCATTCTCAAGGAATTGTGTCATTTTAGCCCCACCCCCTATTGTAACATGACGTGTAATTACTTCATGGGGCCCACAATGTGAGTGATTCAAGTCCCACCCCCTCCGCCTTTACCTCCTTCGGGAACTCCTGGAGGGAGACTTCAGAATGTTGGCAAGTATGTTATAGAGCAAACATCCAGGGCAAAGCTAAGTAGAGCTCAGCAGTGGTCAACATGTGGCCCTCCGAGCCTTCACCCACGGCCCACAGCTCCTTCTATGTTATGCTATGTTATTACAGATAGTGTTCTCTTTCTTTGATTAAATGAATTATTTTAACTTGTTACTGAGATTAAGTGTAATGTGTGGCCCTTTCAGAGCTTAGAGGGCCACAACCTTTTCGGCCCCCGAAGTCTATCAGGTTGCCCATCACTGGTTTGCAATGAATCAAATATTTAAACACTGCTGTGAATAAGCACATATCACCTAAAATTCTGCTACGAAAGACAAAATACCGCTCTCCACAGTTGCCTTCTATCCCTAACAGGAAGCCCTATGGTGTATTTTCAGTAACAAACAGCATCTGATCCATTACTATGCTTCAGGGTGACTGAGGCTTACACCCATATTTACAAAGCATTAACATATCACAATAAATATTCCATTAAGCTGAATAGGCCGCAATGTGTCTAGGAGCAGACAGAGTCTCTGGGTATAATACTGCTTTGTGAAAATGGCTCATAATAAGGAGAATATTTTCATGCATCAAATCTAGAAAACAACTGTTACAACTTGTACGTGTCTTTTTTTAGCACTGGGGCTCGCAAGCTCAAGAGTCAGTCTAGACTGGCCACATGGGACAGCAACAGTGAGTCGCTGTATATGAGATTGACCTAATATGAATAGAGGCAGCAAGCGCTTGCCATGTCTGAATTATACACTTGTTCAATGAGAACAAGACTGATTATTCTTTTTTACTTGTAAATCTCTACCATATACTACAGCTCTGTACAAATTGTTACAGTACAGGCTTAAAAACCACAAGGATTTGTAGTGCTGAATTTAAAACATAAGGTTACAAAAGGGAGTTTCTGAGTCCCAAAAGCTTGAAATTTAAATACTTCTGCCTGAAATTGCCCGTTGAAAGCTCAGATACACACTGCTCCCACAGTTTGACAGATAGCTGACTTAACTTTATAAACAAGAGTACTATGGTAATCTTCACAAAAGAGACACAGGATTATCATGGAAAGCAACCAAATTACCAAGGAGTTTCATGGTAATTTTGTTTGTAAATTATAGTATTTTTTGTAACGGCTAACAACATTAGTAACCATGGATTCAATTTATGACCTAAGCTGATTAATTTTATGATTACAGATGTCGATAGGGAAGGTAATTTATTCCAGTCTCTCAGATGGCAGCAGAAGTGTGACTGAAATTTCAGTAGCTCTATCCCAGTTATCAGGAGTTAATGTTAAGCTGTAGTACCCAGCAAAATTATTTTAATTAGGAAAACAAAAATCAGTGGAGTTCTCCTTTAATGACTTTGAAACATCAGAGAGAAATTATTTCTTTGTGTCAAACATGCTACTGGGTCCAATTAGTCTTTGGGAAAAATATCTGAAAAATAAAGTAGATAGTCTGCATTACAAATATTTGACATTCCAATAATCAGGAAAACTAGAAAAAAAAGTACAAAAAGCTAGAATCATCATTACAAAGGTCTGGAGAAAGACCTGACAAAAGACAATTATGATCATTTGTTTTTTAGTGTAACATTTTGTACATACCCTTTTTTATAGAAGACAGAGGTCTAACTAGGGCCAAAGGAACGTAATCACTGAGGTTGGGCCAGGCCTGCACTAATTATGAGAGGGTAGGAGTGGGAGGGTTAGGGTAGGATGAAAAGAGGGGAGGATAAAGGGGAATGGGTAGACGGGGAGCTGGTTAGGAGGGAGCCAATAGAAGAAGGGAGGGTGTAGTTGTAAGGATGGCCAGAAGATATTAGAGAGGGTTAAATGAAGTGCATCAAAGAGTGTAGACTAAAATGATTCATAAAAAACATTCTAGTCTACACTTCTTGATTCTCTTAATTTAAACCTCTCTAAACTATTCACCTGTCAATAAAATAGACATCTATGACAAAACATTAAAAAAAAAATTATGCTCATACTGTGTTTTTGCTACTTGTATGATTTGGACTTGTATTTGCACTTCCATCTATTGTCATTATGCCTTTACTCTCCATGTGTTTGTATGCTGACTGAATGGGACTTGTGGTGCCTTACAAATAAACCATGATGATGATGATAAACTAGAGGGTATAAGATTAAAGAAACCAACTTGGTATGTGGGTTAATAATTTTGAATATGAAGTAGATAGACATGGAACAATTAAAGGTAGATTAAGGCTAATGGAAAGTGGGAGATAGAGGTGAGGTGGATCACGTCTAAATCCTGCATTAAGGAGGGAGAAATAAACCCTTAAAAATAACTAAATAGTGCAAATATCTGATTTGTACATCTGCGGGGCACACTTAGCACCACTAAGGAAACAATAGCTGTAACCTTTGCTGTAATCTTCCAAGAAAGCATTGGCAGTTAATGGGCTCACCCACGCTACTGTAATAATATTTAAATGCTGCATCAGGTTGAAATGTGCAATCAGAAATATTTGAGTACAAAAATAGAGGAGCCTGTTTGTCTTGGCACGTCTCTGTCCTCCACTCCTTACCACATCAGTCAACTGAATTGTTCACTTTTAATCAATATGGCTAGCCTCAGATGACTAACCCTTAAGGGGGAGACGCAGCTTGCTTAACATGTCTTTTTTAAGCTTCAGTAAAGTTGTTATCTTTGGCCGCCTTAGCGTGTAGCTGGTCAATCATTAGACACTAAGGACACCTTGTCAGGCTCACCAAGGCATGAGAAAGAGTTTAATAAATTAATAAGACAAGTGTTATTTTTATCCCCTTGGATGCACGCATAGCCTCTGAAGTGGTCAATGGTGATCCGAGCTGCTGAATAGGTAAGACTGGAATAAAACCTACCACAATGACCAGTCACCACAGATAGGCTGTGGCAAAAAATGCAATATAAGGTACAAGGGAACGTAAAGCAGCTACGAGAAATCAGTACAGCTTACAGCTGGCTAAGATTCTCAGCAACGGTCTCAATCAATTTAGTCCTTAACCATAAGAAAAACAGAATAGTTGTCCTCGCTTGTACTCACCTGTGCAAACCTGTATGCATCTAGTACAATAGAAATAGCAGATATTCATTATTCATATACTCTGCACACTCCATAGAGATCTATGGACCCTGCCGGTCCTGAGTACATACACACTGCAGAATTGGAACAACATTGTTCCAACATTACTAGACATTTTTAGTCCGGTTTAAACTTAAAATTAAACAAAACGATGTGCTTTGGAGCGATAATCACGATAGTCACTCATCGTCGCAGCGTACACACTAATGTGACATCAGGCCAAACGGTTGGTTATCGTCTGATTGGCCCGATAATCAGCTGAAAACCCTATAGTGTGTACCCAGTCTAAATAAGGCCAAATATGTGGATTTGTTAGAAAATCACTTAAGATGTCATTTTTTAACAAGTTCTATTTAAAAAGACAAATCAAATAAATGTCAATTTGAAATAATTTTTTATTCTCAATGAATCTGTTTTAGGAATCTATTTGTGTTTGAAACAGAAAGAAACATTTGTGAGTTGTTTTAGTTAAAAACAAACTATTGGCCCAATAGTGCAAATACTTAAACAAACTGAAATGCAAAAAGAGTCACAAATCTCCCCCATGCACTAAATAACACTAAATTGCAATTTAAATAATTTTCACATGCCCAGGACAAATCAGATATTAGAACACATGTTCATTATTTAGTTATTTGACCTATTAAGAGCTATTTGGTTTTGGTGTTTAAAAAGTTAATTGTCATGTTGTGAACATAGAAAACTTAGAAATATTTAACCCATCGCATAATTCATCATCATCATCATCATCATCACCATTTATTTATATAATTGTGGGGAATAAGACCTAAATCATAACTGCAGTGTAAATATGGTATATTAAGTGAATCCATTGATAAATTGAGCTAATAAAGTGTAAAATGTGAAGTCAGAAGACCTGTTGTCTGTTTATTTGGTGCTTCTGCACATCTCAGTGTTAAAAGATAGCAGTGTCACCTGTAGCAGCTTCAAAGGCCCCAGCGGTGAGCTATATCTTGACACAAGTTAGTTTTTTGGACACCTGAATAGACTTTGTAGAGCCGTTCACAGCTTGACATCCTTGCAGACAAAGGCAGCAGTTGAAGGCTGCCTATATAGGTATATAGAAATATAAACTTCAAGGAAAATATCTTCCTATTTCATATTTTGGGAAATCTGTTGCTACTCCATACTGAGGAGCAGAAATCACACCAGGGTTGTGAATGACAGGTACTAGCAGTACCAGGGAACAGGTATAATCACATCTCTTTAGGAAAGGAATGTCACATTGTCATAATTCCATCATGTTTGGTATTTAAATGTGCTGGAGATTATGACCAGTTTATTGAAGGGGGAGTTATGTCTCTCGGATATATCTGTAAGAGTTAGCAAAGGTTAAAACTTTTGGAATATTTGTGAGCAAACTATAGTGACACTCTGGGGACATCCCTGCCCCCCTTTAACATTAACACTGCCCCTGTGAAGGCCGTCCCATTTCATTTTGCTTAAAAATCCTGTGTTGGAAAGGGGCAAATTGTCAGTCTTTTGGGAAAATCAATCCACATTGATAGGCTGGCCATCTTGCAAGTCAATTTCCCATGGCATAGATTATACAAACTCATGTAAGTTATATACTGAATTTGATCCCTTTTATTTTAAACTGTTTTGCTTGTGTATGTTATGTCAATTGTTTAATTAATTGTTTTTTTTTATACCGGAATGCCCTGTACCTTTGTACAGGCCCAGCACGCCTGTAAATGTGGCCCAGAAGGAGTTTTGGTTGTGGCAAGGGGGCAGCACTCTTAATGGAATAAAAAAAATCCTGCAAAAAAAAAAAGAAAAGAAAATACTTACCTTGCGGTCACGCGGTCACGTCAGCTAGTACTCCGGCTCCCTCCCTTGTCTCCTCCTCCGTGCGGCGCTCGCAGTGAATGTCGGGCGTGGTGTCATCACGCCCAACATCCATTGCGGAGCGCAGCACCGAGGAGACACCCGCGCAAGAAGAACAATCAGCATCAGAATTGGAGAAAAGAAGAGAAGAGGACAGGAGAACAAGCCGATTAAAAGGTAAGTTAAGGGGGATTTTTTTTATTATTTCAAGGGGCGCTGACAAGTGAATAAAAGTCACCTGGTCCTGGAGCATCATGGACCTTATCTCCCTGCTACATACTTCTACTTGTATTACTAATGGGGCATTATATATTATTCTCTTTGGCCCATTATAAGTTGTTATCCCTTAACTAACATAGTGGTGTAATTATCAAAACAGGTCACAATTTGGGGTCACAGTGGTGTATATGTCAAGTACCGCAGGCCTGGTCAGGGCACCCTGATATACAATGCCTGGCTTAAATGATATTGCATCGAAACAATACAAAAAGTGATTATAGTATAATAACTAGAGAGGATTTTTTGAACAGGGCGATTGAAAGGTAAGTATAGGGGGATTTGAAAAAAAAGTGATATCTATCTCTCTCTCTCTCTCTCTATATATATATATATATATATATATATGTGTGTGTGTTAACTATGTTTTCTATGGTTTTGTGGATGATCAGCTATCGTTATTGTTAGTGTATCTTATGTGCGGCCCAAACCAACTCGTCGTCTGCCAATGTGGCCCAGGGAAGCTAAAAGGTTGGACACCCCTGCTCTAACGAATTACTTGAGCCTGTTAAGAAGAATATAGCTCAACCAAGTTAACCCTTTGAAGGTTTGTGTGTAATTTGTTAATACATCTGACTAACAAGCCTAGAGTGTGCTTGCATTTACATTTGTGTAACAGTCTGGAAGTGTGACGAATTAACCCTTTGTTTGCTGGTGTGGGCTTTGCTTTGGCTAATACAGTGACTGCGCAAATTCTTTCCGCAGCAAATGACATAACCCTTCATCATCACTACCTACCACAATTTTTAGTTCCCTCCTTTATATGGTGGTGACTTAATATTTTGTATTGTTGGGTTCCTACCCCACTATGTATCCCCTTCTACCCCTTTTTTATTCTGTCCTTCCCTCACCCCCTTCCCTTTTTGCTTTTTGTATCCCTTAGTTTTTTAAAATTTTTGGGGAAAATCAATAAAATACTATTGAATATAAAGAAAAAAATCTTATGAGAAGGCTTTGAAATGGTCTTTATGTGCCTTTAATAAAAAAGCGGTGCCTTTAATAAAATAGCATGCTTCTAAATCCACTTCAACTTCATCTGTTACACCACTTGGCCCATACAGTCCCGAAGCCTCAAAAGTTTTGGCTAACCTTTTAGATTGGCAGGGACATCTCTACCTTTTGTGCCAGGTTGCCAATGTAAGTTAGTATGTTTATCTATACAGCATGTCTGTTTACAGAGTACGGATTATGTTGACACTTAAATAAATAAAGACTTAATTAAAAAAATATATAAAATTAATAATAATAATAATAATAATAAAAAAAATAAGATACTGGTCCAAATACTGGACTAGTTACATTACATTTTCCTATTTCTAAAGCATGGCTATATGGTAGCCTTATATGTTGCAAATAGCGCAGATGACTGGGTTATGGGTAATATGAAGACACAGTATAAAGATATTCTAACACTTTGAGGAAAAAAAAACATTTAAGAAAAAAAATACTTTACAAAGTTTAACACATGCATAACTTTACAGGTTGTTTATTTTTTGTTTGTGGGTTATTGTTATTGTTGCTGTTGTCATTTTTGCTCTCTGTACGTTTATTTAGAGCTGTTTTTATTCTAGTCCCAGCATTGACAATAATGCAGAAATACATGTTAAGGTTTTGTTTTTTTTTGACACATCCACCGTATTTATGCTTCTTGATTTCTTCTCGTAAAATAAGAACCACAAGTTTTAGGATTCTTTGAAGAAAAGCCCTGTGTTACAGCTGAGTAAGTTGGCAGCCTTGTTTATTTGTCCATGTTCCCAGCATAATTAGAATCACTGTGCAAAGAATATGATACACTGTTGGCTGTTCCCATCAGCTCTCCGTTGCACTTGTTAAGTGTTGTGTCTGAATCGCAGTGTGTTTGCCCTGGTGGCATTTCAGGATCAGCCGTGTATAAGGTTGTCATTGTGATTATTGAAGCTGTACTATTAATAAAGTACTAAACCGAGTTCTGTGAACCTATAATACAATGCACTGTCTGTACAACACTAGCTGCCTGTGCAGTTGTGTAGGCCAATCATTTAATACTCTGACATTGTGCCACGCTCCATTTTATTGGTCACTGTTTATTGGTCACAAGTGTCTTGCTCTCACAGGATTCTGTCGGATATTAAAGCTAAGAAAGAATAACATTAATGAAAAGCCTTTTCTTCACGTGATATGACTATAGGAGCTTAGTCAGTCTTTGCCAGAAGTATATGTAAAAATTACTTAAAAATGTGTTTATTGTGCCATATGTCAAACAGTGTATTTTATCTACAAAATCAAACAAATGATCAAATGATATAAACCAAACAAATCATGACAGGTAACACTATTACTTTTGCACGCTCATAAATAATTGTGTTAATTCATCCCATAATTATGATCTTATTAAGTCATGAGTTCCAAAGCTCCATGATTCTAAACCCAAAGACTTCTTTCCAAAAAAGTTAGAAATAAGTCCAACGCCACTTCTGTTCCTTAAATTGGCGCAGCCAGCAGATGATAAGAAAGCTTTAGGATCTGCAAAAGACCAGTGGCAGTCATTGTTGAATATATTCATTTAAAGTCAACAGTTTACAACTGGAAAAAAACAAGATTCTGCTGTTTAATTATTTAAAAGGAAGAGTTACATGTAGCCGTCAGTGTGCTCTTCACAATAAATAACCTGGCAATTCTTATGGATTTTCTCAAAGTTAGAACAACATGGGTGTTTAAAAACAAAAGCTTTGCGGGAACATCTGCTAAAGATGGGTACACACTACAGAAATTTCAACCAACTTTTTATGCCGAGCGATTTTACATGCGATCGATGTTCCGATCGCTCGGTCCATGGACTGCATACACACTAGCCTTGTTTAGGATGATAAAGGGAAGAGCGGACGTCCCTTTAGCGACTTTTTACAGCCATGTTGTCGTGAGCAATGACTGTAATTTCATACTCACTGTTGTGGATCGGTCGGAAGTTTATACACACTACACAACGGAAACGAGATTGGAACGAAAATATTAAACGGTACGACCAACCAAATGAGGCGACAATCGTCCATTTGGGCAGACTTTCGACCATCGTGTCACTGCACACACTGACCCGACTTTTGAACGAGCAGTCGTATGTCGGCTGATTTAACCGATTTTTGGATGAAAACTGTGTAGTGTGTACCCAGCTTAAGACAGCACCAGCACTACTGTGGTAGCAGGGGGTGCAGATGCAGGTTGGTCTGCCTCCCCTTTGAAAACTCCATGAAGCAGCAATCTGGCTGCAGACAATTTCTCATCCCTTCTACCTTACTACAGTGTATTCTGGGGAGGGAGCTTCAGTAAGCCAGAGGAGGTGATCAGTAGAGAAGGCGTCACTAAGCTGGAGGACACAGAAAGTTGCAGACTGATCAGTAAAGGGAACTTCAGTAAGCTAGAGGAGGTGATAAATTGTCTGCAAAGTGAATGAACAGAAAAGAAATCTAAATCAATCAATATTTGGTGTGACCACCCTTTGCCTTCAAAACAGCATCAATGCATCAATTCTAGGTACACTTGCACACAGTTTTTGAAGGAACTCGGCAGGGAGGTTGTTCGAAACATCTTGGAGAACTAACCACAGATCTACAGTGGATGTAGGCTTGTTCAAATTTTTCTGTCTCTTCATGTAATCCCAGACAGACTCCATGATGATGAGATCGGGACTCTGTGGGGCCATATTATCCCTTTCAGGACTCCTTGTTCTTCTTTATGATGAAGATAGTTCTTAATGACATTGGCTGTATGTTTAGGGTCCTTGTACTGCTGCAGAATAAAGTTGGAGCCAATCAGACGCCTCCCTGCTGGTATTGCATGATGGATAATTACCTGCCTGTATTTCTCAGCATTGAGGACACCATTAATCCTGACCAAATCCCCAACTCCATTTGCTGAAATGCAGCCCCAAGCTTGCAAGGAACATCCACCATACTTCACTGTTGCCTGCAGACACTCATTATTGTACTGTTCTCCAACCCAATATATTTCAATGAAAGTGGCTCACCTCCAATTTTATTTTTAATAATGTGCAAGGAAGGTTGATTTTTTACGTTAATAGTGTGGACGTGAGGAATCTTAACACCCATTTAAAAAAAAAAGAAACGTTCTTAGCCATCCTCAGGACTTGAAAGTACACATCACCGTTGTCCAAATAAACATACCCGTATTTCCCCATGTATATGACGCTCCACTGTATAAGACGCACCTATATAAATCATATGAAAAAATTGAGGATAAACATTATCCTCAATTTTTTCACAGAGTAATTGTGCAGCATATACAGAGAGACAACACTTTAGTCAATTCTGCCTTACCCTGTCAGATGCTTCCTCTGTCCGGTAAAGTCTTCTGTCTTCTCTCTGTCTGATCCTGATGCTGGAAACCCGATTAAGGTCCTCTTCGCGATGTCCGGATGTCCTTTCAGGACCTTGACAAGGTCCTCAAGTTCATGGAAGGCCCTTTCAGGACCTTGAGGACCTTGTCAAGGTCCTGAAAGGACATCCGGACATCGCAGAGAGGACCTTAATCGGGTTTCCAGCATCAGGATCAGACCGACAGAAGACTTTACCGGACAGAGGAATCATCTGACAGGGTAAGTGCTACTACCCCTGTATAAGACGCACCCAGTTATTAGACCCAAAATTTTGGGGAAAAAGGTGCGTCTTATACATGGGGAAATACGGTAATTGCCGTCACCGTTTTATTGGCTATGCTAAATTATCGTTAGGTATGGCAAACTATTTATTCTTCTGCGGTGAGTTAGAGAGAAGGAATTTCTTTACTGTTTTGCATATTGTTACTGCTTACAATCAATCAACAGCCTAGTTGTGATGAAAATAAGAATACATGTAGCCTACAAAGCTTCTATCTGTGTTAAGTCATACTTATTAGTTAGAATTTATGTACCAAATAACTGAAGACATCTATTATTTAACTAAAACAAAACAAAGAAAACATAGAAATAAAAAACGAGTTATCTTATCTCTGCATACGCTCCTGTCCATATTAAAACAAAATATATTGCATATGTGTGCGTTTACTTCGTGGGCACGCTCAATGCAAATTTGCGCTCACAAAGTGGCGTAATTTCAACTTAGTATGAGCTACTTTGTGTGTAAACACAATAATAGCTATTTACTTTTAGATTTAACCATTTAAATTGCATTGACATGATGGCAAGTCCTACCAAATGTCTTGGCATTGTGTAGATTCATGTCCATGCCTAGAACTCATAAAATAATCATTGATTTATCTAGGTGGAAGTCTCTTTTGATGAAAAGTGCTTTTAAAAATGGTAATCATTTCTTCTAGAATGATGTATCCTTTGCAAACTCAGCTTTTATTATCACAGTGACTACATTAATGTTGGACATTAATCTACCCTAACAAATGAAATTCTGCAGTTTTGTTTTTTCTATGGTAGTATAAAGGAGCCAAAATGACTTTAAAGTCACTGAACGTACAAAGGCATCACCACATGAACCCCCTAAAAAATAGCACAATACCTTCTTTTACATCAGCGGTGCTCCACATGCAATCTACAAGCCACGGCAGGTGCTTTCCGATTCAATATTTGACAGGTAGCACTGACTGTAGTGTGATCACATGACATAAGTGTAAATACACTGCATGGTATCTTCAGTTACAGAGAAGGAATGGTTGTTTGGGGTTAGTTTTGAGCATCAGCTGTAGGCTTAGGGGGATAGTAGTGTTGGTTATTGAAGGGAGAACATATAGCGCCACTGATTCCGCAGCGCTGTACAGAGAACTCACTCACATCAGTCCCTGCCCCATTGGAGTTTACAGTCTAAATTCCCTAACACACACACACACACACACACACACACACAGAGAAAGAGAGACTAGGGTAAAAAAAAATTAATAGCAGCCAATTAACCTACCAGTATGTTTTTGGAGTGTGGGAGGAAATCGGAGCACCCGGAGGAAACCCACACAAACACAGGGAGAACATACAAACTCCTCACAGATAAGGCCATGGTCGGGAATTGAACTCATGACCCCAGCGCTGTGAGGCAGAAGTGCTAACCACTTAGGGTTAAACTGTTTATGATTAGGTTTGTGGTGCCCATTTAAGTGTGCTTGTAGAGATGTACCCGGTGCTCGTGAAGAGGGCGAAGACTTCCGGCGTCGCTGCGCCCCTGGAGGGGCTGAAGATGTTTCTGTTCCCTGTGCCCAGCAAGAGGTGAAGAAAGAAGAAGGAGGTTACTCACCCGTCCATCGATCCAGCGGTGAGTATCGTGGCTTCTTTCCTGCAGGTCCCGTCCGCGGAGGAAGGATGAGCCAATCAGGACTCATCTTTCCCCGCTGGCCAATCAGCGGCCAGATACGCGAGCCAATCGCGCCCGGCCATTTAAAAGAGTGGCGCTGACACGAGCCAATCAGCGCTCGCGCCGGCTAATGACGTCACGCCGGCGACTATAAATCGCCGGGTGGCGCCATTTTGGCAGAAAGAGTCCGGCGGCGGAGAGAGAAGGACGTCGTGGGACGTCCAGAGCGGCGAGTCAAGAGCAGAAGCCGGCGGAGCGGAGATCGTCGGCGGGGAGCCCTTGTAAGGGCTGAGAGCGCCCCCGCCTCCAAAGAAGACAGAAGACCCGCGCCGAACCGGAGAAGAGGCGCCGCCGGCTGGAGGGTCTGGAAGACCCGGAGAAAGAAGGCAGAAGACGGCGTGGCAAGTTGAGATTCCTGCTCAGAGCAAGTTAGTAGTCTCAACGTTAAATTCGGGCACAAGGCCCGTGGCCACGGTCGGGCACAAGGCCCGTGGGGACGGAAAATTAGGGGCACAAGGCCCAGGGACTTGGGCACTAGGCCCCATGAGTTAGTGGGCCAGTAGGCCACAATCCTTTTGATAAAGGGGACAAGCCCCTGTTAGTTAGTTAGGCAGGGGGCGTGAGAGCCCCAGGTGCAAGGGCACAAGGCCCTTAGGTAGTTAGTGGCCTAGAGGCCATAGGAAGGCCACTAGGCCTGTGTAGGGGCTGGTAGCCCGTAGGCTTTAAACGGCACAAGGCCCTCAGCTAGTTAGGGAGGCCACAGGCCTCAGTAGGCAGGGGCTAGTGCCCCTAGGTACAAGGCCCTAGTTAGTGGGCTCAGAGCCCAGAGTTAGAGTGGGGGCTGAGGCCCATTAATCAGAGCACAAGGCTCTGTGTGCAACTGGGCAAGAGGCCCATGGTGTGAAGGGCAGAAGGCCCTGGTGGTGGTGTGATAGAGGCGTGAGAGCCTCGTGAGTGTAGGCGCGGTCCTGTGTGAGGTGAGCACACAGAGTTAGGAGGTACAGAAGAGCGGAGGCTCCTGTGGTGCTGTAGCAACCGGCTGGTTGGCTAACAGCGGTGTGCTCTGATGAGTAGCGTGCAAAGTACTGTATACTGCATTTATTTTGTCTGTGCGGCGAGTATTGTTTGTATTACTGTATTTTGGGGTGTGCTACATAACTGTGTTCAGTGGCAAGACGTCAGGCCCCCATTAAAGGTAGGCTCTTGTTCCTGTGTTTTTCTGTACTTACCCGTGCTGTGGGGAACAAGTGTAGTTACCAGCGTACACATAGTCAGGGGAGAACACACGTATTTTTCCTGTCCCTTAGGTCCCCGGGGTCACACTGGTTCCCAGAGGGGGTGGCTGAGTGAGTTGGTGGCAGTGCAGCACAACTTGAGGCAGTTCCAGGGGCGGCTCGTGGTTCTGATTGAGGGTCCCCAAGGCCGGTTCCGTGCAGGTGGACCTGTGGTTCCGGACGTAAGGACACGTGTGAGATACCCGAGTACAGGCAGTCGGGCGGTTCAGTTACGATCGGCTGTTCCGTGCGGCAGTCGGCCCACGGGATAGTGTGCTGTTCCACTGAGCCTCAGCCGGGCTTGAAGCAGCCGGTCCTTAGGGTCCGTGGGTGACCCCATAGTAAGAAGGCAGCTTCTTGGTACGACCCGGGTGAGGGGGTTAGGAACCGCCCTGCGGTTTAGTCCGAGAACCCCGGCTGGTGTTCCCCGTAGTGGTAAGTGAGCAGTTCCGTTAGTGCACCACACCTAGTTAGTCATAGTTGTTTGACTTAGTTGCGTTGCTGACCATTAGAGTGTTGTTAGGGTCGGGTCGCTGTTACAGTCAGTTTAGTTTTGTGGGTGCCATCTTAGTCTCACTGAGAGTGCAGAGGGAGGCTGTGTGTTCTTGTCCTCCGCAGGTGTCGGGAAGGTGCAGGAGAACCGGATCGGAAGTGGGAGTGTCCCGGTGAGTATCACGCTCGATTCCCCCTTTCGGTTAGGCCCTCACCGGCAGGTGTGTGAGGTACTTGAGGCGGGATTAGTCCTCGGACTAGTCTTGGTCTTAAGTGCCTGTAGTCCCCCGCGTCTTGGCAAGAGCAAAGCGAGGAGGCGGCAAGTGAGCTTGGACTGAGAGTGTCCTTGTTCGTTGCCGTATTCTTGGACAGCCCTTACCTGGTAGGCACGGCCGTAATCTCTGTCTCTTTCTTAGAGGGACGTGGTTGGAGGTGACAAGGGTTGCGGCTGCGGATCTGCTGGGATCAAATCACAGCTGGGATATCGGAGGCGGACTGGAGGTGACCATCGTTTACAAGGTAAGTTCTTTTGTGTTGCGTCTGTCCTGTTTCCCCGCAGGGGGCGTTACATGCTCTTGGCTTAGCTGGGGATATTTGACACCAACTGGAGGTGATTTGAGAGTAGTACAACTAATCTGAAAGTTATTGGGGAAAATGAGGGGTGCAGAACGGTTAACCTAGGAGTGTGCTTGGAACAATAAGGATCACTTAAAGAGTAGAAAGATTTTAATCTTGCACATTATAGTGGAATCTGCAGAAGTGTGGCCACCTTTAGGTAAACACAGCTTAGTACAAAACACTACGGATAGTTATTGAATCACCCGCGAGGACATACTTATACGTGGTCATTTGCAAACCACACAAAAAAATGTGGATGCAATTCACATTTTTTTGATCAAATGTGCCCACTGTGCACATATACATATGCACATTGTGGAAGTGCATATGTGGAATGCTGTATGTGAATACTGGTGGAATTGTTGTCAATTTTAGGACTGTGCATATAGGCAAAAGTTAAAATACCACTTCAAAGATCTTCCTAATATCACTTTCCCCACCCTAATTAGTTAGAACTTTAGTTTTGGTATTGGCCCGGGCTCCTGGAAACTGAATTGTGCTCTGCTGGAAAGAGAAGATGTGTGAGAGGAGTTAAAGGATGCCTACATCACAAGGATCTCCTCCTGTATTTGTTACTTACTTCTGTATCCAGCCCTTACAGAATCTGTGGCCTTATAAATAAATAATAGTAAGAATAATAATGGAAGAACAACATATGTTATTTTGATTGCATGTCTAACTGGTGGGAATATGTTAAGGTGAAAATTCGCAGTTTGGAATATATCTCCTCTCTCAGTGCAATTAGGCCAGAATGTCGGGGGGTACTGAGGGCCAAACTTTGTGCAACTTCTCAAGGGTCTCAGCATATCTTTGGAGACTGCCCCACTGCACAAGCAATGTTGGATGCCTGGAAACATGAACATAAGGACAGTGTGCCCAGAACTTGCCTTTCATATCATTCTGTATTTTATGGATTATTTCCTGGGACCCACACTATTGGGGCAATCACACTATAAGGCCTGGCACCTTATGAACTGTGTTAAGGATGCTATATGACTTGATTTGAATCACTTCATCTTGCAAAGGGAGAAGATGACCATCCAGAACTGTTGCATTCTGATCCACAGCCTGGTAAGGGACTATAACACCATTGACAGTCATGATGATCAGATGATTGATTTTGACTCCATCTCCCCCCATGTCTCTGTTTTTTCAATAAAGCTTTGGGCCTGTGACTCGCACTCCCTTACCCCCTCCAACCCATTCCCCCATCACTTCTTGATGTCTTGTTGAAATGTCTTGCCTTAATTTATTCACCCGCCCCTTATATGTGTCTGTCCTTCAATAAAGTTTTGGGCCTGTGCCCCCCCCCCCCCCCCCCCTCCACCTACCTCCTCCTCACTTACATTGCTTATTTTAAACTGTTGTGTTGTGAAAGTGATGTATGTCACATCTTGTACCTTATGTCTTCTAAAGTACTAACAACTATGTCTGATTATGTTTCACAGTGTATTATAGTTACAGATCACTTGAATGTAATGTACTGTATTTTTTTGTACCTTTACACAAAATAAAGATACTTTCCCAATAAAAAAAATAAATTTTTTAGTGTCATTTGTCTTAATAAAGAACTTAGAGTAAGGGGATTTCAGGACCATCCGTATATTCTGATTCACATGTGTATATTGTAATTACATTATATTTCCATGAATGTACACACACTTTCTTGTATAAAGAGGGTCTGGATGGGGCAAAAACTGTTCTATTGAAGGTAATAGCTGATGTCTGTTCTCTGGCACCTACAAGAACATGAAAAAAAATCAAGAACTTTTGCTGTCCTTAAAAGGCTCTGCTGGCACCAGCTAATCTGGGAACACCTCCATAAATGCAAATTTTCCACCTCTTTAAGCTCATTTGAATGTTTTTTTCGCAGAACACAAAATTGTGATTTTGCTTGTGGGCAGAATATCAGTCGTGTTACAGTGACTAGCCAGCATTCAGCAAAGACTAAGGAGCTAATTTTGCAACCCCTCCTCCTAGTCACCGACAATGGGACATGCTAAGTCATACGTTTACTTTTAAAATGGATTAAATTGCAAAAGAAAATTAAAAATACACAGTGATAAATGAATCTTATAGAGCAGGCCTGGCTAACCTGTGGCTATCCAAGTGTTGTGAAGCTACAAGCCCCAGCATGCTTTGCCAGTAGATAGCCAATGATATCCTAAATTATCAGTGTCATACCTCTTTGTGAATATTTGGTACCCTCACAGTAAGATCATGGCTAAAACCAGCAAAGTCTATAAGAAGGAAGCTTAAACATGAAAGGCACACAACACAACCACTAGAAACTCAGGTCAGGGCTGTCCCTTTATTAGATGTCAAGCCTGAGTCATCAAGACATGTATCTGCCGAATCTGAGCATATCATATGCAAAATCACTCTGCACATGCAGAGAATCGGACCATACACCAGTAAATGCAGCCTTATCCGCTTCGTCTTCGCACGCAAAGGACACGTACTACAGCTTACAATTTCTAGGCGGGGAAGGGGCGTTTGACCGTTGTTAATTTACAGTAAGAGCGTGCCAAGCTCAAGTGCACGCAGCCACGTCCAAATTAACCTCTGGGCATCTCAAAGTTACTTGTTTTTGTGCCCTATCTCTTGCTCCTGCTAAGGGTCTAGTCTAAGTTCTGATTACTAGTGACGACAGTCTCATATGCATGCTATAACATGTGTTTGCAATCAGAGCAACTGTAAAAATGTATTTTATGTTCAGCAGACATTAAGAACATTCTAATAAATGTATTCCACGAGAATTATTATTTTTTTAAACTATTTTTTTTTTTTTTACTGTTTTATCATTAATGTCTATATTATT
This sequence comes from Mixophyes fleayi, assembly GCF_038048845.1. Classification (NCBI taxonomy): domain Eukaryota; kingdom Metazoa; phylum Chordata; class Amphibia; order Anura; family Limnodynastidae; genus Mixophyes; species Mixophyes fleayi. Next base: position 35,592,341 of record NC_134410.1, read on the forward strand.
GACACATTAATTTTTTTATTTTTTTTTCTGTGAATACTTTTGCGAATTTATGATCCACATAGTATTGGACGTATCCTGCAGCATCTTGTGCAGTAGTGCAAGGCAGACCTACACTTGAATTCATCAGCGCCCGTATCTTCACATCCGCTACTTGTTGAATTCGGGAATTCTGTGTGTTTTAAGACAAACGTGCGTTGTGCTTGGTATGCGCTACCTTGATGAATCAGACCTGACACGTGTAATTATTTTAATTAAAGGGATAATTAATTATCTTGATCCATGTCCAGTTTTACATTAACAGCTGATAATATTAATGTAAGTTAAATGCTCCACTTACAACAAATGATCTACACATTGCATTTTATGGGCATTTTTGTTTTTCAACATGCATTATTTAAGCACAGAGATTTATGTGTTTCCTGAAGGAATTTCCTGATGCAGTCTGTCAACAGACGCCCATCTACGTGACGCAAAATCCCCTCAGTGCTTTACCCTAAATAAGAGCAAGGACAGGGGTTAGCCAAAGTAAACAGAGGAGAAAGGATACTTTGTGCAGACAGGTGTAGGGTGTTACAGATTTCACAGCCTGTACTGAAAATCACACAGATGTGCCAAACCAATTCCTGACAGCAATAAAACCTGTTGTTGTGGCTGTTTGGCAATAGCAGTTTGAGATCATCATCCTATGTCTACACATGTATAGATGCCAGTGTTTACTCAGACTGATGCACCTGTTTTGCAAACATATTGCAATCATATTTGTTAATGCCATTTCCCAGAAGTCTGTTCTCCTGAATAGAAGTGGCTCATTTACATATTATTCCAAGGGATTCTATTTAAGATCTCCCTAACCCATTTTTTGTTATTGTTATTAGTATCTTTTATGTATTTGATGCCACAAAAGCTCCGCAGAATTTTGAAGTAGTATATAATACATAGACAACAATGGTCTCGCTTCTCGGCCTTTTGGCTAAGATCAAGTGAGTACCTGTCCAAGTAGGGAATCGCCCACCTGAAAGGACCATGGGAAAACTTGGTCTGGCCAGAAGGCCGGTAGCTTGAAAGCCTGGAATTAGTGCCCCTGGAGTGGTGACCCAGGGGTGCCTGAAATCACTTGGGGACTGGTCACCCTCACTTGAAATTAAGGCACATTGCACGAATTTCACTTTTGAGCTCACTCACTTCCTTTGCTCTGGCCTTCTGGCTTGGCAGGAAAAAATGTTTACATCTCAGCCGGAAGGCTGGGGCCGTCTTGCACGGTCATTATTTATTTTTCTACACTGTTTGTTCTTTGACTTTTTTATATGTTTATTTCACTGGATTGGAGGAGGTACGGGTGCCCTTATGGGTCCTATCCCCGAATATCTAGGGGGGGTGGTGTGGTAATAGTGGCTCCCACCTCCCTGAACCATCTGAGGTCTCCCCTTGGGTGAGGCAGAAGATTTTGGTGCCAAGGGGAAAGCTTCGGAGGAACCCTTGCGGCGAAGAAAGTCTGAAGACCCTTGCTCCCCTAAGGGGCATTCTTGCACCGGGGGGTTGGGGATAAAGGGACCCTTCCTCTTTTGAGGAGGGTCTGAAACTGTACCCTTGAGCACGTTTTTTATGAGTTTTTCACTTATTTTTTTCGAGCACTTGGGAGAAAGCACGTTCCAGGCTTTCAAAAAAAACAAAAAAAAACAAAACAATGGTCCTTAGTACATTACATAATACATTATTGTACTAAACATAATTATACAAAGACCAGACATCTACTAGTTAACAGATTACACAGATAACTTGGTAATGCAGATCACATTTATTTACGGGACAGTGAGTGAGAGTGATGGTAATGTCCAAAGCAAAGTGGGCCTGAGCTCAAGAAAACAGGGTTAGGGAAGTAGGCCTGAGCTCAAGAAAACAGGGTTAGGGAAGTAGGCCTGAGCTCAAGAAAACAGGGTTAGGGAAATAGGCCAAAAGGTACAGAGGGTGATGGAATAATAAAGGGAGAACGTGAGGATAAGAAGGCCCTGTTCGTGAGAGCTTACATCCTAATGGGAAAGTGCTTCTATAGGACATCACATGCTGACCAGAAATACTACCATGTTACCATTGTTGTCCCAGCTCTGTTCATAGGCTATAAATTCAGTGAAATGCAAATGTATAGCTCAACACAACCATTCCACAGTATGGCAAAGCGGAAGGTGAAGATTGTGTTGATGGAACTTTGCACCTCTGCAAAACAGGCTGTTCAGCTGCAAAATTCAATTTGAGTGAAATTTACCTGCACTCAACTACTTAACCCAAGGAGCTGCCAAGAAAATGGAATTATGTTTTATAGTTATCATCATCATCATAATTTATTTATATAGCGCCACTAATTCCGCAGCGCTGTACAGAGAACTCATTCACATCATATTAGTCTGTAACCCAATAACTTTCTGATTTGACTTATAGTTTAGATGGGTTACCAGTCTGGAGCTAGATATTGTAACTGAAAGAAAAGGGTACAAGGAATATTCCACTACCACACTTTCCACAAACACTGCCCAGTTACTTTCTTTGTATATGCATAAAATGCATCTGTTGCAAAACAAAGTATTTTAGCTCCCAAGGCAAATGGGCCTAATTAAGCCTGTTTCACATAACTATTAACTAGTAATGTTTCACATTTTCTGCGTTGGGACAGTCATAAATTGGTATAAAAAAACATTGGCAACAAGACCTTCATCATCACCATCAATTTATATATAGTATCTCCAATAATACCCAGCACTGTGCAGAGAATATTTGTCATTCGCTTCAGTCCCTGCCCCATTGGAGCTTACAGTCTAAATTTCCTAACACACAGACAGACACATTAAGGTTAATTTAAGCTTTGAACATCTCAAAGTTACGTGTTTTTCTGCCATATCTCTTGCTCCAGCTACAGGGCTAGTCAAAGTCCTGAGCAGAAATAGTGACAGTCTCGTATGCATGCTGTAACATGTGTTTGCATCAGAAGCAACTATAGAAATGTATTTTATGTCCAATGGACATTATTAGCATCCTAATAAATATGTTTCATGGGCAAAACATAAATAAAAAATAAACTTTTTTGTAATGTCTTATTATTAACTGGTGGCATTATTTAATTTTTTTATGTGCGTTCTTTTGCAAATATATAATCCACATTGGACGTATCCTGCATCATCTTGTGCAGTAGAGCACAGCAGACCTGCACCCGAATTCAACAGTGCACGTCTCGTGAGATCAGTTCCTTGATCAGTTTGACTGTGCACAAAGCCGAAATATGTGCGTTTTAAACCAAACGCTGGTTGCGCTCTGTTACCAGAGCACCCGGAGGAAACCCACGCAAACACAGGGAGAACATACAAACTCCTCACAGATAAGGCCATGGTCGGGAATTGAACTCATGACCCCATTGCTGTAAGGCAGAAGTGCTAACCACTTAGCCACCGTGCTGCTGTGATGGTCAGCACCATCATTATGTATCATTCCATTAGTCTTCCAGTCCTGTCAACAGTTTAGACTCCTATGAGGCATATCTGAAGATGTGTAATAATGTTACACTTACATGAACATGCTTTACATCTGCTTGCTACTGCCCTTCTCCCTTTTCACCTTTCCAGGCGTATACAATATGCAAACATTTACATACGGACACATTATTGGTTTGCATGCGCAGTATGACAATACATGCCTATTACCGCAATCTGGTTCCTTCTTCTCACTCAAATCATAAGTGGCTCTCATCATGGCTGTGTGATCCCTGGCCAATCACAAAGCATAATTCCTGCAGTCATAGACACCTGATGGAGTTCCCATTCTTGATTGGACAGTGGTCATAGTCTGTGCTGAGTATCTCAGGTTCCTAATTAAAACCAGCACCATCAGCTCACAGTCATTGACTGTTGCCCAGGAGGATTCTGGGTGCTATTTAATCCAATTCAAAGCCAAGAGTCTCTGGATCCCTGCCATTGTTAGATTTTAAATAGTGGGTGGAGGTCTTCCTTAAATGTAATTATAAAAATGACAATCTGTCCAATATACATGTTTTATTTTAATTAGGTGAACCTTGTATTTTCAGACAAGGAAAAATCTTCCTGCCTCAGGACAACATGTAAGGCATTGTGTAACTCTACAGGAGGTGTGAGTCAAATCCTGCCGGAGACAATAGCCGTCACATTATAAGATAGTCTGAGTCTGAAGCAGTAACAAAGTACACATTGTCTTGACCTCTGGCTTGTCTGAGCGCCAACATCACAGTCTACCACAAATATGCCAGATATTGTGTATTCTATTCACCAGGTCATTCGTGATTTAAGTTAAAAATAATCTAATGGTTGGTATGTCTTAAGTCATTCTACAAACTTGCACTCATCATAAGCCTTGGATAAAGGAAATCATAGCTCAACAATGGCTTATAGTGCACAGCTGGGAGAACGCAGGTAGCAGAGAGATAAGCTGGGAGAAACTGTGGACATTGCCAGGAAGTGATTGCAAAATTTATCTATACAGTATTGGATTGTGAGGTGCCAAAGCCAAGGTCTTTTATATTAAACAGAAAAGACTCTTCATGTGAGACCAGGAGTGTTTGTGAAGTGTATGCTGACACCCAGTGTCTGCCCAATGCCCTCTGCCAAGGTTTTCAATTGAATGCGATATCTGCATATATGAAACAAGCAATATTGTGGTCCTGTGTCCTAAATGCTGTTTTGTGATGCCATATAACTATGTTTGCATGACTGTTCCTGCATATACATGTAAATGCATGGCTTATCTCATGAAGATTTCGGTGACTGCAGGTATTCCAAATTTTGCCCTTTCTGATCAGATGAGCTGGGCATATCACACTGTTATTTACTGACAGCGGGCTAGGCGGAAGTAATATGCCTCCTATTGTACTTGCATGCACAAAGTAGATAAAATGATGCTTTGTTTTACCACTGCCAAACAAACTAATTACATGTACTGGGAGGTGGTGGAGAAAAGTACTAAACATTATTGCTACATTAATTTCTTCTCTCTCCCACGCAGTAATACTACCGGGAACCCATGTCTAGCTGAAGGCTGCTTTGCCACGATGCTCCTGGACTTTCAGCCTGTAGGTTGAAAGTAATCTCCTGAAGATTTAGCTTGTAGACATGGATTGTCCAATCAGTCAACAATTGGCTTCCTACCTGAACTGAAAAGATTGGCTTTTTCCCAAACAAGGAGGGTACGGAGCATGGAAGCCTTGCAGGATTGCTTCTTTGGGAACGGGTGTTTATTGTGTAAATACATTTTTACATGGACTTATTTAATGAGTGTATGTGACAGAGCTGCTGCCGTATGTATTGACTGCCAACTTTAACTGGATAGGCAGCTCTGTAGCTTTAAAGTATACACTTTAGTTCAATAGATAGACTATCTATGCGAAAGGATCTAAAAGCTGTGCATATTCATGTGCCATCTATTCCGGTTGACAGGAATTTGAAAATCCAAGAGATCGGGGCCAGTGTGTGTATTCTGGGTGCCCTAAGCAACCACTCTAAGACATCTTCCCTACCACACTCCGCATCTGGACGGTGCCCAGGGCCATCTTTTCCATTGGGCACGATGGGCAGCTGCCCGGGGGCCCCATGGGCAAGGGAACCCCATAGGCACAGCTCTTAATGAGAATAAATAATCCTGCAAAAGTAAAAAACCTGCAAAAAAACCTACAAGGGTCACTGAGCAAGTACATCTATCTATCTCTATTTCTATATATATCTGTATACATCTATATATCTATATCTATATCTAGGGGCCTCGGTGCACTGCTTTGCCCGGGGCCCATAATGTTGTTAAGATGGCCCTGATGGTGCCCCTTTCCCTGCTCCTCACCTAGTGTAGCTTTATAGGTAAGAAGCTGCCGGCGGTGGCACCTTCATGTTAGCGGCTAACGCTCAGTGTGTCGGCACCGGCGGGACAATACAGGAACTGACTGAGCGACATTCTGTCACTTAGGGAATGTAGGTACTCCCTACACCCGGGTCATGGCTAACCATATCTCACGGCCTCATGTTGTAGGCATAAGCAAATTGTCATAGGTGTGAAATCAGCAGGAGATAGGCCAATAAACATGCCACCGTTGTGGGTGCCACCATACTGCCGGTTTTGGTGTCACCATGCCAACAGAGTCTATTTCTGTCTGATTTTACATTTACATTTCATTTTACATTGAAAATGTGACTTTCTCACTAGTAAATGTCCAGACTATATCCTCATGTATTTGACACGTCATTTTTTTTGATTGAAAAAGTAGCTTTATTTGTATATAACGATTTGACACGTCATTACACTATTATATTGTGTACCAATAGGGTAAAAAGAATTTATCACTGGCTACTAACACTGTCAAGTCACTTCTCTACCACACTACTCCTGCAATATTGTGTAGAATCTTTTTTTTTAAAAGGATTCAGTATTCGGCTGAATGATAAATTATAGATATCAGTATAAATTCAGTGTATTTCTGGCTTTCATTGATTCTAAAACTGATAATTAATTAATATTTCCACCCTTTATTTAACCCAATGGAACAAAGGGATACTTGCCTGCAGTGGCGCACGCAGGGGGGGTTTCTGGTTCTCCAGAAGCCCCTCCCCTCCGCGAACCAACGGTACTGTACAGCAGCCGCGGCGCTGTAAAAGAAGCATCCGCGGCAGTGCTGCTGTACATTTCGGACTCGCCGAAATGGAGCACGCTCTCTCTCGCTCTATTTTTTGGGGGGGAGGGGGAGGAAACCCCCCTTCTAAATCCTGCGTTCGCCCCTACAATGATGCTATAGTGTGCATGCCTGATCCACCAATATGGCTCCCCCATGTACCTACCTGATGGTGAACCTAAGAAAACGACTATGATAGGATCATTATCAAGTATTGTTCTAATTTTGCAGTGTCACATGCTGAAATATCAGGCTATTTGCTAACAATGCAATGTGTTTTGCCAGCATTATTATTTAATACTCTATTTAATATTTATTTAGCCCTTTATTAACAATTTTATCCCCTTTAATTACACAATGAGTTATGAAGGATTGTTAAATAACATAGTGCAAATATCTTGTATACTCTAATCCATATCAACCAATCAGATGCTATCTTTCAGTCAGCAGTGACAGCTTAATTAAAAAAGTAAATGTCTGATTGGTTCTTGTTGATTACAGCATATTCATGCTATTTGCAACATGTTATTAATTATAGTATGATCTCTATTCTATTCAAAACATTATGTCCATGTCCTTTAAAAGAACAAAATGTCTTGTTTTCTGCAAGAAAAGATCTCATGGGACAGAAATCAGGAAATTCACAGCTGACTATGTATGTATGAGAGAACAATGAGCTCAGAATAATGCAGGGTATAATTGTTCAGAGTTATGGTTTTGCTGCTTATGTATGAAAACTAAATATTGTGGATATAACTCAGTGATTTTAGTGGTCCATATTTGCTAGTTGTATACCATACTGATATACATAGAGGCCTATTTATTATTACTATATTGAATCTGGTGAAAATGAAAAAATGTTATCGCTGCTCATCACAGTAATAAAAATTAGACTTTTGCTGCAATTTAGTCATCCTACTCTCCTCCTCCTTTACTAATCTGATGGGTCCGTAGAGATGGAGAGCATGTCAGGCTATAGAGTAGCAGGAGTTATCTGATGCGTCTGTTGAGATGGATGGATTGTTAGGCTATAGAGCAGCAGGGGTTGTCTGATGGGTCTGTAGAAATGGAGAGAGTGTAAGGTTATAGAGGAGCAGAAGTTGTCTGATGGGTCTGTAGAAATGGGGAGAGTGTAAGGTTATAGAGGAGCAGGAGTTGTCTGATGGGTCTGTAGATATGGAGAGAGTGTCAGACTATAGAAGAGCAGGAGTTGTCTGATGGGTCTTTAGAAATGGAGAGAGTGTCAAGTTATAGTGGAGCAGGGTTTGTCTGATGGGTCTGTAGAAATGGAGAGAGTGTAAGGTTATAGAGGAGCAGGAGTTGTCTGATGGATCTGTAGAGATGGAGAGGGTATCAGGCTATAGAGGAGCAGGAGTTATCTGATGGGTCTGTAGAGATGGAGAGAGTGTCAGGCTATAGAGGAGCAGGAGTTATCTGATGGGTCTGTAGAGATGGAGAGGGTATCAGGCTATAGAGGAGCAGGAGTTATCTGATGCGTCTGTTGAGATGGATGGATTGTTAGGCTATAGAGCAGCAGGGGTTGTCTGATGGGTCTGTAGAAATGGAGAGAGTGTAAGGTTATAGAGGAGCAGGAGTTGTCTGATGGGTCTGTAGATATGGAGAGAGTGTCAGACTATAGAAGAGCAGGAGTTGTCTGATGGGTCTTTAGAAATGGAGAGAGTGTCAAGTTATAGTGGAGCAGGGTTTGTCTGATGGGTCTGTAGAAATGGAGAGAGTGTCAGGCTATAGAAGAGCAGGGGTTGTCTGATGGGTCTGTAGAAATGGAGAGAGTGTCAGGCATAGAGGAGCAGGAGTTGTCTGATGGATCTGTAGAGATGGAGAGGGTATCAGGCTATAGAGGAGCAGGAGTTATCTGATGGGTCTGTAGAGATGGAGAGAGTGTCAGGCTATAGAGGAGCAGGAGTTATCTGATGGGTCTGTAGAGATGGAGAGAGTGTCAGGCTATAGAGGAGCAGGAGTTATCTGATGGGTCTGTAGAGATGGAGAGGGTATCAGGCTATAGAGGAGCAGGAGGTATCTGATGGGTCTGTATAGATGGAGAGAGTGTCAGGCTATAGAGGAGCAGGAGTTGTCTGATGGGTCTTTAGAAATGGAGAGAGTGTCAAGTTATAGAGGAGCAGGGGTAGTCTGATGGGTCTGTAGAGATGGAGAGAGCGTCAGGTTATTATTATTATTGTAGATTTAAAAGTTGCCACAGTGCTAAACAGCGCCGTATAGTAGGTAAAACAGGACATACATAAAATAGGGACATACACGGTAGACAAACTAAATGCAGATATGAAAACAAAGTGTATGGAGTAGTGTGGCTCAGAGTGGAGATTGGGACGGTTGTGAGGGTGTATTAGTGTGAATAGTATTATCAGGGATTAGGTAAACTTTAAAAAAGAGATGGGTTTTCAGAGAGCGTCTAAGGTTTTGAAGGCTGTGGGAAAGCGTGATTGGGCATGGTATGGAATTATAATAATAATAAGTGGGGAGTAGTCTTGTAGGTGGGAGTGAGAAGTGGTTACCAGAGATGAGACAAGGAGCAGTTCAGAGGTAGATCTAAGAGGGTGGGCGTTAGAGTATTTTGATATGAGATCTATGAAGAGGTGGTGTTGTTGAGAGCTTTGTAGGTAAGGGTCAGTAATTTGATTTTGATTCTAGAGGACACAGGGAGCCAATTTAGAGATTTGCAAAGTGGTGTAGCAGATGCAGGAGCATTTAGGATGGATTGAAGTGTGGATATATGGGTGTCGAGAATGCCAGATAGCAGGAAGTTGCAGTAGTCAAGACAGGAGATGATGAGAGAATGAGTTTGGTAACATGTTGAATAATTAAAGGGCATATTCTGGTAAGGTTTTAAGGTGGAGTCGACAGGACTGGGGGAGTCTGGATGTGAGTAATAAAGAGAGCGGAGTCAAGTGTGACACCAAGGAAGCGAGTTTGAGAGACTGAAGAAATTGCTATTGACAGTGAGGAAGATTTGAGGGGAAGTGGTGAGTCTGGCAGGAGGGAAAATAATAAGCTTTATTTTCAACATGTTGAGCTTTAGGTAGCATTGGGACATCTATGTGGAGATAGCTGAAAGACAGTTGGTTACATGAGATAGTACAGAAGGGGAGAGGTAATCGGAAAAGATATAGATTTTGTGTCATCAGTGTAGAGGTGGTATTTGAGGCTGAATGAGTGAATTAATGCCCAAAGAGAAGAGGTGTACAATGAAAAAAGTAAAGGGCCAAGAACAGAGACTTGTGGGACCCCAACAGATAGTGACAGCGGAGAGGAGGATGTGCCAGAGGGAGAAACACTCAAGAGGCAGTTCGATAGGTAGGAAGTGAACCAGGAAAGAACTGTGGCACAAAGGCCAATGAAGTGAAGGGTGTGTAGAAGAAGAGTGTGATCAACAGTGTCAAAAGCGGCAGAGAGGTCCAGGAGAATGAGTATGGAGAAAGACTTTGAGATGAGAAAGAAGAGATGAGCACATGTTTAAAGGAGGATGGAAATGTGCCAGTGGAGAGTGACAGGTTGATGAGGGGAGTTAGACGTGGGCATACAGTGGAGGAGAGGGAGTGGAGGAGTTGGGAGGGAATAGGGTCGAGGGGACATGTTGTAGGGTAATATAATGAGATGAGTGCAGAAAATTAACCTTCAGTTACCGGAGAGAATGAATTAAGGGTGGATTGGGGAGTGTAGGTGAAGGTGAGTAGAGTGGGTGGAGTGTGTGGAATTTGGCTTGAGGAAATATCTTGTTGAATGGTGTCAATTTTGTCTTTGATGTAGGTGGCAAAATTAAGGGCTGTGAGGGAGGTTAAAGTGGAGCCTGAAGAGGAGAGGATGAGTGTGTACAGATAAAGAAATGTGTGTCCAATACAGGTGTAGGTTTAGATATAAAGAATGTGATGGCACTGTGATTAACATTGAAAGGGACATGATGGAGATGATTAGTGTCCATTCTCAGACAAGTTACTCAAAATACTTTGATTTGTATAGTAAATATATTAGGTAAACTATTCTGCTTGCTGTACAATGCTGGTTTTAAATTGTGTGAAATGCGACTATGAAATTGGATGAATTGATTTGCTGGCACATTCAGGGGACTCGGTAAGTGGTCTCAGCAATCAGAAGTGCCTCTTCTCTGTTTCTCCTGCAGTGGCCATCAACATTAACTGCAGAGCATAAAAATAGCAGAGCAACGAAAAGTTTACCTTTTCACCACATGATAGATTGAACATTTTTGCCGTCCACATAGAGCTGCATGATGCTCGGTGAAAACAGGATTAACACAGCAAAGCAGTGCTATCACCAACATTAACCCTTTAATAAATGCTTGGAGCTTTTGGAGTCCTCGTTTATTGTCTATTCCCTGTATGGTCTATTTTTTTGTATTATGTACGGCATTGTGGAAATCAGGGAAAATAATAATAATAATAATAATAATAATAATAATAATAATAATAATAATAGTAATAGTGATAAATCAAGGGAAATGAAAAATATGCCTTTCTCCAGGGGAAAACAGATGTTTTCGTTGTTGTTACGTCTTATCAACATATAGTTAGTGTTCTATATATATATTCAAGTGTCTGGTGTAGAGCCTCTAATGTCACTGCCTTTTTGTAATATGATAAAAAGATCCTGACCTGGAAACTACAGCTCTGTATGTTTGACACCAAAATAAATAATTCTTTACAAGGATTGAGCACAATAATCAACAGAATGTTACTGACAACACAAATAGTCAGTATGGGTTTCTTAGAAATAAAAAGGTCACGATAATACAAATTATTGCCAATAAAATAATAGACCTGCCAACAGTCCACATTTTCTTGGGACAGTAGCGATATCTGGCGAGCATGGGTGGCCTTTGAAAATGCAGGGCCCTGTGCTATATTCATTGTGGCCCCCCATCACACAAGAGGTAGCGTAGCTATTTCCACAGTGGATGGGGCTATACTCAAGAAGGGATATGTCTAGTACCTAACAAGTTCTGCTGCTCCCCCCAGCTCCTTTTCCCTTATAGGTCACACACCAATAAAAAAATGTCTCTAGTTCTGCACTTTTTCATTCCCATTGGTCCCTCTTTTGGGTTTGATATTTAGAGTGGTGTATTATTCAAATCAGTAATAAACCTGTCTCTCTGGTTTCTAGACTAATAGTGGTGTCACACAGGAGCTTTGAATGATAGCGATTTCCTAGCGTTTACATCACTCAAATTGCTCCATGCAGACGCAATGAAAAGACTTGGGAACTCTCATCCTGTGTCACACAGGAGAGTTTACGCTTAGAAACCGTCACCTGCTGAGCACAAGCGCTGTTCTTGTGTCACAGCGCTATGATCGCTAAAAAATATCTATAATTCAAAGCGCCTGTGTGACACCATACTAGGATACTAGGATGTCATGGGTCTGTAATCTGCTAGAGGTCCCCATAAACAAAGGTGCTTTATAGCCCAATGCTTATTTTATTACTTAATTATTGACTTAAGTTACTGTACTGCTAATTGGAAGTGGGTTATAAGCAATCTTTGCCTCCAAGTATTACAATACATCCTTTATTAACTAAGAATAAAGGTGGCCTTTTCATAATAATATTGAATATATTCCATTAAATCTGACTTCAATCAAGTTTATTTTCCAAGAATGTTTGGACAACAGGTAAGCTCAGATGTTTGCATTGTCTTAGAGTAACGCTGGGTACACACCACAGTGTTTTTAGATGATTATTGGGCCAATCACATGATAAACGACTGTGCAGCCCGATATTGCAATAGTATGTACGCTCCAATAATGAACGATTATAGATCCAAAGCACATCATATCATTTCATTTCTTATGAACGGACTAAAAATCTCGGTCAACGATGGAATGTATTCAGCCGATGGTCATGACAGATGAAGAGCACAGATCTGAAGGTGAATCGTGTAAAACGTGTATAGTGTGTACACATGAATCAGAATGCTGATCAGGACTTTCAGTCGTTGGCAAAATCGTTAACAATATCGCATCGGGAGAAATTTTCTGTAGTGTGTACACAGTTTAATGAAAATAAACAAATCTAAACAAAGCAGTTCTGGAGACAATTTACTCTGAGGTGGAGTTCCTTTATAATGCATACTTGCCTTGTCTTGCAGAATGTCTGGGAGACTCGCTAATTTCCCAGACTCCTGGGAGAGTAGGCCCCCTTCTGTATCCCACGTCTCTTTCTTGTGAAGTGGATGGGGCCTTGATGAGCAAATCACATATATGTCCCATCTCTGCTATGTGAGGATGCAATTCCAGCTATCATGAATAATGTCATCACACCCCCCACACTTACCCCTTAGACCTCATCTCTGGGAGGTCCAAGCGATATAGGCAAATATGCGTTAAGCACATGACACTATATTACATTTATTCCATTTAGTTCTTTTAATCATTACATACTTGGGAACATTTGTAAAAATGTGCTGTAACTCATAACAACCAATCAATTCCTTTTCTAATCTGCATTAGGAATAACTACATAATCTGATCGTTAATTCATTTTCCTGTACAGCAAGTTAAATAATTGCTCCTCCAACAATTATTTATTTTCAATGTATGTCTTGCTTTAATTATATACAACAACTTGGTTCATTTTAAATAGTAATATTAACAAACTCAACAAGAGTAAAAAAAAAAAAAAAATGTTCTCGCAAACATTTAAATGACAATACTCAGTGGCACCTTTGCCAATGTTTCCGGGTCTTCGCTCCTGGTGGCTGACTGTGGAATTGCATTTTGCCATAACAATAGCTCAATCATGAACAAACTTATACACACTTCCTGTTGTTGACAAGCAGCACAGACAGAACTGTGCTAAAAATAACCTACCTCGTTAAATGAAAGAGTTGAAGCTTTAATTGTGCTAACTTCAAACATGTCCATAAACTTTATAGCATGTAAGGTGCAGAGATATTAATAAAACATTGGTTGTAAAGCTCCTTTGTTTTCAGTTAAGTTAACGTAAACACTTGGCTTGAAACACGGCCTATATCATGTGTACATATTTATGGTCTGAAAGATATTAAATTTATATACAGATATTTCCTATAGCTGCGCCTACTGAAAAAAAGAGGATGATGATGATATAAGTATCCCATTTTTTTTTTAAATAGAACAGCTGAATAATTGTGATATATCTTTTTTTTTATCTGTCAGAATTTGCTTTATTTAGAGTGATTTCTTTAAGTTTAGATATCAGTTGATTTTTTGGTATTTTCTAGTGCAGTACCTTGTTGAAGCCTGTAGGTGGCGTTTTATTTATGGAGTGTTTTTAGATGCCCATATTCTTCATAGAAGCTGTATACTGCGAGCCATGAGAATCAGAGCCTTATTAATACCCCATAGGGCCTTACGCAAGATACTGGACCCTCCTTTTCCTAGCTCTGTTTGTGAAAATATAAAAGCTGTATCACTTGCGGGCGCCTGAGGACTGGTGTAAGTACACACTGATGATGATGATGATGATGATTGGCACCACTAGCAAGCCGCTTCTGTTTGGCTGATAGGTCTTTCTTCATTGCTTGTGCCTATGTTATATGATTTTGTGAGCGTATTTTGGAATTATGTTTTTGCTACTTTCATTCATAAACCAGAATAAAAATGATACCTGTTGTATTATCTAGTTGTTGTTTTATTTAAATCAAACCTACCGGTAATAGTGAATGCATTTTTCAGTATCGAAAATAAAAGACTTTTCTGGTACTTACGATTAAGTTGGGTGTAGTGGTAGCTGTAGGTATGCCTTGCATAAGCCAAAGTCATCATCATCACCATTTATTTATATATATATATATTTATACTAGTATGTTTTTGGAGTGTGGGGGGAAACCCACACAAACACGGGGAGAACATATAAACTTCTCACAGATAAGGCCATGGTCAGGAATTGAACTCATGACCCCAGTGCTGTGAGGCAGATGTGCTAACCATTTAGCCACCGTGCTATTTTTATGTGTATCATTTTAGACCAGCCCCTCTATCTTTACTGCAGAGTTGTCATTTACTGAAACATGTATTTCTATTGAAGTTGATGTTGTGTAGTTTTGATTGCTGTATTAACAAGGGTCATCCTATGTCTATGAGACACGTAGTTGTTGCACAATTTGTCCTGACACCGAGCTAGCAAGGTGTCAGCATAATACTAAATGCAGTTATGCAGAGTAATACAGTATTCAGTCTGGAATAACTTTTTTTTCATGTATAATGCTCTGACATGTCCTGGTTCTCTATAAACAATAACAGTTTTTGCCAGTGGATGTCCCTACAGTACAACAGTGGTAGTTAAGGGCCTGTCACTATTTAGTTTTGGGCAGAAATGTGTAAATAATATTCTGCAACAAACTGATGACCCAGGTTGAAATTTATAACGTAAACGTAATATAGCTTTGTGGCCGTGAACCTCTGCTGGCTGCTGTTTGCTTTAACTTTGAATGTTTATTTTTCTAGAACTCAAACTCACATTGTCACACCTAGATTAACAGCAGTGGCAGTAATTTGTTCCAACAGCTGTCTCACTGTTGGCACACTGAAGGAAGCATGTGATGGCTTTCATGGACTATGGAGTATATTTCATGTAGTAGGGGTGTCCCAGTTTTGTGATAAATGGGAATCCTACTAGTGATTTTGTCTGTGAAGGAGAAAAGAAATATTTATACACATATTTTATTTTGAGCTATTCCTGCCAGGCTGGGTTTGGCATCCTGTAACTGTACAGCTGTTCGTACCTTGCTGAGGTTTGTGGACTTTTTAGACCACGAACAGCTGGAAAGCCACAGTTTGCTTACTTCTGCATCAAGCTACGCTATTTGCGTATCTGCTGTCCAGACAGATTGCACTGCTCTCTATGCAGCAATAATTCACAATGGCCGGGTAATTGAGGAGGGTGCGCAAAGAGCACTCGCCAGAGTTTAGATTGAACTGCGAACAACAGTTCACTCCTGCAACTGTCACGCAACGAGCTCCACAGCTGAAAACAACTCATTGTGGCTATGCTCAATACAAGACCGAAAAAAAATGAAGTGGAATTCATGTGTTTGTTTCATTAAATATCTGTTCAGACCGAGTTCATTGTTTAGTCAAGTCCTGAGTAATATCGCTCTGGCAGACATCCGAAACAGCGTGGCTCCTATTTATCTGCTACTTGCCAAACGGAATGTTTGGCCAACTTTCTACAAGTGTTCACTTACTGCAGCGGACTCGGAATTTAAATGTTAGAGAATCCATTTCTTGAGGCACAGCTGTATGTGTTTACCCATTATTGAGTTCAAGGTAGTAATTAGTAAATATTGATCTGGTATAGATTGTAAGGTTGAGGGTATAATCAGGGGCAAGCACATCATTGTGAAAGAGGGGATTCAACCTTTGCCTTTCAATAAAAAAATATTTATATTCTATGTGTATACATAATCTACAAATACTACATGTGGTATACATAATAAACATTATATATATAAACATTCTACTCTGCAAAAAGGAATCAGTGCAGGTGGTAACATGATCCTTTAACTGTTTCTTCTCAGTTCTCAAATCAGTCTGGTATATAAGGGGGATTTCAGATAGAGATGAGCGGGCTCGGATTCCGCTAATCCGAGCCCACCCGAACAGTGCGGATCCGAACGGGATCCGAGCACTGTTCGGATATTTCCGGCATGCAAAAAATTGAAAACGAGGCTCTGTCGTCCAAGTCTCGCGTCGAATCTCGCGAGGGGTGGGAGGGAGGGCCCAGAACAATTCCATCTTGTACCTCTTTTTTTGGCATTATGTGCTCAAGCTACCTCGGTGCAACCTTTTGGCCTAAAAACAATATTGTGAGGTGTTCAGAATAGACTGGAAATTAGTGGAAATGATTGTTATTGAATGTTATTGAGGTTAATAATAGCGTAGGAGTGAAAAGAAAAACACAAAACTTGTTTTTAGCACTTTTTATGTTTTTTTCAAAATAAATCCGAATCCAAAACCTTTCGTCAGGTGTTTTGCGAAACAAATCCGAACCCAAAACCTCAAGCAAATCCGAATCCAAAACACAAAACACGAGACACCAAAAGTGGCCGGTGCACATCCCTAGTTTCAGATAATATGGGCCTGAAGCAGAGTTGACTGCTATTGCTCCCCAGATTTGCAGGCGCTAATCGTGTTCACTAAAACATGCAGTTGCGGCCATATGCAAAACTGCAACTACCGCAAGATACATGCAGGTCTGCACCAGTCGTATGTGCAAGCGCTATACACCAGGCATATGTCACATACAATTACGCCCATGTTTATAACCATTTGTACCGTATGCAAAGTACATATTCGCTACTAGGCATCAACAAAGCTTCAAAAACCCCTCTAATACAGGAAAAACAACTGCTTGTCTCGCATACATGCAAAAAATAAAATACATTTGCTTAAACATGCACACAAAAACATAGTATGTGCACATGCAAGAAAGTAGCAACCTATCAGCTATTGCTGGCCACCGTCATCACCATCGGCTCATGAACATACATAAATAATATGGACAGGCTTATACGCGTCTGTCCCAGCCTGCATCTGTACGTATTGCGTGAACACTGTTACTGTTCCAGGTCTACGTTAGAAGGCCCCTTTCCCTCCCGTGACCCGTCTCTCCAACTGCAAACTGGAATCATCATCATCACCATTTATATAGCACCACTGATTCATCATCACCATTTATATAGCACCACTGATTCCGCAGCGCGCTACAGAGAACCCATTCACATCAGTCTCTGCTCTATTGGAGCTTACAGTCTAAATTCCCTAACACACACACACACACACACACACACACACTAGGGTCAATTTGTTAGCAGCCAATTAACCTACCAGTATGTTTTTGGAGTGTGGGAAGAAACTGGAGCACCCGGAGGAAACCCACGCAAACACGTGGAAAACATATAAACTCCTCACAGATAAGGCCATGGTCGGGAATTGAACTCATGACCCCAGTGCTGTAAGGCAGAAGTGCTAATCACTTAGCCACCATGCTGTATCAGTGCCACAATCACAGAAATATGCATAGGCACATATGTGTGCGGCTACATTTCTGGGCCTAGGCAGAAGAATTTCACAAGATGCACAATGCAAACTGATGAAGCGGTTTGGTCAAAGTTTTATGCCATAATAAATATAGCAGTTTAACATACCTATCAGTGTTGTGTATTTAAGTTTAGTTAAACACTTTATTTGTTTTTGTTTGATACCTTGGTTCTGGTTGAGGTTAATAAATAGATGGTACCAAAAAGTTTGTGGTTAAAGACAATGAAGTATGTAATGCGATTTCTAAGTAGTAAACTGTACCTGATGCAGGGAAATATGGTTATTCTAATGAAGTGGAGTAAAACTGACATTTGGGTGGTATCAGAATAATCTGTTAATCTGTCATAGAGCAGTGAAAGGTGAAAATGGGTTGTTATACACTGAGACTGGCACAAATCACTAGTGTGGCTTCAGTCCTAATAATGCCACCAAAATATTCTAATATTTCCCAGCAAGTGTCCCTATCTATGTAATTTTTTTTTTTACCAAGTACCCCTTCTGTTTGTCAATATGT
Source organism: Mixophyes fleayi (assembly GCF_038048845.1). Lineage (NCBI taxonomy): Eukaryota > Metazoa > Chordata > Amphibia > Anura > Limnodynastidae > Mixophyes > Mixophyes fleayi. Next base: position 35,610,588 of record NC_134410.1, read on the forward strand.
AATGGTAAATACTATCTACTCTTTTATGTTTGTTACCAATAAAATATTTTCCTAAGTTACATTTCTGCAGTAGGTTTGAACACCCTTGAAAATCTTTTCTTTTTTACTGATATATGTATGACAATGTACTGGCAGCATTAGCTTTACTTACATATCATAATGTAACATGACAATACATAGAAAGAGATACATATCAGAAATCTAAAGAGCTTCAGACACAACAAAGAAGAGAGAGTGAGTGAGTGAGTGTGTGTGTGTTAGGGAACTTACACTGTAAGCTCCAATGGGGCAGGGATTGACATGAGCGAGTTCTCTGTACAGCGCTGTGGAATTAGTGGTGCTATATAAATAGATGATGATGACTCAGAGCACTACACAGGCCAAATCAGTGGTATAGTGCATGCTATGCAGATACAGTGTCATGTCCCTACCGATTATATATACACCAATCAGCCAAAACATTAAAACCACTGACAGGGATAAAATTGATTATCTCATTACAAGGGCCCTGGTCAAGGGGTGGGATATGATATGGGCATTCTGAATATCCACACAGAACATAGATTGTTGAATATCTAATGAGGGCCTACCTGCTCAATTTGTAGTAATGTTAGTTCATAAATTAAAATGGCGGCAGAGGGACGGCGAGTGGAGAGACCAATAAGAAGTCACAATCTCTTGATTGTGGCTTGCGAACAGTCCTCTCTCTCATACCACACAGTTCGTTATCTTCTAGGGCGGTAAAAGGAACGGTGCAGACCCCTCTGGGCTCTGGCTGGTAAGAGGGTAGGGGGAGGGGGGGGGAGCGACATTGGTAAAATCTTTTACTAGAATGTAGCTGAAGCTTGATCTACAATGCTGATATGGTGACATCACCAAGACAACCATTAATGAATCCAATTTTTCTTGGGCAGCACTACTAGGTCCATGAGGTGCCCTGTGTAACAGTGTTTATTAGTACGGCCCTGATAGATATCAATCCTGTCAGCTATCTGTGAAGTGAACAGAACGTGGGCGGGGGACATAGACGTCTAACTACACCACTCGTTGTATTGTCACAAAGTACTGGAGTTGTAAGATTTTATATATATATATATATATATATATATATATATATATATATATATATATATAAATAAATAAACAAACAAACATGGCCATAAAACATGAATATAACTAGTCCTTTAGCTTAATAGCAATAAGCCAATACTATTTTAGCATAACTACAATTATTCTCTTTTGGTTTCAGTGGAGTGAGATGAAAAAAATAAAATGTTGTTTTACCTTATGCGCAACACTCTATTTGCAGAATCCCCTGGTGTCCTGGCAGGTCTAACAGGCACATACTGCAACACTTCTCCTCTTCCCAATCAGTCACTTTGAAACAAGCCCAGCAGGTGTCAATGCCCCTATGCTGTAAGGTTCCCATTCAGTGATCCACAGGCTGAGAGGGAAGAGGAGAGGGTAGTGCCGCATGGGAGCAAGTGGAATTCCCCGTGGATACAATGAACAGCGCTCAAGTTCTTTTTATCTCATGGAATTACACTCAGAACTAGGTTTTAGTTCTGTGCGGAGTTTGTAGTAAATCATGATACATGTGCGGGAATCTCATTGCTAGAATTGTTTTTTTTAATTTTACTGTAATGGACTTAGCAGCCAGCCTGAGCTACTAATATCCTAGTCTAGCTCCACAATGACATCTGCAGGCTGATCTCTTATGGAAAATCTTATTGTAGATGACCAGAAGAAAACGCTGTTCATTTAAAATAGTAGTAGTTAGTGATGGAAGTATGCAATACAGTGTAAGGACTCGTTACTACATTGAGAGTAGACAGGGTTCACCAACACTAACTTTTCAAGTGTTACGACTATAATTATGTTCTGTGCCAGACAGGCCACACTTGTTAGAAGCTTAATAAAAATAAATAAATAATGATATAGAGTCAACTTTACAAACCAAAGCCCATTTACATCAAAACAGGCTCCTATAGCAACCAGATTCTAGTCGTCATGTGGTAGAATGTACTAAAGAATTAGAATCCGATTGGTTGCTATAGACAACATCTCCACTTTTTCAAACCCGCAGTTTAGTAAATATACCCTCTAATCTTTCTATGGGTCTCGGGCAGAAAAAAAAGTTTAAGATCATTTGCATTTTTCAAGAATTCAAGAACCTGGACAGAGTGTGTTGTGACAAGTATTTGCTTTGCCTCAATTTCAATATGGCCTGCAGTGCTCACAAATGTTAACACTTACTCACATAGAGCTCAAATATATTGTATGTTTATCATCATTTATTTATATAGTGTCAATCATATCTGGCAGCGCTGTAGAGAATATATAATTAGGAGCACTCATTACACTATGTACAGAGTACACTATGCTTGTTTTATGTTTTTAACTAGCCATGTTTATAAACGCTTGTGTATACCAGCTCTTAATACAGCCTTTGAGCTCAAAATATTCAGAGTTTTGCTTGAAGGGTACTTGCCATGAATTTATGTTTAGTTGAATCTGGGGACTGGTAAAAGTCCATTCACTTAAATAATGTGTGTACAATCAGTGCTAGAGAGCATTTAATAGGTTTTAAGCATGCAGGATATTAACACAGGTGTGTACAAGCCGTAACGGTTACCTGATAAACAAATTATTGAGATGCATGGTAAAGTACCCTAAGTATTTATCAATGCAGGGTCGATATTCGGGAGAAATCATAATGTGGTACCTACAAGGTGAATGCTGGACCACCAATTCAGGTCTGTTACATGACTGACAGTCATTTTACACAGGGCAGATGCAAGTCACATTGCATTAGCCCAGTTAGGAGCTACATGATACAAACGCCACACACATTTTTTATCACTGTACTGGAGCGCATACATTACACCTATACAGCTGCTTCAGGGTCAAGCTCCAGTGTAGTAAACAAAGTTTTTTTAAAAAATCCATATAGTCTAGCAGGTATATTATGTGCAATGTATAATTGCACCCATTACTAGACGGATAATGTGCAGTAATGCCACACAGGCAAGACCCTTGGACTTAGTGGCAAGGAGATCAATTGGGTGACATCAGGGTGATTTCTGTGGAGGGGTGAAAACCAGAATGCAGAGGGTCCAGGAGGGAGTTGTCAGACAGGGATGTGACAACGTGGGAGTAGACAAGAGTTTGGGCGATAGTTTCACAGTGAGGTGGAGACGAGAGGGTTTTTTGACAATGGAAAAGGCATAGAAAATAGACGTCTGCAACTGTTATTACAGACAACATATACTAAACAGTGGGCCCTTAACAGCAGTGGTGCTGAAGAATAAACATATAAAATTCGCTAAGTCAAAAGAAGGGATCCTACAGCTGGTGTCCCAACCCTCTTTCTCCTTGATCAGCAATAAAACAGGTGTAGATGGAGGGGGTTTATGAATGCAAAACAAAAACAAAACAAAACGGTGCAACGGAGAAAAAAAAAAAAAAAAAATCTTTATTAGATCCATCATTTTATCTGCTTCATGTTGAAGGAGGGAGTAGGACAGTGATGGCTAACTTGTGACACTCCAGGTGTTGTGAAACTACAAGCCCCAGCATGCTTTGCCAGTAGATAACTAGCTGATAGCTGGCAAGCATGCTGGGGCTTGTAGTTTCACAACACCTGGAGTGTCACATGTTAGCCATCACTGGAGTAGGATATAGTGATAACCACATTGGTGTAATGGTGTGGGGTATGCTGTTAAGGTCTGCATTAGTTTCCTGCATGGTATTGGAGCACTGCAACCAATGAGAGGGTTTATCCATCGCATGGCTGCTGTGTAACCCAACTATGAAACACCACAAGATCATGTTCAATGCCACAATGCTGAGACAGGGATATAGATTGTAAGCTTGCGAGCAGGGTTCTCTTACCTCTATGTCTGTATTTATGTTACCCAGTATTGTCTTATTAATGTTTGTTCCCAATTGCAAAACGCTACAGAATTTGCTGGCGCTATATAAATAAATGTTGATGACTCCCGATCCCTCTGCTGCATTGGCGAGTCCATGCCTTAGCAAGTTACTCAGAACAGCCTGAATAACTTATTAAGTAGATGCACCCAATAAAGTGGTAGATTTACTACAACTTCTATAAAAAAGGAAAAAAGTGGAAGTGGTGCCCATATCAACCAATCAGATTATAGCTATACTTTCTAGAATGCACTAGATAAACTGATCACAACCAGATTCTAGCTATGGGCATCGCCATCACTTTATAGAAGTCATAGTAAATCTACCCCAAAATGTGCATTTGATATGACAAAAGTATAATATTGCAGAACATCTGTGCCATTTCTAAGAAAATGAAAAGGAATATAAATATACCAAAAGACGTAAATATGCAGACATTTTATTGGTGAAGCAGCACTCCTGCCTTAAACAGATCTGTACAATACAAATCATACACAATACTTCGATACTTTACAGTACATAGGCCATTAACACTATGTGACAGTAACCCAGAACAACTGTACAATAAATGAGATTAAGAAATTGCCAAGTCTAACAATTCCTATTAATTTACAGAGGACAGACCCTCACACAAAAAAATTTAAAATAAAATATAATATAATACACAAAACATAGGTACAAAAATATTTGCACAATTCATCTTAAAAGGACTTCCACCACACTCTTAGTAACAGGTCACTGCGATTATATAAAAAACACACGTTACATTTTGGCACTACTAGCAGAAAAGCCAATGTGATTAAGTGGCAATGGCATTTATAAAGCAGCACAACGCAACCATGGCACGGAATGGTTTGTGTACCTGGAGACAATCTTGCCCGCCAGATAAAACAACGAATGCAATAAGGCACCACAGGAGTTGATCGGAGACATGCTATCGAAATGTTGGGCACAGCCATGTTAACCATATAAAAGTACTTTACGATCGCTCTGTAAAAATAAAGTCATCCTTTTCTAGGAAATTACAAATAACTAGATGCTGAATAAGTATGTGTGTGCGCGTCATCTGGGCACAGGCTTCCAAATCAGGCTGAACCCCAATTTCAGCACAGAATCCTCATCAGACAACAGCAGATTCATTCGCCTTACCAAGAAAATGTAACATTTAAGGGTTAGTATGTGGCAAGACCTACACACCATAGTCCTATGTTTAGATTGGTTAGCAGAAGAGAATGCAGGAAACAGTCCGTCTCCTTTATAGCTTTTTTTTTTTTTTTTTTTAATAAAGATGGCTGGTCACCATAGCAACAGGATGATTGTTTTTTATAAATAGGAAATTCACTGTGTTAACTACATGACTTATTGGACAGTTTATCAACACTAGGCAGCTCTAAATAGAATACGTATATTAAAAAGGGAAAAATAAATGTCACTTGGTTACGTTTTGACAGCTTACTTCATTTATAGAAAGCCACTTGCATTTTAGATTATTTACCTTCTCGGCTAAGAAAACCATCACAAACAATATAAATGTAAGGCAGAATAAAAAATAAAAATAAAATGAATAGTAGAAATACAACTGGTAGCAAAATCCACCTAAAATAGATTTTTTCATACTAGGGGAAAAACACATTGGTCGGTTTTCTTGCATATGAAATTTCACTTTGTTAAATATAGTGACACTTTGTACAATTATTATATACAGTAACGCAAATATACCCCAGAAAAACAAAACCAAAAGAAAAACAAAGCTTACACGTATCCTTTATACCACCAGATACATTCTATGGGCAGAGGAGTGTTTTTATTATTAATTCTATTATGTATACCCCTTCCTGGCAACACCATCCTGGTTAGAACACCGGTTTTGGTATGTGCTTTAAGTTGGCATATAAAACTCTATTCCTATACAAGGAGCAGAAAGTGGTTTTGTACTTTGTAACCTGCATTGCTGCCAAGTGTACATCTGATCAGAGTAAATGAGAACTCTGCAGAACTAGTGTACAATTTAATAGTATCGGTATCCAGCACCAACATGCTTATCTGTTCGCTGTTTTCTGTATTCCTGTTGTCACGGGACAGAAAGATACAGATCTGTATAGAAAAGAATGGTTAATGACAGAGCTTAAAAGTGTAACAGATCCTATAGCTATACATTAAGGACATGTATTAGGCCAATGCTGGCTATATGGGCAGATTCTGCCACTTGGGACAAGCGTCAGGACCGGTATCCAACGTGGTCACACTTACGAGATAAACCAATGCACTAACAACGGCAACCAGTCAACTCACTAGGAAACAGTGACATGAAGTCCACACTATGGCTTACTGTTGCACCTCATTGGCATCAATGCGAACTAGCCAGTTGAATTAGGGCATTGATACCGACTCGGCTCTAACGTAGCATCAACTCAGTGTAGGGGATGGCTTCACTTTCATATACATGCTGTCTCAGGCCTTTTCCTACAGAATTTGGTACATTTGGTTCATACAGCTAGATGAACAGGCAGTGTATTGGGGGTGTGCTTTGTTATATAAATAATTACATTGGGCAAAATGACGAACTATGGACCTTAGTTTGTGACAATTTCCACCTTGCTCATTATGTTGGCTAGTAACCTCTTGTGTCCAGCAGGGGTCACTACTGCAGCCTATTAAAGTGTTTGGTCAACTGGGAAGTTCAGCTACATGTAATTCTACACACTATATCAGCTACTTTTTTGGATAATGGATTTAGGAGATATGTGCGAGTAAAACATACACGTGTTGTACTGTAAACTGACGTACATGGAAATGCAAATCTCCATAGATAGCAATAGCTCTATTAACATTCCATGGAGCAAAAACTGCACGAGAAAATGTAATTGTATAAAAAGTACAAAGAATTCCAGGTTAAAGGACATAGTCCACTTTTACACTATACATCCTTAAACTAATTTGGGGTGTTCTAGAACTGAACGTGCTGTCAGAGGAGAAACATTTTCATGTATATCTGAGTTTCACAATGACTAATCTTTTAGCAATACATTTTCTTTTAAATCAGTTTTTACAAAGTAAAATCATTTTCATACAAAAGTCAAGCTGAAGTTATTGTGCCAAACAAAACGCTGATGCAAATCTGACATATACAGTATATTCGTAGTGAAATTGTGCACACCCTACATATGTCCTGCTTACATGCTGTAGGGCCAGATGCTATTAAATTGTACCAGTCGCCTGCAGACCAGCTATGGGCTAATCCAATATTCAGCCTAGCAAAAAGGCTGCCTCCACTGTAGGCAACAGGAGCGCTTTAAAAATAAAAGTCATGAAAATCAAGCCAAAGAGCATGCAAGAGATATTGTTGGGTGAAATGACGGCATGTTAGACAACCTTGTACAAAATCACTTAACCAAACAGCACATTCTCTTTACACATTAACTGGTAAAAATAACGGTAAAGGTGAATTATTTTTCTTTCCATCCCACGAAAATGCTGCCACTATTATTGGTGAGCTAAATTAAATTACATTCTTAGTCTATGATCGCAGACCACACATAAAAAGTCATCAAAAATAAATAAACAAAGCAGAAATTATACTTCAAATTCATGTTTTGCATAAATACCTGGAACAAGCAGGCAATAGGTACTGTACATACTATTCTGTACACAAAATACACAGAGCCCACTCCATTTAGCAAGAGTCCCGTAACAGTCCTTCAGGCAGGTGAGGGAATTAAAAGTACACATTTATTCAAAATAAAACATAATAACACACAGGATTTTAGGACAGGGGGAGGAACCAAAGCACTTGATGCCACAGTCTTTAAATAGGGAAGTAAGGGAAAAACGTGGCCGGGTAGCAGCAGTCACTTGGGCGAGAGGTCATCCAGTGATATGAACGAGGAGCAGGAGTTGGAACAGGCCACGGGTGAGTCGGTCACACAGCCCTCCTTGGAGGCAGAGGAGGAAGAGGAGCAGATGCTACTGCTGCTATCAAGGTCTGATGATATGCTGCAAAATTAGACAGGTCAGACGTTAGAAAGTGGGTTTTGTTTTTTAAAGTACAACTCTTCGTACACAGTGACATATATACGATTTGCCATTTTGAATTAGAAGTCTTTGCATAGTATCCATATAAAGGTCACAAATATTATTCACAGTAGGCCCTAGAAGCCAATTGTCTTGGTGCCCAGTGAGAACAGAATACCCAGGATTCACATGACATTGGTTATTGTATTGGCTAGAAGGAGAGCATGTTGCAAACGTAGTTTGCAAGAATTTTGAAATCCTTAAAACCAGAGAATGCTGGGTGTGATCTCAAATAAAATATAATTCGTTAGCAGAGTTCTAGCACTTACTGTAAACGAAATGCAAATATTAATGGTAAAGTATGTAATTAGAACTATAGATAATTATGACCTCTATAAAAGCATTCCTTTTATAGTTCTATCTTGTAGTTGTATCTTGTAGTTGTATCTTTACAGGGCGAAATATCCCATCTGACTGGACTCTACTGTGTGGGGTAGTAATATTACTATTATTATCATCTCTGACTTATAAGGCGCCACAAAGGGTCCGCAGCGCCGTACATTACATATACAGAAAACAGAACCAAGACACAACATGATGCAAAAATCTATACAAACACAGGTGAAAGGGTAAAGCAAATCAGATTATATCTGGGACAGATAGTGAAAGGGAAGGTAGAAATCAGCGAGAAGACCGAAGCTTAAGAAAACTGGGAAACCAGGGCTAGCGAAGCAGGCCAAGAGGTACAGGGGGTGAAGGAACAGTAGAAGGAGCACAGAAGGAAAGAGGGCCCTGCTCATGAGAGCTTACATCTATGAACCATAATACATGTACAGTAATAGTACGCGTAATTACCGTTAATACTGTAATTTCAACGCTGGCTTTTTGCTTGCAGCTCACAAAGCAGGGTTAAAATGACCGTATTAACGGTAGTACATTTATCGCAGCGCTATTCTGGGGGAATTGAATTCCTCCCATAGACTGAAGACAGTGGAGCATTAATGTAAAGGACATGGCGATATCTTTGAATCAGAATTCAGTGCATACAATAATGTTCCATAAGGAACAGCATAATCCCCAAAAAGACCCCAGGAACACTTGGTTTATGGCCATTTGTCACAGCAACACTCGGGCGATTCCCAATACCCAAATGTTCAGATTATAATGTTCCTTATAAAAAGCAAGCGACACCGACAATGAGGTGGAAGAGAGACTGCGACAAGAGATTGGCCCTTGTTAGGTCTGTCTGCTATAGCGCAAGAGCAAGGTGATATTACCTCTGTTCCGTTCCAACGGCCGTAAGGCCACTGAGAATATATTTTATAGAAGTATATACATATATAAAAATGTGAGGGTCTCTCTTATGCATTATACATTTTAAGTAAGTTATTATTTTGTTAACCTTACCAACTAAAATCTGACAGGTGTGTGATGTCAGGTGACAGCATGGTCGTTGTTCCTTGAAACAATCTCTTTGGTTGACTTTCTATTTCCATTTCAACTGAAAAAGTGGAGGGGTAAGAAAAAAAAAAAAAAATAAGATTACAAACACTGAGAAATAAGAATATTTAGTAAGCAGCATAAGATCAGACTCCCAGTTCCTGTGCCAGTAGTAGGTTTGCACTATGAATTTTAAGTAGTGAAAGTTCAACATTATCCTGTACCAGTGCGCGGATACAGAATTATGATGGTGTAGGAATAATATACAACCACTCAGCCAGTACTTCATGACTAGCGGCCCTGATGGCTACTTACATGCTTTCTCTAGCATGATCTAGACCATGGAAAGGAGCGCAAGAGTAACATCTGTCATGCACACGTGTAATACAGTCTACACGGAGACAACGTGCATATAAACCAGGGATATTCAGGACAGATAATGCCGTACCTTTTCTCTTTATGGGGCCAAATGCACTTGGTCGTATACAGTTGATAGGACTCTGGCTCCTCCTGCTAATGAAAAGACATACGGTTTTAGATAAAAACAAATGGCGAGAAAATATAAAATAAATAAATTTATTAAACATTTTTTTTATTTATTTATCTTTTGCTTGTGTAATCCTGGAGGGCTGCACATGAGGGTTTGTGAACCAAGTATAGCAGATAAGCAGTCAAAATAGCAATATACAGAGAACCTGAATTAATTAATACACTTTATACACTAATAAAACAAAAATTTGTAATGTGCACCATGTTAGACCCCCCCCCCCCCCCGTGCTCTCATTGACCAGGGAGGGGGGGGGGGGGGGGTAGTAGATAATGGTAAACAATGTACACAAGTGCCCTGACTCAGAACTGGCCCAAATGGCGCTCTACGTTTTGTTTTCTAAACATATATAGCGCTCGTGGCACCTTATTTAAATGACTTAACTCAAAACTGACAGTGTCTGACCACTCACATAAGTCCCACAGAAAAAAAAAAATCAAATACATAAGAAAGGCTGAAACAACTTTTACACATGGGTCCAAAATCTTTGTAGCATACCCCTGGCAGTTCTTGTATCCCGAAACATTAAGATGGCCAATAAATAAGAAGATCCAAAGCGTGAATCCATTAGTTGTTTTTATTTAAAATAAAAACAAAAACATCAGGCGGTAAATTAATCAAGCTACAGGTTTGAAAAAAATAAAATAAAAATGGAGATGTTGCCTATAGCAACCAGATTCTAGCTGTCATTTTGTAGAATGTACTAAACAAAGAACTAGAATCTGATTGGTTGCTATGAGCAGAATCTTCACTTTTCAAACCAGCAGAAAACTCACAGCTTGATACATTTACCCCCAGGTCTAGCCAACCTGTGGCTCTCCAGACATTTTGAAACTACCAGTCCTGGCATGCTATGCCAACCGATAATCAGCTGATAGCTGGAAGGGAATGCTGGGACTGGTAGTTTCACAGCATCTGACACAAGTTGGCCTGGCCTGAACTACATTCTCATGAATATTGGTTCAGCTGACAATATGGCTCACATGTATACAACAGATACACTTTATTTCCATTTCCAAGAGAACAAGCCAACGCAGGCTGGATTCCAGGCTCTTAGCATAAGTACATCCTGGTGACCTGTACGGAGGTGTCTGCAGACTCTTACTACAAAAATGCTAGGCATACACAATTATAGTCTGAAGGCCCCACAGCGTGGGTCAGCAGAAAGTCCTTATGCAGATAAAGTGGGCACCTGGGACCTCAGCCTGGGCTGCCATGCTCACCGCTGCATAAGAATGAACGAAAGGTTACATATATGTGGAGACACCCTTTAAACCTAACCCTGCCAAACTATTCCAGCTCAGCAGGGAGATGTAGTGGGGAGAGCGTCAGTGGTGTGTCACAAAACAAATGTATCTCACTTACGTTACGAATCGTCTTGTGGGACTGGGGATAGGGCTCGGAGGCAACCCGTTACTGCTCACAAACATCTGTAGAGACGGCGAAAAACACTGCTGTGGGTGAAAAGGAGGGTCAGATATATGCCATGATCGGTGCTATGCAAGAATTGCCACATATGGAGGTCACATTTCCCACCCACTGAAATCTAGACCTCCTTAGAAATGGTCTGCGATGCAAACTTTGTACTTCTCAGTTATTAAAACATGCCCAATGCAAAAATGAATAGGAAACAAGTTCAATTATTTTTTATCAATATTGTAAGAGTAATACACCACTACTCAGCTTGTACTAAGAGGCTGGCAGACATAATACCCTTATTATGATTATATTACACATACAGAGGTAGGAAAATAAGGAACACACTAAGACACCAACATACTCTGCTAACTGTCACATGACACCAGACTGTTATGCAAAGGAATTACTGCCAAGACTATAAACAGAAAACAGGCACTATCATAACGAGATGTTGTTGCGCTAAATAATCATGGTAAAGCTTTGCAGATAGATATATCTCTCTCTTACCTTCCCTATTCCTCTGGTAGGCGAGGGAGCTGGCGATACTGGTGTAAAATCAATGCGTTTTGGAGAAGATGATTTATCCGACTTGTCAAAGTCATTATCGCTCTGTAAAAGAAAAAAAAAAATGAGACAAGAAAATAAAGGCACCGACTTTAACAAACCAGACCACTTCTATCACTAATGGAGTCAGTAAAATGGCTCCGTTCCCCCCCCAGTAGCGGTTATTGTTTCAAAAAGACATTATAGTGAAACAATTTTCTATTTGAATTATGTGGTTTGACACATCTTCTACCACTGAGCAAAGTCAGAGATCCACTAGACCATAACGGTTCTATTGCTTTCTATGAATTAAACATGAGCACACAAAACAATGTCAGTATGTCAATTAACACACTGTATATGAACAATAAAAAGTTCTCTGTGTAAAGTAAATCTGGCCATGCTCTGTGCCAAGCGGCCAGATATCTGCGAGATTTGACCTTACACGTACATAACCAGAGAAGAAATAAAACGGTGTTTGGTTAATCCCATATTATATACAAGTTAACCCGTGCATGATACTCGTGCATTCTAGTCAAATCAAGCTACTTAAGGTGTTAAAAAGGTTCTTGTCATGCATTTGGGCCATAGCCCAGGCCTCAACCACCAACCACTCCCCACTGTCACCCCCGGCAACCACCAACCACTCCCCACTGTCACTTCTCCTTAAAGAAATATATATATATTTTTTTTAAAAAATCTTTATAAACACTTTTAACAATTAACAAATTAAAAACATCTTAGTATACCAAATTTCAGCCCTTTCTGAATTTTTTTCCCCACACACTCTAAGAATTTAGTAGGTCAGTGTATAACTCCGCCCAGCAGGTGGCGCTGCAGCTTGGTTTTATTTTTTCCACACACACACAGACAGACTAACACACGCCACTAGACATTTATATTATAGATGATACCAGCCGTACGGCTGTATAAATGCCCTATATGTATACAAGGCAAAAAGATAGTCCTTTTCAGCGCTTATCCTTAACACTGTATATTTCTATGTATCTAGCAAAATGAAAAAAACAGGAGGTATTGGTTCAGATATCCAAAATGATCAGAATCTTACCAGGCTAAAGCTCTCTTCCCAGGATAGGCTCATCTGCATCGCAGCTTGGATCTCTCTACATAAATCACAAAGCACAAGCAATATTGATGAAACAGAAACAATACACACGTCTCACATTACTGAAAGGAACACATCTAATAATTTGCTTGTTTTAGAGGACAACTGTGACTGGTGTCACAGTAGATTTATTTTACCATCCCTTGGTTCTTAGAACAGCTCCAATATTGATATACTTTTATCAACTAACAAAAGCCCCCCCATAAGAATTGGAAATTAGACAATGTGCAGAGAAAATGCTGACACTTTTCAATTCAATATTTACAGAAGATTAAAGAAATAAAAGCTGGAACCTATAAATATTATACATTAAAGGGCACACTCACCGCTCACGTGCTGTTTCACGATTCATCAAGTCCACACCTTCCTCCTTTATAATAATATAATACAAGGATAAAAAGGTTACAAAGCATTGTCATCAGTATCAGGCTAACCAAGCTCCATTAACATCTATTTACAATGATATGCAAGTTCATTTTACAAGTTATGGCACCCTGGGAAACCTCTCTCATAAATGTTTGTTTAGATACAAACACAAAAATATATCTCTGTCCTCCTGATATAGAACTTAAACTGCCTAAAAGGGAGTTGTCTAAAGGAAAGCAAACAGAGAGAAACTCCTGTAAATACCGGTACCTTTCTATTATCTATCAAAATGTGCCAGAGGCAATGTTTTATTTACATTAGATCACTCACACATTTGCCACAGGCAAAAATATGGCAGTAGGTTTTGTATAGATTGCATTGAAATCACATTGTTCATTTGTGGATATAGATCTTAAATATTGTGTTATAAATTATGGAATGAAAGATCTTGTTAAGGAATTTACACTAAAAAGCTGTTTGTGCAACAAATATTATTCTTATTGTCCTTCTAGCATATTGGACCCATTTTTAAGATTCAGAATATAGGACAAAAATACTGTTTTAAATCCTTTCTAGAATTCTAATTCTTACCCTTTTTAGTTGATACAGCCGTCTGCTTGGAATCCTGATAGGAGAGGATGTAGGTATCTGTGGACAGAAAATAGACATAAGCAATCATAATGACCCAACTATAACACTAGGATTTAAAATGTTTATCCTCCCCAAACAAATAGAATGATGTATTATGTTTGTTTTAAGCAGAGCTCCGCCACACAATAAATAATACAATATACTTTTTGGGTGGAGATATCATTACTTTCAATGTCCAATTAAGACGGGTTGGCCACAAACATCTAAGTGTGTGGTTTGAGAAAAATTGGTCGGACGATGGTCATCTGCCAACCACACTAACTGAACTCATGTGGTCCCTGCATCTAAATGCCAAGTGACCATCTCTCCATTAACCTATAGACCAAGTTTGCAAGCAGTGCCTTCTTACCTGTCTGTCTATAATACCCAATATTGTTTTATTAGTATGTTTGATCTCAATTGCTGACGCCTTATAAAAAAATGTTTATGATTCAGTTTCCTTTAAGAAAGAAGCCCAGGAACGCACAGATCTAAGGGGAAGGCCAAGGGACGAGCGAATCTAAGCATCTGTTAGAATCAATACAATCACTAGAGCAACTGAAATATTTGCAGCCATCTTTTATGTAAAAACTTGTAGCAATCACAAAAATTACATATATGTAATATACATCTCAAGAGCTTAAAACTGAAGATATTTGATAAAGTTGGACCACTTGTATTTTAGTATGCATTATTAGAGAACCCTGGCAATTCTCCAAGTGCTTTTTTGGGCAGTATGTTTTACTAGATTCTGCATAGATGTATCTCAGCTTGTTCACCTGAACATGTTCTATTAAACATCATGCTCTAAATGTTCTTAGACTGTTGCATGAATGAAACACAAATTGCAGAATAGATCAACTCTACAATCATTTTAATGGGTGGCTTTGCGACACCCATTTGTGATGGGGTGTCATTGTATATACAGGGATTGTTTTCTTTTTGTTTGCCTTGTTTAAAACAGTTTGAAAAATCAACTTAATTTAAAAACAGAAAAAAAAAGCAGAGAGAATATGAAAGACCTTGGACAAAGGTGTCGTAATCAATCACATTCTGTCATTGATGGGGGCTGATGCCGTGAGTACTAGGCCAGTTTGTGTAGATCAGGCCTGTCCAACCTGCGGCCCTCCAGATGTTGTGAAACTACAAGTCCCAGCATGCCCTTCCAGCTATCAACAGGTTGTCTACTAGCAAAGCATGCTGGGGCTTGAAGTTTCACAACACCTGGAGGGCCGCAGGTTGGACAGGCCTGGTGTAGAGTATCTTGCATGGAATTTCTCTGTGCATGCCCAGAATGTGGGCGCAAGCATAAGCGCCCCATGCAGATTTGCACGAATCTGCCACTTACGCCAGCCTGCACCTGGATGGACGGGAGGGAGTTTTCGAATGTAGGCCGAGTACAGCAAGTGTGTGTTCACACAATTGTGAACGGATGCAGACCTGGGGTAAAAAAATAAATAAAAAAAATGTACATATACGCTTAAGAAAGCCATATTATTTTTGGGTACTCAGGGTCTGGTGCAAATAGCGTATGATGGGTATGATGGTCTCTGGGAACAAAGACCACTTGTGATTGGATCAGTAAAGCGGAATGGTACTTTCTCCATGGCCCAGGCATATATTATGCTTTTATGTGCAATTTTAAACAAACCTGTCTCTGCTGTGTTAGAGATGTTTAAGTTTTATTGTTGCATATAAAAAAAAAAAATGTTTTTCATGAATGCCAAATAGTGTGTACATGGTTTATGTTGTATTACCAGACTATGGCGATGAACTACAGTTGTACTGTTCCTGCGTGCCCTGATGCCATATGGTTGAAACACCTGTGCATGATCACTGAGAAGAGAAGAAAAAAAAAAAGTTAGAAAAAGTCAGATTAAAGTGCAGTTTAATATTTGATTATTACTCTAGAGTAGGGAGTAACACCCATGTATAATTAAAAGGGCACAACAGAGAGCATACATTTACATTACAGAGCATCACAGTTGTCATCAGCTCACTTGTAAAGATGATTGTACAGCAGTTGTTGCCATTAAAATTCTTTATAAGCAGTATTTCAGTAATTTCAATGTGTATACTCAAACTTTATGTTTAGCATTACAAAAAAAAAACAACAAAGCTGCATGGATAAATGGTATTGCCCCAGTGCCTTACGGGAGAAAACAGTTTGGTTTTGCAATGTGCAAGTTTCCAATATGCCCGAAATAAGTAAACATTTGCTTTGCTTAACTAAATCTGTGCAACATACATCCCATCCTTTTGCAAAAAGACAAAAAAAGAATTGCGAAAACATAAAAACTGGTTCAACTTCTCTAACTGTAAGAGGGGATCCCAATCAATGCAAAAGTCAGCAATCATTATTGACTATGAACTTTCCAATTAACACAGTATGTAATATATAGATCTTGATGAATTAATATACAGGGGCAGGGCCAGTGGTCTCACAGCAAGCCCAACTGGTATACTTTGTGAGCATAACATATTTGACCTATATCTGCACCCTTTTAGCTACTGTATGTAGAATCTAGATTTAGTCACTGTTTGCTTTTGGATGAACATATACTCTACCACACTTTACAGAACTATACTGGAAAAACTGTACAGTGCATTTTGACTTCACCTATTAGTTGTAGCATATGTTATGCAATGCATGTGCTTCTACTATTTACAACATTAGACACAAGAGTGCATAAAATAAAACAGGCATACAATGCACAACCTAACAGGAAACTGGATTTCTTTTCAATGAACAAGTGTTTCCATTCAATCTACCTGTCAACATAAGCACATTTCGCACTGCAAGTTGGAGGGTGTGTGCAAAGTACTGAATTATCACTTAGCTAGGGAACACAACACACCTACTTATCTGTTACACCCCATGCACAGAGCCTACAATTATACAAGTTATGAGAACTAGTAGTAAAAGCCCAAAATCACACTGCAGATGGATATTACAATTTACTGTGCTCTGTGACCACAATTAGACCTCTTATCCAAAGCATGAACATAGTAGTCCTATTTTCTGACCCCACGACATACAAAGATTTTGCACCCCAGTTCCCTTGCAGCATTACAATGCACCCCAGTACCCTTGCAGCATTACAATGCACCCCAGTACCCTTGCAGCATTACAATGCTCCCCAGCAGCATTACAATGCTCCCCAGCAGCATTACAATGCACCCCAGCACCCTTGCAGCATTACAATGCACCCCAGCACCCTTGCAGCATTACAATGCACCCCAGCACCCTTGCAGCATTACAATGCACCCCAGCACACTTGCAGCATTACAATGCACCCCTATCTCTCTGCAGACCCTCCTCTCACCTGAGCCCGTTAATGTGGGGGGCACTGTTGGATCTCCGCAGACTTCCATCACTCGGCACCTCCACGTCCAGATCCATTTTCTCCTGAGCCATGATGTTCTTCTCCTGGGAGATGTGCGGGTCCCTCACCCCCCTCCTCAATGTCTCATCCTTGCTTTAGGCCCCGCTACAACAGATGGACACCCCAGGCTGACGTCAAGGCTCCATGGTTTTAAGAAGGGAAACAATTTCCCCGTCCACAGTCCTGCCCCTCTCCCCTGCAGTCCTCAGTGTATGAGGCCGAGGCCCCGGGACAGATCAGGCCCAGTACAATCAGCACAGCCCTGCATAGACCGAGCGGCTTCTGCGCAGGCGCAAAGCTGAGCGTTGTGTGAGCGCCCAGGGCTGGAGCGCTATATATATATATATATATAAATATATATGTGTCTGCAGATGCACCAGCAGCATCTCCCTCCCACCAACTTACATTACCATCACAATAACACAACAACTACACCCGGGCACACACTGTGCACATCATTCTGAACACATTCACATACACACATATTGTGCCTGAAGGAGAACATATAGTCTTTTGTTTTGTGTACAGTTCTGCACTAACAGATATATGTCATCTACATTTATATCGAAGAATCTATATGAATATGTTTGTAGGTACGCTTTAAACTTGTTGAACAACTTTTAAATATATGTACAGTGACTAAAAAAATGGCAATTACTAATCTAAACCACCTAGATTGATTTTCCACACAAAACTATTATTATTTTATTGATTTAATGGTGCAGTGATTTAAATTTTCGTTCTGTATTACTATACATAATAATCTTTATAAATTGGAATTAGTGTATTATTTAAATTCGGTATGTTTACCAGTTTTCAGGATAGTCCTCTTTTATTTCACTCAATATATTTAATTTAGAACACTTATTTTCTTATAATTTAACATTCTGATAGACCAAAATTAACATGACATAGGGGATACGCTCCTCTAACCAGTTTATCGTATTTGGAATCTAAAATTAAGTATGGGGTGGATGGACATGGAGCTGAGCAAACTGGTTTTCCATTAGACAATTATGGAAGCCCTGCCATTAAACCATGGGATATTTAACCCTTATCTTCTGAGTTGATAAGATAAAGTTTATTGTGATCCATTGTGTTAACAATGCAATTGGGAAACATACAATTGTCATTCAGTTGTACTATGAAATATCACTAGACCCTTAAAGGAAAATGTATATGAACCTGAGACTATAATACGTTATGTAAATTTACTTTGACTATTTGTAACATGTAAAAAGTAAAGTTTAATTAAGTATCTATTCTCTTTCCACCATAAATAGCTGTAGCTATCAAAAGTAATGCTGATATAGAACATTACTGTACATCAATCCAGCAATATGCTGTCAGTTCCTTGACTAGCAAGTCAATAGCACAAGCTCTGGCTTTCCATCGATTTATTATTATTATTACTATTTATTTATATAGCGCCACTAATTCCGCAGCGCTGTACAGAAAACTCACTCATATCGGTCCCTGCCCCATTGAGGCTTACATTTCACACTGACTTATCCGGGTAGGCCAGTGGCCTCATGAGGCCACCTGCTGTCTTTACATTTTTTTCTCCCCCTTCCAATTTCAAAAAATATATATATTCTTCAGCAGCGGTGGGCTGACTCATAGGGGTCGGTCCATGGCCGACTGGATATTTTATTGCTAGGTCTTATTTTCAAGGTAGGCGCCGCGCAGCCTTTGGCTAGAGCACACTGCCCCCTAGCTCCTCTCCGGATTCCTCACCCTCTTACACACCACAGCAGTACCCGCCCTGCCCCCCCCCCACACACACACACTTCCTCCGCACTACAATCTTACACCCCTCCGTGTTGTGGCTGTGACTGGGGCACAAATGGTCCATCTTGTACAACACTGACAGACTCTTCTGCTCTGGTGACTTAAACTGCTGCTTCCCCATGGACTTATGTAAGTCATTTATCTGACAATATGGGCACACATATACAGTGACAGACACACTGGGCAGAGGCGGAACTACCATTGGTGCGGCTTGGAGATAACGGGGCCCGCTGCATGGCAGATGCAGAGGGTCGGGGCCCCCAGTTCCGCTAGTTCCGCCTCTGATACTGGGCACACATATACAGGGACATATACTCTGGGCACACATATACAGAGACATATACTCTGGACACACATATACAGGGACATATACTCTGGGCACACATATACAGGGACATATACTCTGGGCACACATATACAGGGACATATACTCTGGACACACATATACAGGGACATATACTCTGGACACACATTTACAGGGACAGACACACTGGGCACATATTACAGTCTTTTGATGAGACTAAGGGAGGTAATGAGGGGTTTAATGAATATGAATGGAATTAATTGATTACCTGGCGATTCATTTTTATTAATGATGAGGGGGATGGTATTGTGAATAGTCATAAAAATGATCTTTGTATTATATGGCGGTCACTAGGATGCTCTCTGTATTCTATGGCAAACACAATAATGCTATTTGTATTGTAAGATGGTCACTAGGATGACCAAATTATCATGCAGAATAATATAAGCCTTGCAATACATTTTGTATGGCAGATCCATGTTTTCATATAATTTGAAGAAAGGATTTTTTTTAATTGTTCATGCTAGTGCTCAGTACTGACAGTTATATATAAAAGTATGTTTTTTTTTAATTTTTGAAATTCCACCCATGCCCCAAGACGTACCGAGTGCAATGGAGGTATAGAAGGGATTGGGAGGGACCTCTTCTTGGGGAATATGGTAAACACACCACCATGCCCCAAGACGTACAGAGTGCAATGGAGGTATAGAAGGGATTGGGAGGGACCTCTTCTTGGGGAATATGGTAAACACACCACCATGGTTGGCACACCCTAAAGTTTTGCATCTAGTTAGGCAGGGGCAATGTGTTTTATTTTATTTATACTGCTAGTCTTTTGAATCGGTCAGAGACCCAACTACTATTAAATTAATGCTAACCATGGGAACTACCTACGGCTGGATTAAGTGGCTCCATTTACATAACCAATATGTGTACGCCACCCCATACTTGCCAACTCTCCCTGAATGTCAGGGAGACTCCATGAAATAGGGGTGATCTCCCTCACTCCCTGAAGAGTCTGGCATTCTCCCTGATGCTGAGCCAGTACAAGATGTGGTTGGCTTCGTCATCTGTGGCATGATGACAGAGTTCAGAAATTGTGTCCTATTGTTAGGAACCCCTCAAACTGGTACGGAAAACCCCGGAGTCTGCTCTGAGAGTCTGGTATTCACTGTTGCCCCTAGTGGTGGGGACAGACTTGGCTGCAGACTAACAAAGGGTCGTGAGATTTGTACTGGCTGGGGGGAACCCAGGAAGGCAGAATGAAGTCCAGGCAAGGGACGAGGGCCGGCAGTAGACAGAGTATCCAATAGACAAGCCGAGGTCAGAGGTCACAGGCAGAACAGCAGCATAAGAGTCCAGGCAGAAGGTCAAGGGGCACAGGCAATCATTTGTAGTCAGTAACAAGGCAAGGGTCGGCAACAATTATCAGAATCGAATTTAAACAGAGAGCTAAGGACACAGCAGGCTAGTATGCTGCAAGCAGGATCTATAACCGGCAGGAAGGCTTTTTTCCCTTCCTGCCTTAAATAGCAGCATGGCCCAATGGGAGAGAGGCAGTCCCAGGGGAGATAATTATCCAGATGGCCCCTTTTCTAAATGCCGGAGCGCGGCGCTGCACAATGAAAGCGCCCTGACCGTTGCCTTGGCAACGGCCGGGACAACCCGGAAGTGACGTCCCGGTCACCATGACGACGGCCGGGACGCAAGGGCAGAGAGTCGCGGCAGTGCCCGGAGCCGCCGCGGCTCATGACACCTATGTCCACGTATTGATGCCTATGGAGGTGGCCATTTTCATGGAGACCAAGATTTAATCAAAGACTGACAGGTAAGACAACATGACTTCAGTAATGGAGACAGAAATGTAAAAGACACTTCAGTCTCTAGAGATTCATTAGCTGCTTTTCTTTAATGTATAGTTGCCTACTCTCCTGGAATGTCCGGGAGACTCCCGCATTTCTGGGAGACCTCCCCGGCTCTCGGGAAAGCAGGGCAACCTCACGGTTTAATTACACAAATATTGCGTCATCTTCGCCCCGCCCCCTGCTGTAATTGGCCTAAATTGTGACAATCGTTTAGGAGGCGGGGCCAAAATGATGTGATTCATCAAGCCCTGCCCACACATGCCCACCTCCCCTGGGATCTCCCTGAAGCCAACAAGGGAAAGTTGGCAAGTATGCTCCACCCACTGGTGTGCTGACTTTGTCTGCTTGTGTTTGCTCTCTGGGATGGGGGGGGGAACTTATGCGGTGTCTGGGGGGGGGTTTGCGGTGTCTGGGGGGGGATTTATGCTGCGTCGGGGGGAGGGACTTATGCTGTGTATAGGGGGAGGGACTTTTGCTGTTTCTGAGGGGTTCTTATGCTATGTCAGGGGGAACTTATGTGGTGTCTGGAGGATTTATGCTGTGTCTGGGGGGTCTTATGCTGTGTCAGGGGGGACATATGCTGTGTCTGGGGGAGGGCTTATGCTGTGTCATGGGGGACATATGCTGTATCTTAGGTGGGGGACTTATGCTGTGTCTGGGGGGGATTTATGCTGTGCCTAGGGGACTTATGCAGTGTCAGAGGGGAGTTACTCTGTATCTTAGGGGGAGGTTATGCTGTGCTGTGACTGGATATATGCAGTGTCTGGGGGTGGGACTTATGCTGTGTCTGGGGTGATCTTATGCTGTGTCTGGGAGGGGGGAGGAGTTACGCTTTGTCTGTGGGGGATTTATGCTGTGTCCGGGTGCTGTTATGCAGTGTCTTGGGGGAGGTTATGCTGTGTCTGTGAGGGGGGAGAAGTTACGCTTTGTGGGGGATTTATGCTGTGTCCGGGTGCTGTTATGCAGTGTCTGGGGGGGTGGGTTATGCTGTGTCTGGGGGGGTGATTTATGCTGTGTCTGTGGGTAGAGTTATGCTCTATAGATTGTAAGCTTGTGAGCAGGGTTCTCTTACCTCTCTGTCTGTATGTATTACCCAGTAGTGTCTTATTAATGTTTGTTCCCAATTGTAAAGCGCTACGGAATTTGCTGGCGCTATATAAATAAATGTTGATGATGATGATGCTGTGTCTGGGTGAGGAGTTATGCTGTGTCACAGGGGTTTATGCTGTGTCTGGAGGGAGGATTTATGCTGTGACTGGGGGGAGGATTTATGCTGTGACTGGGGGGAGTTACGCTGTTTCTGGGAGGAGTTATGCTGTGTCTGGGTGAGGAGTTATGCTGTGACTGGGGGGAGGTTATGCGGTTTCTGGGGGGGATTTATGCGGTGTCTGGGGGGAATATATGCAGTGTCTGGGGGGGGGACTTACACTGTTTCTGGGAGGAGTTATGCTGTGTCTGGGGGAAGGTTATGCTTGTGTCCAGAGGGGATTTATGCTGTGTCTGGGGGGTCTTATGCTGTGTCAGGGGGGACATATGCTGTGTCTGGGGGAGGGCTTATGCTGTGTCATGGGGGACATATGCTGTATCTTAGGTTGGGGACTTATGCTGTGTCTGGGGGGGATTTATGCTGTGCCTAGGGGACTTATGCAGTGTCAGAGGGGAGTTACTCTGTATCTTAGGGGGAGGTTATGCTGTGCTGTGACTGGATATATGCAGTGTCTGGGGGTGGGACTTATGCTGTGTCTGGGGTGATCTTATGCTGTGTCTGGGAGGGGGGAGGAGTTACGCTTTGTCTGTGGGGGATTTATGCTGTGTCCGGGTGCTGTTATGCAGTGTCTTGGGGGAGGTTATGCTGTGTCTGTGAGGGGGGAGAAGTTACGCTTTGTGGGGGATTTATGCTGTGTCCGGGTGCTGTTATGCAGTGTCTGGGGGGGTGGGTTATGCTGTGTCTGGGGGGGTGATTTATGCTGTGTCTGTGGGTAGAGTTATGCTCTATAGATTGTAAGCTTGTGAGCAGGGTTCTCTTACCTCTCTGTCTGTATGTATTACCCAGTAGTGTCTTATTAATGTTTGTTCCCAATTGTAAAGCGCTACGGAATTTGCTGGCGCTATATAAATAAATGTTGATGATGATGATGCTGTGTCTGGGTGAGGAGTTATGCTGTGTCACAGGGGTTTATGCTGTGTCTGGAGGGAGGATTTATGCTGTGACTGGGGGGAGGATTTATGCTGTGACTGGGGGGAGTTACGCTGTTTCTGGGAGGAGTTATGCTGTGTCTGGGTGAGGAGTTATGCTGTGACTGGGGGGAGGTTATGCGGTTTCTGGGGGGGATTTATGCGGTGTCTGGGGGGAATATATGCAGTGTCTGGGGGGGGGGACTTACACTGTTTCTGGGAGGAGTTATGCTGTGTCTGGGGGAAGGTTATGCTTGTGTCCAGAGGGGATTTATGCTGTGTCTGGGGGGGATTTACGCTGTGTCTGGTGGGGGGGAGACAAGCTGTGTCTGGCGGGGACTTATGATGTGTATGGGGGGACTTATGCTGTGTCTGGGAGGGGGGAGTTACGCTGTGTCCTGGGGGGGGATTTATGCTGTGTCCGGGGGGAGGTTATGCAGTGTTTGGGAGGGGGGGTTATGCTGTGTCTGGGGGGGGTGATTAATGCTGTGTCTGGGGGGTAGGTACACTATGTCTAGGGGGAAGTTACGCTTTTCTAGGGGGGATTTATGCTGTGTCTGTGTTTTATGTAATTTTCTCTGATCATTATAGAGTTTATGTTTAAGGGTTTTAATTTTTATTGTGTATTTATCTTTGTATGGGGTTGCAGAGCCCCTAGAAGCAGACATTTCTCCTATACAGTTACACTTGTGTTTCATTATCTGACCATTTCCAAACATATAGGTATCTATGATTATTTATATCACACATATTTTGCTTGTAATATAATTATATACTGTGTGATTTGTGCTGTGTACTGTGTTCACTAATTATTTTACATACTTCATGTACATTTTCCAAACAGGTCCCAACATTCCAGTATCCATAAAAGAATCCAGTACCAGGTTGTGACAGCTGCAATAACAGATAGGTGAGAGCAACACCATTTTAATACACAATGGGGAGAATTCAGTTGCCGTTGATGTGGCGTACGGATATGTGGCGCACACATTGCTGGCAATTACGGTAGAAATGTCTGTCAAAAGCTCCTGCTGTGTGTGGAGAGGGGCCCAGAAAGTTGCTGTACCTGGGCCCCAAATTTTTATTGACGGCTGTGGTGCTCCTAGGCTGGCTGCTGATTCAGCCGTTCCTGGTCCTGCTGCACACATCTCCCTCCTGGTTCGGGGGGCTGCTCTGCACATGTGTGGTGACTCAGTATGTCGATGTAATGTGATGACACCACCTCAGTTTGCAGCAATGCACAGAGCCTTCATGTAGTATAGCAAGTCCTAACCCTCTAAGAAGCCAGGCCACTGCTCCTATGTACGGATCTAGAGGGGAACGATCGGGTGTTTTAAACACAATTGGAGCTGCCGGGCAGCATCCTCCATCAGTCTCTCGGCCGCCAGGTGCCTGTACTTAGTGTACGGTCACAAGCAGCTCACCCCTGCTAGGAGTGAAGGTGGGATGGGTCATCTGCTTTTCAAGGATGAATTAAGCTTGGGCGATAGCAAAAATACATATATCATCTACACCCTATATTTTGTGGATTAAGCCTCACTATTGACTGAATACGTGTGTGTGTGTGTGTGTGTGTGTCTGTGTGTACTAAATATCTTTGACCCTGTGCGTCCTCCTCCTCTATCCACCCTGCTGAAAATTTTGGCTTTATGCTAGAGCAGATTGTATGCTGAAAATATTTAGTCTAAATAAATCTGTAATTGCTGCTGTATTACTTAGCTCAGTGATACACCGGCCCACTTCTAGGGGGGAGATCCACAATGGGCCGTTTTGTTCCAAAAATAAAATCACCCTAAATTGTGATAAATAGATCAATAACTCATTCCCTAATCGCTTTAATCTATTAAACACTGATTTATTTTAAAACCGTGCAATATTGGGCAATGTTACTCTGCTGAGAAAAATCTCTGTTTATTCCCATTCCTTTGAATAGGAAATGTATTTTCAGTGGGAGGAGAATGTCCATTGAAATGCATTGCCCGATGAATGGGAAAAGATAGCCAAACTTTAGTAAATAAACCCATAAGTAACACAATGGGATAGATTTAATTAGCAGCAAGGTGCTGCTGGACATCATCTCAATGCGCAGATTGCAGGCTAATGTGGTAGAGAAATCTCAGCTCATTTTCCCTTGCATCTCTATGGGAAGCGAAAGAAAATTAGATTTCTGTAAAAACTGTTCCACGTACTGGTCCAGAGACTACCGCGTCCTCCAGGCGCGGGCTGGCAGATGTCAGCCTGAGGGGGCGCACGCCGCACAGGCGGCCGCATCGCATGACACGGGATGCGGCCGCGTCATCGATGACGCGGCCGCATCACACATGCATCATATTTATCGCCGGTTTTTACCGGCGATATATTTCTTACGGGGGCGGCCGGCCCTAACAGCTGTAATTCTGAGCGGCCCCCGGGCCGATGCCCCCCTGCCCCCCGGCGCAGCCCGCCCCTGGCGTCCGCTCCGTTGAATTTAATCTGCACAAATGACTCCTACATGTGTGCACAGGTGTGGACAGGCACCAGACCATAACGCCAATCTCCTCCTGCACAGTTAGTAATGGTTACACTCACAGCTTCATACCAACTTCCTCCAGCACAGTTCTAAAGCAGATGTTAAATGCATTTTGTTTATATTCATAGTTTACTCACTTCTCCTGCACAGTACTTTATCACAGCACGTTTCAACAATGGCAAGTTACATACCAATATCTGCTGGGTATGGTAGTTCCACAACTGCTCACACGACTCAACAGCCTCTCCATGCTTTTTATGTCTGCAGGCACACTATGGGCTGATTCACATAGACTTTTCAACACCATACCCTAATCCAGGAACTCTCCTTCCAACTTGTTACCATCCTCTAAACCAGGGACTCTCCTTTTTGCTATATCCATCCCTGATATCCAGGGACTCTCCTCTCTGCAGCCACACTGCTTCCAGTAGCACTCCCCACTCTATAAGGTTTCTCTCCTCCTATAGCAAGAACTCTTAATATAGGACCTTGTCTCCTCTGCCAAACTTAATGCTTCATGGTGTGGGGGGGTCTCTTGTTGGGGGCTGTTCTCTCTGTATGAGACTTATAGACTTTGCCCACGTGGAAATCAGCGGTGAACCCCAAGACCTCCTTCCCTCCAGTCCTGGATCCAGGGCTACTGCATCACACTCTCTACTCCCTCTAGACGTGGGAAACCAGAGTCTTTATAGAGTCTGGTCCCCACTCTTTTTAAGTGGCTGTCCGTGTCACCTCCTCTCCTGCACATCCCCTAGGCCCGTGCCTCCTCCCCATCGCTGCCCTCCTGGCGATCTTGCCAACCGTCCAGGGAGTGTTTGTGTTTTGTCTCAGGAAAAAATACAGTATTTTGTGTTTAATAAAAGTCTGCCTAATCCACATTTCCACAATACACAACTATTTTGTTAAGGGTACATACATGATTTAGAGTTTATGGGGCGCTTGGCAAGAAACTGGTGTAGGGGCCCTCCCCCTGTCCGATCCGTTCCTGCAAGAATTGATTTTCAAGACAAACTGGAGCTGAAGACTTCAGAGGACTTTCAGTGCTGGGATGGAGGGACAACTTACTTAATTATTACATTTACTTAGAGAGTTGCTGAAGTCTCAGACTTCAGAGATCTTTGGTCCCGGTCCTTCAGAACTCGAAATGGCTATTTACAGGCAGTCAGAGATGGCCTCTGCCTTTTTGGCTCCTATGTGCTCTTACCAGGGGCATTAAACTACATCACCGGGCCCCATAGCTAAATTTTGGAGGCAGTATCCTCCCGTGACTCCCACTCTGCTCTACTGAGTATGCATGGGGACATCACCAAAATAATGGCTGCAACCTGATTGGAGCAGCTAGTGTTTGAATCCAGTCTGCACAGAGCTAGCAGTTTAAAAAAATGTAACACACAATTGGGCCAGACTCCCAACTGTCCCTATTTTGGCGGGACGTCCCGATTGGCGGCCTGGAAAAGAGCATGGGGCTTAACGGTAGAGTGGGTGGGGTGTGACAAAATATGGCCATTTGTGAGCGGAGTTTGGTCATAACTGGGTAGTGTTTGGGCGGGGCTTCTTTTGACCCGCTTTTGGGATTCTGAATGTTGGGAGCTATGGACATATGACTTTATATATATTATTCCACCACATGAGGCCAGTCATTGCTGCACCTACTAAACTACAGCTCCCAGGAACCATGTTATATTGGCAGCTATGTATGTTTGGGCCAAATATATTCGATGAAAAGAATTTGTATAACAAGTGGAAATTTTCTTTACAAGACAAGTAATGTGGCAACTTCAACATCTGAGGACTGATTTAGCCTCTATTAAGTTTTATATATACTACACAAAGAGTTTTATAATGTGTTTAGATAGTTCCAATGAAATTTAAAAGATAACTTATTTATATACTAAATTTTTATTTGTAAGCATATCCAAAGTAACAACAGCTAGAAATGTTGTAACAATAATCAACAGCAAAAAAACACAGAACAATATCAGAAAACAGCAGTAACATAATGAAAAACCAGTTAACATAGACAGTGTCTTGCAAAAGTATTCAACCCACTAACAAGTAAACAGATTTGTCTGTATTACAAATGATACTTGCACAGACTGTTTCAGACAGTATTTGTGTACTGTGGACCAGTAGGCTGTTAAAGTAACTTTTCTGCAGAGTTAAAAAAGAAAAGAAAAGAAAAATGATGCTTGCATAAGTATTCATCCCCATGAGCTGTGGAAGCAAGTGAAAGATAATGCCCTAACAATTGGCTTTCAATTAGCCACAAAGTGTTTCCGGAACGGCCGTGAGACACTTCGCAGCAGAGATTTGACAGAAATCTCGTCTCATTTTTCCTCGTACTGAAAAGTGAGCGGATATTTCTACCATAATCACGGTCAATGTGCGCGATGAGATGTCTGCACACCACATCGCCAGCAATTGAACTCCCACCTTGGACTCACCAGGGGAAAGTACTCTTGCGGCAGGGAATATTACTGCTAATAATGAGTATATTCATTGGCAGGTTACTGCTTTTAGTTATGATAATAACTCTTCGTTATATACTATAATCATCAGATGGAACTCAACATTGATTATTGGTCAAAAAAATAAGACACTATATAATGTACTATATATATACGCTGTAAACAAAACAAACCAGGGGGTAAATGTATCAAGCTGAGAGTTTTCCGGCGGGTTTGAAAAACCAATCAGATTCTAGCTATCATTTATTTAGTATATTCTACAAAATGATATCTAGAATCTGATTGGTTGCTATAGGCAACATCTCCACTTTTCAAACCCACCGTAAAACTCTCAGCTTGATACATTTACCCACAGATGTTTTGTCTTTATGGAGAAGTTGTCATTGCCAATATAATAATCACTGACTGTACGCCATTAGTGTTGATTTTACTATTACACTGACCTTTCTCCATACAAATTTATCCATTTGTTATATTTTATACCGAAACCAGCATCTTGAGGGTGCAACATGACTAAAATGGTGTGGCATAGCTTAAAGGAGCATGGCCTATTTTATACAGCACCATGCTTCGTGTGGTGCAAAGTGTCCTCTTTTGTTTCTATCCCAAGTATGGTGATACCAACCGTGAAGCAGCTTTAACTTTCTAGAACACAAAATCTAATTGGACAGTACCAACACTAACCATATATAGAAGCTGAGCCTCCGTCTGATTGGTTAGAAGGAAGGGCTCATGCGGAAGCTGAGCAGGTGCTGGCAGTTGGTGGTGATAATATTAGTAGAGGGTGCACGGTCTCTATGCTGAGGAATATATAAGCCACGCTCATTTCTAACTCCAAAAAAAGTTACCAGATGGTAAGAAATATTTACCAACTAATATGGGAGTTCAAGTGAGGCATATAACTATACTTACCAAGGCCGCGGAGGCTGCGGTACCCTAGAGACAGAAAAACAGATATAAGTAAACGTTATAAATATAATGTATAATATTTATGTAATACATATTACAGAATGGCCAGTTGATAATAAACTGTATTATAGTGCTTATTGATTGTATTATTATTGAACGTTAATATACATTTAAGAATATTAGTGAGCTAAATAACATACTTGAAAGAATTGAAGTCATTATAATTTTCCAGCTCTGCTTGGGATGAAGTCCACTCCATCACTTTGCTGAAAGTAATGGGTATGACCAGCCCAGGTGCAGACAGTTAGACCACTTCACACGTGTAACAATGGTGTAATGATTTGAAATGGTATCCAGTCACCTAGGTGATGCTATGTCATAATTAGTGGACTTGCATATAGTGCAATGATTAAAGGGACACACATAGTTTAGTTATATTTATGTTTAAGCATAGCATTAAAAAGGACACAGTCCTCACCTACTTTGAGGCATACCTATAAATTTGGAGTATGCGCAAAATCAACTTTTCTTTTAAATATAAATCCAGATATATTCGACTTTCATAGATTTGTCTTTAAAGTTATACCAGAAAACAATAAATGAAAGACAAAAAAACTGTAATGGAGAAAATTGCCAATATAAATGACTTTTTTTGACTACAAAACAACTATTTATTTTTTTCAAGTTGTCGGCAAATGCCGTGGCTTTTATACTAGTTTTGAAAAGCATCCAGCCTTGGAGGATTTGGATAAGCTGATCAATAACATACCTTTAAGACCACTCGACCATTAGGGGGATAGGTGAACTAAGGGGGAAAGTAAATTTAAAAAAAATAACGAAACTACCACTCTACACAGAGAGCTCAAGGAAGCTGCTTAGTTCCACGAAAGAGGGGGAACTTCCAACTAATGCCTAAAGCCCCATGGAAAGATTGGACAACATTCTCTCCTTCAGGTTTGCATCACAAATTTGTTTCTACTATGGGGACAAGACAACCATAAAAAGGAAGTGTATTTAAAAGTCCTCTGAGATGTATCGTAAGAAATTTTAAACCTGCTGCCCAACATTTTGATAAAACAGTTTCTTGGAGTCTCGAAGGGTGTCATGAACATAGAGAACTTACAGTTATTTATAAGGGTTAACCTATCACATAATTGTGGGGAATAAGGCCTAAAGCATAACTGCAGTGGAAATATGGTATATCAAATGAATACATTGATAAATTGAGCTACTAAAGTGTAAAATGTGAAGTCAGAAAGTCTGTTGTTTGTGTATGCGGTGACTCTGCACATCCCTGTGTTAGAAGATAGTGTCACCTGTGGCAACTTCAAAGTCCCCAGCGATGAGCTATATCCTAACACAAGTTAGTTTTTTGGACACCTGAATAGACTTTATGAAGCCGTTCACAGCTTGACATCCTTGCAGACAAAGGCAGCAGTTGAAGGCTGCCTATACAGGTATTTAGAAATATGAACTTCAAAGAAAACGTCTTCATATTTCATATTTTGGGAAATCTGTCTGCCACTCCATACTGAGGAGCAGAAGTCACACCAGGGTTCTGAATGACAGGTACTAGCAGTATTAGGGAACAGCTATAATCACATGTCTTTGGGAAAGATATGCCACACTGTCATAATTCCATCATGTTTGGTATTTAAATGTGCGGGAGATTATGACCAGTTTATTGAAGGGGGAGTTATGTTTCTGGGATATATCTGTAAGAGTTACTAAAGGTAAAAACTTTTGGAATATTTGTGAGCAAACTATAGTCACACCCCGGGTACATCCCTGCCTCCCTATTAGCATCAACACTGCCCCTGTGAAGGCCGTCCCATTTCATTTTGCTTAAAAAAACCTGTGTTGGGAAGGGCCAAATTGTCAGTCTTTTGGGAAAATCAATGCACATTGATAAGATGTCCATCTTCCTAGCCAATTTCCCATGGCACAGATTATACAACTCATGAAAGTTATACTCTGAATTCGATCCCTTTTATTTTAAACTGTTTTTCTTGAGTATGTTATGTCAATTGTTTATTTTTTTTTTTTTGTATCTGAATGCCCTGTACCTTTGTATAATCAATCTATAAATTTAATAAGTGGCGTCTTTGATACTCTAACGAATCCATTAGCCTGTTAAGAAGAATATAGCTCAACCAAGTTAACCCTTTGAATGCCAGTGTGTGCTTTGTTTATACATTTGGCTAACAAGCCTTCGTGTGTGCTTGCATTTACATTTGTGTAACAGTCTGGAGGTGTGACGAGTTAACCCTTTGATTGCTGGTGTGGGCTTTGCTTACCTGTGGGTAGCCAGAAGCCTTGTGTGCCAGTGTGGGACAGTATATCGGGATTCTATTGCCCGTATTCAATAGGTGGTGGCAAACCTGCAGTGTGTAGGGGTGTGAGAGCGCTGTTGTGGGGCGATTCAGCAGGTCTATAACCTGTGTGATAGGTAAAGAGAGACTGAATGCTGGTATCGTGTGTAGCCTCATACAGTAAACAACAAAAGTCACGGAAGCTGGGAGCATGTTCGTGACAAAGGGAGTAAGTAATCATAGCACTATTTACAGCATGATATATCGAAGAGGCAGTATGTCCCCTCAATTTTTACTTCCAATGGGGACAGGACATTCACCAAAAAGGTCAAGAGTATTTAAACCTCATAAGTTGCAGCAATAATAATAGTGGGCTTAGCCTCTGTGTGTTATACAGAGATTATGTGTAACAAGGATATACTCTGGATAGAGATTTTGATCTTTAAGTTTTTATTACAAATTTACTTCTAAGTACCCACCACCCCACCAAATTACTTTTTGGTGCATAGCTAAGAAGGGTACCCCCAGAAATAGTATGCTCTGTTTGCCATCAGCCTTTACAGAACTGGGAGAGTGTGTGCTCAGAGATATACAGATAGATCTGTATCACAGTCTATGTCCAAGTGTCTGGCTTTCTCCATTATCAAATATTTTATCCTAAAATAATAAACCTAGAAATAACATCTCTAGGCCTTGACTTTTGGGTTGCTGGCATACAGTGGGAAAGGTCCTTGTCTGTGTTTGGCTATTCCCCATAGACTATAAATAGACCTCGCGGCTGGATTCTATTCATTAGCATCGGTCTGTTTGTTCACTGTACAAGCAGATGTTGCATCGTTTGTAAATTGGGTTTCTGATTTTATTCAAGCATGTTCCGGATTTGGATTACAAATATGGGGGCCCTTGTTGCCTGAAGATAAGAAGACTGCAAGCAACTAGGGGGTCTTGATGTCTAGAAGAAGAGAAGATATTTACAAACATGGACATTTGGAATTACAAATTATTTGGGACATGGTTTTTAAACACATTTGGATTAAAAGCTGCTGACAAAAGAGGAAGAATTCCGATCAGTAAATATATTGGGGTTTTAGTATTTATAATTAATGTATGTGGCATGAATGAGGGTGTTTAGTGTATTTATTGGGGTATTATTATTCTTATTAAAATGTTGTAGTTTAAACAAGGAGTTGCGACTTATTTAACATTTTGTGGGCATGTTGGCAATTGTGGTTCTCCAAGTACCAGCATGTCCTGGCTGCCATGGGTATGCTGGTGCTTGTAGTTATACAAGCATCAGCATGCACAAACTGTTTAGAGCAGCCCGGGCTGGCTGGGACTTGTAGTTCCACAAAACATAATGGCGTCTGTTTGTTTTTTTCCCTTTATTTTCGCCAATATTACCCTACTACCCACAGCCCATGGGAGTAGGA
Source organism: Mixophyes fleayi (assembly GCF_038048845.1). Lineage (NCBI taxonomy): Eukaryota > Metazoa > Chordata > Amphibia > Anura > Limnodynastidae > Mixophyes > Mixophyes fleayi. The sequence continues at coordinate 35,643,752 of NC_134410.1, forward strand.
AGAGCCCTAGTGCTTTCAGCACTGGGCTGGTTATTCCTAGAGGGGGCTAGTTTTTTTCAGCGGACCCAACTCCCTAGAGAATCCAGCCCAGCGCTGAATAGCCTGGGGTTGGTTGTCATTATGGCAGAGGGACACCTGCCGCGTGTCCCCCTGCTATAGTGCCACTCACCCAGGCTGGTTTGCCAAGTGCTGGTTGCATGAAAATCGGAGGGATCCCACGCAAATTTTTCCCGATTTTCGCGCAACGAGCAGTAGGCTGGCAGCACTAGGGTTAATAGTGCTCGGATGGAGGGACCTCACACTTTTTTTTTTTTGAACATTTATCTATTTTTAAACTTTTGACATCCGTCGGTACCTGCGGCTCTATAGACAGGCAGTGTAACAGTGATGTGTTTACTAATCACACAGCTGGGAAGCAGCATGTTGTCTATGGGATTTTTAACCTAAACACAGGAGGGTTTGCTAATCACGGGAGTGTTTGAAATCGCAACAAATCGCCAGAAATGACCAGCGATTTTGAAGATCAGAGTAAAAATTGCAGCTTCATATAACTGGCGACTTGGAGACTAAAATCTGCCGCGATTTTAAATTGGTAAAAAAAAATCGGACCTTGATACATTTACCCCCTGGTCTCTTACCTGTGAAATATCAGCTGTAAGCTCTGCAAGCTCCTTCTTATATACATTCTCAAAGTGGAAAACTGTTCACTCCAGATCCACCTGTGTTCTAAAGGACTTGGACTTTCCTTAAGAACAACCTCTTATAGGAGTCTCCAGCGCACCCAGCAGCAATTTTAGGGGGTTGAGTTATCACAGGAAGACATGGGCAAACGCTAAGCTTATGTTCCTATTTGTATTTGCCTAGAGTACATATTAATGTATGGATCACTTTTCTCAGCTTCTATAAGAGTTATATATACTATGTGACCTTACAGTTTAGCCTGTCCACAGAACCATTGTTTCGGTCTATACAATAATTACCTTATTTTCTCTTAATGCCACCCTACCAATCTTAAGCTGCTCACACAATTCAATCAAATTGACTGACTATTGTAAAGTGTTTGGACTCTTCCTATTTTGACCCAGCAGTGTAAAGCAAGCAAATCATTACAGTTAAGTTCCTTTTCTTGAATACGCCATCCAGTAATGGGTTAGCTCCTTAGTCAGCTGAGTAGACGCAGAGAAAATACACCCCATAAGACTGCCATGGAGTATCCAAGGAAAATAAATTAATTGGTAATCATTTGCTTGTTTCCTGTACACTCCATGGCAGCCATCCACTAATAACATGTACCCAAGCATTATATGACACAGAGGGAGATTGCTCATAACAGCACAAATGCAAATAGTTTTACTGAATAACTATTTGACAGATATCCCTTCCAAACTGATCATCTGCAGATGTCACATCCAGAATATAATGTTAATGATAAGGTTTTGATGGTGCTTGCCTTTGATGAGATCCTACAGTAAGAACAAATAGTTAATCAGATGTCTACACTAGGAGCTTGAATCCTTCCTTGTGTAAAGCCCATTTTCCTGGATGTACTTAATATGGACTGAGATAATTTGCTATCTTGTTGTCTTTGCCCAATACATGCAATGCAGTGAGGAATATCAAATTATTTTTTGCCCAAAACATAATTATGGATACTTCTGCCACCATGGTCCTGTTTCTTGTGCCACCTTGTTGATTTAAATAAGCAACAACTGTCTGATTGTCTTACTTTGAAATGTCTATGTTTTAAGAGTAGAAAATGCTGAATTGCATGCAATATTGCCCTAATTTCTAGAATATTGAAGGCAGATGTCCTTCGTTCTGTAGCCATACTCTTTTGTATTAGAACTCAAATCTCTTGAGCTGGAGTCTGTGGTCATCACTGCCCATTCTGGTTTCCGAGATAAAGTCCATTACTTATTTTTTTTCGAACTTTATTTGTAGATTCCATCACACAGTACACAAACTCAGAAAAATAAACATTTTGGGCCAAAAGAACTGGCAATTTAAGTCAGAGCATGTAATATCCAGGATAGGAAAAAAAAATACACAGTAGGATCATGGACTGATAATACACTAAGGTTATTGGCCAAACAAAAGTACAGATAGAACTATCTCTACAGGAAAAATATAGGAGTGTGATGTTATTTTTTGGGGGAGGGAGGTAAGGGAAGAAGGGGAAAGGGTCAGGGATGGAGGAAGGGGATACCCGAGATCTATCACTGGGCCCCGGTGATAGGGTGGCACTTAAAAGGAAATAGAATGTTAAACTATACAACAATCAAACCAATTACCTGGATATATTTATAGGAAGAGGGCCGAGGCATCCTGGGTATGAGTGTTGGAAGAGTGAGAAGCATAGGAGCCAGGGTAAATAAATCAATCACACAAAATTTGGGAAAATTACGAAGATATTTTTTCCACGAATACCAGATACCAAAATTTATTTAGAAATTGCTGTTTAGAAGGAGAATCTGGGCTTGCAACCAAACACCTGGCCATATTGAGGATCTGTACAAATAGTTTACAGATAGTGATAGTGTTGATCAAGAACATCCATCAGGGAACCCAGGAGGCAAGACCAGGGGCATTTACTAATCAGAGCTGTAGTAAGATCACTGATAAGGGAAGCCGCATCATTCCAAAACAGAGCAATTTTTGGGCAGGACCACCAGATATGGAGGAATGACCCCTGCTCCCCACAACTCCTCCAACACAGATCCAAAGTGGCACTATATATCCTTTTCAGCCTTGTATGAACCAGATACCATCGAAAGTATATTTTATAGGCATTTTCTTTTATCAAAGATGAAATAGAGGCTTTAGAGACTCTTTTCATAATTGTCGTCCAACTATCCTCCTCTGGTGGTCTGCCCAAATCACCCTCCGATTTAAGTTCATGCGCAGTGGTCTGTTTTAGAGGTGATGAGATTATATAGGATGGAAATAACACCCCTCTGAAGGGGATAGTGAACACACAGAGACTCTAGGGGAGTTAGAGGCCTCGTTATATCAGCATACAAAGCGAATCTACATAATGTCTTACCTGCAGATTTGGAAATGAGCCGATAGATGGGAAATCAATTTCTCCCTTAGAGTCATCACAGGGATGCATTGGTCAAAAGCAAGAACATCTCCAACTACCCTGACTTCTCTGTCCTGCCATGGCAAAAAGCAGGGAAGATATTGCCCAGGAGGGAAGTCTGGATTATCCCAGAGATGCTTTATTGGGAATGGGACAGAATTAGTTTCAATATTAAATTTACAGTGGTCCCAGATCGTACAGGTAAATGAAGTGACTGAATGTAATCTTATCAGAGGAGGTCTACCACCTGCTGGGATGCCCAAGAACAACATCCTGCACTAGGAGGATTCCAGATCTATCCATCTCGGACCATGTCCTCTTGTAAACCAAATGAGTAGCAATATAATGAAGGCGAACATCTGGAAAACCCTGACCTCTATTAAATGTGGCTCTATGCAGATTGGTGAAACTGGTGCTCGGGGGCTTGTATTGTCATGCAAATTGAGAAAACCCTGACGAGTGCCGTTAGAAATTGGAATTGAGGACGAACGTACTCCATTTACCAAGACCCTGTCCGAGGGGCCTGAAAACAAGGCCCGGTTCCCCTGTAGAAAATTGCCATCAAAGCCAAATCACTTAAGGATTTCTATCAAAAACAGCCAACTAATGTGGTCAAAGGCTGTCTCTGTGTCCAGAGAAAGCACTAGGGAATTAATACAAAGGATGAGGCTGATGACTCGTCTAGTATTCACTCAATGGTCTTTTAATTTTGGATCTTGCCACCAGATAATTATTTGTAATCTTGATGGGGTGATTTAGGGATGTGTAACTGTGATCCCACTGCTTATGTCCAATTGGAAATCTCTCATATGCCACTTTTCCCAAGGAAGAATGCCTATTGTGGACAAGAACATTCCTAGGAGAGTTTCTTATTGGCACCCTTTAGATCAGGCCTGTCCAACCTGCGGCCCTCCAGGTGTTGTGAAACTACAAGTCCCAGCATGCCCTTCCAGCTATCAACTGGTTGTCTACCGGCAAAGCATGCTGGGGCTTGTAGTTTCACAAACACCTGGAGGGCCGCAGATGGGACAGGCCTGCTTTAGATGATATATCCTTTCCTCTCTGGGTGCACAAACCCATGGGCCCTGCGTGTTGGGCATGCGCTTTTGTACGGAATTTGCGGAGAATGTTGGTCACCAATATACTCCTGAAGAAGCACAAACCAATCATGGGTGAAACAAGTACAAAAAACATATATAGAACTTCAGAAAAGGGAGTCCAAATCAGACCCTTCTAGGTGACTCACATTGAACTACCATTGATTGCAGATTTATAGGGTTGCTACATGGAGAACTCAGAAATTAACTTCAATTTGTTGATCTTGTTATCTTACTCATGTTATACTTTCCAATTTTAACATTACATTTTGAATGATTAAATATGAATATATGTTCATATATCTTGAGAAGTGATATTTGAATAGTGATCCTTGTCAGCAATCATCCTGGCTTCTGAATTAATGGATTTCGTTTATGTGGCTCTTCCCAGATGCTTTTACAGTATTTGAAGCACCATTCAGGTGCAGATACAACACACATGTAAAGCTAAAATATGTATCAAGTGAGGATTTAAGTAACAGATTTACTTTTGGCATGGTTTTGCCAATTAATGCTTTGATGTACATTCGACACAGATATTTGTACATGTTCCACTTTCACACATACTTTTTACTTGCGCCTTGGGTGTTCCTTTCAATGTTACTTGTCTTCCCGAAAAACAGGGACTTTTTTCCTACTCCTCTATATTGGCAGCACCCAAACTCTATCATAGAGGGAGTGCAGAGAAGAGAACCTTACTATACTGTATAACATGTACTGGATCGTTGTAATCTTACTGACTGGTCTTTCTTGTGAACTAATTGCTTACAGATTTGATCTGATTGTTACATGTGTGACCAGCAGTATTCATATGCAATACTCTTTCACAGGAGTAGAGCTTGTTGGGCATTGCCCTGTTGCAGACAAGTCTGACATCATAAAGAGCATCACTCAGATGGATGTAAGACAATATGACACAGTAGCCAAGGGGGAAGCAATTACAACTCCTAAGATTGCTCACATTAGTGCCAATCACACCAACACATCCCTTACACAAAGTAATCGGTACATTCCATGTCTTTTGTTCACATGCAGATGCATTTTTCTGCTTGTCCAACACCAAGAAAGGAGGGCAAAAGAGTCAATTTCAGAAAAACAGGAGGCAAATGTTTGGGATTTGCTTCACCACAATCTCTCAATCTTTTCCTCATTATCCACAGAACAGGTCATGTTTTGTGTATTTCCATGTGTCAAGAAATATGGGATAGTCGCTGACACAACAGACTATATAATATATAGATATATATATATTCTATAAAAAAAAAAAAAAAAAGCAAATGTCTAAATACCTTTATAATACGAAAATAAGTTTTTTTTCCTTTTAGCTATTTTCTGATAACACTGCCCCCAACTCCTTAATAGCACAGTGAAAACTGGGGAGACGTTAGGACTCAGTAAGAAGACAAAACAATTGCAGGTACACCATACAGACATTTAATCCAAGAATAAAATTATACAAATATAGGAATTTATGCAAATCTTATCTTAATACAAAATAGACGACTAGCCTACGTAAAGCCGCTTTAACAAATAAATTGAGTACATATGAGGCTATTTATAAAAAGGCGGACAATAAATGCTCAGCAACCTTAAAATGTACACTATTTATAAACATAATTTTTAACTTAAAAGGGGCCACTGAAATGAATTTTAAAAAAAAAAATTTTGATCCAACCTGATAACACGCACACACTAACATTCATAAATACATATGTAAAATGTTCTCGTAACATGACAGTTTGTGAGATAGTTTACATTAATTCTAATTTCCTATATAGTGGATTAGAAGTTCATGTTTTTTATTGGCTCTTAGGCTGCAAGTGGCTCTGTAGTTTCTTAACTACAGATATTTTATATAAAATGGGTGAATAGTTTTCTATGCACACTAGCCCCTCTAAGGACTCATTCACCGATCATAGTCATGCATGTACTGCAGTTTAACACTGGACACTCCGCATGCATAGTGTATTCAGAACAGAGCAGACATTGGGACCACTGATGTCAATACAGCGAAACGCCGATGCTCCTGCTATCATTACTACCACATGTATTATCCTTTGTAATATGGATGCACTATATAAAGTGCTTTACATTGAGTGTTTAATTACTCACAAAGCCCCGGCCCATTGGAGATTAGTGTCTAAACTCTGAACCACACTCCCACCAAGGTTAATTTTTGCCCCATATGCACCCCCCCACATTCAAAATCCAATCCTGGTTGGCAGCAAAGCTAACCACTGTGCCACCAACACGCATCCTTCCTGGCACTAGTGTTTAGTGGTCATTATATGTGTAGTACTATGGATTCACATGTCTGCTGTTTTCAGTAACTTATACATGGGGTGATTCCAGTGTCAAACTATACCACATGCACAAAGCATGTCTAAGAGGATATTTAAAAGGATCTCTTACAGGTCACCTCAAGTTTTGCATATACATTTCTGAATAATACCAGTGTTTTGTTTTGTTTTTTTAATATATGGCACTTATTGTTATTATTAGATGTGTGGTCCTTTCAATTGATTCTAAAACAAATGGACATAGTTTGTGTGCAAACATGCAATTCAGTGCATATTGACTTACAGATATGCATTGTCGGGGATGTAATGATTCGCAAAATATTTGCCAAACACATGTATTACATTTTTTTTATGTGTTCTGCATTGTACCCCCGCCCTCTAAATAAAAGCAAGAATAGATTCGCCATAAATGGGAATACAGAAAGATTTCTGCAGGTGGATGGGGAGAGTCTAGCTCACACCCAGGTGTCAAATATGCAATTTAATATTTGCATAGACTCCAATGTGACTGAACCAACGATGACAACCAAAAACAAATTTAATTACTTAACAAATGGGTTTTTCTAAATATCCATGATGGATGTCCTAGCCCCCATTGTCCCGATGATGCCAGGAGACGTTTGGTTCAGTTCCTACTGAATGCTGTAGGAGTCTATTGTGGAAGCACATAACACTTCTTCATTTAGTATGACGATCCTGTGACCTCACACGGTGATGTGATCTAGGTCTCCTGTACAAGCCTGCGCTCATAGACCAAAGTAAACTGGGACTAACAGCTATCTCGTGTTCTTATACTGAGGTGAAGCAGCCAGTTCAGGTTGGGGGAAAATGAACATGGGGGCAGTCTTTTACTGGTGACAACACAGACTCCTTTCTAGTTAATCAGTGGGCTGCAAAAACCTTCAGCCAAAAATAGAGCTGGCACTAGAGCAGGTAGACATGTTCACCTAGATGACGTTGCACTTACTGCATGAAAGTAACCTGCAGCCAGCAACAACCTCTCCTGTGGTGCAGCTTCTATATTTTACGGGTTACCAGAGGGGCAACCTCATAACTTAATCATGTTCACTTGAAATAATTGAACATTAGCTCATATGTGTTATCCAGCTGAATGGTACAGACTAGAGAATAAACTTCAGGCCACTGATCACTTTACAAGAGGAGGCGGCATTGTGTGTACCCTCCCTCATAGACAGCCAACATTGTTGACAAACTAAATAAAATTACATTCTTAGTTTGTGACTGTAGACCAAACATTTTCTCTTTAAATAAACAGAGCAAAAACAATACTTCAAAATGACACAATAATCCTGGAACAAGCAGGAAATATCTACACTGGTACTGTACATACGATTCTGTACACAAAATACACAGTCCCCTGCTTCCTCTTTCCAAAGTCCCGTAACAGTCCTTCCACTAGGAGGGGAATTTATTAATTATATACAGAAATGATAAAAAAAACAAAAGACAAAACTTAATACGCAGCGGAGGAGACCAGGGTACTTGATGACTTTGCCACAGTCTTTAAATAGGGGAGTGAGGGAGAAACGTGTCCGGGTAAGCAGCAGTCACTTGGGCGAGAGGTCATCCAGTGATATGAACGAGGAGCAGGAGTTGGAACAGGCCACGGGGGAGTCGGTCACACAGCCCTCCTTGGAGGCAGAATCAGAGGAGGAGCAGATGCTACTGCTGCTATCAAGGTCTGATGATATGCTGCAAAATTATGGAGAAACAGTAGTGAGAGAATGGCGGAACATGGTAAAAACTGTATAACTGCTGGCAGATCTTCCCTGATGGCTACTCATCTAACAAAGTTTGGTGTTCTGCAACATTGCTGGGACACCAGCCTAAAAACATTCATTTTATTCTATATTTGGATAGTTAGGTTGCATCCCAAGTGTTGCTAAATATCTAAAAAGTATTGGAACCAGGAGGCAAACATCACAGGTCACTTTACAAACACAAACGTATCCTTACCAACTGAAGTGTGACAGGTGTGTGCTGTCAGGTGACAGCATGGTGGTGGTTCCTTGAAACAATCTCTTTGGTTGGCTTTCTATTTCCATTTCAACTGAAAATTTAAAGAGAGAATGTTTGTAGTTATACAGGAGATAACAGCAAGGTTCAACATTATCCTGTACCAGTGCGCAGATACAGAATTACGACGGTGTAGGAGTAATATACTACCACTCAGTCAGTACTTCATGACTGGCAGCCCTGATGACTCCTTACATGCTTTCTCTAGCATGATCTAGACACATTGCTGCACCATGGAATGGAGCGCAAGAGTAACATCTGTCATGCACACGTGTAATACAGTCTGCACGGAGGACAGAAGCCGTTTATATAAACTAGGGATGTGCACCGGCCACTTTTGGTGTCTCGTGTTTTGGATTCGGATTTGCTTGAGGTTTTGGGTTCGGATTTGTTTCGCAAAACACCTGACGAAAGGTTTTGGTTCCGATTTATTTAGCAAAAAACAGTTTTGTGTTTTTTTTTTCACTCCTACGCTATTATTAACCTCAATAACAATCATTTCCACTAATTTCCAGTCTATTCTGAACACCTCACAATATTGTTTTTAGGCCAAAAGGTCGCACTGAGGTAGCTTGAGCACATAATGCCCAAAAAAAGAGGTACAAGATGGAATTGTTCTGGGCCCTCCCTCCCACCCCTCGCGAGATTGGACGCGAGACTTGGACGACAGAGCCTCGTTTTCATTTTTTTGCCCGCCGGAAATATCCGAACAGTGCTCGGATCCCGTTCGGATCCGCTCTGTTCGGGTGGGCTCGGATTAGCGGAATCTGAGCCCGCTCATCTCTAATATAAACCGGGGATATTCAGGACAGATAATACCGTACCTTTTCTCTTGATGGGACCAAGTGCACTCGGACGTATACAGTTGATAGGACTCTGGCTCCTCCTGCTAGTGGAAAGGATCAAAAATGTAAAGCTTTAGGGGAAAAAAAAGAAAGTATTTTTGGCTTACATGTTTATGGAAAACAACTGGAAGAGAGGACTACTGGGTAATTTCTCTTCCTTTACAGGAGGTGGCATTTTAACTAAGCTCAACATACTAAAAAAAAGAGGGGGGAAAATGTTTTTTTTTTTTAAAGAACTGTCTTTACAGAAGATTGATGCTTTAGAAATCCATGACAGAAGCAGTAGAACTAATCATGGACAGTGTATGGATCAGATCGCTAGTTCTACTAATAAAGACATTTGGAAAGTTTACAGAAATTATCCTTTTCTTTTACGTTCCTTAAAATCATCATTAAATAAGTGTATACAAGATTGAACTACACGTTTCCAGACCTGGAACCAAATGTGCATGCCCCAGCCTGTGTCTATCCAGGGAATTTATTTTTTGACTAGACAGCAACTGCCCTATAGGGTTAGCACAGGACAATGTTGCCTGTATGCTTATCTGTGCTCCTAGTCAATAACAGAGTGCCTTTTACACTCTGTTCCCCAACTTAGACAATGCCAATTGGTAGCTCAATAGCGGTCCACTTATCCAAACAAACTGATAGCAATGGTCTTAAAAAGGGCAAGCCAATGCAGAAACTACCCAGAATTAATCACACACCAAATAGCTTAGGGGACCAGAAAAAAAGAATTGATGTTTTGGTCCTTACACTGGAACTTTATCACCAACAAGTGATATATACACACACACACACACACACACACACACACACACACACCAGTATTCTGATCACATGACCTTCTGTATGACTGCGCATAAAGAAATGTGCACTCACATATGGAACAGCAATTTATCAGAATGCAGATATGTAAGAAAGGTGTGGTTACGTAGGGAAATGTTATCACACAACACAGACTTACTGTCAGTAATGTAACTGAAGATAACTAAGCTCTGCCGGAAATGGCTCAGCACCAAATGCTAACAAAATGGTTGAATAAATCCTGCAATTTGCTTCTTTATGCAAGAGAAGGTGTTTAAAGGACCACTAAACTAAAGCAACATATTGTAAAGAAAATAAACCACAACGGATCCCCAGAGTAAATTAGCAAATGTGTCAAACTACAACAGATAGTAGTATATACATTTAACGGAGTAGTTTAGTAATAATAATAAGCAATGTAGGGGTAATATACTACCACTCAGCCTGTACTTAAAAGGCTGGCAGCCCTGATTACCCCTTGTGATTATATTGCATGTACAGAGAAGATGTGCCCTATGGGAATAGAGGGCACATTAATAATCCAACATGCACAATCCAAGCCTGGTTCCTCTATTAGACCACACATTATACCAAACGACCCCTCTCCTCCCACAGAACACACTACTGACCCACAAGTCTGGAAAGACGGAGAGAAACTGGAAGCCAAGTTCTGAAATATATGTCCACTTTATCACTTATAAAATGGTCATAAAATTGCACCACGGAAGGGAATGTTTGGGGCTTTTTTTTGTTTGTCTTTTTAAATGTGGTCCTGTTGCTATAAGATCTAAAATGTATATTTTTAGTCTAATGTGTGGGCAGCCACTATAGACGCTGTTCGTATTGCTTTTTATGTAATTGGAAAGAAAACCAAAAAAAGACAGAGCCATCATGTTTCCATTTTTAGAGGCAAAACATATGGCATGTGTCTTATTGACACAGTAGCTACAGACGTGTGCTTTATGCACATTTTAAGACAGGGACACAAAGCCTCTGTAATGAGATAGATATATGTATATACCAAAAAGGTTTATCATTCTGCAAGCATTCACCAAAGCACTGTGTCATACTTACGCTGTGAATCGTCTTGTAGGACTGGGGACAGGGCTGGGAGGTAAGCCATTACTGCTCAAACACATTTGTAGAGAAGGAGAGAAGCATTGCTGTGGGGGACAAAGTAATAATTATGTCCCCAGATCTGTTGTGGCATTAACCTTTCATATTCACGTAGACCTAGCTTTATATGAAAAGGCTTCATCATAAACCATTGTGCTGGTTCTACAGGGCTACAGAGCTGATCAGACATTCTCAATGCTAAAGACATACCCACATCAGAAGTGCTGGTTCAATTGATTATTAATGTAGGGGTAATATACTACCACTCAGCCTGTACTTAAAAGGCTGGCAGCCCTGATTACCCCTTGTGATTATATTGCATGTACAGAGAAGATGTGACCTATGGGAATAGAGGGCACAATAATAATCCAACATGCACATCCTGAACCACAATTAGAGTCCATGTCATACCAGATGCCCCCATTTCGCCCGCAGAAGATAATATAATATTGACCCCCAAGAATGGAAGGGAGCTCTGAAATATAAGTGGCCGCTTTAGTATAAGAATTTACTGTAAAACCATAGTGGTAATTAATAGTAGTAATTTAATCTTCTAAATTACCTTCCCTATTCCTCTGGTAGGTGACGGAGCTGGTGACACGGGGACAAAATCAACACGTTTTGGGGATGAAGGTTTATCCAGTTTGTCAAAATCATTATCACTCTGTAAAGGAAATGGAAGAAGCAAACAAAGTTTTGAAAGATCAAATAAAAAGTGCAACTTCTTACAAAAAAAATCAAGTATGCAAAAACTGTGCCAAAAGCAATTTTTTATTGAATTAATTTTCAATTTGCAGACAAATATTGATAGGGTCACTTATAACTTAATATCCCTGGTTTAGTCTTATGACGCGGAGCATGTAGATGGACGTGCAATCCTATCTGTATTATCTTTATTCAAACTTATAAACAGCTAACAAACCTCAATAGTTCTAGGACCTGTTATGGGTCCCTTTAGGAATATGAAAACAGTAAATTTGGAGAGATTTTTCGGCGATCATGTGGTGTCTTAATGGGGTGGGCAACACAGAGGAAACGGGATGTCCAGGGTCAGAAAGGTCAAAGATTTTAACTGACCCCTAGCAAACTAAGTCAAATTGTAAATCAACCTTTACTGAAGAAAAATGGATCACGTGCAATTACATCTTATGCCAAGCTGTGTGGATAGTCTGAAACTCAGGAACACTCCAAAAACATACTAGTAGGTTAATTGGCTGCTATCAAAATTGACCCTAGTCGCTCTCTCTCTCTGTCTGTGTGTATGTTAGGGAATTTAGACTGTAAGCTCCAATGGGGCAGGGACTGATGTGAGTGAGTTCTCTGTACAGCGCTGCGGAATCAGTGGCGCTATATAAATAAATGGTGATGATGAGGTGGTGCAGGGGCTGGCAGACATTCTGGAGGCACATTAAGGCACACCACCGACATGTCTCTAAGCTCTTTAAGAAAACTCAAACCCAGAAGAATAAAATCAATGCCATGCGACAAATTCTGCTGTGAAGAAATAATGTCAGCTCAGTGGGCTTCCTTGAGAAAGGTGGAGGGGAGAGATACATTATTAAAACATAGCTTACTAACTTGGGACTGAGGCTCTCACCAGTGCTGTATGTTGAAAGGGACCATAGATTATCGGCTTAACCCCCTCACGTTGGGACATATTTTAAGACAAGGGACGAGATGTATGTGGATGCAGCTTTGTGTGGTAGTATTTTATATTGGATTTGGTAAAATACATTCAGCCAATGTAAAGACTGAAGCAGTGAAGCATTACAGCATTTTGCAAGGAAAATTAGTTAAGTCACTGCACTGAAAATAGATTGTAGGGGTAGGAGTCTGGATAGGGGGAAGACCAGGAAGGGGATTAGTCAATGTGTAAGATTAGGGGCTAGATTTACTAAGCTGCGGGTTTGAAAAAGTGGGGATGTAGCCTATAGCAACCAATCAGATTCCAGCTTTCATTTATTTAGTACATTCTACAAAATGACAGCTAGAATCTTGGTTGCTATAGGCAACATCCCCACTTTTTCAAACCCGCAGCTTAGTAAATCTAGCCCCAGGAGTGTAATATGAGGAAATGCAAATAGTGCTTATTCTTTTCCAAGAGAAGTGGTATGAAGAGGATAGGGCCCAGTACTGAGCTGCCAACTGATGAGGCTGAGAAGATGTAGACCCAGAGAAACAAACACTAAAGGAGCAGTTTGATAAGTAGGATGAAAAACAGGAGAATGCAGTGTGTGGTTACTAGTGCCATATGCAGTAGAGGTCCAGGAGAGATACACGTGAGCAGTCATCACATCATTGACCACTTTGTGCAGTCTCTGAAGTGTTGGGAAGGACAGTCTGACTGAAGAGGGTCCAATACCTTCCCATGACCTGACCCTACCCCCACTCATCACATCACATTACCTTATCACCATCAGTCAGCATTTAAGTTTCATTTCCTGTACCCTTTACTGTTTAATGTTGAAACCTGCCATAGCAACAACACATCTTTATGATAAAACCAAGCTGCTTTGTTGGGTGTGGTAGGATATATTGGCACTGACTATGTCGACAAACATTTGAACGACAAAAAAATAGCGATGAGTGCGATAGCGATAAGCCTATCATATCAGACAGCCACTGTTTCCGGCAGCTTAATTTATCTCCAGACCTATAATGTGACTTTTACAAACTTCTACACTAAAAAAAGGACGTCACTGGTTACGGCCCTAGAGAAAACTGCGCTTTTAAAGCAGCAATGGCCTGGACCCAACGCCTTTATAATGTAATCCAAGCGTTGGGTCTAGGCCATTGCCGCTTCAAAAGCGCAGTTTTCTCTAGGGCCGTTACCAGCAACGTCCATTTATTAGTGTAGAAGTTTGTAAAAGTCACATTTTAGGTCTGGAGATAAATTAAGCTGCCGGAAACAGTGGCTGTCTGATATGATAGGCTTATCGCTATCGCACTCATCGCTATTTTTTTGTCGTTCAAATGTTTGTCGGCATAGTCAGTGGCGATAATATGACTAACACCGGCTTTGTTATAACGACACACAGACAATCCCTACAGTCAAAGAAGTGCTAACTGCACAGGGAAACAGGGGAAACAGGGACATATTGCAGAAATATTGAGAAAACTGCTTAAAAAAAATCCAATGTCTGTATATTTCTGAAAGTTTTTATTTACTACAGCTATTTTTCTGTCAATCCAACCATTTAAGGTTATTATAGTTAATTCATTTCTCCATTTCAGGTCAAGGTTTTACTTAGTACAGAAACGTTCATACATTCCTTAACATTTTAGATTTTGTAGTAAAAAAAAACAAAAACAAAAAACGGTACAATTTGTTGCTTAGTTTGAACAGATCTAGAAAGATAAATAAAATAAAAATCAGACTCTTACCAAGCTAAAGCTTTCCTCCCAGGATAAGCTCATCTGCATTGCTGTTTGGACCTCACTAATTTGAAAAAGAAAAATAAGCGTTACCACCATCGCAGCACATATCCTCCAGGGAACTTTAGCCTGACGTGGCAAATTAAGGTTATATAATCAACATATAGACATACAGCCATATTTGGATGCTTGATCTGAGACAAAGTCAATTTCAACTTACTGTAATGTGACTTCTTATATTAGCTGTTATACATCAAAGCTAAATACAGCTCATACAAGCAGCAAGTAAAAATGTGTCATACAATTTAATAAAACCACCATTTAATGCCAAGTGTTCATTCCTTCTTAGCGTGTGTTTTAATTAGATCAGTGTTACTCAAGGATGACTTTACCACACACCTACAAAAACAGATAACACTTACCGTTCACGTGCTGTTTCTTGGTTCATTAGATCCGCTCCTTCCTCCTTTAGAAGCCAAAAGAATGATGAACACGTCAGTTAATATTACACCAAGTCATTTAGGATGAGTTACCAATATACACAATTATCAAAAACATTATTTAGTGCAAATCCCTAATGCCTTCTTCATTGTAATTTTAATAATGAACTTAAATTGTATAGGACAGTAAACAAAAATGATGACTAATAACAGAATTATATCAAATGGCAGCAACCCCAATAAGTAGCCAGTATACACGCACATGGGATGTTAAATAAACTCATTGATATCCATGGATAGAATCCCCTGCCATGTTTACAGAGGGGCACGCGCCACATGTACAATAACTACTCCAATATGTGTAATAAATACTGTATTTAGGACCAGGTTTCTAGGCATACTTTGATAGTCTATGCATCTTGTGTCTATGCATCAGACCACTTTGGTCTGATCATCAGGTAGCTATGAACCAAGTAGAGAATCCTCTGCATTTAGACCAAGAGACAACAGCTGCAGCTACAACGCATCTAACCAACGCAGGTACATTGCTTGTAGACGGTTTATTTGAATGGTTAGTCTCTGGTTATGACATAATAAAGAGGTATCCTGGCTACACTGCATCTTCCACCAAACTGTTGCAGAAATAAACATGTAACTGCACTAAAGTGTCTTAATCAACAAGTCCAAGTTTGAAGATTTCAATGGAAACCACAAAACGGATGCTGCAAATTATAATTTTGACATAGCAGCTATAAAAATTCAACAATTTTTACCAAATGTGCTGGAATCGTTTAAGACCTTTTATTGAACAATAGACAGGCCAAAAAAAAAAAAGAAACAAAATAAACAGTTTAAGACTTTTCTTTTTATTGCCCATGGTCTGTTTAGTGCATTTCCACTTCAAGCAGAATGCACCTAAAAGAAGCGGTCACTGGTCCCTATGAAGAATGACCACAGTTCACTGGACACACCTTTCATACAACATGCACGGATTCCTATGTACTCTATGAAGGATTGCATGCACTGTAGATCTATACTCCAAAGGGATCACTGACCCCAACTTTTGGTGTCCTAGCAGTCTTCCAATGTGGTAGAACACAAATCGGACCACAAACACATCGGTGGGGGGGAGGGGGATGAGCACAGTCTTCAATTTTGTTGAAATGTAAACGTGACTGAGATGTGATACTATACCCTTTTTAGCTGATGCAGTCTGCTGCTTGGAATTCGAACAGGAGATGAGGATGGCACCTGTGCAGAAAGAATGAATGAGCAATTGTACACCAAATTTAGTTCTGCAAAAGGCAATAAGCCTTAATACTACCCTGCTTGAAGTACTAAATCTCTTAAATTGAAGATGACACCAATTAAAATTGGAATTAAATCCTCTATTACAGTTTTGCACTGAAACTCTATAACAGGGGTTTTAAGCCACGCATTTAAACCATTGGAGGCAACAAGTGGCTTCTACACTTGTGGCTCAACTGCTGCCCTCCAGGTCAATCAGATTTTGTCTTTTTTATCGTGTAATAGCAAGCAGAGTGCATGCACACCTCCTGTTCTAATCCATAATGCATTAATCAGCTATTTGGGTTAAGTGAACATGTTACCGATATTGTGAGGTCAGAGAGGAAGACTATAATTATTAATAATATGAGTAAATGCAATGGTGCAGATCCCTTAGTGGTCCATGTGCCACGTGCAAGGTCCTTAAAACCTATCCTGATGTCCAACACTGTATTGAAAGGGATTGAACTGCTCAACTGAATTGGCGGCTGCAGAATAACTGAACAGAAGAGAGTCCCAATATACAAGCCGATCATGTCACACTAAGATACAATCCT
This sequence comes from Mixophyes fleayi, assembly GCF_038048845.1. Taxonomy (NCBI): domain Eukaryota; kingdom Metazoa; phylum Chordata; class Amphibia; order Anura; family Limnodynastidae; genus Mixophyes; species Mixophyes fleayi. The sequence goes on from NC_134410.1 coordinate 35,660,695, forward strand.
GGGACTAACACTTCAGCCAAGCTGTCGTAGTAGGGCCTCACAAGCAATTGCTATAAATATTACGATTGGGACTGGGGTCTCCATCCCCATTAAACAGATAAGCATATACATAAATATATGGCACATGTATTATTTATTAGAGTTGTACTGTTTATTTTATATTTCACCTCCCCCCCCCCCCCCCCCCCAAGTTCAGCTATAGCATCCTCATAACAAACCAGTAAACAGAACTTTCCACACACTGACATTATGTGCATGAGAAACTGTTTGCAACAACAAGCTGAAGAAAGTTTTTCAGCATAAACTGAGGCAAAGTAGCAGGAAGTACAAGACAAAGGGACAGTTTCGTAGCCAATTGTCTCTATAAAAGGTGTGAGTTAATAGCTGTACATTGCAAACAGGTTTTACTAATTACTATTAATGCTTTGAATCTTCATGACCAATTCTCACATGCATCTATTCATACATTTAAAAGTAATTAATGTGCACATTATACTGCACTGGCTTTATGCCAGTGATCTCTGTGAAGGTGAGAAGCGATGTGCTGTATATACTGGAAGCATTGACAAGAATAACAAAAATTGCTTTGGTCCCATTGTCTTAAGAAAAAAATGGGTTAGTGAGGGAGAACCTGTCTATTGGGGACATTTATTTTCTTTAAAAAAAACAAAAACAAGTACAGGCCAGCAGAAATATAATGGGGGCGCAGGGGGGAATGCCATATTGCACTCACAGTATAATACTGCATTGGTCTCAATCTGTCTATCCATCGCTGCCCCCAAAATCTGATGCTCCCAAAGAATATTTTATATGCTAAGCTCTCCAGAACTGTGCTGGGCACACCTGTGTTTCTCCACTGCTGCCTACTAGTCTAGAAGCAGTACACGGAAATGAATGGGCTTTGCCCTGCAGAAAACACACACACACACACACTAATATATATATATATATATATATATATATATATATATATATATATATATATATATATATATATATATATATATACACACATACACACTAAAAAAATTAGTATGAGCCTAATATTTTAGATAAAGGTTATCTAGTGTTCATGAAACGCCAACATATTACCCAGCATTGTAAAAAAAAAAAGGTATCACCTACATACATGTACAAAGTAAAACAGGACACTGCTTGTGAGAACATGCACTCTATATGAATAGTTAGTACTTCATCACATGTTCTATTCCATATTTAAGTTCACTGTACATCAAAAAAGTAAACAAGTCAGAACATCAGCAAATGTGCGGTTACAGAAATCTAACCTGTCTTACCAGGCTCTGTCGGTTAACTACAGTAGTGCTGTTCCTTCGTGCCCGGACTATGTAGGGTTGAAATACCTGCGAGTGATCACTGAGGGGAAAGGGGGAGGGAGGGAACACCTTTTAGATAGGAGAAGTAGCATAATACATTAAACAAAGCATCCGTAGGATATTTAAAATAAATGTGTCTCTCTATACAATATATATCTCCCTCCAAATGTAAGCCCCTAACATAATTAGTTATTGCACACAATGCACAGTGTATGTTCTCCTGGTAAAAGTCATCTTCCAGGAAGTAGAATAACTGGCTTCTGATTAAATGAACCTGTGTGTGAGATTAAATGTTCTCTGTAAAGCTCTTCATAATATGTAAGCACAATATCAAATAACTATTAATAAATATATGTATTGATCAAGCCCTGTAGGCCAATCTCCACGTCACAGCATCCAGTAGAAAGATAACAGGCAAACAAGAAAGATCTCCATTGCCACAGTCTGACTTCATGTGGTACTGCAACCACTGTGCATTAAAGGAGATTTGTTGTTGCACTCAATCTTTCCATAGTTGCCAATTCTGTCTAGAATTAGTAGTAGAATTGTACTTTACATTTTAAACATTCATATTATGGTTTTGTTTGGCTTGTATTAAATTTTGTCTTTGAGACCCGCACAGGAGACACTTTCTTAGTACCAAGATGAGGTTGATGCAACAGCTGACTACAGAAAATGCTCCATAAACAATAAGACATCTATATGAAACATATGATGTAATACTGCTACAGAAATGCTTTACATTACAAATTAATTAACACATTTAAAATACCAAGTGTTGATCGCTACTGTGGTATTAATACAAGGCAAATGGAGGGAATACAGAAAGAACAATGGAGAAAACGCATTTACTTATCTATAGTTGTATACACAAGTCTATGTAGGAATACAACAGCAATAATTTTGTTTCACAGAATTAGTACACAAATATTGAAATTCAGTGTACATCTGCAAGATGATGGTCAGAGCTGACAATACTGCAGAGTAGATAGATGTACAGTGTACAACATTGGTTACCTTACTAGTGAATTCCCTAATAGAAACTAGTATTACAAGGCCCCTACCCACACTGCGGTCTGGGACCTCACTTATACTTATTATCTAGAAGATGAGACTAGTACCCCCTACCCCTATATACAGCATGATCTCAGGACCCCCTATATACAGCATGATCTCAGGACCCCCTATATACAGCATGATCTCACGACCCCCTATATACAGCATGATCTCACGACCCCCTATATACAGCATGATCTCACGACCCCCTATATACAGCATGATCTCACGACCCCCTATATACAGCATGATCTCACGACCCCCCTATATACAGCATGATCTCACGACCCCCTATATACAGCATGATCTCACGACCCCCCTATATACAGCATGATCTCACAACCCCCCTATATACAGCATGATCTCACAACCCCCTATATACAGCATGATCTCACGACCCCCCTATATACAGCATGATCTCACGACCCCCTATATACAGCATGATCTCACGACCCCCCTATATACAGCATGATCTCACGACCCCCTATATACAGCATGATCTCACGACCCCCTATATACAGCATGATCTCACGACCCCCCTATATACAGCATGATCTCACGACCCCCCTATATACAGCATGATCTCACGACCCCCTATATACAGCATGATCTCACGACCCCCTGCACCCCAAATATCCAGCTCACAGCAGTACAATGTGCCCCTATGTCCCTTAGTACAGGAAGCCCGCACCCCAGAGACCCCTCTCACCTCAGCCCATTAATGTGGGGGGCACTGTTGGATCTCCTCAGGCCTCCATCACTCGGCACCTCCACGTCCAGCTCCATTTTCTCCTGAGCCATGATGTTAGCGATGCGCCCCCTGGGGTAAGTGCGGATTCCTCCTGTCCTCAATGCCTCATCCCTGCTTCAAGCCCCTATAGAGGTGATGGGCATTTCCGAAGCCAATGTTCCATGACCTACAGGCGGACTGCAATCTGTACTGTGCTCCCCACCTCCCGCCGCCCTCCTCTGTATGTGAGGCCGAGGCCCCGGTACAGCTCAGGCCCAGCACAATCAGTACAGCCCCCTTCTGCGCATGCGCCGCTCATACGAGAGCCCAGGGCTTGCTGACTATAGGGGGCTGCAGAGTCCACCCACTCCAACCAAATACATGCATTAGCATACCTATAACACAACATAATGGGATTTAAATAACCACTGTTACAGGCAATCATGTACGGCCATTTAGAAAACCTAGCTAGTTAGACACAGAAACAAAAAGTGTTTTATTCTTACTTATGTAGCAGCTGCCAATTAACTATAACTTCCAGGATGTCCTGACAACTGGCTGACGGAACACAGACTTGTAGCTCTACAACAATAGGTTTCCGAAACAAATTTTCATTATCTATTATTATTACCATTTATTTATATAGCGCCACTAATTCCGCAGCGCTGTACAGAGAACTCGCTCACATCAGTCCTTGCCCCATTGGGGCTTACAGTCTAAATTGCCTAACACACACACACACTTAACCTACCAGCTAAAATGCATTGATATATTACAGGTACACTTTATGTATATGATCTTGACATTACATCCACAATTATTATTACCTGTATTAACTTCTTCAATCAAATTTTATCTGGGTGTAACATGTAATTTCCATGTGTGTCTCTGACATTGTTACCCTTATCACAGGCAAAACTAGGGGGGTTTACCGGTGCCTGGAACCCCCCCCCCTCCAAGCCTAGGGTACTGTATAATTGAGGTGGCTGGACCCTGCCCCCACTTCACACGGCTCAGCTTGAAAAGGGAGAGCTGCGTACACCTAACAATAGTGCATGCAGCATTGCCCATGTATATTGTGTGGATAGGAAGAGTTGAAGAGCAGCCAAGCACTGTCTAATATTATAGACATGTCCTCATGCATGCTGGTCACGCCCACTGGTGGAGTGGTGTGGAAACCCCCCTCTACAAATCCTGCGTTTGCCCCTGCTTATTATCTCTCTACAATCAAGATCTTCTGAGTGTAATATCTGTCTAATTTTCTGTGTGAATGGATCATATAATCCTGTTAAGATTGATTTCTCATTGCAATCTGTCTGGATCATTATACTATCTATAGTTCTCTTATTTTTTGTTTGTTAATGCCCAGTTTTGTTTTACTTCTGGTTTTTGTTCCCAATTGTAAAGCTCTGTGGAGTATGCTGACCAAATATAAAATGAATAATAATATCATGGGAGTTGTTTATCAACAACAGAGACTATACATATACTATATAATTTCATTGTTTGCCCTTTTAATACTTTATATTGTTTTGGTTGTCAGTGTTTTTTTGTACGTGGTGCGTGAAAATTTGTGTCATTGTTTTGTGGTGAGTTTTTAGCGGCTTTTATATAAAAAAAATGGTGAGAGTCAGGAGAGGGAGGAGAAAAGATAAAAAATGGTCTCTGTAGTCTGTACAGGATATATTATTTTCAAATTACCTCTATGCTTAAAAAAATATATCAGAAAATCTGTGATGCTGTTGGTATATATAACAGGGGATAGAACATTGTAAAATGATATACAGCAACTGTAAAAGGCATGTAAAAGAAAAAATAACAAAAAAAAAAGAAAACATTTAAAGGCTGTGTCCCGCCATCCTGATCGGGACAGCGTTGTCTCAATCGGTGGGATATTAGGGAGGTATTGTATTTTCACAGCTGCTCTGCATGATTAATGTTTTGGAGGGGAGAGGAGGAGTGAACAGACAGCCTAGTACTTCAGTTGCTAGCTGCTCCCAGTCCCGGACATTGTGTGACATCACACTGTCAGACACAGCGCGCAGAGCGAGCCGAGGAGCACTATATCTTACGAGATTAGGTAATTTTGCGAGACTAAGATCTTCTCTGCTCACTCTACAGAACATTTCCACTCTGATGAATGTCAGCGACACCAACACAGCGTAGGGAAGTTCTCCCAGCGTAGGGTGCGGGTGTCATAATATGTCTGGGGCAGGGGTGTCGTGATGTGTCGGGGGGGTTGTGATGATGTGTTGAGGGGGTATTGTGATGTGTATGGGGGGAGTGGTGTGATTTGGTTGGGGAATGATGTTAAATTACTCAGTTTGGTGTGATGGGGCTGGGGGGTAACGTGATGTGGCAGGGGAAGGCATGATGTGACTTGGGAGGGTGGAATTTGGTTTGGGGTGGCGTGATGTGGCTGAGGGAGGCGTGTATCAGACACTGTGCCTCTGCTTCCGCACAGGGATGGGCGCCTGCTCCCTGTGATTCGACCGTGTCTGGTTGGTCAGCAAACAGACGCATAGATCCTGGCCACCGAGCAGGGGCTTCCACGCATGCGCGTCCTGTTGCCAGGTAATGGGGAGACACCCCATTAGGGTGCCAGAGTATTGGGTACCACTACTCCAGCGCTGTCTATTATGTTCCAGTGATTGACCTCGGCTTCCTTGTGACCTCACTTCTGCCTTTCCCTACTGGTGTTTTACGGACTCCTGTGTTTGTCTCTGCGTGCCTGACCTCGCTTTTGGATTACTCCTGTATTGTTTCTGTCTACACGGCTTGACCCGGATTGCCTGACCTTCCTTACCATCCGTTGCTTCATTGGTAACTTTCTTTTAGGACCGCGGCCTGCGCGTCTCCCGTGACCTACCCAAACTCCCTTGCGGGGGTTCCTGGAGAAGACCGGAGGTGCGTTAGATGCTGCATCTTACTGTAGATGTTACGCTCACAGGTATTCCTTCAATCTAGATTGGCACGGAGTCTAACAGCCTCCTGGTCTTCTCCAAGAACCGCTGCAAGGCAGGATGGGTTTAGCTGTTGGGAGACTGCAGGTTTCCGGCCCTTTGTTCGGCCCGTAGACGTGAATGACAGATAGGAGAAGTGGCACCAGTGAACAATATAACAAAAGGCAGTACCTGAAAGAGATCCAGGAGTAGATTTGCTACACAGTTCAAAAGTCAATCTGGCAGCGAGGTGATCCAGAGGGAATAGTCAGTAAACAGCCGGTTGTGGTACACAGTTCAGATGTCTGACCTTACACAGGGATGATCCGAGGAAGAATCTGCAAACAAGTCGTCTCTGGTACACAGAGGGTAAATCAGCAGGCAGAAGTACTACAAAGGCAAGCAGACTGCCCCGGAGTCAGGCGATATACTAACCTGTTTCTCTGACATAGGTTAACGTCAGAGTGTTCCTTTTATACAGGAGGAAGAAGGAGTTCAAAATCCTCGCAGAGGAATCGTGACCAGAGCCCCGCTGCGCACCCGGAAGTGCCGCGCGGCCGACAGGAGCGAGGAGAAGGTACCTTCCCCCTTTAGGGGTGGACTCTAGACACCCTAAAAGGTTTGTCAGGAAATTTTTAGTGGAAACGTTTAAGGAGATTAAGAGCATGAAGATCTCGGGCCAGAACCCAGGAGCGTTCCTCTGGACCATAACCTTTCCAATTGACTAAAAAGTGAAGGATTCCTCTGGAGATAAGAGAATTGAGGATCTCACTAACTTCAAATTCCTGGTTTTGCACAGAAAGGACAGGAGGATCTTTGGTACAGGAAGAAACTTATTAATAACCACAGGTTTAAATAGGGAGACATGGAAGACATTAGGAATTTTCAAGGTGGGGGGGAGTTTCAATCTAAAGGCTACAGGATTTATGACTTGCAAGATTCTCAATGGACCAAAAAACCAGGGTGAAAACTTCCTGGTAGGGACTTGGAGTCGGAGATTCCGTGTAGACAGCCAAACTTTATCTCCAGGACAGAGTAAGGGTGTAGGGTTTCTTCTTTTATCAAAGAACTTCTTACTGGAGAGAGAAACTTGAGTTAAATTTTGTTTGATGAAAGACCAATGGGAGGAGAAATCTTGAAACAGGGAATCAACTGCCAGAACTCCAGAGGGGAGAAGGTCTGCAAATAGAGGAAGCTTTGGGTGAAATTCTTGGAGTGCACAGAAGAGTGAAACAGAAGTGGACTCCTGAGATAAATTATTATGAGCGAATTCATCCCAGGGTAATAAGTCAACCCAATTATCATGAGATGGTGAAATATAACATCTTAGAAACTTTTCCAAGTCCTGATTGGTCCTTTCCCTGAGACCATTAGTCTGGGGGTGATAGGCAGAGGAGAAGTTTAACTTGATTTCACATAGATGACAGAAGGCCCTCCAGGATTTAGCTACAAATTGGGTACCCCGATCAGACATTATTTCACTTGGGCATCCATGTAAATGAAAAATCTCATTTATAAAGAGTTGAGCCAGGGAACAGGCGGAAGGTAAACCTTTTAAGGTGTAACGGATTTACTGGATACACTACTAATCTTGATTAACGCTGGCTTACCTGAGGTGCGGAGTCTAACGATCTCCAAGAACCGCCGCAAGGCGGGATGGGCTTTGCTGCCAGGAGTCGCAGGTCGCGGTCCTCAGGTTTGCCCCAAGATGTAGTACAGCGGAGTAGGAGCAAGATGAGAATAGTCGGACAGGCTGGGTCGGTACACAGGCAGGCAATGCAGACAGAATCAGGAGGCAATCTCGGAGACAATCAAACCGGGTCGGTACACGGGTCACCAGAACAGATGCGTGGTTAGCTAGCCGGGTCGGTACACAGGAAGGCAGATAAATGTATAGAGAAAGGAGCGTGAGGCAATCCGGGTCAGGAGCACAGGCAATAAGGAAGGTCAGCAAGCCAGGTTGGTACACAGAGGACAACGGAATCCAGAAGGGTGAACAAGCCGGGTCGGTACACTGGAGGTCAAACACACAGGAAGCAGGAACAAGGAGGACACAGGAATCAGGAGCCAGGAACTGGTAAGTTGCTCTGACACTCACCAAGTGTCAGAGCTATGTTTTTATACAGTGTCCCATTTGAATTCCCCGCCCTAGGTAGCGATCATGTGACCGCCCTAGGTAGCGGTCACGTGACCGCTGAACCCGGAAGTGCGGTTTCCGGGTCCGACGGAGCAGAGGGGGAACGCGGAGGGGTATGTATTATGACATAAGGATACAAAGTATCCTCTAGCTTTGTCTACTGAAGGATCAGATGAACCTTCCGCCCGTGACCTCCTTATGCACCTTGCCCGCCGTGTTCAACAACAAGAGGTGGACCAGGCTCAGATTGGCCCCTTCCTGACTGTGGCCTTCGTGGATTCGCGCTCTGCTGAAAACTTTATTGTGGCCACTCTTGCCCAGCAGCTCCATTTGTCTACTCAGACCTTGCCTCAGCCACTTACTCTTACCACGGTTGATGGCAATCAAGTTAGCAACGGATCGTTCTCCAGAATCACTTCTCTGATGCGATTATCTGTAGGAGCCTTACATGAAGAGTAGATCCAGTTTCTAGTTCTGCTCCATTCAATTAATTATCTTATTTTGGGCCTACTTTGGTTTCGAATCCACACCCCCCAGTTTGACTGGGTTCAGGCTCAGGTCATCTCCTGGGGTCCTCACAGCTCCTTGTCATTAAATTGGATTTAGAAGAATAGCGTCATCTCCTTGAAGAGGCTCTCTTTATCCAGTCACGGTTTATACAGACCACAAGAATCTCATTTTTATTTGAGAAACTCAATGCTTGAACCCCAACCAAGCCTGGTGGGCATCCTTCTTTGCTCGTTTTAACCTCATCCTTACTTACTGCCCAGGGTCCAAGAATTTTAGAGCCGATGCCCTATTCTGCTCCTTCGATAATTCTGACCGTTCTGTTCCACCCGAACCTCGTTCCGTATTGGATCCTGCCAGCATTGTGGCTCTGACCAAGACACTTGGGTTGCTCGTTCCTGGAGCCACATTTACGAGTCAAAGCTCTACAATGTGCACAGTCGTCAAAATTTGCTGGGAACACCAGTGTGAAGACCTACAAATAAATATAACTTATTCCGGCACTGAAGATGACTGCTCAGACACGGTACCAGCGCTGGGGATCTGCACCCCAAAAAATGTAAATATAACAACCAAAATATGCGATGATATATACCATCGCATATTTTGGTTGAAGAAGACCTACGCCTTCCTTTGTCAGCATTATTGGTGGCCTACTCTTTATGCTGATATCGTAACTTTGTGGCAGCTTGTGTAGTCAGTGCCCAGCATAAAAATTGCAGACATTCATCCCTGGGACTCCTTCATCCTCTTCCCATTCCTGACGCTCCTTGGCATAGTATTCTATGGACTTTATCACGGACCTTCCCACTGGTAATGGCTTTACAGCTATTTGTATGGTCGTGGACATATTTTCTAAGATGGCACACTTTGTCCCTCTGTCCGGCCTTCCTACTGCTTCTCAGTTAGCTCTTATTTTTATTAAGGAGCTCTTTAGACTGCATGGATGCCCTCATGAAATGGTTTCAGACCTGGATGTCCAATTTGTATCCCACTTTTGGATATAATCTATTTTTTTTTAAATATCCTTTTCATTTTAAGCCATACATGAGTATGTATCATATATAGTTATATGACAACATATATATTATTCAGTACACTGTAACAATATCCAATAAGTCATAAGCAGGTATTGAAATTAAAACAAAAGAGGTAAAGAAAGAAGAGAATAACCGGATGAGAAATGAAGAAAAGATGGTCAGGGAATATTGTATTTTTTGTGCTTCGCCTAAATATGGCCCTCCTGGATATTATTGACTGAGCATTTATATATATATATATATATATATATATATATATATATATATACCGTATATACTCGAGTATAAGTCGACCCGAATATAAGCCGAGGCACCTAATTTTACCACAAAAAACTGGGAAAACTTATTGACTCGAATATAAGCCTAGGGTGGGAAATGCAGGAAGAGGAAGGGAGAAGGAGAGAAAAAGGAGGGAGAGAGAAGAGATGGGGGAGAGAAAACACAGACGATATTAAGAGGAATTGAAAACTAGCAGAGTCAATCTTCATAACAGTTACATTTATTAAAATCTGTTAAGTGTTTCGCTATGCTTTTTCAAGGCCTTTTTCAAGACTAAATAGATACTTATAGCATAACAGCTACAGATAATATACCTACCGGTATATTAGTATGTGCAGCTCCTTCAATTCCAAGACAGTCTGTCACAAATAGGAGGTAGTGGATTTTTTAACCCCCGCATATTGTATTGCATGCATTAGAGGCAGTAGGTTTAGAAGCACAGCAGTTATTAATCTGGGAATCTCTATTCCTCCTCGTGCAGATAGATACCTTGGATTATCAGTTGAGATATTTAACTATTATATTTACAAGAGGACAATTAACCCCCCTGGAAATAACCTTTTAAACAAATGAAATTAGCGGTGTTCAGCCTTTTACTTACCTCCGCAGTGAAACGTATGTGCGTTCCACTGACAGGAAGTTCGGCATTTGGACGGGAGAACAGAAGTTCACTCGTGTATAAGCCGAGGAGGGCTTTTTCAGCACAAAAAATGTGCTGAAAAACTCGGCTTATACACGAGTATATACGGTATATATATAATATTACATTATATATATATATATATATATATATATATATATATATATATATATATATATATATAATATATATTGTGAATATATATTTTAAATGAAGAAACGGGACAATCATGTGGCCTTACATTAGGATTCCTATAGGTCCCAAATAATGGGGAGCAAATGACAGTCCCTGGAAAACCATGGCACATGAGCGCCCTAAATATATAGTGCATGGAATATGATTTGTTATATGTCTGAAATCTGCTAAAAGTGTTCAAAGTGCGTAAAATATAAATAAATACATGTTAATAATATTTTAAAACTTTCTGGATTTCTATGGACCAGATAAAAAAGCCTTAAAATAAGCCAACATATTTTTAGCCCAAATAGAGTTCATACAAAAAGCAAAATATTTCACTGTCAGGCAGTCACATAATAACACAAGAGATTTTATATTCAGCAGTATGAACTCACTGTGTGATTTGGTTTTTATTCCCAAAATTACATTCTTAAAATAGCCACTTCCTCTCTCTCAGTTTATTTATGTAGCATACATCCTGACGATCAGCATGATTTATGGCTTCTTATTTAAAGAAAAATTAAGTCTTAAAAACCCATATATTCCTTCCACCATTCCCAATTGGAAACTTGGGATAAATTAGACCATGGCTTAATATGTCCAAATTACACTACTTTTGGGCAAAGCCACATCTGTATTATGATAGTTCACTCCTCTTTAGTATCACAGAATTAGGACAGTCCTTCAGATATCGGGACTGTTTGACAGATATGTTGTAGTACAGGATAAAGACTCCTTATACAATCATTTATTTCTTTGAAATTTAGCAGCTCTCTTTACTCAGAAGTAATTTATATATTGTGAGTTGACAATACCATATCTGTGTGTAACACTGGAACAGTATAGTGTCTGCTTGTTCAGTGCCCATGCAGAGATACCTTATCCATTGGCAGAATCCCAGGTTTCTGGTCCACTAGGAACCTAAATTTGGTGGCCCTGTCCATCTCCAGAAGAAGTGGATCATCAGTGAGGAACTGCTGCAATACCAGCTATGGACAACAGGTGGCAGTGCCATCAGCACAGACAACTGCGGCATCATAACTTTATACAGCAAAAGCATACTGGATGATGCTACAATCTTATATAACAATTACTGTACATTCAGCACTTCTGCTAAAGGTCAAGACCCATCAGGAGTAAGAGACCTCACCAGTATGTACCTGTTATAAAGACCTCACTCCTACCAAGTTTTGTCTAAGCAAAGTTTGAATTTGCATTTCCTTGTTGATGTTTGTTTGCCTGTTCATTGACTTCAGTTTCGTCCCTCGTGAGTCTACCGCCTCCAACCCATTGACTTCAGCTTTGCCCCTCCCGATTCTTCCTTCTGCGGCTCATCGAATTATGCTTCATCCCTCATGATTCTACCTTCTCCAGCCTATCAAGTCCTGGTTTATCCCTCAAGATTCTACTTTCTTCTGCCCATCAACTTCAGCTTCATCCCTCAAGAGTCTACCGCCTCCAACCCATTGACTTCAGCTTTGCCCCTCACCATTCTACCTTCTGCAGCTCACCGACTTTTGCTTTATCACTCCTGATTCTACCTTCTCAAGCCCATCAACGTCTGCTTCATCCCTCAAGAGTCTACCTTTTCAGCCCATGGACTTCAGCTTCATCCCTGCCGATTCTACCGCCTCCAACCAATTGACTTCAGCTTTGCCAGTCACCATTCTACCTTCTCCAGCCCATCAACTTCAGCTTTATCCCTCACGATTCTGCTTTCTCCAACCATTGATGTCAGTTTAATGCCTCATGATCTGTCCTCTCAGAACTAAGCAGCTTGGCTGGACGCTGTGTGTCAAATGGTTCTCTCCTGGGAGCAACCAGAACCATGACATACTCTACCATACAATGCACTATTGTGGGCTGGCTAATTCTTGGACTGTGTGCTGGACCTGTAGAAATATTAGTCATACTCAGAGACTTAAGGAAGGATTACTCTATTGCTTTATATTGTATATTGTTCTGCTTGTTTGAAGGTCTTCTTACCGCTCTGCTATAGCCCAGTCAAACATGCCTGGGCTGGTGGGATACTGTGGCGGCAGGAATGCAGTAAGCTGTGAAATGATGATATCATACAATGCTCCTGGAAGAGTGATTATGAAAGATCTCTACTGCAATACTACATTCTGCCACCAAAGCAACATAACAGCCCAGGCAGGTGAGACAAAATAAAGAGGTAAGTGCAGGAAGGGGCAGCTGTCAGGCAGTGATGTGGAGAAGCCATTTGCCTCCAGAGTTTCAGGAAAAGTAATGGCTGACCAACATGTGGTAAGGTATGATATGGGGGGGGGGGGGCAGGGGCAAAAGGTACATATGAAGTAACAACTGGAAAAGCAGAGATAAGTGAGACAAGTAGGCAATGTGCAAAGAAGACATTAGATGTCAATGGGAAATGGAGTCAGAGCAGGCCATGATGAAGCACAAATCTGCAGCTTTGCAGCTCAAATGCAGCGTTATAATTTATCTTTATTTTCACCTAGATTTCCACTGGGGTGCAAAGGTTTGCAGAGCAAGATGGTGCATTGTTGACAAGCTGAAGTTTGCACAGACAAGGCACTATGCACACACAGACAAGGCATTATACAGGCACATATGGCATTATGCAGTCACAGACAAGGCACATAAGGCATTATGCAGTCACAGACAAAACACTATGCAGGCACAGGCAAGGCACTATGCAGGCACAGGCAAGGCACTATGCAGGCACAGGCAAGGCACTATGCAGGCACAGACAAGCGTCACAAGGCACTATGCAGACACAGACAAGGCACAATGCAGGCACAGACAAGGCACTATGCAGACACAGACAAGGCACTATGCAGACACAGACAAGGCAGTATGCAGGCACAGACAAGGCACTATGCAGGCACAGACAAGGCACTATGCAGGCACAAACAAGGCACATAAGGCATTATGCAGACACAGAGAAAACACTATGCAGGCACAGGCAAGGCACTATGCAGGCACAGGCAAGGCACTATGCAGACACAGACAAGACACTATGCAGACACAGACAAGGCACTATGCAGGCACAGACAAGGCACTATGCAGGCACAGACAAGGCACATAAGGCATTATGCAGACACAGACAAAACACTATGCAGGCACATACAAGGCACTATGCAGGCACAGACAAAGCACTATGCAGTCACAGACAAGGCACTATGCAGGCACAGACAAGGCACATAAGGCATTATGCAGACACAGACAAAACACTATGCAGGCACAGGCAAGGCACTATGCAGGCACAGACAAAGCACTATGCAGGCACAGGCAAGGCACTATGCAGGCACAGACAAGGCACTATGCAGGTAAAGACAAGGTATTATGCAGGCACAGACAAGGCACTTTGCAGACACAGACAAGGCACATAAGGCATTATGCAGACACAGACAAAACACTATGCAGGCACAGGCAAGGCACTATGCAGGCACAGACAAAGCACTATGCAGGCACAGGCAAGGCACTATGCAGGCACAGACAAGGCACTATGCAGGTAAAGACAAGGTATTATGCAGGCACAGACAAGGCACTATGCAGGTAAAGACAAGGTATTATGCAGGCACAGACAAGGCACTTTGCAGACACAGACAAGGCACATAAGGCATTATGCAGGCACAGACAAAACACTATGCAGGCACAGGCAAGGCACTATGCAGGCACAGACAAAGCACTATGCAGGCACAGGCAAGGCACTATGCAGGCACAGACAAAGCACTATGCAGTCACAGGCAAGGCACTATGCAGGCACAGACAAGGCACATAAGGCATTATGCAGGCACAGACAAAACACTATGCAGGCACAGGCAAGGCACTATGCAGGCACAGACAAAGCACTATGCAGGCACAGGCAAGGCACTATGCAGGCACAGACAAGGCACTATGCAGGTAAAGACAAGGTATTATGCAGGCACAGACAAGGCACTTTGCAGACACAGACAAGGCACATAAGGCACTATGCAGACACAGACAAAACACTATGCAGACACAGACAAGGCACTATGCAGGCACAGACAAAGCTCTATGCAGGCACAGGCAAGGCACTATGCAGTCACAGACAAGGCACTGACTATGCAGTCACAAACAAGGCACTATGCAGGCACAGACAAGGCACATAAGGCATTATGCAACACAGACAAAACACTATGCAGGCACAGGCAGGGCACTATGCAGGCACAGACAAAGCACTATGCAGGCACAGACAAGGCACTATGCAGGTAAAGACAAGGCATTATGCAGACACAGACAAGGCATTATGCAGACATAGACAAGGCACTATGCAGGCACAGACGAGGCACTATGCAGCACAGACAAGCCACTATGCAGGCACAGGCAAGACATTATGCAGGCACAGACAAGACACTATGCAGGCACCGATGAGGCATTATGCAGGCACAGATGAGGCACAATGCATGCACAGACAAGACACTATGCAGGCACAGACAAGACACTATGCAGGCACAGACAAGACATTATGCAGGCACAGACAAGGCATTATGCAGGCACAGATGAGGCAGAATGCATGCACAGACAAGACACTATGCAGGCACAGACAAGACACTATGCAGGCACAGACAAGACACTATGCAGGCACAGACAAGACACTATGCAGGCACAGACAAGGCGTTATGCAAGCACATAAGGCATTCTGACCTGCTTTGGCTATTGTGTTTCTAACTTTTTCCTGTACAGGTGCTTCTCCCAGAATAATCCTCTAATAACGCATGCACAAGAACTTGTGGCAGATGAGCACCAATGAGCACGATCAGCTGTAATGTACAGGGGCTGCTTAATGCAAAGTCCCCATTTAGCCTGGTTCTAGAGGTCTAGTCTGGAAATTCGGTGTCTGGCGTCACACTCTGCAAACTAGAAATGCGCCTCGTTGTTGGGAGTGGTGGAAAAGTCTCCTAAGGTGCACTGTGCAGTATAGTAAATGGTAGATCAATGTCCAACCTCTTTATTACCACCCCTTTCATCAAATTACATTTTTAAATTTATCACCTAAAATACTGATTGGTTTAGCCTTATTTTGGTTTAAAATAATCATGAGATTGAGGGAATATGGGACTATCTATAGTGGGCAGCACGGTAGCTAAGTGGTTAGCACTTCTGCCTTACAGCACTGCGGTCATGAGTTCAATTCCTCCCATGGCCTTATCTGTGAGGAGTTTGTATGTTCTCCCCGTGTTTGCTTTGGTTTCCTTCGGGTGCTCTGGTTTCCTCCCACACTCCAAAAACATACTGGTAGGTTAATTGCTAACAAATTGACCCTAGTCTGTGTGTGTGTTAGGGAATTTAGAGTGTAAGCCCCAATGGGGCATGGACTGATGTGATTGCTGCGGAATTAGTGGCGCTATATAAACAAATGATGATGACATGTAGCAATTTTTTTATGAGGTTTTTATTACATTGCTTGGAGTGCACCTTGAATTGTGTTACTCAGCAGCAGTGCAACATGGAGGCACAAAATGGTTCCATTAGACATATGAGAGGAATTTAATTGCCTGCGTTGTAGCGTGTGCGGACATTGTGCCGAGCACATTGGCGGCAATTACAGTAGAAATTTCCACTCACTTCTGTCAAGGTCTCCGCCGCAAAGTGTCTCCCAAATGTCCGTGAGACACTTGGCAGCTAATTGTATTTCCCCCATGAGATGAGACTTGATGACTACCAGAGTAGAGTGGTAATAGCCATACACCTCTTTACACAGCAAGAAACGCTTCTAAATTCACACCCTCTGCAGCCTGATATCTAAATCCAGTCATCTCACTCTGCAAAAGGAGATATTGTTTCTGCATTGTTCTGTACGTTACCAGGAATGCTTTCACTACACTCATTTCTTCCCTCTACCTATGCAACCTTCAGCTCCTTTCCACAAACTGACATCTGACTCCGTAAACCCATTGAGTACTGAGAAAAATGTAGGTGCGCACTGCGCAACGGACGTATTGCGCTTTGTTAAATACCAGTAGTGACCGTAATGCCATTCATGTCAATGGGTGTTTTTAACTATCTACGGTCAGAGTTATTGAAATTTGCACATGTTTCAGCTTTCACTGGAGTAAAGGCAGATTATAAGTTAAGCAGGGGAACAAAGCTCATTAATAACTATGCCAATTTTATTAGGGTACCAAGCTGCAGACAGTAATCAGGCATGTTGTTCACAAAACTAGTACTGTTATTAAGCAGAGTGGAAACGAACTCTTATATTCCACCACTCGTTCAAAGGACCCTCAAGTGTTTTAGGAAAAAAGATGAAAGAAAAACACTTCCAATGCTAAACTGTAAAAACTTTTGCAGATTTGCACTTTATATTGCTGTTAGCATTTTGCTGGCCAGAGGTTGTGGCCCCCAGGTTTGTTTTACTAAGCAGCAGCTGTGTAGTCATTAGGATAACTAGGTCAATAACAAAAGATTCATTAGATAACAAAGTCAAGGTTTACTCTAGACAACAATAACCTCTTGCTGAGGCAAAGGACAGACACTTATATAAGTAGTGCTAATGACGTTAGCAAAAATGCACACAACCTTATCTGTTAAAAGTGAAGAAAAAATAGATTCAAAAGTGAAGGGCGATCCAATATCTCTGTCAACAACTACGTTGTATATGATGTGAACAAATACATAAACATAAACCAAGAGCTCCATGACTTTACGCCCTGATCTAATCCACAAATAATGCAGGACTCAAGATATAACATAATTAACTCCCTGATGCCTCGCTACCCTGCTCAGACACCATCATATTCCCAAAGAGCTTCACTCACTTCCCCAAAAAGAAATGATCATTTTAATTTGCCTCCTCCCTGCTTTATTATGGTCCCCACTCCCTGTACTTCTACCCCCATACAATAAAAGAGAGGAGCAGGGGGTGGAGAGCTGCGGGATTGATACTGATGGCAATTTTCTCATTCACCTAAGCCAGCAGCAACTATCATTTGGTGGGGATTAAAACTGAATTTTACGGCAGGGATTGTTATTTAGGAGGAAGGGTGTGTCCACCTGTGGTTGGTTTGAGTGATGGAAATTGGGTATTAGACAGCATTGACAAGAAGGTGGGATTTGTGGCACAAAGCATTCCATATCCAATTTGTTTATTTGTGGTTAGAGGAGTGATGTCCTGCAACCTATAAAAATAAATAATGTTTAAATATGACAATATGGCAGCACTCGAGAGGAACTGCTATAGTAGCTGGAGGCGGGGGATACTTAACAGGGGAAGATCTAGAATAGTTCCTCGGGGGAGGGTTTAGTACCATTTAATAGAGCCCTGTCCACCATCACTGTAATTGGTGGGCCCTGTCTCCTCCATCATGCCTAGCAGGGGCGGGCTGTCTGCTAAGTACAATTTGTACATGTGCCTGGCGGCCGAGAAGGAAGCAGAGGATGCTGCCCGGCCGCTCCAATTGTGACAATATACTAGACGCTGTGCAGAGTCCATTATGGTGACGGCTAGACGATACAAACCTATTCTCTGGTGTACAATACCAAACCCATTCTCTTGTTGCATAAATATATACAAAGCCCTTTCTCAGATGGCTAATGTAGAAATACAATGACCCCATTCTCTTGTGGCTAGGACAGGAAGCACAGCAAATCATATTGTAGCTAGTATGAAATAGAGACTCCATTAATGACTAGTGTATACTACAGAGACAAATCTCTGGTGACTAATGTAGAATCAGAGCCTGGTAGCTCATTCTTGATAGTTATTAGACATGGTAAAGCACATTTTCTAGTGGCTACTGAACATTATAGAGCATGCTCTGGATGGCTATTGGTTAATTCAGAGCCCATCCTCTTGTAGCTATTGGCTACTACAGAGTGGATACTCTTCAGAGCCAGGGCCGGATTTACCACTAGGCAACCTAGGCAATTGCCTAGGGCCCTCCCAAGGCCGGCGGTGAGACCACCCTTTAAAAATGGGCCGCTACTTATGGGCCAGTGCTATATGCTTGGCCCCACGGGCTAAAGTCTGTCAACCAGCCCCTGAATAGGGATATATGTTATGCTAAAAAACTATAGTGCTATGGATTTTTCGGGGGAGGGGGCCCCAAACCAGTATCTTGCCTAGGGCCCCATGCGGTCTAAATCCGACTCTGTTCAGAGCATGCACTTAGCTGCCCTTTTTCCTGTTCTAAATGTGCTCGCTGCTTCTCAGAGCAGAAATAAGAGCTGCTCTCAGCCAAAGATGCTGATAGTGATAGCAGCTCTGAGATCAAGCGTGAGCCCTCAGGCAATCTGTGTGCAAGCACTTCCCCCAATACTGCAATTATATGTCTTACATCTGCTAACACCTTCAGATATCATTGGTTGATAAAAAGCTCCTACAACCAATGGGAGTGCTCCATCTGTATTTAAAGGTTCCCTCAGATACTAGGTAGATGGCAGTGAAGGTCTGTTGTCCTCTTGCGCAGGAAGTAAATGGTAAAATTAAATTCAGATTGTAACCATTCCCAATTCAAAGTATGACAAAAATGCATATTATTAGTAAAATAGAAAATTCCATGGTTTGCAAAAGTTTAGTTACATTGAAAGTGACCTACCTGTGTGGACAAATTGGCTATTGATCCTGTCACTTGGGCACAGTAGCAGGATTGGCCCCTGTGTACAGAACAACTAACCTTTTGTCACATTTTAGCCTCCTTAGTTGTGCAAGCTTCAAGTGTATTTCAGTGATGTTTGCAGGAAAGATGTGAGTGCAGACACTTGCAAACAAAGAGGATCCTTGACATTGCAAACTTAAATATTTTGATCAAAATTTGAACCTATACTTCATATTTCTATTGTTCTAGAGATATATAGGCGTGTGGTAAGGATAAGCGCTGACAACTTCTTGTTCTTTTGTATTAATATAGTGTATTTATATTGCTGTGCAGCTGCCTCCCTGGAAAATCCAGGTGCATCCGAACGGTGGTTTATCTCTTTTACATTTCATGGTGTTATTTAAACTTGGCCAGGAGAAAGAGCAAATGCAGCATTATGCACCCTGTCAAATATCTATGGCCATTGGGAATATGTCTATTTGTAATGGTCTTTGGGCTCACTACAGTAAAAGAACAGTAAACACATCCATAGGCAAACCGAGGGGGGGATTCCTAGTGCCTGGAAACCCCTTCCAAGCCTGGGGCACTCTATAATTGAGGTGGCTGAACCCTGCCCCCGCTTCACACGGCTCTGCTCGAAAAGAGAGAGCTGCATGCACCTAACAGTAGTTCACGCAGCATTGCCCATGTATATTATGGGGATAGGAAGAGTTGGAGAGCAGCCAAGCACACTCTAAAATTATAGCCACGCCCCCATGCATGCTGGTCACGCCCACTGGTGGCGTGGTGTGGAAACTCCCCCCCCCCCCCTGCAAATCCTGCGTTTGCCCCTGACATCAGTGACTAGTTAGCTGTGTTCAGACGTTGTGACACATTAGCCTAAGAATATTTGAGATTGTCCTTTGAGAGTGATATTTGACCTGTCTGTTTACAGAAAGAAGCAACTCATATGCAGTAGGTGATGTCAGATTCTTAGGCTGGGTACACACTATACAAAATATCTGCTGTGATATCCTTAACGATTATACCAATGATTTAAAAAAAAAAAAATATCCTGATCAGCATGCTGATTCATGTGTACACAGTAAACACATTTTACACGATTTACCTTCAGATCTGTGCTTCTCATCCGTCATAACCATCGGCTGAAAAGATTGTGACTCTGCACATTCTATAGAGATCTATGGAGACTGCCGATCAGTCTCCATAGAATCAGTCTCCTGTAGAATTGGAACAACATGGTTCCATCGTTGAATGTATATATAGTCCAGTTTAAAAATGAAATGAAGCGATTTGATGTGCTTTGGTACGATAATCGTTCATCGTTTCAATGTACACACTAATGCGATATTGGGCAGAACGGTCGTTTATCGTGTGATTGGCCCAATAATTGTCTGAAAACCCTGTAGTGTGCTGCAAACTACAATTACCTGCTCATCATAAGACAAGACTAATTAGTGCACCCAGCCCTAGATGTCTTGCCCTATGATGAACAGGTAATTGTAGTGAATCAACTTACTTAACATGTCATCTGTTTCTCAACACAATAACATTTTAACTTATGCTTTCCTGCATGCTGTTTGGCTCTCTTAGCAATAGTAAATCATGTATACATTTTATTTTTGTTTTAAACATATTTTATTAGGGTTTTTACAGCGTAAAGATAGGCTCAAAGAAATGAATCACTATCGAGGAAATTAAACATTGGAATTGGGAGATAAAGGAGAAGAAGGAAAGAAACAGGGATAGAGGGTAGGTGAAAGGACTAAGAGACCTTAAGCGGGAAGGAGGAAGAAGGGATATGATAGCAGGAAAGGATGGGGAGGGGGGAAAGCCCGGCCTGGCGCCATGTTGGGTGTCAGATATTTAGCTTGAAGACTATCAAAGGGGCTGGCTTCACCAGTCAGTGTGTCAAGAGGGTGACCCGACATCTGGTCCGTGATCAGGGCCAGATTAAGGGAATGGAGGCCCCTGGGCTGAGGGGGCCTCCATTCCCCCTTGAGGGCCCCCCCCCGTGTGATCCGAGCTGCCCGCGCGCCCCCCCCCCGTGATCCGAGCTGCCTGCGCCCCCCCCATGATCCGAGCTGCCCCCGCTTTTTCCCCCCCCGACACTTACCTCCTTCTCCGGCGCGCTGTATGCTCTTTACTGAGATCTCGTGAGAGTGAGACTCACGAGATCTCCTCAGTAAGGAGACTACAGCGCGCCGGAGAAGGACCGCAGTGAAAGTGCTCAGCAGCACTGATCGTGCTCCCGCCCCCGACCGATCAATACTGCTGCTGAGCACTTTCAAGGGCCCCCTGGGTGCCATAGGCCCCTGGGCTGTAGCCCAGTTAGCCCTATGGTTAATCCGGCCCTGTCCGTGATAAGAGAGCCATGAACTCCAAATGGCACTCAATTTGTTGGGTCGGTCTCATGTATACACTTTAATATGTTTTATTTGCATTGTTATGATGGACAAATAAAAAAACAATATCTCTGTAGGTTATTTTGACTTTCTGGGCGGAATTCAATTGGCCGCGCTACTGTAAAAAGTAATGTACGAACTATTACCGTTATTACGGTAATAGTGCGCTTAAATACTGTCATTACGGCTGTTGCTCGCAGCTCCCTAAGCCGCGAGCAGAAAGTCGGGTTGACTTTACCGTACTAACGGTAATAGAGTTATCTCGGCGCTAATCTGGGGGAATTGAATTTCTCCCTTTGACTTCAAAAAACACTTAACCCCAAACTAAAATGTTCAGATATGAACCATGAATGTAGAGTATATGGATCACTGTGCCCACCCCCACTATCCAGAGGCCCCTGGGCTGCTACATGTGGCCATTTTTCCCACGGCTCTGACGGTTCTATATTATCAAACCAATAATCATTTTTGGTCACCAACTTTAAATAGTGGCAGGTGAGGGTAAGTGGGAGGGCCAATCACAAGCTGCAATCATGAGCTCATTTGAGATGTCACAAGCATAATTTTTGCGCATTTTTGGGAAGTTGTGGGAGAAATTTCATGGCTCTGTGGTCCAAGATGGCAGCACAAAGAATATGACAGGTATTCTGAGTGCCCAATCAGTGACTCATCATTGCTATGTATAGTGTTATGCAGTGACGGAATTACAGGGGGTGGTATGGTGACGAAAGGCCCAAAAGGTGGGTCAGGAGGCAAAGGAGTGCAGTGTTGCCGTCCCATTTGCTCCATACCCCCCCCCCCAGGCAGAAGAGCATACCAAGGGTCTAATATGGATGAACCTGCATCACCAAGCCATCCTCCCACCCATGTGGCTTGTAGTGGAGCATTGTGCCACTTTACTTTTGTATTGCTTAAGCATGTTTTTTGATTTACAGCTCAGTGCTGTTCCCCTACAATGAAATTTGTTGTATCTTCCATCCCACTGAAATATGTTATTGCAAAGGAGTTTTTTTCTTAATTATAGCTTTAATAAACACTCTAGCAGACTTCATGATGAGCTTTTAAAGTGCCTTTGGTGATATTATTTCTGAATATAAATCTTGACAATCTTATATGAAAGCACTTTCCCAGCTGCAAATCAGATAATGCTGGAAAGAGGTCTGACAGAGAAATGTTCTCAGTGGATTAAGACTAATTTAGCTAACATATGAAAGGATATTAAAACATATCATGTTAGATATACAACAGACAGCTCGCCCTGAAGGATCCAAAACGCTCTCTACGGATTTGTTTTCCAGAAAGACCTAAATGGAGATTGGGTCAACCCTTGTGCGTAACCAAATAGTGTTTCATTTTCTTACTTTTATAGTAAGAGAAGTTTAGATAATCTTTTTTTTAGCAAATCAGTATATATATGGCAATTTCATCTCGCGTGTTAGAGTCATGGAAGAGTCACAAGTCAGGTAAAGCAAGAGATATTCTATTTGGCAAGAGTTGCTCCCTGTATAGGATATAGAGTAGACTCCTACCACCTTTTACATTTGGGACTGCTTTTTTCATTTAATCTTCCTACCATAGTTCTTTCTAACCATTCCCCTACTGGGTAATTTTAACCCATTGCATTCTGCTGCTACAAAATTACAATCTTTAAACCCTTACTTTGGCTTTTCCGGTGTATTCAATCTCCTACATATGAAGATGGTTATTATCTTGATCTCATGATTACTCATATGTTCCAATGATTGTCTCATTAATTACCTATCTCACCAACAGACCATTTCTTGTTATCATGTAACTCTTCCATTGCCATGAAAAGTAAGTTGACAGCAATCACTATCATTCTAGCACATGAAGCTCTCCGACTTGAGTTACAGAAGACCTCAGCCCCATGCACCTCTAGACATAAAAAGGGGGTGTAGCAACTGCAGATCTCAGGGTTCCTACAGTGGATACTTTGAGGTGTGATGTGAGCGACCCTTGCAGGGGCACACGGAGGATTTTTGAGGGGGGTTTCCCCTCCACCGAAAAAAAACAGAAACGAAAAAAAAGAGAGAGCTGCAGCGCATGCGCAGCAGCTCCATTTATGCAGCACTGTACTATACAGCAGCCGCGGCGCTGTCAAAGAAGCGTCCGCAGCAGTGCTGTATACAATACAGCACCGCCTCGGACGCTTCTTTGACAGTGCTGCGGCTGCTGTATAGTACAGTGCCAATATGTAGGGCACTTCTTAATGGAGGGGAGGGGTTTCTGGAGACCCAGAAACCCCCCCTGCGTGCGCCCCTGCCTTGTCTAAATTTAAAAAATGTTCCCCAGTTGTTTTAAGCCTTTAAGCTTGTTACAGCTTAGGTGTCACGTTATAGACTCTGTGGGTGTCACTGACTGGTATTAGCACAACTAACCAGGGAGGCGTGGAGTCTAATGCACCCCCGGTATTCACCAGGGACCCTCGCAAGGAGGTATGGACTCGGCTGCGTTAGGTGCTCAGGTCGCAGTTCTCCAAGTTAGTTACCAGTGCAGTGGATAGAGAACAGGAATGGTCATGCAGTCCAGGTCGAGTACCAAACAATAGTGCGGTACAAAAGGAGAATCCGGGAGAATGGTCAGGGGCAAGCCAGAAGTCAGAATTCAGATGAGCAAGAAGTACCAATTCGCAAGACAAGAGAATATTCAGGAACAAGCCAGGAGCCTAAACCAGGGCCGTAACGAGGGCTGTGCAATAGGGGCGACCACAAAGGGTGCAACACTGAAGGGGGGCGCAGTTTATGAATATTTTAGGTTCATTTGGTTAAAATTGAGGGCTAGGGGGGCAGCATTTTTGTTTTTCACCCCAGGCGCTAACATTTTAAGTTACGGTTCTGGCCTGATCCGAACACAACAATAGCAGGAACAGGGAACAGGAGACAGGATTGCTGGAGCTGGTGAACTAATACTCTGGCACCAGACTGAGGTAGGGAGTCTACCTTATATATAGTAGGTTAGCCCCTGATAGGTGGAGAAGGTCTCAGCAGTCAGATGCACCTGACCGCCGTATGTACAGTGGGGAGACGGCACCTGACATTAGGTTGCTTAAACCCTTGCTTATTGATGACTAAATAGATGAATTATAAAACTCTAATTATTTAAATTTTTACAATAGATCCAGCTATAACTATAGCTGGGATCGTGTAACGATCCTATTACTCCCATAGGGGGTGTATAATTTCCTATACCCATGGGAATACAATGTTAGAAGCTATCATAATATTTTGAACTATTAATGTTATGACAAATAGTCAGATTTATTGATTCTGACCTGTTCCCATGGAATAAAAAAATTTCTGCCAATAGCAGCTATAAATATAGATTCTAACGAGTGGAGATACTACTATCACACAAATATATGTGTTTATTTAATTGAGATAGTGGCAGCAATACTGTTGCAGTTTAATTCGGTAACTTTCAAAACACTTTAGTCGCACTAACATAAGTATAACCACGTCACATACATCACTTATGTTTTTATCAATATTTCGCTACTTTTTATGAACCAGAACTGACTGTAATTTTAAAGATTTTCAATAAAATATTACGTTTTATTTTTTAACATCCCAGAGTGCTCCAGTCAACACATCCCTTCTCTCTTTTTGTATGTAATAATATCTCAGGACATCTCAACTGGGTGACTAAGCAGTTGGGATATGTTTAAATGAAGGTGTGACAGGATGGACCACCTATGCCACCCTGTCTATTGTTTTGCTGGGGAGAGGCTGGGCTTGCCTTGCCACCATCCCCTTTCTTTATCCCAAATATGCCCCTCCTGTCGCAGTAGGAGGAGCCTGCTGCCACCACTAGGCTCCTACAGCGGCATCTAGAACTGCTTCCTTTTGAGAAACTTTTGCTACTAGTTTACCCCTTTGCTGGTACACCTGGGCTGGTACCCCTGACCTCTTGCCTTCAGATCAGCATTGCTGCGGATGGTTCCACTTGGCCTATTACACGGGCCAGAGCTGCCAGTAACAGTCAAAGCATTGGTGCTAGAATGCTGGGTCCCAACCTCAAAACAACTGCATAGAGGATTAGATTCTGGCCTAATCTGCAGGTCACAGGAATTTCAGCAGGTAAGTGGTCTTCAAAGCAGGTTCTTTAAGTAAGGATGTTTTATTAGCTCAAGTAGCCCTTATAAGGACAGTTAAAATCACATTCAATGGGCAGCATTGATCTTTGTAGGACATTCTGGTAAGACTTTAGGCCAGTGTAAATAAACCCTGACTTGAAATGTGTTTGAAAAAAAATCATAGAAAATTAATTTGCCTTTACACATACTTTCTAGTTCTGACATCACAGTGAAAGGGGGTCTGTGGGCACTTGAGGCATGTTAAAATGTCCTGTAAAATCTAATAGATTTGTTCACTTTTTTTGGAGTCAATTTCATATTGAGAAGTGCCCCCCTTATTCATGCCCTCCCAGCAGACAAAAAACTGATTATTCATGAGTTTACCATTGTTGTTGTTTATTCCTTTTTATTTTCAAGAAACTATAGTATTATATCATTGTATGTAATTTTGTTAATTATTTTCCGTATTAAATTATACTTAATAAGTTCATGTCTCTGTGTTCTTACGAATTCAAGTGTGAGGGCTAGATTTACTAAGCTGCGGGTTTGAAAAAGTGGGGATGTTGCCCATAGCAACCAATCAGATTCTAGCTGTCATTTTGTAGAAAGTACTAAATAAATGAAAGCTAAAATCTGATTGGTTGCCCTAGGCAACATCCCCACTTTTTCAAACCCGCAGCTTAGTAAATCTAGCCCTGAGAGTTAGCTTGATTTAGAATGCTACAGAAGAGATCATTTGGTTTATGATAACTCTGGGTCAGGGGAGATCATTTGGTTTATGATAACTCTGATGAAAGTAAATTGTGATAGATTCGTTTAAAGTGAGAACCGAAGGCTTCCTGAGTAAGAGTGTCAACACTTCACAAAAAACCTTGGTGGTAGCATAATTGGTAAGGCAAAGTTAGTGGGTGGGATAGACAGGGAGAGTTTTAATCTTTTTTAAATAGATCAGGGGATAAATGTATCAGAGTGCAATTTTTCCAGCGATTTGAAACCACTGCAGATTGCTAGAGATCAGCTGCAATTTTATGGGCAAAGTTGTCATATGTGTTAAACTACGATTTTGAGAGCCCAAAATCCAATCTCTGACCCTGGCATTTTAGTCAAACTCGCCAGAAAATCACAGGAAATTCACCAGAGAAATCGCTGCATTTTTTAGTCCTGCTTCTGATTGGCTAGATTGCTCTAACAGCATACTCTCCATCCTTTATATAACAAAAGGCACAATAGAAGTTTTAATTATGAGGGTAATCATGATTTCTTGTTTATTGTCTTACGGGGGACAAATTATTTTATTAATAAATTAGTGGCCCTAAATATGTAAGGGTAAAAATGTTTATTTTATTTTATTATTATGGCATACTAGTTGATTGCCAGTGGGGCAATAATATTTTTTTCTGATGTAGCAACACTTAATATTTCCTGATGGGGACATCATTTAAAGTACATTCTTGTGACACTACAAATGATAGCATGCACACCATAATAAAATACATAATTTTTGGCTTAACATATAATCATTAATGAAATTTGGGCCACTAATTTATTAATAAAATAATTTTGCACCCGTCAGATAATTAATATAATAATTTTTGCCCCTCTAAACAAGAAATCATGATTACCCTCATAATTAAAACTTGTATTGTTGCCTCCTGTTATGTTAAGAATGGCCAGATAGCTCAAAACACAGGTGACTTGAGCTATCTCGCCTCTCAGAACCAACTCTTTAGTTTTGGTGATTTTTGGGGTGAATTACCCAGTGATTTTGCAAAATTGCAGCTTCATACATTTGATGACTTGTGTTCTTAGAATGGCAAAACATCGGGACGACGATATGTAGCATGTCGATTTTGGCTACATCACTTTACTGGCGATTTACTATCAACTTGCACTTTTTTACATCGGTGGGTTCAAATTTGCCCGAGAATATCGTTGAAAAAGGCAAATCTCAGCTTGATCCATTTTGCCTCAGATGCCTGTTTTTGAGTAACCTTTTGTCACACATATGTCACACAAACTCAGGTGAGTGCTGGATCGTGACATTTACTTTTTTTTGTTATTATTTTCTAATGGATAAGATATTTTAAAGACCAACCATTTTCCTTCTTCAATTATATACTTTTATCAGATTCATGTAGTTTTTCCTACACACTGTATGAACACAATTCCACTACTCTAAATGAGCACATCTATAATAAATTACTTCAAGCTGTTAGTATTTTGTAGAATACAAGGATTAAATCAAATTCTACTTAAGCGTGTTAAACTCTTTGCCTGTGTAGTGATCATTGAAAGTGAGGTAGACTACAAATGAAGCCGTGATTTCTGGAATAAGCACTGTCGGCAGCAGTGCCAGCTTTGTGGCACTGGAGGCAGCTGTGTTAAAAGTATTATTGCGATTGCAGTCTGTTTGATTCCTGTAGTCATTGTACCTGTGCTATTCTCTGTCAGTGTCCAGAATGCATAGACTATGAATACAGATGATTGCTCTTCACTGCTGTTACAGGCCAGCAATGCATATTAGTTCTGTGTGACTAGGTACTTGGAAAGCAGATACACACACTGTAGATTGTCCCTAAAAAGCAGGAATGATGACTATGGGTATAACCAACATAATGGATAAAATGACTGTGACAGTTCTCCCATGGGGTGCTGTTTAATTGCTTATTAATTGTCTCCATGTTTAGTAACTAGTAATGTTTTATGCATGTGTCTTGTTAACCCACACAATGGGCCTGATTCATCCAGACATGCATTCTGAGTGCAATCTGTCTTCAGCATTATACGCACGAATTAAGGCTTTGCGTACTCCCGAATTCACCAAGGCACGGATCTTTGGATACGTGCGCTGTTGAATTCAGGAGTAGGTCTGCTGTGCTCTTATACACAAGAGCTGCAGGATACGTCCAATGCTATATGGATTATAAATCTGCTAAAGAACACAAAGGAAATTAAAAAAAATATTGAATTAATGTCACCTGTTAATACTATAGGCATTAATGATAAAACAGTTACGAGACTGTCAACACTACTGATCAGGACTTAGACTAGCCGCTTAACTGGTGCAAGAGATACACCAGTAACTTTGAGACGATCAGAGCTGGATTTGAATGTGGCTGCTGGCGCTTGAGTTTGGCACGCCCCTACAGTACATTGACTACAGCAAAACGCCCCTTCCTTGCCCTGTTCCATCCACAAAATCGTCTACTGTATTAAGAGTCTTTTGAGATCACGGACACAGCGGACAGCGCTGAGTTCACGGACGTATTTCCCAGATAAAGCGGGCAATATGCACAAAATCGGTAGATACGTGTCTTGATGAATCAGGCCCAATATGTTTTCATTATAATTATTCAATTGCTTATTTGTTGCCTTCCAATGTCCCACATACATTTTCCCCAATGCAACCTAAAATGAATTATTTGCTGAGCACCCACTGTTATAAAATAACAGAGCGATGCCCTCTCAAATCTGAGCTGCTGTTTTAAAACAGCCGTCAGAAATTTGTCTCAGTGCTCTCCTGGGATCATTGTCAGCTTCCGAGGCTCTAGGGCCTCTTTGTCTGGCAGATTACAAATGAAGCTAAATGACACGTCAAAATCTTCTGAAATGCAAAAGTGATGAACACATGAGGTGAAAGAACAGATCACATTAGGAACAATTGTAACATAGAAGAAACATTTTCTGGAGGACACTCAGGGTCGGACTGGCCCGCCAGGGAGCTGGGGTATCCCCCGGTAGGCCCCGACCCCTGATGGCTCCCCTCTTCGTTGGTGGGGAGAGCTGGTACTTTAAAAAAAACAAAACAAAAAAAAAACACCAATAATACTCACGTGATTGCGGCGCCGACGCCCCTCCTCCTTCCTCTCTACTCTGTTCACACTGAATGTCGGGCGTGACTTCATCATGTCGCGCTCGACATTCAGTGAGGAGCGGCACAGAGAGGAGCACGCAAGTAAGAAGACAGAAGAGAAGAAGGTAAGAAGAGGAACCGAGGCACGGGGAGGAAAGCAGCATGACACAGAGTGATGAAGGGGCGGGGCAGCATGGCACAGAGTGATGAAGGGGCGGGGCAGCATGGCACAGAGTGATGAAGGGGCGGGGCAGCATGGCACAGAGTGAAGGGCGGAAGGGCAGAACAGGTTGGCACTGGGTGATGAAGGGGGAAGCAAAAGCAGCATGACAGAGTGTGAAAGGGGGGGAGCAAAAGCAGCATGGATGGTGCAGTGTGATCATAAGGGGGCACAGCATGGTGATGAAGGGACACAGTAATGTGTGTGTGTGTGTGTGTGTGTGTGTGATGGCACAGAGGGCTTGTGGCAATGTAGTGTGTTTGTGAGGTAGATGATGGCTAATTAATGGTGCTATTTTGTTTGTGGGGTGATGACGGTTGCGGGAAATAGGTATATTTATTATACGTAAATGCTATTAATTTATTGCTGGGGCTGTTTGGAGGGAGGGAAATAAGTCTTTATTAACTGAGAATACAATTACTTTAATGTTGGGGCTGGAGGAAGGCTTAAGTATTAATCAAGGGTCCTATTGATTTAACGCTGGGGCTGGTTGGAATTTTCTAAATGTACCCATTTATTTTTCCAAATAGGGCCCCCAACATTCCAGAATCCAGACAAGACACAACTAAAGAAACCAGCAGCCACAGGTGGTGAAAGTGACAAGAACAGGCAGGAGAGAGTAGGATAGTATGTCATATGTTCTGGTTCTAGTGGGACAATCCCGATTTTTGGTGACTGTTCTGCCCAATCTAAGGGGCAGGCCAAGACTGTGTAATCTTTATATACTACACTATGGTGCTAGCTGTCCTTCCTGGGATTACCACATCCCGGTTTGGTTACGCCTTTTTAGTGACTGGCCACACCCCCTCTGGTGGGCCCCTACCATTGTAATCCCCCCTTGTGGGCCCTTCATGCCACAGTCCGACAGTGGGGACACTTCCTGTGTTAATACCTCCTGTCTACTTTGTGCTCCCCACCAAATGCTTGTTCCACTTTACAGTCATTTATATTCTGATCTGTTCTCTCTCGCCCCATTTGCATTACAGAAGATGTGTCTATGTGCCTTGAAACCTGTGTGTGTACATATGTGGCATATCATTTTAGCTTAATTTGTAATCTGTCAGACGAAGGTCCCCTAGGGCCTTGCAGCGTTCAATGATTTCCAATATAGCTAATCATCATTATAGGTATTATCTTTAAATTACCTTTGACATTTTTGTTTGCTAAAGAATTACACTCATCAGATTTATGTCAGTTTTGTAGCTGCAATAATGTCCTTTCATTCATCAGCTGACAAGCTGTAAACTGAACTCCCCCACTTCAAGGAACAGAGATAACATATGGAGGGAGAAATGTTTCCTTCATAAAGACCTGGTAAACACAGCTTTTTGTTTACCATGGAAACGGTTATTTCCAACCTGCAGAAACATTGTATATTGTATTCTATTCATTCCAACATTTGTATTACCAAAACTTGTGCACAAAATCCCATACACAGGCCCGGCGCTCCCATTAGGCAACCTTAGGCAGTTGCCTAGGGCGCCGGGACCTGCAGGGCGCCGCTGACTAGATTTTTTAATCTAGTCAGCGGTTCAGGAGAGAAGGGCAGAGGCGGCGGGGTGCCGCTGCTGTTTTTCCATCTCACACTAGTCACACTGACGTCAGTGATCATGTGATAGTCTGTCCGGTGGCGCCTCTGAGTTCTCCCCTCCCCTCTCAGCATGCATCGCGAGGAGCAGCTAGAGGAAGAAAAGGTAAGTAACATTTAAATTAATTTTAATTAATTATTCTTTTATCTGGTGAGCGGGGGGCGGGCGGGGAGAGAGCAGCGGCGGCGGCGTTATTTTGCCTAGGGCGCCGTGAACCCTAGCACCGGCGCTGCCCATACAGACGGCCTGGGCTAAACACAAAGATTAATAGAGGTCATATGATAATTTTACATGTTATTTCCATTCTTTTTTATTATTATTGAAAAATGAAACACAAACAAAATGTAGAAAATGACTGTCCATTTTACAATAAAAGTATCGTATAGGCATACATATAAAATGCATTATTTTTTTCATTTTTCTTTCACAGATGTCATTAAACAAAGATTCTCGCTTGTCTGTAACAAAGTCGCTGGTAATATGCTTTCAGCCATTCAATTACAGTAATACAGTTAAAATATATTATATTTCTGCCTTAAAACCATTGTTATGTCTGTGTAAAGGGCGGATAATGCCAGCCTAGCAGCTGAATGCGGTCCACATGATGAGGTGAGCAGACACAGGTAGTCCCAGTGATCTGCAGGTGCCGTCCTGTGGCTGCAGACACCTTCATGTTCGCAGTACAACCATTGTTATAAGACCTGCAAGACATGAAACAGGGACAATCTAGCTGTTATTATCATCTAGGTAACGGTTATTATTAACATTTATTTATATATTTACAGCGTACTCAGCAGCACTTTATAATTGGGGAAAAAAAGACAGCAATAAACAAGAATGGGTATTAAAAACAGGCAGGGCCCTGCTCACAATCTGTAGGTAATAGGTGTTTGATACATTACACATACATAGCAGTAATTGCCAATGGTCAGATCCTGCTGTTATTGGGCAAGTATGTGAAGGATATCAGGCGGTATTTGTGGCAAAACGGGTGACGTTACCAACGTCTGATAACATCTCACTGCTAATCTGTGGTGTTTGTATGTTCTCCTCGTGTTTGCGTGGGTTTCCTGAGGGTGCTCTGATTTCCTCCCACAATCAAAAAACATACTGGTAAGTTAACTGGCTAATGACAAAAAAGGCTTATGGGTATATTTACTAAACTGCGGGTTTGAAAAAAATGGAGATGTTGCCTATAGCAACCAATCAGATTCTAGCTTTTATTTATTTAGTGCATTCTACAAAATGACAGCTAGAATCTGATTGGTTGCTATAGGCAACATCTCCACTTTTTCAAACCCACAGTTTAGTAAATATAGCCCTTACTCTGTGTGCTTGGGTGGTAGAGAATATTGACTGGAAGCTCCAATGGGACATGGACAGGTGTGAGTGATTAAATATTCCCTGTACAGCGCTGTATTAATAATAATAATAATAATAATAATAATAATAATAATAATAAATGTATAGCCTTCATGTATCACTGTTTTGGTGACCACCAGCAGGTTACAAGAAGGTGCTGCAGTTTACTATGAAACACTAATTAATATCTTTTAAATTTTTGTGGCAATAAAATACTACTGATTATATCAGAAGGATTGGCTGTACAAATGGTTTGCTGGGGTTCTGTTTTCGTTATAAAAACAATGTATGCATTAAATATCAAATCTTAAATAGTATACTTAGTTTTCTGCAGGTATTAAGGGTAGCTTAACACTATTCTATTAGTCAATTTGTTCCTCTCCTTCAGTCCATCCTAATTCCAGTGGTGTTCTTTCCAAATGAGAGAGAGAGGAGCATACAACGGAAAGGCATTTTAACACAATTTAATAAGAAAGATGTGGGGAGAGTCGTGGAGATAATTATAGCAGTTCCACACTCCTGAAGAACAGACGTGATGATGTACCAAACCATGTGCCCAATCCACAAAAACAAGAATGTGCCTTCCAGGATGAGATATTTGACAAATCAAAAAGGAATTTAACATGCACATATGGGTAGAACACAATGCAGATTGATTTGGATGTTTATCCATTGCAGTGTTGGCTAACCTCTGACACTCCTGGAGTTGTGAAACTACAAGTCCCAGCATACCCTTCTAGTGCCATCTAGGTACAGACACACCACAATGCACAATTGCTTATATTAAAACTATGTATTAAATGTGTGAAATATTTGTCGTTTCAAATAATGGTGAATACCACAAACGTTCTGGTGTCCTTCAGGTTTTATGGAATATAAATGCTAGTCAAACAAGAGAAATAAATACCAGTTGAAACTGACACAGTACAGACACAATGGGGTTGTTAGCCATGCTTTGTGGTGATGTTTTCACTTGTGCAAGACATGTGTCCTTCAGTTTCACCTTGAAATTGGCCATGATTACACACAGATGTGTAAAGTGTGGATGTGGAAACTGACCATAAATTTTCTTAATCGGGAAGTGCACCGGTTTATATGTGGCACAATATAAATGTGTACAATTTATACAATTCTTTATATATGAACCTACAGTGCTAGGCAGGGACGCACGCAGGGGGGGTTTCTGGGTCTCCAGGAACCCCTCCCCTCTGCTAAACAAGTGCCCTACATAGCGTCAGTGTACTTTACAGCAGCCGCGGCTGCTGTATAGTAGAGTGCTGCCGAAAGTGAGCTTTTTGTGTGGAGGGGAAACCCCCCCTTAAAAATCCTCTGTGCGCCCCTGCTAGGGTGGACTTACATGATGTGACTTGTAATAGAATGACTGGTCAAGTATAACTGGGAGGCGTTGGGAGTATAGAACAGGCCAAGTTCTACCATATAATAGTTCTTCTATACGTCTCACATGAGATTCAATGTTTTTAAATACTCAAGGCAACACAAAACAGTAACTGTAAGAGCTAATTAAATTTGTTTATGGTATAAAAATAACAATGTCTATATAAAAGGTACACCACAGCAAATAGATATAAAACAAGATATATACATTTCTATGATGTGTCTAATATAAAAGCATAATGAATGGAGAGAGTTTACAAGTGTAATGTTAACTTAACCAAAATCAATATATTCAGATAGCTGTGGCTCTTATCAATATCCAACCACCACCAACAATATGTGTTGTCAAAATCTTCTCTCAAGAACACAGGTATATT
This sequence comes from Mixophyes fleayi, assembly GCF_038048845.1. Taxonomy (NCBI): domain Eukaryota; kingdom Metazoa; phylum Chordata; class Amphibia; order Anura; family Limnodynastidae; genus Mixophyes; species Mixophyes fleayi. Next base: position 35,695,377 of record NC_134410.1, read on the forward strand.
AATTAGTCATTTCCTTTCATTTTGAAATCTGCACTGTAGAGGCTCTGTGCGGAACCTCTGTAATGAATGGTGTTTCCATTAGACATTTGAATGTAGTTTAGTTACTTAATTTATGGTCTGCTTGTTCATTGTAGACCTTCTTGCATTATAAATGGAGAAAGCATTGCTGGATATGTGAAATGTAAAGAAAGGGTAAAGTAGATGTAAACCCAGGAATATTTTTTAAGGGCAACTTGCAGAACTAGCAAACCTACCCACTACTGTGGTTCCTAAACTCCCTGTCTAACTGTCAGAACTATGTCATATGTAATACACACTCAATGCAGGACGTAGATTGCAGCTCACCAGAACATACCACCGCCATCTGACCGCCAGCAAACTACACTGAGCGAAAATCTCCTTTCTTTCCATTCATATTGTAGATACAGAAATACTTTATATATTTAAGAGTGAAGTGGGTCACTTTAAGTAATACATGTACGATAAAACATCATACCATACATACAAACACAATCGGGGAAGATAATATCTAATCAGAACCAGTTCACTGATTACAGCGGTACCAAGCTAAATGAGCACTGTACTCATGTTGGACCCAATGCTAGGTCCATAAAAGTAGAGGATAAAGTACACACATTCAAATTAGACAATATATTGCACCAAGCAAACCATATAAAAAAATGACAATTTAGATTTCAGAGGTGCACCTCTTGCTGTAAGAATATATCACATTACAATGTATTGGAGAGAATGGTTATATGATTATTTTATTTTTTTCTGATCTGTTAAATCCAACAAAGAAATAGGTTGTGCATTAAAATAAGCAGCAATGTCATGTTAAAGCTTGTTTCCTCCAGAGGTTGTTCTAACATCCTTTCACTTAGAGATGTAGTTAAACATACAATTTGACAAGGTGTGCCCAAACCTTTGCATATCAGACTAGTGTTACTCTGAATAAACCCAATCTGGATTTCGCCTTCTGGCTTGCTCAAGGGCATCCATATCAGGCTTATTACTTTGTAAATCTATCCAGTCAAGCCATGTGCTCTAGGCAGGGCCGTAACTAGGACTGTGTGATAGGGGCGGCCGCCCAGGGCGCAACACTGAAAGGGGGCGCAATTTATGTATATTTCAGGTTCATTTGGTTAAAATTGAGGGCTAGTGGGACAGCAATTTTCTTTCTCGCCCCAGGCGCTACAATTATAAGTTAAAGCTCTGGGACTATGTATTTTCTGGGTTGAGAAACAGTGACTAACTGGGACTAGCTATGTGCATACACCTTCAGGAGATTAGTTGCACATAATCCCTCCCCCTCCTAGTTGTCATAAGAGACTGATAAGAAGCAGAGAAGTCCTGAGAAAAATGGCTGTAAACCCCCCCCCCCCCCCCCCCCCAGCTAGATATAGGAGGGGGGCTGCATTACCGCATTTTACTAGGTGGTAGTGCAACTTTAATTGAGAGTACCATAATTGGTATTGCTGTATATATACAATAAAATGTATGGAAGCCATTTATTAAGGGCTGTTAATAAATGATGTTTGTATTTTTTGCTTATTACTGGATAACCTTTTGAATCTATAACTGATTAGTACTTTCTGGGAACCTGGTGATTCATGCTGTGACAGGATTAGAAACTGCAGAATCTGCGAAAAGGGTTAAGGATGAAGTCCCACACATTCATCATAAGGGGAGCAGATTGGGCCTAGTTAAGGGCTCAAATTCAGTCTAGTGTTGGCTGGTGTTTGTGTCTCACATATCTTTACTGGAGGAGCCTGAACTTTGGGCATAGCTCTCTCAGGTCTGCTGTTCATATGTGTTGCTGTGTCATGCTGTGGATCCTCACAACAGAGGATCCTGTTTGAACCCCACTGCCTCGACTCAAGACTTTAGCTGGTGATTGATGTTAACCCACTAAGCATACATTGATTTTTCTTTTATTCATTGATATCAGGTATACTCATTGTAACAAGTGGGGAATTCAATTTTTATTATTTGTGAATGAGGGTAATTTAGAGTGGTGTTTTTGCCATGACATCATAATCCTCATAAAGGGTCAATATGGACCTGCTTGGATGCAACATCACATATTAGCAGAGTTTCCTACTGTGTACATTTCAATAAGTGGCTCTGTAATTATCAGCTAATACACACTCCCAGCTTTCTGGGAGTGTGAAGAGAATGATATTGGCCTTTCAGCAAGAGGGTATTGTTACAGCCAGCACAGATAAAGTAATTATACATTCTGATTTGCTTTGCATAATACAACACATTTTCTGATTTCAATCTGATTTCACTCTCCCTATTTTAATGCACATGGCATTCTCGCATTTGGAAAAAACACATGTCACAAGTGTATATTGTAACAAGGACAATATTCTTACCTAAAACATAGGCAGCCACTAATTTCTGATTCACACTTAAATGGAGGTAGAGAGGCACCACAGATTCCATTTCACCCAAAGTGGGCATCATCAGTGCAGCAATGCAAACCATGGCAAGGAAGACCATCAGCAGACTGGGTCCTGAGGAAGAACTTCTAAGATCTGGAAGAATGAATGTAAAGCTGCAATCATTCCATAGCTAACCGTTCTGTATAATGGCTTAGAACTCTAATTAGTCACACAGCCTATAATAAGCGAAGCTGGACTAAGATGAACATGTGTGATGTGATCAGTCTGCTCATCCTAAGTGACGAATGTCAAGATTTGTCCAATGATCACAGTGTGGCCAAATTGGAAACTGATCCATTTGGCATTTAGGCCCAACATAAGATAGTTATTACTAAAACTGTATCAACATTCCTTAGGTTTACTTGGATTAGAATAAATGAAGATAATCTGCACTTCAAAATACTGTAATTAAGATTTGACCAAAAGCCACATAGCTATTGCGCCTAAGATTAGATGGCTAGCGCCTACATTTTGCTGTAAATTCCTATTAATGTCAGATGATGCACCTCTTCCCCTGCACCTTATGTGGCTTTTACATATGCCTGTCTGACTCCTTAATTGTGCATTTATTTGCTACTCCTTTCTAATAAAACTATACTGTCAAATAATCTTATTTATTTATAATAATAATCATATTTTATGGATTATTTCCTGGGACCACACCATTGGGGCAATCCAGGAGGTCTGGAGCCTTATGGACTATTTTAGGGATGCTATTTGGCTTGCCAGGAATAGCCTCATTTTTAAGCGGGAGAAGATGACCATCCAGGACTGTCCCAGGCTGATCCACAGCCTGCTAAGAGACTACAACACCCTTGACAGTCCTGAGGAAGAGGAAGATGATTGATTGTTTATCTCCCTCTTCTCCTTCTCCCCTTATGTGTATTTTTGATCATTAAAATGTCGGTTTGTGCCTTCCCTCCCTTACCCCCTGCAACCATACCCATATCAGTGTTTGAAGTTTTGTTGAATGTCTTGTCTTAATTTATGCACCCTTCCCTTTTTGTGTCTGTCCTCAATAAAGCTTCCGGCTTGTGATTTCCCCACCCTACCCCTCTCACATACCATTCCCTCACATCCACTGTTTTTTTTAAATGTCATTTTGCTTAAGTTTGTATGGTTAGTGCAGTACTCGATGTATAGTGTAGGATGTTATATCTTGTACTTTATGCCTTGTATTGTACTAAAATGTATGAGTGATTATGTTTTACGGTGTACTGCGCACACTTGAATGTAATGTTTCGTCTGTTTTTTGTACTTTATACAAATAAAGCTACTTTTTCAATCAAAAAAACAATACTTTCTCCAGCAGTCATAAGGAGAAAATGGATGTCCTAAACGTGATGTATAATATTTTCACTGACCTGGCTGGCATGGTGCCTGCTCAAAGAAGACACTTTCTGCTAGATGTTCCTTGATTCTTTTCTCTTCCTCCTCTTTGTGCTGTTGCTCCTTAGCAGACGGAAGTAGTGTCGCTATTACCTCTTTGCGTCCCAGCGCTTTTCTCTGACTTTGTTCGGACACTTGAAGGCGGAATTTGTCAATGACACCAAAGTGACTGGCTCGGACATCTTTGTGCCGGATAACGCTGAAGAACAGAAGAAGAAATAAAACCAATTAATTTCTATAACTTAAAGTATAACTACCAAAATTAAAACACAAGCTAATACAATATTAAAAAAGATAATTTCTGAATTGTCCACTGTGTTGTGCAACAGCACTAAGCTTTCCTATTGGGAGAGAACATAGAAAAACAATGTGCACTGTATATAAATGGCCTGACTCAGCTTAAGAGATGGGCTATTACTGCTCTAGTCTTATCCCTTGGTGGCCTTCTTCATATGACGCAGCTACCATGTCTCACAAGCACACGTGAAGCAGACACTGAATGGAAGGAGCCTTCCAGGTGTTAATATAATGCATTATGCTGACTTTTGCATCTGAGCAGAGGGAGAATATAAAAGTTAATTTTTTTAAACTTACATGTAAAAAGCTAATTTTATCAGAACAGACATGTTCTCTATAAAGGACCAGAAACACCAGTAAACAAAACCTTTCCCATGTTGCTCAGTAGCAAAGAAAATATAATTATGCCTCCATGATAAAACTATTCTCTGGGCACTTAATTTAATTTTGCTTCAGACAAAAAAACAAGACTGATGAGAGAGAATCAAGCTATGTCTGTAAACTTGTACAAGCAAAACTGCATGTAGAATCATTTTACAGCTCCAGTGCTATGTTTAATGGGAAGCAAAACCACATTTTTTTTTCCAACTATTACGATTCAATTAATATTTATGAGCTTATTATTGCAGAAGAAAACATTTTTCATTTAATGTACAGTGAAGGCATAAAGACCAAAACTGCCAATAAGATTCCACACCAATGAACGAAATGAAGCGATTGTGATAAATCCAATATATAAAAATGAGTACCATCGTACGCAAAGAACACTCACCCCATCTCAGTGATAGCACACACAGAACACTCACCCCATCTCAGTGATAGCACACACAGAACACTCACCCCATCTCAGTGATAGCACACACAGAACACTCACCCCATCTCAGAGATTGCACACAGCACACACAGAACACTCACCCCATCTCAGTGATAGCACACACAGAACACTCACCCCATCTCAGAGATTGCACACAGCACACACAGAACACTCACCCCATCTCAGTGATAGCACACACAGAACACTCACCCCATCTCAGAGATTGCACACAGCACACACAGAACACTCACCCCATCTCAGTGATAGCACACACAGAACACTCACCCCATCTCAGTGACAGCACACACAGAACACTCACCCCATCTCAGAGATTGCACACAGCACACACAGAACACTCACCCCATCTCAGTGATAGCACACACAGAACACTCACCCCATCTCAGTGATAGCACACAGCACACACAGAACACTCACCCCATCTCAGTGATAGCACACACAGAACACTCACCCCATCTCAGTGATAGCACACAGCACACACAGAACACTCACCCTATCTCAGTGATAGCACACAGCACACACAGAACACTCACCCCATCTCAGTGACAGCATACACAGAACACTCACCCCATCTCAGTGATAGCACACACAGAACACTCACCCCATCTCAGTGATAGCACACACAGAACACTCACCCCATCTCAGTGATAGCACACACAGAACACTCACCCCATCTCAGTGATAGCACACAGCACACACAGAACACTCACCCCATCTCAGTGATAGCACACACAGAACACTCACCCCATCTCAGTGATAGCACACAGCACACACAGAACACTCACCCCATCTCAGTGACAGCATACACAGAACACTCACCCCATCTCAGTGATAGCACACACAGAACACTCACCCCATCTCAGTGATAGCACACAGCACACACAGAACACTCACCCCATCTCAGTGATAGCACACACAGAACACTCACCCTATCTCAGTGATAGCACACAGCACACACAGAACACTCACCCCATCTCAGTGACAGCATACACAGAACACTCACCCCATCTCAGTGATAGCACACACAGAACACTCACCCCATCTCAGTGATAGCACACAGCACACACAGAACACTCACCCCATCTCAGTGATAGCACACACAGAACACTCACCCCATCTCAGTGATAGCACACAGCACACACAGAACACTCACCGCATCTCAGTGATAGCACACAGCACACCCAGAACACTCACCGCATCTCAGTGATAGCACACACAGAACACTCACCCCATCTCAGTGATAGCACACACAGAACACTCACCCCATCTCAGTGATAGCACACAGCATACACAGAACACTCACCCCATCTCAGTGATAGCACACAGCATACACAGAACACTCATCCCATCTCAGTGATAGCACACACAGAACACTCACCCCATCTCAGTGACAGCACACGCAGAACACTCACCCCATCTCAGTGATAACACACACAGAACACTCACCCCATCTCAGTGATAGCACACACAGAACACTCACCCCATCTCAGTAATAGCACACACAGAACACTCACCCCATCTCAGTGGTAGCACACAGAACACTCACCCCATCTCAGTGATAGCACACACAGAACACTCACCCCATCTCGGTGATAGCACACAGCACACACAGAACACTCATCCCATCTCAGTGACAGCACACACAGAACACCCACCTCATCTCAGAGACAGAAAGCAGACACACAGAACACTCACCCCATCTCAGAGACAGCACACAGACACATACAGAACACTTACAACAGTATTTTGTATTGGTTTTATTGATATGTTACACTTTTTCAACAACGCTGAAAATCTTTTCACCTCATCTCAGTGACAGTACCACAAACAGAAAACACACAATTCATTGCACTGACATATAAAGTATGTTACAAACTGACTGTGAAATCAGATTTAAATGTTGTTTGTCAGTTTGAAAGGAAGTCAGTTCTTCCCAATCAACACACCACACCCTACGCACAATAGTACAATAATGTGTGATGGCTTTTTTTTCTGTGTGTACTGTACCTAACAGGGTGTCAGTGATAGAGACAAAAATGTACAATCTAGGAAATTGTGGTGTAACATCGGGAAATGCTTCCCTAGAATACTATGCATACTTGCCAACTCTCCCGGAATGTCCGGGAGACTCCCGCATTTTGGGTGAGTCTCCCGGACTCCCGGGAGAGTATGGCAAAATCCCGCATCTGCAGAATTAGGGCCAAAATACAGCGATTGTCCGGGAATGACGCAATTTTGGAGCCCCGCCCCTTGCACGCCCACCTTCCCCACGGCATCTCCCGGAAGGCAATGACAGAAAGCTGGTAAGTATGATACTATGGGGAATTGAGGGGACCAAAACAATATTTCTTTGAAAGGAGTTGATCTCAGTTTGTATGCACATTAGTCTGTCCAGACATCCCATGTCTGTTAATGATTAGTAAGTACCGCTTAAGAGCTGTACATTTTAATGCTTAAAAAGTTGTTGTTTTTCTGCATATGCAGATGTTTACCAGTTCTCCTTACAGAGACTGTAAGGGAAACACCTGCTGATTATGTGTGTACGAAAAATACTACTGAAAAGCAACAATTATTTACTTAATCTTTTTTCTAGTTTTTGTTCAGGTTTCTGAATTACAGGATTTCTGGACAAGACATTCCATACCTGTATGTTCATCTTTACTGGTTGCATGACTAATAGCTGTGTATAAATGAATCAATGAAACAACAACATATTATGTGAAGTTACAATTGCCTATAGCTAAAGATAAGCTTTACAATACTTACATATCAACACAGCACTGAGGTTTCACTGCACCAGCAGCATCAACAACAGCGTATTTGTTGGGAGACGTACAGAGAACTGGAGAAAAAGCAAAGTGCATTAGTGCTTTAATGGATTTCTATGTTTTATTAACAATATTCGGTGTCAGTGCACATGTCCTGTCAATTAATCAAGATACATTACCTTTTAAGCAGGAGATACACACAGTTGCATATGAGATGTCACTTGTTCCAGATCATAATCATCATCATCACCATTTATTTATAAATGGTGGACAGGTTCTTTTTTTTAACTTTCAAATGAATTTGAAATACACAAATGAAGCATCTGGTGGTTGCATAATTCTGTAAATTACCCGGAACGTACTTTCATATAAGAAAGAGGTTTCGATAACCGCCATAAACAGACTGATTATTAAAGCCCTGCAATGAACAGCTTGCAAACTCAATTAGTGTTAAAGAGGTCACAGTGATCTGACAGTACGTTTCCCATGGGTGAGACAGCCTTTCTCATACATATCTTCTTGTGGCTGGCCATGGTCTTGTGATAGCTAGAGAGGAATTCCAGTGTAGGAATTGTCCATTACTGGGAGCTTTTCATAGAGACTGGATGACACAAGACACACTAAAAATTGTGTATGTTGGGAAATCTCTACAACAATCCCACTACTAGTTATAGAATAATCTGGGGGTCATTAATAAACAGATGCTCACAAATATTCCTCCACAGAAACCCAGATTTTCCAAATTCACTTTCATTTGTATACTCCTGCCCTCAGTAATGGAAACAATGAGGTATAATTTCAATTGCAGAAGATGGTATCTGACAGATTTCACAAATATTAAATCAGCAATTACATGAAAAAAATCAGATGAGCTTTATTTACATAAATCACTGTGGCATGCTATAAGAGGCATGTTGGTGTTTACCATTTTCCTTGTTTGTTTTTTTTCTTCAGGCTGCTATTAATGATTTATGATTCTGGACTACCATGGTAACCACAGACACATGGGGCTAGATTTACTAAGCTGCGGGTTTGAAAAAGTGGGGATGTTGCCTATAGCAACCAATCAGATTCTAGCTTTCATTTATTTAGTACTTTCTACAATAAGACAGCTGTAATCTGATTGGTTGCTATAGGCAACATCCCCACTTTTTCAAACCCGCAGCTTAGTAAATCTAGCCCATGGTGTATAATGTAGTGAACAGAGAGGCTTTGGAATGCCACTCTGAGCTCTGCTTCACTGTGAAATCTTGCTTCTCCTCCCTCCGCCATAACATTACATGCTGAGAGTTGTGAACCTGTGTCAGTGTTGCAGTCATTTTTGTTTGGTAACCGGAGAGCTTTTGAAAAATAAATAATGGTTTGAGGAGGATAGCCAAGAAAAATGACTGATCAGATGCCTGCTTAAAAGGTACTGAACTTGATATTAAAGGGAAAAAAATGTATTGCTTTTTTAGGGGCCAGTCGGTATAACAAACTTTGCATATGCACTGTAACTGGAGGTGGGCACATTTGCAAAACTATAAAGAAAATGTGTAGATTAATATTAATATAAAGGGAATTGACTGGGCAGATATTGAGGTATTCCCTTCCCGTGCAAGAGTGTCACAGAGCCAGCGGAGGTGTGGGTCACCTGGCATTTCAATAAAAGGTATGTTTGAACACCATAGGGTAAGTTTATCAAGCTGCGGGTTTGAAAAAGTGGAGATGTTGCCTATAGCAACCAATCAGATTCTAGTTATCATTTTCTAGAAAGCTCTAAATAAATGATAACCATAATCTGATTGGTTGCTATAGGCAACATCTCCACTATTTCAATTCTGCAGCTTGATAAATTTATACCCATGAATATGTATTCAAGACTCACAGCTTCTTTCAGGCAAACTGAAACTTAAGTGTTGCACTTGAGCAGATTAGAATGCACAAAATTAGTTGCTTTCTGAGGTGTTCCACAAGCTGTAACGTCGTAGTTAATACCAGACAAATGACCAGGATCCCCAACAATAATCTGATTGAGTCTTTATCTGACATTGTGAAGAACATCACATGACACAAGTTGTCAGGGCAAATAAAATGCATAGTAGCAGAGTTTTTGCAAATGCAGAATGCACTTACTTGCTTATTTAACAGTGCCATTCTGCCAAGCAAGTGAACATAACCTAGTGAAATTAACCCTCTAATATATTTCCAAAATATTTTTTCTGCTTTTGTTACACATGAAACAGCATATTGTATGCATGAACTTTGATTCATAAAGTGGTGTGATTTACAACACAATCTTCCCGCACAATTTTAACAGGAGCCTCACCTCATTATTTTGTACAGACACAGTACTTGGCTGAGCTGAAATACTCCATGCTGCTGTTTGTATTCTAATGCTAATGTTCCGATTGACAACCGGTTGTGACTTAATGTCCTGGAGGTCTGTCAGCTTTGAATAATGAATACAATATATGTGCTGACTGTACTCAATCACAGCTTAAAAAATAGTGAAATCAGCTAAATCACCAACCTCTGTATTACCATAATTTAGAGTACCTATTTTAACCTGTCACAACTTTTGTGACTGTGACAAAGCCCAACTATCTGAATTACTAAGTAATACATTAATAAAATCAACAACTTATACTCAGTCCGTTTAAAAAAAAAAACCTTACTTGACTATTGATGTCCACTCCATTAGTATCTGTGGGCCCGAGTCATTAAGGAGAGAAAAGTATAAAAAAGGAGTGACTTGCACATGGGCAAAACCATGTTGCATTGGGGGGGGGGGGGGGAGGTTACAATGTGGGGACAGATTTATATTTGGGGTAGAACATGTCCAAGATCAACTTTAAATTTCAGTGTAAAACTTAAGCTATCAAATATGTGTGTGCTACATAAACAAACAGACAGTATTTAACTTATGTGCAAAATAATAAACTCATTTGCAACCCTTGCATTATAAGGTGGTTTTTCCCATAGAACATTTATTCCTTTTATTGCCTTACTTTCCTTAATGACTCAGGCACGTTGTATTTTTTTTTCCCCTATAGATTAGCACTGAAATACCATCATCCTAGCACACTCCATATACTTAAACCATATTTTGCTGCTGTCTGTGGCTATATGCTATAATTGCCTTCCCCTTTAAGATATTACTGTTCTACCCACTTCTACTTCATGCCGGGTACATTAATATGTTGAAGCCAAGCTGTATAAACAAACCATATCTAATAAGAACAGTGTAGCGCTGCTTCAGCTCTTTCCTAGGCTTTGATGCAGTGTGATTACGTTTCCAATACAGTGTGCCATACCTCTTGTTCAACTTACCTTTAAACTTTAAGGCAAATTCATATGGATTGTACAAAGTTAAAACCTGCTTGTGTGTTGACTGATCATCAGCATAAAATATAAGTTCAGTTGGAAAGACAAACACTGGAAGGTTTCCTTCCACTAACTCTGGCTGCCGTTTATGTTGCTGCATTGGCACAGAATCTGGATTTCCTCCTCAGCTCCTTTTGTCTCCTGGAATTTCAAATCTTCTTTTCTTGGTGCTGGGAAGACCTCTAGTGCATGCTGTCAGTTCTGCAGGAGGAACAACAACATTAATACCGCAGTCCGTAGCAGTTCATACAGCAATACTCGAACAGCAGATATACACTCCTTAGTTATCACTGAAGATGAACCGCAGATTCACTTAGCACGGTGGCTAAGTGGTTAGCACTTCTGCCTCACAGCACTGGGGTCATGAGTTCAATTCCTGACCATGGCCTTATCTGTGTGGAGTTTGTATGTTCTCGCTGTGTTTGCGTGGGTTTCCTCCGGGTGCTCCGGTTTCCTCCCACATTCCAAAAACATACTGGTAGGTTAATTGGCTGCTATCAAAATTGACTCTAGTCTGTCTCTCTGTGTCTGTGTGTATGTTAGGGAATTTAGACTCTAAGCTCCAATGGGGCAGGGACTGATGTGAGTGAGTTCTCTGTACAGCGCTGCGGAATCAGTGGCGCTATATAAATAAATGGTGATGATGATGATAATGATTATTCTCAGGCTGCCACTGGCTCAGAAAGGATGATGGGATTACTAGTATAACAGCATCTAATATGAGGAGCCTTTCTCAGCTGTTTAACCCTTTGCTTGCAGCCCTCTCTTCCATTTTGGAACTGTGGTGCACCAGAATGGAAATTTTATTATGTTAACTCCTTTGTATCTATCACCCACTGACACTCGGACACATGGTTCATGCATGTACACAAAGCCATTTACAGTTGTTATAATATATAACAGAATTGTGAGTCCATGGATACGTTGTTTTACTTTCTGTTCGCGTTCTGTGTTTTGGGGCAGGAGTATGCGAATTTTCAAATATAATCTTTAATTTTAAGATATGTTTAATGCAATGGGGTCCATTACAATGTGCACATGCAATGTAAAAAACGCACATTTATCCCCCTGACTTTGCGAAGCATCAGCTCAAGCTTAATCGAAATTTTGTATCTGCTTCCGCCTATCAGCTCGCCACGGATTGGAAATCACTTGTCCCTCCTCTAATTTCTGCACATGTGTATTATGATATATCACTAATTGTACATTTTTGTCAACTTCTTCACATAACAACTCTGGTGAGAAATGTGACTAAGGCAAGTTTTTTTTATTTATGTGTCATATACACTATGTGGACAAAATATTTTGATGCTTGACCCATTACAAAAACAGGGACTGTAATGACATTGTGCTCAAATACATATACTTTAATATAGAGTTAGTTCCCCTTTTGCAGCAATAACAGCTTCCACTCTTCTTAGAAGACTTTCCACAAGATGTTGGAGTGTGTCTGTGGGAATTTATGCCCAATCATTCTGTAGAGCAATTATGAGGTCAGGCTCTGATGTTGGATGAGAAGGCCTGACTTGTAATCTCTGTTCCAGTTGGAGGAGAGGGCCTGGCTTGTAATCTCTGTTCCAGTTGGACGAGAAGGCCTGGCTTGTAATCTCTGTTCCAGTTGGACGAGAAGGCCTGGCTTGTAATCTCTGTTCCAGTTGGACGAGAAGGCCTGGCTTGTAATCTCTGTTCCAGTTGGATGAGAAGGCCTGGCTTGTAATCTCTGTTCCAGTTGGACGAGAAGGCCTGGCTTGTAATCTCTGTTCCAGTTGGACAAGAAGGCCTGGCTTGTAATCTCTGTTCCAGTTGGACAAGAAGGCCTGGCTCGCAATCTCTGTTCCAGTTCATCCCAAAGGTGATCGATGGGGTTGTGTCACACTTTTACACAAGGAATATCACTGACTGGTATTAGCGCTACTAACCTGAGAGGCGCGGAGTCTAACACACCACCGGTGTTCACCAGGGACCCCCGCAAAGAGGTTTGGGCTTTGCTGTATGCGATGTGCAGGTCGCGGTTCTCCCAGGAAGTCACCAGTGCAGCGATTAGAAGGTAGTCAGACAGGCCGAGTCGAAACCAAGGAAGCGAGGTACCACGGAGAGTAGGCAAGAGTAGTCAGGAACGGTCCAAAGGTCAATACCAGTGCGTGCAGCGAAGTACAAGGGATATCCGGAAGAGAGGTCAAACAAGCCAAGGAGTCAAATACACAGGAGGTCAGGAACAGGAATACAAACTAAATGCTGGAGCTGGTTAGAACCAATACTCTGGCACTAGACATGTGTCAAAGGCTGCTTTAAGTACTCTAAGGTGCCTCCTGATAGGGTTAGGGAGATTTAGGCGGTAAAGACATGCTGGCTGCAGACAGGTGAGTAGATATAGAGTTCTGCTGCTAGGCAACAGGACGAGGATTGCGGAGAGAAGGTGTCCGTCTGCGGCGCCTGTGGAGAGCGCGAAGACGGCACCTGACAGGTTGGGGTTAGGCCTCTGTGCGGGCCAGTCAAGTTCTTACACACCGAACTCCTCAAACCATGTCTTTGTAGTCCATGTTTTGGGGGCACAGTCATGTTGGAATAGAAAAGGGCCTTCCCCAAACTGTTGCTGCAAAGTTGGAAGTATGTGCTTTACACCACTCCACTCGATGCTTGGCATTGGTCTTGCTGATGTGAGGCTTGCGAACAGGCCATGGAAACCCATTCCATTAAGCTCCCGATGCACAATTTTCGTACTTACATTAATGCCTGTGGAAGTTTGGAACTCTTCAGCTATAGAATCAGTAGAGTGCTGGCGACTTTTATGCACCATGCGCCTTAGCAGTCGTTGACCCCGCTCTGTGATTTTACGTGATCTTCCGCTTCGTGGCTAAGTTGCTGTTGTTCCTAAACGCTTCCACTTTATAATAATATCACTTACAGTTGAATGTGGAATATCCATCATGGTTAAAAGTTCACAAAGCTTCTTATTGCAAAGGTGGCATCCAATCACAGTACCACTCTTGAAGTCACTGAGATCTCCACAATGACCCATTTTGTATCACAAATGTTTGCAATTGGAGACTGCATGGCAAGGTGCTTGATTTTATACACTTCTTGCAACGGGTCTGATTGAAACACCTCAATTCAATAATTAACAAATGTGGCCAAATAATTTTGTCGATATAGTGTATATGACGATTATATATATATATATATATATATATATATATATATATATATATATATATGTATAAAGTATTTTGGTATATGTGCCAGTCAGAACACAAATATGCAACAACATCACCAGTGCGAAAAATCTGCATTTGTGGATGCCCAGTGTAAATTACCTCTATTGCTTATACCCATTAAATTGTGCTATTTATACTGAATCATTATGACAACTGTTTGGAAAACTATTGTTTGCTAAGACTAATTATAAATTATATTTTAATATTATTTTGTTCAACACCAAATTCCCTTACAGTAGAATACTTGTTTATGTCAAACAAGTGAAAGACATTTTACTCTGGCAGACATTTGACAAGAGAATTGGTTGTTTTAGGTTTTCCTTTTTTAGTTTAAAAAAAGAATAATAATATACTTAGCATGTAATACAATTGTAAGAAAGCAGTTAAAAGGAAACACATTACTCATTACAAACTGAGCCATGGGATGTTAAACTGAGTCTTAGGGCTAGATTTGCTAAACTGCGGGTTTGAAAAAGTGGAGATGTTGCCTATAGCAACCAATCAGATTCTAGCTGTCATTTATGTAGTACATTCTACAAAATGACAGCTAAAATCTGATTGGTTGCTATAGGCAACATCTCCACTTTTTCAAACCCGCAATTTAGTAACTATACCCCTTAGACCTAATCAGTTGTGGGTGAAAAAGCATAGCCAGGGTGGTGTCACACCAAAGCTTTTTCTGGTGCATTTTTTTTCCCCTCTAGTATTTTTTTTAAGATGCTGCCCTATTAAATTGAATATGTTTTGCCTAGAGGGTGTTACACAAAGCAGAGATGTAAGCAGCGTATAGGGCCTGCAGCAAATCAGCTCAGACAAATATGTGTATGATTATTTCTCCTGCACCTGTCACAGATCTATTAATCAGCCGCTTAGATTGTAGATCTTTAGAAGCTGCACAGTATTTTTGCCAGCAGAAAAAAATGTCCTGAAATATTTAAGAGCTTTTTCCCTGTTGTTCTGCTGCATGATTAACCTTCATGTGATACCTCTCCTGTGACACTTCTCCTCTGCATTCATCAACTGACACCCCAATTTGTACTCGTCTGTTAACAGAAGGGGCAAAAAGTTTGCAACCACAGCTGTAATTATATTGATCATGTTGTCATGAAGCCATGTACTTACATCTGAAATAAAGGTATAGTCACCAGCAAAATAATAGTTATAGGGGTAAAGTGTAGAGATCCAGGTGTGCAGGCACTTTACAACTCCTTAAAGAGTGCACTGTAGTTCCTCTCCTCTATACCTCTTTCTGTAAGGCCTCTGTTTATGTTTAACCAAGACCCACAGAAAAGGAGAAAAATAGAGAAAGAAACAAACAGAAAAGGAGGAAAGAACAACATCCTCCTGAATAAAACCCAAACTAGAACATGTCACGCAAAAGGAGAACCCAGAGCATACAGGGTGGAGTACCAGGTATCCCCAATGGAATAAGACAAAATTATTTAAGATAAGTATAAATATCCTATTTTCTCCAGCATCCATTAGGGGACACCGGGTACATTGGGGACATTCTAAAGCTGCCAACATGGGTGAGTATGCTCAGAAGAAACATCACAAAGCACCTTTCTCTCAAAACTCACATATCTGGAATCAAACACATTGTAGAATCTGGTAAAAGTGTGAACAGAGGACCAGGTAGCGTCCAGACACAGCTGCTCATTTGAGACGCCATTCACCGACATGATAGAATGAGCCCATAGACTCTCACAACCGTAAGCCATCTAGAAATGGTAATTTTACATATTGGCTAGATCCTTTTAGGCATATCATAGAAGACCAAAAGATCTTCAGTCCAGCATACGTGCCCTACGTACATAAGTTTGCAAAGCTCTGACCACATCCAAATAATGAAGAGAACCCTCGTCCTCTGAAGACCTACTCTAGGTCAGTGCCGGGATGATAATGTCTTGATTAATGTGGAATCTGGACACTATCTTTGGTAGGAAGAAAGGTTTGGTCTGAAGAACTGCCCTATCCTCATGAACAACTAGAAGAGGAGACTTGAAGGACAAGGCTCCTAGCTCTAAAACTCTCCTAGCCATAGAAAACCCAAAAGGAAGTCAGTCTTCCATGTAATGAATTTCAAATCAACAGAGTACAATGATTCAAAAATGAAATACTGCAAAGCATTCAACATCAAGTACAGATCCCGAGGAACATAAGGAGGCTGGACATGAAATACACCATAAAGAACATCTGCACGTCAGGTATCAAAGACAGTTGTTTTTGAAAGAAGACCGAAGGAGATGACACCTGAACTGTAGGAGAGCTAAGGTGCAAACCAGCATCCAGGCCCTCTTGTAAGAATATAAGTAACCTAGCAAATGAAAAGAAGAGGTAGGGAACCCCTTCCTTTCACACAAGGCAAAATTCGTCCTCCACACTCTATGATCATTTTTTGGCCCGAAACATAGTTTGCACTACACACTCAGACATTCCCTTCACTCGAAGGATGATGATGGCAACAGCCATGCCGTTAAAGTCAGATGTTCTAATCCATGATGCTTAACTTAGCAGGACTGGTCTAGGTGGTAGATGCCACGACTGACCCACTGCCATGGAGAGAACATCTGTGTACCAGGCCCTTCAAGAGCAATCAGGAGCCACCAGAATGACCGTGACACCCTCATTCCCCATCTTCTTCAAGACCTTCGGCATCTTGATCACTGGAGGGAACAGATAAACCAGTGGAATCGCCAATAATTGGACATGGCATCTACTAAGACCACCGAGGATCTTCTGCCCTGGAACAGAAGAGCTCCTCCTTGTGGTTCAAACAAGTCACTATTATGTCGACATCAGGTTGACCGCACCTGTCCACGATCTCGCAAAACACCTCTAATGCAGAGACCATTTTCCAGAGTGAAGACTCTAGATGCTCAGAAAGTTGGCCTCCCAATTTTCCACCTGTGGGATAAAGACCGCCATGATGGCAAAAACGTGTTTTTTTGGCCCACTGAAAGAGCCTGAGTGTCTCTCACATGGCTAGAGGACTCCTGGTGCCATGCTGGTGATTGAGGTATGCCATCGATGTGCCATTGTTGACTGTATCCTTACTGCCTGTCCTGCACTGACCAGCGCGTGGAACACTGCTTGCAGATCCAACACATTCATTGGAAGCTTGGATTCCTGCTTGATCCAAAAACCCTGAAAACAGGCGTGAAGACATACAGCTCCCCAACCCAGAAGACTGGCATCTGTTGTCACCAAGATCCAATCCCAGATTAAGGATGGATGACCTTTGCAGAGATTATAGCTCTCCAGCCACCAAAGAAGCGATTGATGTACCCTTGGGGCAAGACAATTCACCTGGCTGGAAAGGTTCAGGTAAGATCTATGCCACTTTGATAGGAGTTCCAGCTGAAACTCCCTTGCAAGAAACTGAGTAAAATGGACCACCTCAAAATTCAATACCCTCTTGCCCAGATTATTCATGCACAAGTGTATTGACTGTAAGTCAGTCTGACAGAGATCTTACCATCACATAAGGCCTGAAACTTGTCTGGTGGCAAGAACATCTTCTCTTTGTGGGTGTTGAAGAGGAGACACAAAATGATCATCTGTAGGTACGGAGTGAATTTGGACTTCTTCAAATTCAGAATCCAACCGTGGGCCTCCAGAGTCTGTGCCATCACCTGGAGCACTTTCAGCTAGCAAAGGAATGATTGTCACTCCCTTGGACTGCCATGACCTCCATGATCTTGGTGAAGACCCATGGTCCAAATAATAATAATATCCCATATAAGGTGGACAGAATGCCTGTCATGATGATTAGGTGTCGGCAGATTTGGCTGCTGGACGCCTAATGCACCAGGCCTACCGTCCACGATGCACACCACCCCTGGGGGCATATGAATGGGGTTCTGACTCCTCGACCTATTGTAGAAGCGAAAGGAGGGCACCTTAGCTTTTGGATCACTAATAGGAAGGAAAGCACTTTTGCCTCCTGTCGCCTGACTAATAATGTTGTAAATTCCGATCCCAAACAGAAAAAGGAGGTGACTCAAGAGACTTTTTAGACTTTACATAAGCCTACCAGGACTTAAGCCAAAGGGTCCAACCAGGCAAGACTGCAGAAGCATATATCTGTGCCCCAATCTGTCTTGCATACAGGGCCACCTGTCCCAGATACTTTGAATCTCTCCACCAAAGGAAGCAATTCAGATCCCAACTTGCCAACTAGAAGTCCTCTGAAGTTCCTCAGACCATCGTTCCACAGCCTTATTCACCCAAGCAAAGGCCAAGGCAGGCTTAAGGAGGCTCCTTTCGCTACGAAAATGGATTGAAGGATGCCCTCGACCTTATAATCCACACCATCCTTAAGCGTGGCTGCATTGGGAATGGGAAAGTAGTCTTAGATAACTGTACAAAAGCTATGGGAGGCATTTCCCATTAACTAATATCCTCAGAGGAAAGACGATAACAGGATAGTAGCCTACAGGACACCGGGAACTTCCAGTCCGTTGAGTTTTAAGCCTCACCCAACAAATCATCCAGCTGGAAGGAAGAGGAAAAATAAAGTAGTCTCAGGGACTGCTGTCTCTGGGATGTCTAAAACCTGGTACACAGCCCAAATCAGTTCCTCCACTCCCTGAGACTCAGAGGTGTCTTCCTCCCCAAAGAGGGAGTCCTCTACATCTGACCCAACAAGAACTTTGCCTTCTCTCTGGGAAGAACAGTCAGAATCTGATTGCCAGGTTGGGGCACCACTACTCTCCTGTGCATAAGCAAGGAATACGGCGTAGTGGACTCCAACATCCTCTCTAAAGAGGAGAAAACCAGGCCCTGTACAAAAGTTGCTAGGCCTCAGACCCAAGCCTGTACCTCTGAGACCATTGCCACAGGACCTGCAGGACCTCGACTTGGCACTACAGGCAACAAATATGCAAGACTCCCTGAAGAATCCAAGGGAACCTGGGACAAACCGCCCACAGTTATCATCATCAACATCTATTTATTTATATAGCTGTCACGAAAGCCAGATCATGGAATGGTCTTGATCTCTGCTAGAGTGACAGCTTACCCCCGGAGAGGTGTGGAGTCTAACAGAGGTGAGGTATTTACCAGAAATTCCCGCAAGGGAATATGGTCTTAGCTGCTCTCAACCGCAGGTCGCGGTCCTCTAGGGGGCGCAAAGCAGATAATTTGTAGAACCACCAAGTAGCTGTAGGGAAGAATGGGTGAAGCAGTGAAAAGATGAAATGCAGAGAACAGTGTGAAATACCCACAGGTGAAGCCACAGGTCTTGACCATGTGGTAAATAATATAGAAAATATTTAGAAATAGCTATGTTTTAGGTGTCACCATTTTTATTTCTACACAGAAAAAAAACGAAAGGAGAAAAGATAGAGCTGTAAAAGAGCTTATAAAGCTTATAAACAATTATAATGCAATAATGTGGCGTTTGCAACTCTTGTGATGTTGAACATGTGCTTTACTTTTTAGGGCATGTATTTTTAATGGAAACACAAAAGCCCATAACAGATAACATATAAATATAATATATCTATATATTTGAATGTCATGAAAAATTATTTCGTATTGCAGATTATCACTTTCATGATACTGCCACATAAATAAGTCTATTGTATTCCTCCAAAAACTAAAAATATGTCTTAATTCACCTTATAATACCATATAATTGTATTAGGCAGAGGAACTGCTTGTCATGTAACATTTGCTGTTATCTGTTGTGCTGCAGGAAAGTCCAGTCCATAGATGGACTATTTATAGATAGATGCTGTTATGATGCAAGACACATTCTGATATCCTTATGACCATGGAGCTGATTAAAATAATTCTGAGAGAGGTTAGCAGTACATAATTGTCACCAATGACTCACTATAAATTAATGTTAAGTTACATTTTTAAGTAGATGCTATGATGACATGCTCTGAAGCTACTACCAACTATAATGCCAAATTACAAGTCTTCCTCCCTGTTCATTTAGAATTCAGTCACATGGCTTGAGTAGTGAGGTCACGCTTGCCAGCTACAGTCTAGTGGAAAATGGTAAGTTGTTTTGTGGTCCTGTGGTCATGTACACAGCTTTAGAGAATGCAGCAAAAAACAAGCACTTTTGAAGATATTTGCTACAACTACAAATTTGAGCATGATCTGTGCTGAGCTAGACCTAAAAGGAAATTAGCTCGTTTTTTTTACGGGGTGCGGTTTTCAAAACCCACCTATCCCACTACTAACATATAGTGTAGGGTATTTCCGAGCAATATGCTTGATTGCTGGGTGCAGGGAAGAGGAGGTAACCCTGGATGTGACACTGTAAGGTGCACTCCTGTAATGAACAGGAAACAAAGGACACCAGCAGAGGTTGAAGCCCTTGACAATTCAACAGCCATATCTTCCTGCAAAACAAAACATGACTACACCTATTTCCTCTACTAAAGTATATGTTCTGTTAATGCTGGTATGGACCAGAGAGACCAAGTAATAGGCAGTCCTAATTTCCACTAATTTAAAACAAAAAAAGCTAAACCAAAGATTAAATTAATGTAGGGGGTGGTCATAAAGTGGATGTAGGTTGGACTTTGATTTAACATTTGATTCACAAAGTACAATTTCTGGAGCCTTCGTCTGCGGACTCTAGCTCCTTCCTGCTTTATGGTCAGATCTGTTTGTTATAGATTGTAACATTTGTTCAAAATGCTATTAAAGATAGGTGACTCATTATTTGCTTAAATGTAGTGATTTATCACTAAGGTTAAAGGTAATGTGCGGCCCCCCGAAGTGTATCAGGTTGCCTATCACTATTCTAGCGTAAAACCACAAATGTAGCAGTGGCGGATCCATGGGGGAAGGGGGGCAGGACAGCATCCTCTGCCTGACTGTCTCTGCCGATGGGAACATGTATATACTGTGCTGCTTTAGGCAGCCCGCCCATGCTATTAGTGAAAAAGGGGTTGGGGCACTAAATGGCCCCCTAAAAATAAATCTAGGTCTGCCCCTGTAATATAGACTGACATTAACGTTCCAGGGTTAGTTCCGAGGATCGTGAAATGGGTGTTCTGAAATGCACTAGCTACATAAGTAAGTGAATTTGTGCACCTAAACAAGCAATGCAGGTCCGCATTTTTTGTGCTTCTTAAGTGACATTAATGAGATCAATATAAGATCCTAGAACGGTTACAATTTTATCAAAACTTTGCAGATCTACATGTAGCATAATACGACTAATCTTTGAAAATATATTGCTGTTATATCACCTAAAAATGTTAATGAAAATATCTATATTTAATAATGTGTTTAATGCGAATGTCTTAATATCATAAAAATAAATCCGCATATTAGTTCATTTGCACTGGTTATTTTTTCTGGGCTACAGAATTATAAATGGCTTTAAATAAATAATGTGATTACTTTTTATATTGAAAACATATTTAAAATGTTCAATCTGAAGATTTTGCAGAAAGTCGCTGATTTGTTTTATTTTTATTTTGGTTATAAAACATGTTTGAATTAGAATTCTCAATGCTAATCCCTTTATTGAGGGTATTCAATCAGTGACTACATATTTTACAAGTCTTATGGCTATGTGATCACAAACTCTTGCAACAGACTGATAAAATGCACACAGAAGAAGAGCTGCTATGATTCCTCTTCTTGATAATGTTAATGACTAGCTAAGTGGTAACAAAATAAATAACCAGCATGACACAGTGGAAACACAAAATTCTTGCTGGATGAGTCTGCAAGATGTAAACAATATACTCATGGGGAAGTTTTTCAAGTGGTGTGTTCCCTGCATAACCTGTACAGCAATTACAGCTTCCTCAACCAGCTCATGTCATATCCAAGCTTGTAAAATCACAAGGTGAAGCACAAATTTACAGTAATACTGTAGAGCAATGGCTGTAGATTAGTAAACTGAATAATATACCTGAGTGTTTATACCAGACTTAACATGTCTATTATGCACTATTCTATCATTTCACAGCAGGAGGTGTTTCTCTATCTTGCATTATTCTGAGACAGAACAGGGTCACTGCCCCGCAGAACTGCACTCTGTTGATTAAAGAAATAGTCCAACTTTTGGAACTTTATTTTTTTCGTAAATGATTGCAATGGCTCCCTTCGGTCTTTTTTCCAATAAAAACCTCATACACATCTAAAACTATTGGTTAGATTAACTTACCAGTAGGGTGCATCTAACTGGTACCTTGAACAGCTGAATTCTGTGGGTACTTTTTACTTGAGGGGTAGGCAGGGTGTGAAGTTTAACTGAGGCAAATTGAGCTCTGGACTTCTGGACATCCAACGCGAAGTCTGGAAATACTGAGACAGTTGTGTTATCAAACTTTAAATGGCCTTTTTGGCGTATCAGTCTAAGGACTGCGTCTCTATCCTTGAAGTGTAGGAGTTTTGCTGTAAATGTCCTTGCCGTCGCACCAGGTGGAGGCGCCTGAGGTGGAAGACGATGCGCCCTCTCCACTGCAAAATGTAGGGAAAAGGCCTCCTTCCCGAACTATTCAATTAGCCAGGTTTCCAGAAACTGTTCCGGAGCAGCTCCTTCTGCACGTTCCGGCAGCCCGACAAGCCTGAGATTGTTGCGCCTCTAGATCTACCAGTTTGTTTTTACACTGGGAAACTTGCGCAGCAAGGCTCTGCAGCTCCCCTTTTACCGGTGCCGAGGCATCTTCCAGAGTCGAGATACGATTTTCAGTTTTTCCAACCCTTTCACGTGTTTTTTGCATTTCATGTCTCATCAGGGAGATATCAGCTTGAACTTCGCCGATTTTATCAGTGACCCTTTATTCTGAGGCCGTAATGGCGGATAACGCCTTTTGAATAGATGGTGGATCTACTTGGTCCTGCTGGTTGACATCAGAGGAGGATTGAGAATTAGCTGTTGAAGCCTAGACCTCCCCAGCCAGAGTAGAGGAAGACTGGCGTGCAAAGCACTCGCAGCTGGTCGCAACCGTCTGACCATGTTTTCCCATTTTGCTCTGATATTATATGGAGCAAGCTTATCCTTGCTGCTACTGGCTACTGCTTGTCCCTTCCAATAATATTATATTCTTGTATACAGTTCCACTCAGCACATTGAATAACACAAATAGACCCAGCTGCGTATCAGCCTTAATATACTGTATGAGACAGTTAAGACTCTGCTACCGTATCATGCAGCGATAGTAAAGAAATGTCACTTGCAGAAATGTATTACTGTGGCTACCATCTGCTGCTGGGCTTTATGAAGCGCAAATTCAAAACTGCGTTAACAAGTTCAACAGAAAGTTATTAACAGGCAGTCACCAGTGATTGTCAAGGGACAAGAAGCTCTATTCACATGCCTTTACTCACTGTGTACCCAGGTGTGCACAGAGAACAGCCACTTCCAAAAGATTATGTCTCGAAACTTTGACACAGCCCAGTATCGAGGCTCTTATTCCAAAGACAGCCCACAGTATTCGGATGCCAATATGGCGGTCGCCCCAGAGCCAGCAAAACAGTATATCTGCCCGATGCCGACAGACCGCTGGTACCATCCACCTGAGGAGCCCAAGGAGGTAAGTAGCTGGATTTTTTTCCCTTTTTCTCCTCAGTTTAGCAGCTTCATGCTCCCTGACCTGACGGCACCAGAGTTCAGTGAGGACTGCGATCGCAGCAAGCCCACGCCTCAGGACAAATCGGGGTGCACTGGAAAACAGTGGAAAGTATTGTGGGAGCACCCGCTGGTCCACTTTTATAATTATAATCTACTGCAAGAAGAAAGGGCGTCACCGGGACAACTGTGCCGTCAGCTCGAGTCTCTGCACAAATTTAGCCCCTGGGTTTGAAGAAGATGTAGGCCCCGATCAGAATGCAGGCAGGGAAGTCGATTGGGAGCTGATATTCAGCCAAAAAGTCACTGACCAGGTGGTTCACCTTGTGTATTGTGCCCACTGTGACAATATAAGCAATCTGGGCAGCGGGAGCCAGCTACAAACAGGATATTTAGGCGGATGCTGGAGAAGAGTAGAAGAGAAACGTCCTACTCCATGCTAACCCAAACCACGCCCCCAGGCATGGTGTGTAGTTATACCATTCAGTTCAAAGCTGGTGAAGTTGGAATGAAAATGCATCATGGGGTGCTGGTACTCCCAAGCCCAGAGGACACAAATTACCTTTTAGATGCATTCTACTAGCAAGTTCAATATGCCCAATGGTAGTACATTTGCAAAAAGAACTCTGTATTTTTTCTAGAAAAAATACAGAGTACTTCCTGATCCCATTCACCCAATATAAAGCATTTAATACAGGGTACTCTCTATCTGCTCTGCTTACCCCATCCCAGAGCTGTGAGGAACAGAGAAGATTGCCCCGGTAGCAGGGCAGTCTTAACAGCATTATAGGCCCCCAGGCAAAGCAGTGCACTGGAAACCGTATTGTATAGTACAATTACGCTGTTTTCGTCAAGGTCAAGATATGTATTTGCAACAGCAAGATCGCATGTACAGATAACAGCTGATACTGAGGTGATCAGTCCACTTAAACATTTTAATAAAGAGGGTTTGACTAAATATAGAGGAATATGGAGCTCCTATGCTCTTGGGCTCCCCGGGCAAGGGCCCATCGTGCACATGCATTAAGATGGCACTGACTGGTAGAGAGCATAGAATATGCAGACATATTCTGAGTTGAGCTGTCAGTTTGAGAGCCCACCATACCATGTACATTCTCCTAGAGTGACTGTCGCCACGGAGGTACCCTGTTCTGTTTTTACTCCTAACAGTTCACAAGGCACTCTGTAATATACAATTAAAAAGCAAATGTCCTAATTAGGTTCAATGAGATTGGTATATTATCTTGTCATTTTAGGGAGGAGATTCACTAACTGATGTCTACAAAAATGACCAGGCTAACCAGGCCACCTGGCTCCAGGTTTAGGGTGTATATGAAATATAAAGGGACAACACAGGTACTGTAAGAGATGTACAGAACTTCACATAATGGAAATCATGACCGGTTCAGTGTATTTGAGGAGGGATTTTTTTTAAACTAGCTATCTCATCTCTCATAGGTCACTCCATGTACATAAATCTCTCCCAATAATACTTAACAAATTTACACAGGAAGGTCAATTGCTCACTGATGTTAATTTCTGTCTCATCCATCGTCTGTCAAAAAAGGAACAGAGTAAAGATAGAAACGCTTCTTCAGATCATTGATGCATTTGGAGAGACGGCGGCACAGTGGACATGTCTTTGAAAGGTGGATGTCAGAATATGATCAGAAAAACCAAGATTGGCCTTTCCGCTCACACACCCCTCCACACCGGTTTGTGGACGGGGCTGTGAAGGAAACGGAAGAGTTCCGGTAAGAGTGGCTGCATGGCGCAGCACCCGGGGCTCCAGCTAGCGGGAGAGGCCACCTTAGCAGAAACATTTTCTAGGTGGTAATGCAGTTTTAAAATTATGTACAAAATCATAGTATTTTGTTATCATTTAAAAATGACTAAATCCCAGATAGTGTACAATAGCCAAATGTAAAATAAAATAATTTTGCAGGTTTTTTTGACCAATAAGAAAAACTAGGAAATTTTCAGTTGTGTGCTAAATTTGTGTATTCATTCTAGGAAACCTAGCTCTAATTCATTTTACTGTACAAGAAGCCACAACACAATTCACAAACTCTCCTATGGCAGACAGAGAGTTAAAGTGGGTCTGTATCTCCCAAAGGAAGTCAAGTAATTATAGAATAAAGAGGTGAGGAAGCTCTTACCTGTTATAACACAGCGTTCCGTTCCATGATTCAGGCTGTAAAATATCAAAGGAACGTATTGTAATCACCAGTAGCATAACGTCTATTAAAATCCCATTCTAAGAGGTGAATCATGCTGTGTGTCAAGAAGAGCTTAAATTTCTGTTGGCTGTCACAATTAAACATGGCATCCCTTCTGTGCTACCTACACAATCTGTGTTTACAGTGCTGCCATTTTAGGCTTTATTGTGATATGTTTTCAAATGTTATAATCTTCTAATTACTCAAATACCATGTGGTCGCGTATGCAACTTGTGGTGAAAGTTGAAGCTGTATTATTCAGGTACTGCTGTTTCCTACACAGTTCATACTGTTTGTTAAAAAACACGGTTTAAAAAACTATCCTGATCTAAGCATACCTAGTAAGTGCAATTATCATTTTACATCATACGTGCCAACTTTTCCTCATTGGCTTCAGGGAGATCCCGAGGGAGGTGGGCGTGTGTGGGTGGGGCTTGATGAGTCGCATCATTTTGGCCCTGCCCCCTAAACGATTGTCACAATTTTTGGCCAATTACAGCAGGGTGCAGGGCTAAGATGATCCAATATTTGCGTCATTAAGCCTCGCCCCCCGCCACTTATCTATTGAGGGGGCAAGAACCAGGAAGTTGCCCTGCCCTCCCTGGAGGTCTCCCAGAAATGCGGGAGTCTCCCGGACATTACGGGAGAGTAGGCAACTATGTGTTAAAGAAAAGCAGCTAATGAATCTCTAGAGACTCAAGTGTCTTTCCATTTCTGTCTCCATTACTGAAGTCATGTTGTCTTACCTGTCAGTCTTTGATTAAATCTTGGTCTCCATGAAAATGGCCACCTCCATAGGCATCAATACATGGACATAGGACACAATTTCTGAACTGTATCATCATGCTACAGATGATGAAGCCAACATCGTCTTCTACTGGCTCAGCATCAGGGAGAATGCCAGACCCTTCAGGGAGTGAGGGAGATCACCCCTATTTCAGGGAGTCTCCCTGACATTCAGGGAGAGTTGGCAAGTATGTTTTACATTTGCAAATACTTCAGAATTTACATACTAAGGGGGCTAGAAAATGCTGTGGCACAGGCAGTGCATTTTTTATGCAAAATCCTGCCTAATTTAACTAACACTGCATAAATAGTTTAATGCCCCAAAGAGCAATTTCACGATCCATCTGCAAATATTCTTTGCATGATTATTGTGGATTTTTTTTACTGTGACTCAAATGCGCATGATTTGCAAAATGAAAAAGTAAAAAAAAAAGTACTATGTGATTTCACATCTGTACCTTTCTCTTATTAATATGAATTTTGCCGTTTTTCTCTCAATGTACTCCTCATCTAATCTTCATTTATCTACTAAACTAACTAGATAACTAATTGAAGTAAAGGCACATTGGGGCTGCCTTTATTTCAAGTGGTCTGTGCAGCACATATTACTGATCAAGTAATATCAGGTACAGGTGAGTGGTGAAGAATAAACCATGGGATCCAGGTTGGTTGGTATTTGGGTAGAGTGTCGTTTAGGATGACCATAACGTACTCCATGGAAGAGACATAACAGATGAGGTTGAACAGCTCAGTCTTTGAGGGGAGAGCTGTTTACTTCCATGCTCTGTCTATGAACAGTTTGGGGACTTGGCAAATGTGTGTTTACTGAGCTGGGGGATTGGCTGTCAGAGGGTCTCTAGGGATTCGTATTCCGGTATTCTGATTGATTATGTCTAAGGTGAGATTCCAGAAATCACGGATTATTTGGCACTCCCACCGTATGTGTAGAAAAGTGCCTTTAGCTCCACAGAGAAGCGGTCTGTCACCTGGGGGTACATGCGATTGAGTATACCTGGGACCAAGTACAAACAGGAATAAATCTTAAAACAATTTTCCTGAATGCCGGCATTAATGGAGACATTAGCTGTCCAGGCATGTATGACTGACCACTCCTCCCTGTTCAGAGAGACCCCTAAGTCACGTTCCTAGGCCTCCTCATGGGGCTCGAGTGCGTCAGAAGATTTTGGCCATAATTATAAAGTATAGAATCTAAATATTGCCTCTGCGACTGAGTAGATGCAGTTATATTCAAACGGTGTGAAAGTTTGGAATTCCTTGGTCCGGGATTGGGACTGGATAAATCCCTGGATTTGTAGGGATTGAAATTGCATAAAAGCAGACAGGTGGTATTTAGTGCATAAATCCTCGAATGACCTACGGGCTCATTCGCCTATTACGTGGACAAAGGGGTCAAATTTATATGATTTCCATTGCCAGGACATTTCCTCAGAACGGCCTGGAGGAAACAGTGGGTGATTCCAGAGAGAAGTCCAGGGGGAAAGGTAAGGGGCTAAATCAAAACGGCGGTTGGCCCAATGTGTTTTGGTTTTTTTTAATTATGTTTACTATTTTTTTAACTGTCATTTTTTTTCTTGTAGAATCATGACCTGGAGGCCCAAGACCAGGATTCCAGTTCCAGTTTGCAATGCCCAAGCCAGCAGGCTGGGCCAAGCACGCACAGAGGGTCTCAGGACTGGCTTGGCAAGTGGTAAGTCACCGCTTACTGTTGCCAGCCAGGATCACCGAAGAGCTGCCCATCACTCTGCTGCCCGGTGACATGATCTTAATAAATTGCCGGGTAAAAGATTTTCTATTAAAGTCTTAATAAATAGACCCTTTAGTGTTTTCTCTTTTATAGGCTGTCCCTAACTATTGGACAGGACGTAAACAGGAGGACCATGGACGCTGCCGTAACAACATTGCGTTGCCCTATATCTGTCCTGCATCCTTTGGGCCACAGAAAATGGCCATGCAAGCCTCATGTGGCCCATGGTTTGGGCAACTGTGCTGTAAGCTGTTGTCAAGGATCAACTGTTACACTGAGTGAGAACAGAAGTCACTGGTCCCATGCTGCTGCTTATGATCCAGTTCATTTATACTGATGCACTTCTGTCTGTTTATGTAAACTATGTCTACCTTGTCTGTACTGCTGCCATGTATGGCGCTGCGGAACTTTGTGGAAGCCTAAAAACAAATGCTGATAATAATAATGTACTGCACACACCACTTTGTTCTGTTGTGCTAATGAAACCTTGTGTGTATCCTTGTGTACACAAGATGGAGTATAAGCTCTCAACAGGGACTGCACTTTAACACAAGCCCATATTGAGTG
Organism: Mixophyes fleayi; assembly: GCF_038048845.1. Classification (NCBI taxonomy): domain Eukaryota; kingdom Metazoa; phylum Chordata; class Amphibia; order Anura; family Limnodynastidae; genus Mixophyes; species Mixophyes fleayi. The sequence goes on from NC_134410.1 coordinate 35,724,587, forward strand.
GAAGCACTGAGGCTATTTTTATACCTGGTCCTGTCCCGTCAGAGGCTCAGTATTACTGCTAACCACAGGTGGAGCTACACATAGCCTGCAACTAATTGCCAAATGGGGGTACACTTACATATAGCCAATTATAAAGTGGAGTATGCTGGCACTATATGAATAAATAATACCCAAATTAAGGGATTGTAGCAGCATATGTTATTCACCATATAGTAAAGTGATACCTATACATTATTTAAAAGCAGAGGATATTTCAACAGAGAAGCAGCCTAAATGGCATAAAGATAATTTACCCTATACATATCACCATATCATGTGACCGCTGTAAGTTAAATACAATACAAGCATCTAACAATATACATTTCACACTTATTACAAGTGTGGAAAAGGTGAAATGTGTGCAGCTGGCCTTTACTGGCACATTCTGGGATTCACAACACCTTTTACTCCTGGTTTTTCACACTGAGCTGTTTTTGTACTGTTGCTGCTCCTATTTTTCCAGCACACATTTCTCAGCCTTTGTGTCTGTCTTGCACAACAGTGCTCCAGTCCCTGCCCTCCCCCCCTCCATGTACAGCCTTAGCTCCACGTGGCTAGTCATGTGACCGTGTTTACAGACGCTGCTGCAGTCTGTCAGGCACAGGGTTATAATGTCACTGCCTCAGCAGTCACCCTGACTTTTGCCTGACAAGCCAATCACTTAACTAAGTTGGCTGCAGGCAATGCTGACGTCTGTGAAATCATAGGCCCTGAAGCAAGGCCTAAGCAAGATGGGGCCCGCCCAGCCTCAGGAAAACAAAGGGGTCCTGTCCCAGACGAGAAAAACAAAGAGACAACAGATGCTGCCATCTTTCTATCTCCATAATCCTCTCAAAATGGCTGCACAGCTGCTCTCCTGTGGCATGCAATCTGAAAAGCATCATGAAAAAACTAATGCAAATCTTTTCGCAAATAACTTTTGATTTAAATTGGCAATAGCACAGTTGACACCATAATTTATTATTGTCTCTCTGTACTAAAGTATACTCAATTATAGTATAACCCCTTTAATTAATAATACTTTTACAGTTTTCTTCCAAAACACTGCCCAGTTTTGCCTATTTTGCGGCTTAAATCAGTCATGAGAGTTAGAGGACATAAAGGTTGTCTTTATTACACAAGGTACTTTTGTGTGTTTTGAAATCTGTTTTATATAGCTTGCTAGGCACCCAGAAATCATTCCTGGTAAAAGCATAGGATGAAACGCGAAGACCACAGGACTGAAGTCTTGTGCGGATTTAAAATGGCCGCGCCTCCTTCCTCACTCTCACGAACAGTGGTTCACTGTTCGTGAGAGTGACAAAATGTCTGCCTACATTGTAAGTAAGCAATGGAGGCAGTTAAAATGACCGGCTGTTGTAAACTGCATTTTCTTAGAAATTACAAATCCATTATTTCATCCAATTTGACGTACTTCCCCCCAGGTATGTGAATAATGCCACATTGTTCAATAAACTTATATTCCAAACTAAAAATCTGTAATATATTTTTAAGATATTTCTCATTTAAAACCATTTAAAAAATGTAAATATGTACAGATAAAACTTCCACACAACCCATAATATGATTTCAGTCGTTCCTTAAGTGCAACAATAAATGAGTTTGTCATTGCTGAAAAATGTTACTGAGTGGGAATATAAATGGCCATGCTGATATAAGTTTCCAAGCTGCTATTTCCTGATACATTACACTTGATGTGATTACCCTCCCAAGTCAACAGATGTCACATGTTGGAGATATTATGTGAACTCATGTGCTTTTCAGTACCGCAAGTAAATATGAATATTTCTCAGCTAATGTCAAATTTCATTATTTACTAGGTAGATTAAGATACACAATTTAATTGTTACAGGGACAGTTGTGATTTTCAGTGGGGTAAAGATAATTTTTACTTCAATTTCTTATTTGAAAATGCTATAAACAGAATCTATGGGAGAGTGGGCCTTAAAAGTGCATAAACATTTTTTAGGTGTGAGGTTCTTAACCTATGGGTCAAAATAGTGGAAGCTACGATATATTGGGTGGGTCACAATACCCTCGCTTTGCAATCCTATTCTGTATTATCAACTTTTTATGTTTAATCTTATTCTATAAAAGTGTCCAAAGTCTTATTCATTATTTATGTTGCAATAATGTATTAAAATGTAAGAAAACGGTAAAGTAAGTATATTATTAATGAAAAATACCTTTGTGCCCATTACGGAGGCACTCTGCACACAACTGAATATGCCCCTTAGTGTTGACCACAGAAATTGTCCCTCAATAATAATGTACCTAAGACATAGCTGAAAATTAGAGGAAACTCTCAATGTATTTATTCCTGGTAAAATATTTTATAAAATTAAAAAATAACAAAACATGAAAATGAGGAAGCATAGCGTGGAGTTTGTATGTTCTCCCTGTGTTTGCGTGGGTTTCCTCCGGGTGCTCCTGTTTCCTCCCACAATCCAAAAACATACTGGTAGGTTAATTGGCTGCTATCAAAATTGACTCTAGTCTCTCCCTCTCTGTCTGTCTGTGTGTGAGTGTGTGTCTATATTAGGGAATTTAGACTGTAACCTCCAATGGGGCAGGGACTGATGTGAATGAGTTCTCTGTACAGCGCTGCGGAATTAGTGGCGCCATATAAATAAATGATGATGATAGCCTAGATTCTCCATTTTTTACCTGTCTACATATGTGACATGTATGTCCTTAGTGACAACCACTGAGAATTATACACAGCACTATAAAACTGAGCACTCTAAACTCTTGCACTTCTTCAACATTCAGCACTAGCGTTCATAGCATTCAAAAGACCGTACCACTCTACCCGTCACATGGGAGGGATTACGCTCAGGAAATTTTACATGCAGAGCTTAATCACACCGTGTCACAAGGAATAAGCATTTTCCATTCACTAGTGTGTCAGCACTGAGCGATTTGTGCACTAGGAACACTAGTGTTTTCCTAGTTGGTAAAGTGCTAGCCATCAAAGCTGCTCATATGACTTACCTTTATTTTTACTGGCATTATAATAATTATTATACGTATTATTATATGTTACATATAATTATAGCAGTACCATGAAACTGTGCTCAGTGACTGGTCTTTCATTATTAGTGCATGGATTGCTAAATATGTGTAATCAGTGTCTAATTGTGTTTGTCTATTGAAGCTATACAATGTCTATTTGTTTTAATATTTAAAATATAGAAAACACACCATCTATTTGATATGCCTGTCACATAAAGAAATGTCCCCAGAGATATGAAAAATAGGCCTATATTTCAAACTAAGTCACAAAGTGAATAGTCATAGGATATGAATGTCTTTAAAAAAATAACAAAATTAAAAGTAGGCACTTCCTTTGCTCATCCAGTATTTTCCTCATCCACCTTTGACATTTATGGCTGAGAACTTGCTTCCTGTGTTGAATAACACTGTGATATTTTCTTTAGAGGCTATTCATCTATGTGAAATACATCATAGCTAGTTCATTAGCAGCTTTGAAAAACTACACATTGTGAAAGCCATACTACTGAATTTGGAGATAAAGCATTGGATCAATAATTCATTAGAATGTTCAAACAAGGATGTGCCTCTTAAGAGATAGATATATTATGTATCTACATTATACTACCAATCCTTAAAGTACTCATTACTATTGAGAAGATGACATATATCAGGTTATGTTGCTCTTCTTCATATGTGCAATACGAAATACAGGCATGTTAATAAGTCATAATTTTGATCAAACCTATGTCGTAATCTAGATGTGTGATAAATGTACATACTGTATTTGGATCACTACTGGTGTCGGAAAAGGATTCTTCAGTGCAACATCATTACTCTACTCTCCTTACCTATCACTTTCTTGAAGTCAACATTGAATAATTATTTTAGAGATGTCATTAAAAATTATGATTTCTGGTTGTCTAGTTTTCCATATAACCCTGTATTTACCAATAACCTGTAATCACATTATCTGCCATCTGTTTCTTAAGGACAAATGAGTGGTCAATTATAACTCTGGGAACAATGGACAATAAAAACTACATAGATATGTAATCAATTGTTATCATTAGCTTACAGTGAACCCATAACAAAGAATGGGCTTTTTTTTACTGCTGTGTAGCTTTGTTTTAAACCTGCTGGAAACAGGTTGTTTTTCTATACTAAGGTTGCACATGCTTCCAAGACTTGTTCAGACCACACAATGTCCAGCATTATGGATTATATCTATTCTACATAGACATAATTGTATCACTGTGTGTTTAAAAAAACAAGTATTGTCCTATAGAACACTGGAGCATTTCTCTGGATACTACTGTGGTTAGATTCAACATTTGGGATCAAAATGGTTAAATATTTCCCCTTGAAATAGTGACTATTATTACACTGTATCTGGTGAGCAGAGGACGTGTGTAATAACATTTCAGGGGTATAGTGCACACAGTATAAACACTATGTGTATATGTATATATGTGTATATATATATATATATATATATATATATATATATATATATATATATATATATATATATATATATATATATACACAGTCAATCCTATTGTGACATGTTATGTACGTGTAGGAGGAGGACACCATGTCAGCTGTGTATATCACACACACTGTTTACACTGGCTCGGTATGTACTCGGGTCAGATGAGGCAGTCAGTGGACTGTGTGCGGATGTCAGCCTGTCCCTCCTCCCCCGGGCTGCGGCGTCGTCCCTCTCCCTCCTCCCTCGGTTCCCCCCCTCTCTCTCTCTGTACCTTTATCCGAGTTCCGCCGCTCTCCGTCTCTTTGTCAGCAGCCTCTGGCCGCAGTGCCGCCCCGGAGCCACAGCCGTGACGTCAGAGCCTCTGCTGCGGATGCTGAGTTGCTGCTGCCGCCTCTGTCAGTGGAACACACAGTTCACCAGAGCTCAGAGCGCTGCTTGGTTCATTCATCAGTCACCAGAGCTCAGAACACTGCTTGGTTCATTCATCAGTCACCAGAGCAAAGAGCGCTGCTTGGCTCATTCATCAGTCACCAGAGCACAGAGCACTGCTTGGTTCATTCATCAGTCACCAGAGCTCAGAGGGAGCACTGCTTGGTTCATTCATCAGTCACCAGAGCACAGAGCACTGCTTGGTTCATTCATCAGTCACCAGAGCTCAGAGCACTGCTTGGTTCATTCATCAGTCACCAGAGCTCAGAGCGCTGCTTGGTTCATTCATCAGTCACCAGAGCTCAGAGCACTGCTTGGTTCATTCATCAGTCACCAGAGCAAAGAGCACTGCTTGGTTCATTCATCAGTCACCAGAGCACTGCTTGGTTCATTCATCAGTCACCAGAGCGCTGCTTGGTTCATTCATCAGTCACCAGAGCTCAGAGGGAGCACTGCTTGGTTCATTCATCAGTCACCAGAGCTCAGAGCGCTGCTTGGTTCATTCATCAGTCACCAGAGCTCTGCTTGGTTCATTCATCAGTCACCAGAGCTCAGAGCACTGCTTGGTTCATTCATCAGTCACCAGAGCAAAGAGCGCTGCTTGGTTCATTCATCAGTCACCAGAGCACAGAGCACTGCTTGGTTCATTCATCAGTCACCAGAGCAAAGAGCACTGCTTGGTTCATTCATCAGTCACCAGAGCTCAGAGGGAGCACTGCTTGGTTCATTCATCAGTCAGCAGAGCACAGAGCACTGCTTGGTTCATTCATCAGTCACCAGAGCTCAGAGCGCTGCTTGGTTCATTCATCAGTCACCAGAGCTCAGAGCACTGCTTGGTTCATTCATCAGTCACCAGAGCTCAGAGCGCTGCTTGGTTCATTCATCATTCATCAGTCACCAGAGCTCAGAGCACTGCTTGGTTCATTCATCAGTCACCAGAGCTCAGAGCACTGCTTGGTTCATTCATCAGTCACCAGAGCAAAGAGCACTGCTTGGTTCATTCATCAGTCACCAGAGCAAAGAGCACTGCTTGGTTCATTCATCAGTCACCAGAGCACTGCTTGGTTCATTCATCAGTCACCAGAGCGCTGCTTGGTTCATTCATCAGTCACCAGAGCTCAGAGGGAGCACTGCTTGTTTCATTCATCAGTCACCAGAGCTCAGAGCGCTGCTTGGTTCATTCATCAGTCACCAGAGCTCAGAGCACTGCTTGGTTCATTCATCAGTCACCAGAGCTCACAGCACTGCTTGGTTCATTCATCAGTCACCAGAGCTCAGAGCGCTGCTTGGTTCATTCATCAGTCACCAGAACTCAGAGGGAGCACTGCTTGGTTCATTCATCAGTCACCAGAGCTCAGAGGGCTGCTTGGTTCATTCATCAGTCACCAGAGCTCAGAGGGAGCACTGCTTGGTTCATTCATCAGTCACCAGAGCTCAGAGCGCTGCTTGGTTCATTCATCAGTCACCAGAGCTCAGAGCGCTGCTTGGTTCATTCATCAGGCACCAGAGCACAGAGCACTGCTTGGTTCATTCATCAGTCACCAGAGCTCAGAGCACTGCTTGGTTCATTCATCAGTCACCAGAGCTCAGAGCACTGCTTGGTTCATTCATCAGTCACCAGAGCACAGAGCACTGCTTGGTTCATTCATCAGTCACCAGAGCTCAGAGCACTGCTTGGTTCATTCATCAGTCACCAGAGCTCAGAGCACTGCTTGGTTCATTCATCAGTCACCAGAGCTCAGAGCATTGCTGTGTTCATTCATCAGTCACCAGAGCTCAGAGCACTGCTTGGTTCATTCATCAGTCACCAGAGCTCAGAGCACTGTTTGGTTCATTCATCAGTCACCAGAGCACAGAGCACTGCTTGGTTCATTCATCAGTCACCAGAGCTCAGAGCACTGCTTGGTTCATTCATCAGTCACCAGAGCTCAGAGCACTGTTTGGTTCATTCATCAGTCACCAGAGCTCAGAGCATTGCTGTGTTCATTCATCAGTCACCAGAGCTCAGAGCACTGCTTGGTTCCTTCATCAGTCACCAGAGCTCAGAGCACTGCTTGGTTCATTCATCAGTCACCAGAGCTCAGTGAACTGCTTGGTTCATTCATCAGTCACCAGAGCTCAGAGCACTGCTTGGTTCATTCATCAGTCACCAGAGCTCAGTGAACTGCTTGGTTCATTCATCAGTCACCAGAGCTCACAGCACTGCTTGGTTCATTCATCAGTCACTAGAGCTCATAGCGCTGTTTGGTTATTCATCAGTCACCAGAGCTCAGAGCGCTGCTTGGTTCATTCATCAGTCACCAGAGCTCATAGCGCTGCTTGGTTCATTCATCAGTCACCAGAGCTCAGAGCACTGCTTGGTTCATTCATCAGTCACCAGAGCAAAGAGCACTGCTTGGTTCATTCATCAGTCACCAGAGCTCAGAGCACTGCTTGGTTCATTCATCAGTCACCAGAGCACTGCTTGGTTCATTCATCAGTCACCAGAGCTCGGAGCGCTGCTTGGTTCATTCATCAGTCACCAGAGCTCGGAGCACTGCTTGGTTCATTCATCAGTCACCAGAGCTCGGAGCACTGCTTGGTTCATTCATCAGTCTCCAGAGCTCAGAGCACTGCTTGGTTCATTCATCAGTCAGCAGATCTCAGAGCACTGCTTGGTTCATTCATGAGTCACCAGAGCTCAGAGCACTGCTTGGTTCATTCATCAGTCACCAGAGCTCAGAGCAATGCTTGGTTCATTCATCAGTCACCAGAGCTCAGACCACTGATTGGTTCATTCATCAGTCACTAGAGCTCAGACCACTGATTGGTTCATTCATCAGTCATCAGAGCTCAGAGCACTGCTTGGTTCATTCATCAGTCACCAGAGCACAGATCACTGCTTGGTTCATTCATCAGTCACCAGAGCACAGATCACTGCTTGGTTCATTCATCAGTCACCAGAGCACAGAGCACTGCTTGGTTCATTCATCAGTCACCAGAGCTCAGAGCACTGCTTGGTTCATTCATCAGTCACCAGAGCACAGAGCACTGCTTGGTTCATTCATCAGTCACCAGAGCTCAGAGCACTGCTTGGTTCATCAGTCACCAGAGCTCAGAGCGCTGCTTGTTTCATTCATCAGTCAGCAGGTATTTTAATGTAAAATAAATAAGTGTTACAAGCTGTAACAAACAAATCTGACAATGAAGCAGGGAAGAGCCGGGGGCCAAAGGTGAATGCTTGGAGGGCCACATACAGCACCTAGGCCACATGTTGCCAATTACTTCGCTAATAGAAGTAACAAGCGGAAAAACATTTCTCGGAACATTCCTCGGAAAAACAAATGGTAAACATCTCACTTTAATCTCAAGATTAGCAATAAATTGTTCACCGTGCACTGTCATATTTATGTTGTAGTCCAGTGTTGACTAACCTGTGACACTCCAGGTGTTGTGAAACTACAAGTCCTAGCATGCTTTGCCAATATATAGCAGCTTATTGCTGGAAGGGTATGCTGGGACTTGTAGTTTCACAACACCTGGGGGTAAATGTATCAAGCTGAGAGTTTTCCGGCGAGTTTGAAAAGTGGAAATGTTGCCTATAGCAACCAATCAGATTCTAGCTGTCATTTTGTAGAATGTACTAAATAAATGATAACTAGAATCTGATTTTTTCAAACTCGTCGAAAACTCTCAGCTTGATACATTTACCCCCTGGAGTGTCACAGGTTAGCCAACACTGTTATAGTCCCTCCCCATTCCGATTTTTAGTTTTTTCCCCCCAATATCTATTTCTATCAAACAAAGCATTTCTTTTTCCATTAAAGTTGTATTGTTGTATACAGGACAATACAGTTCACATTGAGGCTGAATGCAATGGCAGCCCCCAGTCAGCAAATGCTGAGAATGTAAAACCGATGTATCATCCATATATTATGGATAAGTGGTTTTCATCATTTCTGTTTTGTTCCACTTTAATTTTTAATGTCCATCAGTGTATGTACTAAAGCTCTTCATTTTAATACGAGGGGAGCAGGGTTGCCATTGGTCAGGGAGCTCAATGTTACAGGATACATTTATTTTACATCTTATAGAAGAGGGTGAACATATTATCTTTTCTAAAATGTCAGGACACCTCTCCTCAATCAAATAATGTCTGCACACATCCATAGTCACTGATTTGGGCTGAAAAAAATCTACCACTGATTAGCATAACAAAAAGGACCATCTTACTATCTATGTATGGTATGTCAGACTGTGTTTACTCACTTTATCTGTCTACATAGCATACTTTTACACACAGATAAGCAGGGGCGGGCTGGGCCGGGGGCAGGGGGGCATCGGCCCGGGCCGCTCAGACTCACCGCTATTTGGGCCGGCCGGGAGGCTGGCTGGCCGCCCTCCGGATTCAATTTCACAGGATTTTTAACGGCGGCTGCATCTCATGACACGAAATGCGGCCGCCTGTGCGCCCCCCGTCTGAAATCCCCCAGCCCGCGCCTGCAGATAAGGATATAAGTCATCAAAGAGTTTAAATTCATCTCAATATGTACATCACAGTACCACTTACTTTTGGACAGATCATAATAACAACCAGCATTAGGTCTAGCAAGACCCCTCCAATAGCAAGATTTTCTATCACTGCATATAGTAGTGATAGAAAATATTTTATCGGGCAATTTATCAAGAACCTGTCATGGGGGCAGCTGACTGATGCACCAGTGGAGGGTGCTTCAATGCATGCTTCCTCTTGCACACTTTACATTAGTGATCTGAGGACAGCATCGGTACTGATACGAAGGGTCGGACCTAGACTTTATTTTTAAGGCAGAACGATTTAGCATAGGCATGCCGCCTCCGTTCTGATTGGCTGGCTCAGAAAAGCACTTTTCCTACGAAAGATAAGATGTGATTTATTTCAACATAATGTTCCTTGTGTACATTCTAATGGCCCTGCCAAACACTGCAAAGGAAATGGCTGCTGGGCAGAGAGTTATTTTTATGATGTTGTTAATGAACACGCCAGCACTGCAACTGTGTACATCAGAAAGACTGGTGGAAAATCAAACCACAGCGTTCTAAAGATAATTAAAGGGAAAATAAATCTTCTCTTAGTCTCAGTATATTTTTAAAAAATAAATAAATAAAAATAAACTGCATTTCTGATGGAGCAAGTGCCTGTCCAGAGCTAGTGTATTTTTCCCTCCTAAAACTGAGAACATGGACAGCACGGTGGCTTAGTGGTTAGCACTTCTGTCTGTTTGATGGCCTTATCTGTGTTAAGTTTGTATGTTCTCCCTGAGTTTCCTCCAGGTGCTCCGGTTTGTCTGTGTGTGTATGTTAGGGAATTTAGACTGTAAGCTCCAATGGGGCAGTGACTGATGTGAGTGAGTTCTCTGTACAACACTACACCACTAGTGGCTCTATATAAGCTGATGCTGATGATGAACTAGCTGATGATGATGATGATGATGAAGATTCTGACTTCCAGGTATGATAACCTAATTACACACATAATGAGGTTAAGCTAGTACCAGATTTTTGTGAAATATTTAGACGACATATTTGGGGTAAGAACAATTTGTCATTAATATTGCTGAGTATAACGAGGAACTAACTTAAAGAAGAACTCCACACTGACCATAAATTATAAAGTAAAAGCACACTGCCCCTTCCTCCCCCCCAACTACGTGTGTGGGATGGTTGTCTGATACCATCCATTACCACTGTCATTGGTCACTCCACTGTCCGTTCTAGTGGCAGTGGAATCACTTTGACACCTAGCATTAAGAGCACTGACTGACAGTTGCTGCAGCATCCAGTCAGACATTGTCAGATGTTAAAAACTCTCATGACTGTTCCGGTAGTATCTGCGGTAAGTTTCTGATAAACAGGTTTTTCAACGTGGGGAATAACGATGGTTGTACTCTATAATTTAGGGTCAGAGTGGAGTTGTTCTTTTGACACCCTTCTTCAGTATTGTGTCATTCCTATAGAGGTGCCCCTGTTGCAATGAAAACATTTTATGTAGCCTTTTACAATCAGCACATCAATCACATCAGTCCCTGCCCGAGTGTAGCTTCAAATGTACTCTAATGTCTACTAAGTCACCAGTCAATACACTTTATTGTCTAATGGGCTACCAAGAAATGGGCATTATTGTACACTGGAGTACTAGGGAATGGTCACTGCTGTCTACTTGGCAGCCAATAAATGAGCTCTATTGTCTACTGGTCAACCAAGGAATGGACAGTATTATATTGTACATTGGGCCCCAGGGATAGAGCTATGTTGTACACTTGGCCACAAGGTAAAGGGCTCTACTGTCTATTTGGCAATCAAATAATGGACTCTATTGTCTACTGTAACAGAAGGGTATGGAATTTATTCTGTACTAGGCAAACAGGGAGTGGACTCTGTTGTACAATGTGCCACCAGGGATTGGCCTCTGTTTTAAATTGGAACACTGAGAACGGCCATTTTTGTACACTGGTCCACAGGGGAATGTGATTTATTTTATACTCTAAAGGGATCTGTATTGTATACTAATCACCAGACAATAGGCTCTTTATTGTATACTAGCCACCAAACAATAGTCTCTGTTTTATTTATTAGTCATCAGCTATGGGCTCTCAATTGTACACTAGTAGCCAAAGAATGAAGTCTGTATTGTTTACGCGATGTCGGGAGCTCTTTGGGAGCAGTTTGTTTTTTCTGTGTGTTTTTTTAATTTCCATATGGATTATGTCTGATCAAGAAAATAAGATTCCAAGTAAGCATTCATTAGGGATACTACACTGCAAAAAACTTTATGGGGCCAATATTAGTAAAAATATTAATGTGGACAAACTTTATTTCTATGCTAAGGAGGCACAGTTAATTAGTTAATATACTTTGAGGGCACAGTTACTTTGGGGCACAGTTAATACTAAGGGCACACACTATTTTTTTTTATTATACTAAGGGGGCAAAAATATTTTTTATTCTCCTAAGAGGTAAAACACTTGTGCACACTTGTGGCAGTACAAGTGACAGTATGCAGTGCTGCCCATGGCCATGCTGGCACTTGCAGTGCCACAAGAGCTGGCACTGTTTTGAACATTTTAATCCTGGTACCCACCAGCCAGAAGTATTGCTGTGGGTGATATGCTGGTCGTTTCTTGGATATAATATGCTGGTCATTTGCTGGCTATATTACAGTCATGGACAAAAGTTTTGAGAATGACATAAGAAGCTTCACAAAGTTTGCTGCTTCAGTGTGTTTAGACCTTTTTGTCATAGTTGCTATGGTATACTGAAGTAAAATTACAAGCATTCCATAAGTGTCAAAGGCTTTTATTGACAATTATATTAAGTTTATGCAAAGAGTCAATATTTGCAGTGTTGACCCTTCTTTTTGAAGACCTCTCCCTGGCATGCTGTCAATCAACTTCTGGGCGACATACTGACTGAAGGCCGCCCATTCTTGCCTAATCAATGCTTGGAGTTTGTCAGAATTTGTGGGTTTTTGTTTGTCCACCCGCCTCTTGTGGATTGACCACAAGTTCTCAATGGGATTAAGGTCTGGGGAGTTTCCTGGCCATGGATCCAAAATTTAGATGTTTTGATCCCGAGCCACTTAGATATAATTTTTGCCTTATGGCAAAGTGCTCCATCATGCTGGAAAAGGCATTGTTCATAACCAAACTGTTCTTGGATGGTTGGGAGAAGTTGCTCTTGGAGGATGTTTTGGTACCATTCTTTATTCGTGGCTGTGTTATTAATATTATTATTCATTTTTATTTATAGGGCGCCACTAGGTGTCCGTAGCGCCGTACAGGGACAAACGATTACAATACGAGGTGAGATGGCACGGTACAGTAAACAATAAGCACAGTAATTCAGTAAGCTCAAAGCGCAGCTAGAGAGGGGGGTGGAGGGGAGAGGGAAGATCCACATACGACGGAGCCAAAGAGGGAGGGCGCAGATGACAGGGAGACCCCCAGAGGGGTGAGGAGAGAAGCGAGAGGGGTCGGAGGGCAGAGGGTCCTCAAAGAGGAGGGCTAGGTAGCTGGAGAGCAGAGATAGAAGTGGTGGAAACAGGAGGAGAGATGGCCCTGCTCAAGGGAGCGTACAATCTAAGGGAAAATTCTTAGGCAAAATTGTGAGTGAGCCCACTCCCTTGGCTGAAAAGCAACCCCATACCTGTTGCAGAATATCAATCTGTCCCTGATGTTTTTCCTGGAGAGAAACAGCTTCTTTGCTGGCCTTCTTGACACCAGGCCATCCTCTAAAATTCTTTGCCTCGCTGTGCGTGCAGATGCACTCACACCTGCCTGCTGCCATTTCTGAGCAAGCTCTTCACTAGTGGTAACCGATCCCGCAGCTGAATTAACTTTAGGAGACAGTCCTGGCGCTTTCTGGATGATCTTGGGCTCCATGAAGCCTTCTTCACCACTATTGAACCTCTCTCCTTGAAGTTCTTGATGATCCGATAAATGATTGATTTAGGTGCAATCTTACTAGCAGCAATATCCTTGCCTGTGAAGCCCTTTTTGTGCAAAGCAATGATGACTGCACGTGTTTCCTTGCAGGTCACCATGGTTAACAGAGGAAGAACAATGTTTTCAAGCACCACCCTCCATTTAAAAATTCTAGTTCGTTACTCTAACTCATTCAGCATGACAGAGTGATTTCCAGCCCTGTCATCGTCAACACTCTCACCTGTGTTAAGGAGAGAATCACTGACCTGATGTCAACTGGTCCTTTTGTGGCAGGGCTGAAATGCAGTGGAAATGTTGTTTTTGGGATACAGTTTATTGTCATGGCGAAGAGGGACTTTGAAATGAATTACAATTCATCTGATCACTCTTCATGACATTCTGGAGTATATGCAAATTGCCATCATAAAAACTGAGGCAGCAGACTCTGTGAAAAATACTATTTGTTTCATTCTCAAAACTTTTGGCCATGACTGTATACTGTATGATGTTCTATGTTAGTATGATATGCAATATATGAATATTTGTGCAAGAAAATGCTTATAAAGACTAACAAAGACACAGACACTATTTAGCATTGTTAAATTTATTCTTTCACTTTCTACAACCATTAAATAGCATACAAGGAATCCATCACAATCATTTGTTCACAAAAAAGTCCATTCTGACTTTTCAAAATGTAGGAGGAATACTGCGCACAAGTGTAGTAAAACCAAACTAATACCACAAAAAGTTAAAAAAAAAAGACTTTGCACCATAAATTGAAATAACTTTCATTTTTGTTCACATTGGGAATATTAAAAGAAGGGTTGCTGTGTACTTTCACATAAATGAGCCTTGGTGATGCACTCTGATGCGCTGGCAAGTGTGAGAGGTTTTATGTTAATGCTCTACCACGAAAGACACGTATTGTTGAAAAAGGACATCAACTCTGCAGCTCTGACCTGAGAATACAGTGTGTGTATTATTTTAGCTTTGCTTCTGCTCTTGCTTCATAGAGATATTTGCAATGTAAAATACCAGTTGCAGTCGCCAACCATAGCTCCCACTTCACAGAAATGATTTCTCCTGTTGCCTAAAATTGACACATTTTAAAAAAGCATAGCATTTCCAGTAACCTTTATACCAAGGGTCCATTCAATAACTACAAATCAGTATGCAATGAAAAAGTTTGCCTTGCACTTTTCAGTACGATCACTATAATTTAAATTAATGATAAATAAAAGACAACCAGTTGTTAAAGCAAAATGTTCATGAAGCATGTGTGGCCCACAAAAATTAAACTCAAAAGTCATCATGTCTAGCTGTCCTGCACAACACCTCTCAACCTTTTAAAAAGCCAATTGAGACACAATAAGCCACTCCCACCAATATTTGTCAACCCCACCCACATTCTCACAAGGCCACACCCTCTTCTGAGGATCGGGATAGTCCTGCCAAATTTGGGACTCTTGAGAGACATACTGTACATATAAACCAGTGATAGCAAAGCATTTTGTGAGACAGTTAAACAACAGCTACCTAAATATGAATATAAATTATATTATGTAAAGGGGAAACTTGCTTGAATTCTATCATTGAGGCTAAAACTGCCCCTATGCGAAGTGATTTGTACGGCCAGTGTGGTATTTGTAGACCAAACGGAGCACAAAAAGCTGTCTTGACAGTGTTATTAATATTAAATGGGAAAGTTGAATTTTCCATATAAAATGTAATTAAATACTAACACATATACAAATGAAATGAAATACAAATATCTGCTGCTTTCCCCTTTAAAATCCAATGGCAATCTTCTTAAAGCAGTAGAACAATCGGAAATGACAAGTAAATAATGTGAATAGATGGCCGCAGCTTGATATAATATTAGCTATACGCTAATGAATTAAATACTATCAGCTGGAAGGGTTAAGCCGCTAGCCAATCAGAAGTTGCTAATTAGTGCTGACAGTTGTCATTGTCGTATTTAGGCAATTGTCTCCCAAACTAATTTTATGTGCTGTCAGAATCATGTGATAATATTTTTTTGTGCCAAAAAATGTATTTCTTTTTAGCTCACAAAATATTTTGTGCCACAGAATCAATTATGTTGTAAAAGTGTATTTGTAACAGAAAGTCATTTTAATTTATTGCAAAATGTATCTTTTGATTCTTTAATAATTATATGCCTCAAAATCAAGATTGTGTTACAAAATAACATTTATTTTACTATAGAATTGATTTTGCACCAGAAAATACAAACTGTGAAAGCAATTTCAGAAACCTGGAGTATAAAATGATGTTATTGGAGAATTACATACTTTTGATTATAAAAGTCTCAGATATAACCACTCTGAGGTTTTTTCTTACTTTCACGCTTCATGTGCTTCTCCCAGGCAGTACAGGAAGTAAACAATGTAACAGGGAGTTGTGGCATTATTGTTGTTAAGAGTGGAGGACTAGGTAAATAACAGG
Organism: Mixophyes fleayi; assembly: GCF_038048845.1. Classification (NCBI taxonomy): domain Eukaryota; kingdom Metazoa; phylum Chordata; class Amphibia; order Anura; family Limnodynastidae; genus Mixophyes; species Mixophyes fleayi. The sequence goes on from NC_134410.1 coordinate 35,740,454, forward strand.
ATTGCAGATTGCTTACTTCTAACCAACCAGTTCAACTTTTTTCAACATTTCTGGATGACAGCTTAGATCGATTGACATATGTTTTGCACAAAATCTATTTTGTTGAATATTCTATCAATTGTGTAAATTAAATTCATTCTGTAAACATCCCTAATAGCAGACCTGACCAACCTGTGGCTCTCCTGGTGTTGTGAAACTACAAGTCCCAGTATGCTTTGCCAGTAGTTAGCCAGCCGATGGATGGCTGGGACTTGTAGTTTCACAACACCTGGAGAGCCATGGGTTGGCCAGGCCTGCTTATAGTCCTAATATAATTTGTTATGTATTTGTTTGTTTTACTAATCTCCAACTGGCAAATATTTTTTTTTTTGACATTTTAAATTTGTAGCTATACATTTTTTTATAGACAGCAGATCTTTTCATGTAGAAAAAAAATGTTTGTATTCCAAAATAGTGCTTTTTAATTTCTGCAGTATCACATTAATTTGATGTGTATCATATTTTTTTTCATTTGTTCAAAACATTAACTAATTTTGTGGCTAACTTTAGTTTTACAGAAGTACTTTTTTTTTTTTATCACATTTGCATTACAAAGTTAATTTTGTGGTTCATCTCCTTGTGTTGTACACCCAGTCAACAAATGTAAGAATTAATTGTGCTGCTTTCCACTAGGGCAATTTTAATTCTTCTCTCGCTCTTTCTGATTTGTAAAATATCCTGGCAAATCAACTCATTAGAAAACTTTAACTGGGATTATTCACAGTCAATATATGACAGCAAGGTTCCCCATAGTTTGTTTTCATCATCATCATCATCATCATCTATTTATTTTTACAGCACCACTAATTCCGCAGCGCTGCACAGAGAACTAAGTCCCTGCCCCAATGGAGCTTACAATCTAAATCCCTTAACATACACACACACAGACAGAGAGAGACTAAGGGCAATTTAATAGTAGCCAATTAACTTAGTAGTATGTTTTTGGAGTGTGGGAGGAAACCGGAGCACCCGGAGGAAACTCACGCAAACATGGGGAGAACATACAAACTCCTCACAGATAAGGCCATGGTCGGGAATCAAACTCATGACCCCAGTGCTGTTAAACAGAAGTGCTAACCACTGAGCCATGCTGTCCTGTTTTCTCTTTATATACTCACAGGAAAATGTACTGTATACTAAGATGATGTACGGTCAGGGCCGGACTGTCCCATCTGGCACTTCTGGCAAATGCCAGAAGGGCCGGTGGCTAGATGGGCCGGTCCGCATGCCCGCCGAGCAGCAGCACCCTGCGCGCCGGTCAGCGAACAGAGAGTCAATGACGTGCCGCCTATGCAAGTAATGACCTGGGATGGCATGACGTGACATGTGCCGCCCCATGTGATTACTTGCATAGGCGGCACATCACTGACTCTCCGTTCGCTGACTAGCGTGCAGGAAGGAGGTGCTACTGCTGCTCGGGGTCGGATGTAACAAGGTAAGTGTCCGTCTGTCTATAGTGTATCTGTGTGGCTATGGTGTGTCTGTGATGCTATAGTGTGCGTGTGTGCCCCGTGTGGCTATAGTGTGCGTGTGTGGCCCCGTGTGGCTATAGTGTGCGTGTGTGGCCCCGTGTGGCTATAGTGTGCGTGTGTGGTCCCGTGTTGCTATAGAGTGCGTGTGTGGCCCCGTGTGGCTATAGTGTGCGTGTGTGGCCCCGTGTGGCTATAGTGTGCGTGTGTGGCCCTATGTGGCTATAGTGTGCGTGTGTAGCCCCGTGTTGCTATAGTGTGCATGTGTAGGCCCTGTGTTGCTATAGTGTGCGTGTGTGGCCCCATGTTGCTAAAGTGTGCGTGTGTGGCCCCGTGTTGCTATAGTGTGCGTGTGTGGCCCCGTGTTGCTATAGTGTGCGTGTGTGTTTGGCCATGTTCATATAGTGTGTGTGTGTGTATGCGCGCAATATTTTTATATTATATGTGAGGAAAGGGAGGATCTTAATATAGTGTGGGAGGTAGGCTATTTAATGTTGGAGTGTAGGTGGGGGCTAATTATTTAAGGTGAGGTGAAGGAACCTTTAATTTATTGCTGGGGTGGTTTAGGGTTATCAATTGAATATGGGGATGATTTTGGGGAGGAGGGCTATTTATTAAATGTGAATATGAATTATTTATTGCCAGGGATGGTTGTGGAAAATGGCTATATTTATTAGACTTTAATGCTATTTAATTTATTGCTGGGACTGTTTGGAGGGAGGGAAATATGTTAAGAGTAAATGGGTATTGTTAGGAACCCCTTCAGCCAGTACAGCTGGTCTGGTGTTCACTGTTGCCCCTAGTGGTGGGGACAGACTTGGCTGCAGACAAACAGAGGGTCGTGAGATGTGCACTGGCTGGGGAGAACCCAGGAATAGAGTTACCGAGGCCGTAAAGTAGGAAGTGCAGGAGGGAGTCCGGTGAGACACCGAGTGGATGGTGGCAAGACTGATATATCACTCGTGGCCACTGGAATAAATAAGGAACAGTTGATAGAGAAGTCTCCTGATCCACAGTGACTTCTGTACCGGTGCTTATCCGGAAAGGAACGGAACTTGCAGTGATAGGTAAAGATGATGACAGGGATAACTACAACCCACAGTACCGGTGAGAGTTCGGAGATTTAGGGGTAACAGTTCTTAGGCAGTTGCCAGGGGTAACTACAACCCACAGTACCGGTGAGAGTCCAGAGATTGGAGGGAAGCAGTTCCTTGGCGGTTGCCATGGGTAACTACAATTATAGGCCCACAGTGATATATGTAAATAGTCAATAGTACCTGAGGCAAGCTTGAGTCCGGAGCCAAATGAAGATTGTAGAAATCTGAGCGCAGAGATGCTACAGGGGCTGCGTCTCCGTATAAGGTAGGATGAGCAGAGGAGCTGCAGATCACAGAGGAGCTGCCAGAACACGCCAGGGCCATGCCTGGGAGCACGAATTTACCGGGGTCCAGGAGAAGACTGACTGGAACTGGTGAGTAGATTGTAGAATCCTCAGGAACAGAATAAGGTCTGGTAAATGGGAAATCAACACAAGAGAAGAGTCAAAGCAAAGCCGAGTCGGTACGCATGGAAATCCAATGAAGAGTAGTAAGGAACGGAAACGGTCTGGTACACGGGAATACACTAAGCCGGCAGGAAACAACAGGAACAGGTAACAGTGCAAACACAAGGGAGCAGAACACTAAGGTAAACGTATTACCAGCAATCCTGCAGAGGATTAGCCGGCTATTTAAGGAGAGCAGAACCAATAGGCTGCAGGTGATAATGAGGAGCCAGGTGAATGAGCTAGGAGAAACAGGCTGGCCAGTTGAGGAATAATATAGAAATGACAGCATGAATTGAGGGCAGATTCTGACAGAGAACAGACCTAACTAACCCTAACTAATACCTATCTAATCTATCTAGCTAATCTATCTGCCTATCTAATCTACCTAAACTAATCTATCTAATCTATCTAAGAACTAAAATAACTACCTATCTAAACACCCAGTGGCTATCTAACTACCTACCTACCTATCAATAACTATCTATCTATCTATCTATCTACTCTGACAGAGAGCCCGGCGAGTCATAACAGGTATACTGTTAATTTAATGTTGGGGCTTGTTAGAGGGAAATAGGTCTACTTATTAAATGTGAATATTATTATTGTGGGGACTGGAGAGAGGCCTAATTATAAAACATGAGTGCTATTGTTTTAACACCGGGGGCTGGTTGGAATTTTCTAAATCTCATGTACCCATTTTTTTTTTTTTCAAAATAGGGCATCCAATATTCCAGGATCAAGACAAGAATGAACTGAGCTAAAGAAACCAGCTGCTACAAGTGGTGAAAGTGACCAAGACAAGTAGGAAAGAGCAGGACAGTCTGCCAACTGTTCCGAATCTGGTGGGGCAGTCCTGAATTTGGGTGACAGTCTCACCCAAGTCAGGATTTGGTCCGACTGCAAGGACAGTTGGGAGGTATGTCCCGCTTCACAATGTACTGCTTGTGAAGGCAGAGCTGTGTGTTTCTAACGCATACATGCCAACTCTCCCGGAAAGTCCGGGAGACTCCCGAAATTTGGGTCAGTCTCCCGGGCTCCCGCGAGAGCTGGCATTTCTCCCGCATCCCGGAATTCACAGAGAATCGCGTCATTTTACGCGATTCTCGGTGAATAACACCATTTTGGAGGGCGGGAGGGGGCGGGGTGAGGCATATCGCATAATTTTGGCCCCGCCCCCACAATGGAAATGACGTTTTTGCGGGGGCAGGGTCAAAATGACGCTCTTGGGGCCCCACCCCGCCCCCTCCCGCCCTCCATTCACGCCCCCCTCTCCCGGAAACAAGTTTCCAGGAGTAGGCAAGTATGTTCTAATGGCAGTGCCTGTGTATTTGTCTAAAACAGGGGTCAGGGAACTTTTTTACCTTTTTCCCCAAAATATATTTAGATACGCCGACGTTGCCCCCTTGATTTGAAAGGAAGGAAATCATATATTATTAATTATTGGAATTCAAAATGTTATTGAATCTATTCAAAATTTCTTTGAAAGCTTCAACTTCAAAACTTCAGGTTTTGGAGAAATGATGTTGCTTAATTTTTGATACGGGAGCATCAATATTGGGGCATTTTGATATCAGAGCAATTTGGATACAGTCTTCAGCGTCCAATCGATTTCTCTGCTTTGTTTTTATGTTCGTTAGAGTGGAAAATCCTTGTTCGCAAAGGTAGGTTGTTGCAAAAGGCAGCAACTTTTTAACTGCCTCCTCATGTGCAATTTTGATGCCTTTGCAGCTGTTGACATTCAAAAATATGACAGATCTGCTTTGTTTTCAAATGCAATACGTTCTTCATTATTACATCGAAGCTCAAGAAGTGCCTCTGCCAACCCTTGAGGCTCTTCTGGTACAACAGCAATTTCACATATAAAGGGGTCTACAATCGAACTGACAGCATGTGAATCGGCATCATTACCCCCAGGAATTTCATTTTTACCCCATTTGGGGTAATTTACCCCTGTTCCCTGACCACTGGTCTAAAATGATAACCATGTTACATGACTTAAATACCCTGGGCCCCCTGAGCCTTAATCCACCTCTGGTTAGGGGAAGGGAACTGATAGCTGCTCCCAGTTCCCGGACAGGACACAGACTGCAGAGCAAGCCGAGGAGCTCTAAGTAATACAAGATTTGGTAATCTCGTGAGACAAAGAGTTTCCCTGCTCACTCTACAGGAAGTTCCCACCCTTATGGATGTCAACAACACCAGAAGCATAGATAAGTACAGCGGGCTGGGGTGATGTGGCTGGGAGGGTGTGATAAATGTAATGTTTTATTATAATGTATGTATCATTGCCCCATGTAGGCCACACCCACAACACAATGTGGCCACGCCCTTTTCCGCCGCCGCCGCTGCAGGGTAGCACATAGTTTGTTTCCTGCTGGAACTGAGGTGGGCTTGTGTACTTTAAATGTCAGGGCTGATTTTTAGTCCCAGTCCGGCACTGTGTACGTTAGGTACACCACAATCTCTTTTTTTGTCATCTTTCTTCCATCTCCTTCAGTGTATGTTACTGCTTGAACTTGCATCTACATTACTGGTTATGTATTACGCAACCGAAAGCTGGGGCATTTAAATCACTCGTAGGTCAACTGCAACGAACCACGATAATGGATCTCTTATGACTTTGCGAAACACGAGGGGTCACTTCCAACTGTATCCATAAACTAGAGTACACCAAGATTTTATAAGATAAAAGTACAAGACAGAAAGTAATTGTTTCATTAGTACACACTGTGTAAGAGCTTTCTGCATTTCAGAATTTTCAGGAGCAGCATTGAAGGTTCCGTTATTTCTGTATGTTAATCAGCTCAGTAACGCAGAGATTATGACAAATAATAATGTCAAAAACTGTCTTGGTTTGCTCATTAAAATACTCCCAGTTGAAAAATTTCTACCTCACATTTTTTTAGGGCTTGAGTTTCAAGCCAGCTGCCAGCATCAACCGTACACATAGGACAACACATTACTACCTTACCTGTGACTTTGGTAACAGTTTATATTGTAACTGTGAGCACAGTGTAAGTATTTGAAAGATCAGTTACTATTTATAAGGAAATACTTGGGAAGCTCATAAATCTCCCTAGTGTTAAATGCTCCCGTCTAATACTTTGACGATTTTCCCTTGTAAATCTTTTGCTCAACTTGCCAGTTTTATTTCTTTTCACTTGATGTCTATATAAATCACTTTATGACGACAGTATAGTGAAACTGTTGCCTGAATGTCGAACACTGTTTAAATAATCATATAAGAGTTTGTGTAGCTGACTGAAAGGAGCTTCTGTAAATACTATAGGTAGTGGACAAAAAAAATGTACAGTCACTTAATAAAGCATTGGACAATCATGTGCCATTCTTCCACCCAGGTATAGCAGCACCCTATATGAGAATTTTTGGTGCGTGTCCCCCATCCCCTCCTCAGTTTAGAAATTATACTTGTTCATTACTCCCCTCTTTCATCACACTGCTCCCCTCCTTAATCACATTGCTCCCCTCCTTAATCACACTGCTCCCCTCCATCATCATTTCTACCCTCCTTAATCACACTGCTCTCCTCTTTCATCACACTGCTCCCCTTCTTCTACATTGCTTCCCTCCTTAATCACACTGTTTCCCTCCTTCATCGGTTTCTCCTTAATCACACTGTACCCCTTTATCACACTGTGCCTCCTTATTACACTGCTCCCCCTCCTTCATCATTGTTCCTTTACACTGTTTCCCTCCTTTAGCCAATGTCAGACTGGGCTATCCCCCGGTAGGCCCAACCCTGATTGCTCCCCTTTTCGTTGGTGAGGGGAGTGAAAAAAAAAAAAGAATACTCACATGACCGCGGTGCTCCCCGACTCCTCTCTGCTCCGTTCACACTGAATGTCGGGCGGCATCTCGCCCAACGTTCAGTGAGGAGCTCCGCAGAGAAGAGTCGGAAAGAAGAGAAGAAAGAATAGAAGAAAGAAGCCGATAGAAAAGGTAAGTGAAGGAACAGAAGCAAGGGGGGAGCAAAGTGAAGGGGGAGCATGGCGCAGAGTGAAGGGGGAGCATGGCAGAGAGTGAAGGGGGAGCATGGCAGAGTGAAGGGGAGCATGGCAGAGAGTGAATGGGGAGCATGGCGCAGAGTGAAGGGGGAGCATGGCAGAGAGTGAAAAGGGGCAAAGACAGTATGGCAGAGTGTGAAGGGGGGCCAGAGCAGCATGGCAGAGTGTGCAGGGGGGCCAGAGCAGCATGGCAGAGTGTGAAGGGGGGCCAGAGCAGCATGGCAGAGTGTGAAGGGGGGCCAGAGCAGTATGGCAGAGTGTGAAGGGGAGCCAAAGCAGCATGGCACAGGGTGAAGGGGAGCCAAAGCAGATTGGCACACGGTGATGGGGAGCAAAAGCAGCATGGCACAGGGTGATGAAGGGGGGCCAGGAGAAGGGGGGGGGGCAATAGCAGCACGGAGGGCGCAGTGTGATCATAAGGAGGCACAGCGTGGTGTTGAAGGGGCACAGTAATGTGTGTGTGATGGCACAGTGGGCTTGTGGCAATGTAATGTGTGTGTGGTAGGTGGTGGCTAAATAATGGGTGCTATTTTGTTTGTAGGATGAAGGTGGGGAAATTAAATTTTATAGTGGGGACTATTAATTTTAGATGAGGTGGTTTGGGGGCTATTAATTGAATATAGGGCTGAGTTTGAGGAGCATAAGGTCTATTTATTAAATGTGAATATAAATTATTTAATGGAAGTGACGGTTGCGGGAAACAGGTATATTTATTATACGTAAAGGCGATTAATTTATTGCAGGGGCTGTCTGGAGGGAGGGAAATAGGTTTATTAAATGGAAATACTATTACTTTAATGTTGGGGCTGGAGGAAGGCCTAAGTATTAATTGTGGGGCCTATTGATTTAACGCCGGGGCTGGTTGGAATTTTCTAAATGTACCCATTTTTTCCCAAATAGGGCCCCCAACCTTCCAGGATCCAGACAAAGCGCAACTAAAGATACCAGCAACCACAGGTGGTAAAAGTGATAAGAACAGGTAGGACAGTCTGTCAAATGTTTTGAGTCTAGTGCAGGCTTGACTAACCTGTGGCAGTCCAGGTGTTGTGAAACTACAAGTCCCAGCATACCCTTCCAGCAATAAGCTGCTCTATATTGGCAAAGCATGCTGGGGCTTGTAGTTTCACAACACCTGGAGTGTCACAGGTTAGCCAAGCCTGGTCTAGTGGGACAATCCCGATTTTTTGTGACTGTTCTGCCCAATCTAAGGGGCAGGTCAAGACTGTTTACTCTTTATATACACACTGCATTCTTTATATACTACACTATGGTGCAAGCTGTCCTTCATGGGCTGACCCCTCCCTATCTAGTGTCTGGTCTCGCCTCCATGATGGCTGGCCACACCCACTCTGGTGGGCCCCTAGCGTTGCAGTCCCCCGGTGGGCCCTTCATGCCCCAGTCCAACACTGCCGTTAGCACGCTGCTCCCCTCCATCATCACATTGTTCCCCTCCTTCATCACATTGTTCCACCTTCATCACACTATGCCACTTTATCACACTTTCCCCCTCCTTCACAACACTGTACCCCTTCACCACTCTGTGCCCCTTCATCAAATTCTTCCACCTTCATCACAAACTGTTCCCGATTCATCACACTGTGCCCCTTAAACTCACAGTTCACAATGTCCCCCTTCATCAAATACTATTCCCCCTCCATCACACTGTCCCCCTCCATCACACTGTCCCCCTCCATCACACTGCCCCCTTCATCTCACTGGTCCCCCTTCATCTCACTGATGCCTCTTCATCACACTGTGCCCGCTTCATCACACTATTTCCCCTCCATCACACTGCCCCCTTCATCTCACTGGTCCCTCTTCATCTCACTGATGCCTCTTCATCACACTGTTCCTCTCCTTCATCACACTGCTCCGCTCCTTTAATACACTGTTCCTCTCCTTCATCACACTGCTCCTCCTTCTTCATCATACTGTTCCCTTTCTTCATCATTGCTCCCCTCCATCATCACACTGTTCTCCTCATTCATCATTGCTCCTCTCCATTATCACACTGGTCCCCTCCTTCATCAGAATGCTGAGTCCTTCATCACACTGGTTCCCTCCAATTAGTGTTAGTTACTGACCAAGTGCTTCACATCACTCTCAGCAGTCAAGAAACTGCAGAATATCATAAGTAACTTACTGTTACTGCATTACACTACAGACAAAAATAGGAACAATCATGGTGGCCATTTTGTTTAAGCCAAAGTTCATTAAAACAAAGGCAGATCCCCACAAAATGGGTCTTAGACTGCAGACTAAGTTTTGTAGTTTTCTTAAACAGGAAGGAGGAGGAGGTTCCAAGGAGCTATATCCTCATTGTAAACGACACAGCTGTCATGACTGGAGTATAGGGGGTTTCTGGGCAACTAGAACCCCCCCCTTCCCCCAAGGGAGCCCCGGTGGTTGGCTAAGAAAGGTGAACATGAATTAAAGTTCAGGGGGAAATTAATGACAGGTCTGGTTGCTGTAGTCTGTCAGGTTGTTTCCAGTGAATGTGACAGTTATGTGACAAATGTATTAGGGGCTCTGGTGATGCCATGGCATCACAGTGGCACCGCCCCGCTAGGAAATGGCCACATTAACAGCATTGCCTAGCAGGGTGCAGGACTTAATGATCCAAATTCACATAATTAAGACCCACTCCCACCACTCTTCTAGGAGGACACCCCGAAATTCATGAGCCTGCCAGAAATTCTGGGAGAGTAGGCAAGTATGGGTTTGAGCATTCTGAATCTACTGTGCCAGGTCTGATTCATTCAATAAGGACTCGCATGAGTTTTGTGAAGCCCTCGACTTGTATTTGCAGAATGGCTCATGATTAGTATAATTCCCTATGAATTTGGATAGGTATGATGGAGACGTGGCGTGCACACTTCACTAGGAGGGGCATGCCTAGCCCTTTTGGCGCACTCGGCTGCCCGGCCGTTCTCCTCTCCTCCCCTCCAAACACCTTCATTGCCATGTGCATAGCACCCATTCAATGCTGCTCTACCATGCAGAGCAGCAGTGAACAGGATACTTCCCATCTTTCCCATCTGCAGGACAAAGCTGTCCCAATCGGGATTGCGGGACAGAGCCCTCACATAGGGACTGTCCTGCCTAGATTGAGACACTTGGGAGGTATGAATTAGGGATGCAGAGTTACAGTGTTACCATACTGTTTTTATTTTTGCCGGACAGGATGAAAAAAACATGTCTATTTTGAATTACTAGTAGAATACATTTATTTATTGGTATGGATCAGATCTGGTAAATGTTGGTGCCATAAAGATAAGAGGAGAAGAGCAGGGTAGAGGCCAGCAAAAATTGGTCTGTGGGGTATGGAAGTGAAATAAAGGCGTGGCTTGGAGCTAGTCATTGTTAGAGAGTAAAATATACGAGAGGTTATATATCCTCTAACAAGTTATTACTGATTTCTAGAAAAGTCTGAAATGGAAATTAAAAATCAAAAAGCCCTTTCTGATGAAGGAAGGGATATTCATTTCCTGAGACTGCGAGCCAAGGATAAAGCAGTCAGAGTACTGTACTTGCTATTCCCAGAACATAACCAGACAGATGAAATTGCTGCTGCTCCAGATTGTATTGCATTGTATTGTCCTAGCCTCGGCACTGTGTCTGACTCCCGTCTTTTGGAGATAATCTAGAGAAACTGCTATCACCCTTTTTCCATCTGCAAGATTCAAGAAAGTAAAAACTCTTCAAAAATGCCTGGCACCCAATTATCGTTTTACATTATTATTTTGTGATTCCACTCCTGAAAAGAAGTGAAGTTCTATCATCTCTGATTAACTCTGTATTAAGAAAAGCGGAGGGTATGGATTATTTCCAACACCAAAAAAATACAATGCCTTTACAGTAAAAGATACTGCAGTTGACTGCAAACCAGCAACACTCAAAGCATTTTGTGAAGTCAGCAGCTGGCTAAGAAATTTATACCTACATGTAGTAACTGTCATCCTTGCTGCGTCCCTATAACCTCGCAAGAATTAAGCATCCACAGATACCAGTAAATTTTAATTAATAAATCTATGGCAACGCTATCTTACGTCACTGTAATCATTTTTTTTTCCAAGAGCCCAGTTATGACAAAACATCTGTTGCTATCATTCCCTGTGCTGATCTACAGTTGTAGACACTGGATGAAATTCTAGACTTGACATGTGCTGGAAACACTGGATGTACTCTTTATGTGCCAGTGAACAGTGTCAGCCAACAGTTTTGTATGCACAAACTAAGCAATTTCCAATCAGGCCTAGCATATGCTGCAGGGGAGCGTATTGCAGGTAGGACAATTTTACATCTGATTTGTAATGACTACAGGGAGGGCTTCTAGACCACTGTCTACTGTAATGTAACATAACTGCCATGTCCCTCTTGGACAGACCACCTTAAACACAAGTAACCAAAAGCTGGTGTGCCCTTCACCTTACTGGTACTTGGTTGCCCCAGAACTTGAGCAAATATCAGGGGGTATATTTACTGAACTGCGGGTTTGAAAAAAAATGGAGATGTCGTTTACGCTGTGTAGTGTGTATAAACTTCCGACCGATCCACAACAGTGAGTACGAAATTAGTCATTGCTCACGACAACATGGCTGTAAAAAGTCGCTAAAGGGACGTCCGCTCTTCCCTTTATCGTCCTAAACAAGGCTAGTGTGTATGTAGTCCATGGACTGAGCGATCGGAACATTGATCGCATGTAAAATCGATCGGCATAAAAAGTTGGTGGAAAATTCTGTAGTGTGTACCTAGCTTTACTTTCCTTAATGAATCAGGCCGTATCTGTTTAGTTGTATTCTCTGTTGTAGTAGCATAACTGTGTGGAACACATTCCCTTCCCCTCCTTTTTGTATCCACCTTATTGTTATTTTCCTGTTTGTATGTGTGTGCTGTATTTTTATTTTTCCCTTGCATACATTTAAAACTCAATAAAAATCTTTATTGACAAAAAAGAATTGTGGTATCATGTTTCTCTCATCCTTGTACAAGTAAATAATAGTGAAATATTAAAAACAGTGAAATAGGTGCTTATAGTTATATATTGAAGATAATCTGGATTAAAATCAAAGTTAGTTTTAAAGTAATCACTAATGCAAATGTATTACTTTGGCTGATACAGACTACTGTTTATTGAATTGTGGTGTGTTCATTATTATGTTGACTACCTACAAAGTAAAAAATGATAGATAATAATAAAGAACAAAGGAAAAATTTATAAATAAATGTCTCACGTCTTTATTTTTTTACTTATTTGTGACCATTCATACTTTCATAGTATAGAATATAAATTTAAAAATAAAATGGATTGCCATAAAGCAGACTAAGTTTGATTTTAATCCATTTCCTCGTATATCATTAAAAGCACTTTTTTCCGCTTGTTTGTAATATTTTGCTTCGATTTAGGGGTATAAGGATGGGAAAAATATGATACAGTTTAAAAATGTAGGATTACCCTAGAGTGCATGCAACAGAATACTTTTTTGATCTTCTTATTTGTCTCATGTTTACTTATTTTGGGGTGCACCACCCACAATTTAAGATTGATGAGATCTCAAACAGAATAAACAATACGTGGGATTGGTGTGAGGGGTCCACTGGGGGAGGGGTGGGGATGTCCAAGCACCCAAAACGCCGCAAGGGAGGAAGGCCCCTGTCTTTGTGTGCAGGGCAGTTGTTTTGCTGTAAGAGGAAAAGGGGAAAGTACGGGAGGGACAGCTCCACAATGTGAGTGCACCAAGGGAACAGCCCTCGCCGCAGCTATACTCACGTACGCGAGTCTACGACGGTGAATCCCTCTATCCCTTCCGCGCACCTTCTCTTACAACCAGCACCTGTAAAACAAGGGAGACAGCACAAAGAACAATCCCTTTCCCAACACCCCAGATACTCACTCAATCCAGAGGGACCGCTATGTAACGCACCGTACCTTGCTTCTTCTCACGCGAACCACTCCCACGTCCTGAGATGCTGTACTCCACAGGCCTTCGCCCGCGACCTGTGCCCTGGCTATTAAGCCTGCCTTTTTCTGGGGCTCAGGACATAGGTGCCCTTCCGGACGGATGGAGGAGTTCTGTAAACTGCTCCATTACTCTACTTCTTAACTACCAAGGGACAAAGTGTCCCCTACACTACTTCGGGACCTAGCATTCTGCTAGACCTGGGCCAAACACCCACTACCAACTATAAGGACCTACTGCTCAACTAACCAGCAGGGACCTTCTATCCCTCTAACCGCAAGGACAAAATGTCCTGCTACACTACAGGGCAGCCGCCCTGCTACACTTGTGGTAGCCCATCGCTCCCCTACCCAGAGGCCTGTGCCTCTCTACACTGAAGGGCCTGGTGCCCTGCTACACTCAAAGGGCCTCGTGCCCTGATACGCTCAAAGGGCCTTGTGCCCGGCTACACTCAAAGGGCCGTTTGCCCTCCTAACTCTCTAGGACCACTTGTCCTCCTAGCTCTCTATGGCCACTTGCCCTTCTAACTCTCTAGGGCCGCTTGCTCTTCTAGCTCTAGACTACCTATGCCTTGTGCCCACGCTCAACTACCTATGGGGCCATATGCCCACGCTCAACTACCTATGGGGCCTTATGCCCAATAAACACCTACTGTGGCCACCCCTAACTGTGCCACAGGCCTAGTTCCTGAAAGGTGCCCCCGGGCCTTATGCTCGACCTAAGTGAGCAGTTTTATACTTACCTGCTCTGCGCAGGAAACTCCTCTTGCTGTGCCCTCTTCTGGTCCTCCAGACCCTCCAGCCGCTGGCGCCTCTTCTCCAGTTCGGCGTTCCCGCAGTCTTCTTGGAGGGGGCGCTCTTAGCCCTTACAAGGGCTCCCCGATGATGTTCACCTCGCCAACGTCTTCTTCTGGGTCTTCGGGTGGCAGGGTAGCTCACAGCCCTTACAAGGGCTCTCTGCTGCTTCCGTGGGCATCTCCGTCGTTGGATGTCGCTGGACGTCCTCTTCTTTCCTCTCCGCCACCAGATTATGGCAATGTAGGCACTCGGCAGCTTATAAAGCGGGCGCGCCGACGTCATCAGCCATCGCTGCGAGCCTTGATTGGCTCGCGGTGGCGCCAACAGTTGAAGTGGCCAGAGGGGAGCCAGGATTGGCTCGTTTATCCAGCCACTGATTGGCCAGCAGCGGGAAGTGAGCCCTGAATGGCTCGTTTGCCCGCTGCCACCGGGACCTGCAGAGCAAGAAAAGGGATACTCACCGCTAGAACGCCGGACCGGTGAGTACCTCCATCTTCTGTCTTCGCCCTCTTCAGGGGCAGCTGGTCCACGGAGCACTCCTCGCCATTGGTTTTAGACACAGTTCAATAGAAACTTATATTTAGTTCTTTAAGTAATTTCCGGTGCGGATATCATCTATTTATTGGTTTAATGCAGTGGTTCCCAAACTTTTTCAGTTCGTGGCACCCTTAGAGTCTCCATAATTTTTTCAAGGCACCCCTCCAAAATAATTAAAGAGCAGTCCCATTTTATAAGTAGTCGGGTCAAAAAATTTAATAAGTGTTTAGGTCAGGAGAGAAATACTTATTTAGTTGCATGCAAAAATAATACACATAAATCCAAGGGAAAAGAATATTTTTATATATTTTTTCAATTATATTTCTGTCAAAGAATAATTTACAGCTAACTCACTGTGCCCCTTCATCCACACACTGTGCCCCCTTCATCCACACACTGTGCCCCCTTCATCTACACACTCTGTGCCCTCCTTCATCTCCACACACTCTGTGCCCTCCTTCATCTCCACACACTCTGTGCCCCTGCATCCACACACTCTGTGCCCCTGCATCCACACACTCTGTGGCCCTGCATCCACTCATTCTGTGCCCCCTTCATTCACACACTGTGCACCTTTCATCTCCACACACTCTGTGCCCTCCTTCATCTCCACACACTCTGCATCCACACATTCTGTGTCCCTGCATCCACTCACTCTGTGCCCCTGCATCCATTCACTCTACCCCCTCTGCATCCCCTCTCTGTCCCCTCTGCATCCTCTCACTCTGCCCCCCTATGCATCCTCTCACTCTGCCCCCCTCTGCATCCTCTCACTCTGTCCCCTCTGCATCCTGGGGGCCAGGAAGAGAAAAAAACAAAACAAAAAAAAACATCTTAGCAATCCGGCGGCGCCTGGGACCTAGCATCCTTCTCTCTACTGCCGCTTGTCACTGAATGTCGGGCGTGATGACGTCACGCCCGACATTCAGTGACAAGAGAAGGATGCTGGGTCCCGGGTGCTACCGGCTTGGTAAGGTTTTTTTGTTTTGTTTTGTTTTTCTCTTCCTGGCCGCGGCACCCCTGTAACAGCACCGCGGTACCCCTGGGAGCCGCGGCGCACACTATGGGAACTGCTGGTTTAATGGACAAAACACTATAGGAAGTGACAGTACAAAGAAGGGAGATCTTAATTGCTGGGTATTGAGGATTATGAAAACCATATTAAGCCCAAAGGACAAAATTAGAGGTGATAGCAAGGCAAGCCAAATTCAAACACAGGTGGTCAAACACAATAAATTACTAGATAAAAGGAAATGTGTCTAACAAAGGAATTTGAACAAAAACTTGGACACATACATAATATTGTTTGCTTGTGTTTCACTGCTGGATGCAATAGCGGCATTATTTTGATTGGACGCAAGCTGAACTGTGACCACTCTTTTGCCTATGACCCTCACATCTCAAAACCTATACTTGTTTGGAACTCATTGATTGTACCAACATGGAATACACTCAGTACTGTAGCGCATATTATGGGGAAAGTCTAGAAAAGAGGCAATCTTCTATCCCAGGTACAGGCTGGGACAGTTAGTGAAAGTAGTTGAGTGCAGCATTCATCATCATCATCATCATCATAATTTATTTATTTATATAGCGCCACTAATTCCACAGCGCCGTACAGAGAACTCATTCACATCAATCCCTGCCCCACTGGAGCTTACAGTCTAAATTCCCTAACATACACACACACACAGACAGAGAGGGAGAGACTAGGGTCAAATTTGATAGCAGCCAATCAACCTACCAGTATGTTTTTGGAGTGTGGGAGGAAGCCGGAGCACCCGGAGGAAACCCACGCAAGCACAGGGAGAACATACAAACTCCACACAGATAAGGCCATGGTCGGGAATCAAACTCATGACCCCAGTGCTGTGAGGCAGAAGTGCTAACCACTAGGCCACTGTGCTGCCCTACAGCATTTAACTTCAGTCAGCATTCATGTTGAATTTAATGTGAATAACTGATCAAATAATGATACACATTTAACCTTTGAGGCATGTATCTATCTGGCCTCTAGGCCAGACGTATATTCAATGTAAGTTATTAAGTATGCAAGAGCCAGACATAAAGGACCTGATTTTGAGTTAGGAGAAAAGCAAAGAAAAGGAGCAAATTTGCACCCGGACAAAGCATGTTACAATACAAGGGGTACAAATTGACTTGAAAATACTGGCTGTTTTTTCATGTACCACACAAATAATTTATAGTTTTATTTTTAAACTGAAATTAAAGTTGATCTATGGCATGCTGTATCCCAACTATAAATCTGTCCCCACATTTTAAATTTACCTCCCCTTCCAATGCAACATGGTTTTACCAAGGTGCAAATTTGCTCCTTTTCTTTGCTTTGCTTCTAACTCAAAATCGAGCCCAAAGAGCAGTGTGCTGAGCAGGCGCGGGCTGGGAAAGTTCAGGCCGGGGGCGCACAGGCGTCCGCATCACATGACACGCGATGCGGCCGCCTGTGCGCTGACGCGGCCGCATCGCATGTCTTGTGATGCGGCCGCATTGATATTTATTAAATATTGTATTCAACAGGGGGGGGCCCAAATAGCTGTGAGAGTGAGCGGCCCGGTGCCCCCCTGCCCCCCCGGCCCAGCCCTCCCCTGGTGATGAGGTACCTGTGTAACTTCCCTATTTCTGCAAATTCAAACTGCAGCCATACTATGCAGTGATAGGAGGGTGCAAAGAGAACCTGAAAATATGTATTTACTGGCAGGAAAAGAAAGTAACATCAAAATGTTTATTAACATTATACACATACTCATGAAATATTGTTTTGACGGAAACCCCCCTTCAATTTGTGTTCACAACAATGAACAAATTACTTTTCTTATCTTTTTTTTTTTCTACTATTTATATCTCAAAATAAAAGTATTATTACCTGCTCCTGTCTTATCTGGTGGTTCTACTGTAGGCAGAGAGAAGGGCCAATCATTAGCCACAATGTCATTTTGACCCTGGAAATATGCAGCTAGTTCATAGAGTATCAGGATAATTATGGTAAAACAAACTGTTGATAAACGCTAAACACAGGTACAAAAAATGAAAGAAGAGCAAACATACTATGGAACGGAAATACATGGTAACAGAAGTATCAAAGCTGGAGCAGGTAAGACTATATACACAGTGACAGATCTATAAAAAGCCACGCATGCCATTTACTGGAAATAATGTGTCAGGTTTTCCACAAAAGTGCCTAACATTGACTGGCCAATCCCAGCACTGAGAATTCATATTGCATGAGTATAGATCACTACACGACATTGCTTGAAGCACAGGGGGGGATAGCAGATGTCTGAAATTCCCATTCTACAGCAGAAATAATAAATGGACTGTTTAAAATATGAAGAGTGTATTGTTAATAGTGCTGTATAAGCTCTTCAATCGGCTCCTCTTTGCAGTGTACTACGACCTCAGGGTGAACTGTCATGTCACTAAAATACAAACAGCCGGTTATACAAATATCAATCAATATATAAAGATAAAATGGAATCTGGAATGACAAAAGGTTTTACATTAAACATAAATGGTTGTATAGAAAAGAAAATTATAACCAGATGAGACGATAAGAAGTATCCTGTGCTTCGTAGTAAATAAGTATCTAGGGCCTGATTCATTAAGGATCTTAACTTGAGAAACTTCTTATTTCAGTCTCCTGGACAAAACCATGTTACAATGCAAAGGGTGCAAATTAGTATTCTGTTTTGCACATAAGTTAAATACTGACTGTTGTTTCATGTAGCACACAAATATCAACTTTAAATTTCAGTGTACAAATAAGCTATCAAGTATTTGTGTGCTACATGAAAAAACAGTCAGTATTTAACTTATGTGCAAAACAGGATGCTAATTTGCACCCCTTGCATTGTAACATGGTTTTGTCCAGGAGACTGAAATAAGAAGTTTCTTCAGTTAAGATCCTTAATGAATCAGGCCCCTTGTCTTTTTACTCAGGGAAAATCGGTTATTTAATATATAATATGTCAGTTAATCAGCCCCTTTATACAAATAGTTGGAGATAAAAGGGAGAATGGATGAAGAAAAGAAATTAGAAGTTAAGCAATAAAAAAGGAGGGGAAAGAAGAGGAAAAAAGGTAAGTGTGCCCCTCAACCAACCACTGGGCAGGTCTCCCCACTCCCCGTTTCCAGATGTACATTCATATTTAAGGTGTCTGGGAGAGCCATGGGGTCAGATTTTACAGTAAGAGGAAGTATCTTGAGATAACGATGCACATAGTACTTCCGTTGAAGCTATCCACCATGTTTGAGATTTGATATCTCCAATCTAAGATAAGATAAGAAGGTTTTACATTTTTTTGTTACTTGCTACCCAAATTCTGTTATGGGGCTTAGCGATGCACTCTTCCACCTCTAATGGTGGTGCAAAGTACTGAGATGTGATGACCCGGGTCAGGTGGATTATCCTAGGCAGCGAGAACCTGCAGGCCTTGGCACCCTATAAGCTAACATTTTAGTAGGTCTCTTCCTGGGTTCCGTGTCGGGGCTGCTGCAGAGATTGGTTACCAGGGACAAGACAAGGCGCAGGTCAGAGGTAGATCTAAGAGGGCGGCAGCGGGAATGTTTTGATATGCGATTTGAGATGTATGCAGGGGTAGTGTTGTTGAGGGCTTTGTAGGTAAGGGCGAGTAATTTGAATTTGATTTTAGAGGACACAGGGAGCCAGTGTAGGGATTTGCGAAGTGGTCCAGCAGAAGTGGAACGGAGAGAGAGGAAGATCAGTCTTGCAGCAGCATTTAGGATGGATTGAAGTATTTATATATGGGTGTCAGGAATGCCAGATAGCAGGAGGTTGCAATAGTCAAGATGGGAGATGATGAGAGAATGGATAAGAGTTTTGGTAGCTTGTTGAGTAAGAAAAGGGCTTATTCTGACAATGTTGTTTTTTTTTGTTTTTTTTAAATATATTTTTATTCAGATTTTTGTCAAACATAAATGGTACAGCATATGTTATGATTATACAACTCATAACAGTAGTAACAACGAGAGTTTATAATACAAGTGAGATAAGGAACTCAGAACCACCACAGATGGAGAGGTCCTCGAGATTAGTAACATACGGGTAAAACGAGGATCAAAAGAAATATGTCACGCCGGGTGAATTTAGCGACTGCCTCGCGAATCTCCGTCCATTCCTCAGGACCCAAAGATTCAGCCATCTCCTCCTCCCAACGGAGCTCATGAGCCTCTTTAAGGCAAATTGTGACTCATTAGTAGGGAATAGAAAGTAGATATTAAACCTCTAGAAGACGTTTTGTTTTTACAGAAGGATTCTAGGGGGGAGGGATTGTGAGGAGCACGAGGGTCTATTAAGGTGGAGAAAATGTGTTGAATCTGTAGATACTGATAGAACACAGAGGGCGAGAGATGGAAACGCTCACGGAGATCAGCAAAGGTCGGGAAAAAACCCATTGGAACAATATCAGACAGGAACAAAATATTCCGTTTTGTCCATTGGGAGAAAGATTTAGGATTGACCCCTGTGTCACTCACCGGACCGTGAGTGCCTCTACGCTGGTGCGTGGCTCCCTAGCCTTCCTGCCGGCACCTGTCCTAAACCGCGGCCGTCCGCCATCCTGATGGACTGCGCATGCGCAGCACCCAAGAACTCTTGTGACTGTTGCTTTTAATCTAATTGGTTGATCAGGCAACTCTCCCTATTTAAGGCACCTGTGCTCATTACCTCATTGCCTGATCTTGAGTCTCATTCCCTGTGAGTCTCTGAAGGTGTCTCCTGTGTTCTACTAGTGTCTTCAGTTTCCTGCTGATTCCTGTTCTACTCATCGCTGGTCTCCATACCCGCTACTGTCTCCTGTGACCTACTAGTGTCTTCAGTTCCTGTGGATCCCATGTGCTACTCATCGCTGGTTTCCATACCTGCTACAGTCTCCTGTTTCCTGCCTGTGTCCTCAGCTGGACTCTGATTACCGGATCTACTCACCTGTGGTTCCTACACTCGTCTCTGCCATTCAGCCTCTCTGCAGTCCCTGCATCTTCCTGTGGACAGACTGTTCTACTGATTAGCGGTATGCCTATCTGTTATTGACTTTCTACGTTTACTCTGCATATCCGCTAGGACAAGTTTCCACTCTCAGCAGCGGTATCCATACCCGCTATAGACTGTTATTGTCACACTCCATATCTGTTTGGAATTAACTGTACTACTCAGTCGTTATATGCATAATTGTGATTGACTATCCATTATTGGCCTGCATATCTGTGCTGAGCAAGTCTCTACCAAGCAGTGCCACACATACCATTATAGACTTTGCTGGATACGCTGCATATCTATTGGGATCAAGTTCCTCTGTGCTCTCAGTGTCTGCATCCTATTATCCTTTGTATGCCTCCACTCATCGACACCTGTACACATCCTCACCTATTAAGCAGTGGTACAACTTGCTGTACGCAGACCACTGACTCCCCGCTACCTACCTGCACCTGGCCAAGTCTTCTCACCATAAGCAGTGGTACAACTTGCTGTACGCAGACCACTGACTTCCCCGCTACCTACCTGCACCTGGACAAGTCTTCTCACCATAGCAGTGGTACAACTTGCTGTACACAGACCACTGACTTCCCTACTACCTTCCCACATCTGCTCACGTCCATCCTGATCTCCGTGTTCTAATCTGGCTTTCCACAATATCAGCTAGTCGCTGATTCACTGACCAAGATTGCTGCAAGTCACTGACTTTCCTATTCTTTATTGGCATTCTCTCTCCATCTGCTGTGATATATGTTCCGCTAGTCACCCTGCTACCAGAGGACCTGTCACGGGCACTAGGAGTCTTTACCCAGGGATCACCAGGTGGTAGGCTTACCAGAGCAATGTAGATGGTAATAGGGTACTCTGGTAGCTGGGTGATCACGGAACAGGAAACAGCAGATGATGAGATGCTCAGGAAAGTCTATGACTAGCAGCACTGGTAATATGGAGGTAATAGTACACGAGGAACTGTAGGACAAGGACACGTGAAGGTAGTCAGTGGTCTGCGATAGCAAGTTGTACCACTGCTATAGTGAGGGGGAATGTCCAACAGAAACGAGGAGGTGATGAGAGTCAGCGGTCTGCGGATAGCAAGTGGTACCGCTGTCTGAGTGAAGGAATGGAATCCAAGTGGAGGTATCCGGAGAGTCAGTGGTCTGCGATAGCAAGTTGTACCACTGCTATGTGAGAGGATACTGGAACAGGTGATACTGGAAGCAGGGATCAGTGGTCTGCTACTAGCAAGTTGTACCACTGAATATATATGTGAGGAGGTGCACGGGGAGAGACTGCAACACAGGATATACACAGGCACCTATACACGATCCACAGTAACATGCACAATATATATAAATGACTGAACAGGTCTGCAAATATAGAAAGTCTCTTGAAGTAGTCCAGCACAAGTTAACACAGTCAATGATGGCAATAGACTCAGCGGATAGCAGACTCCAGAGGAGAACCAACACAGTCCAGCAAGATATGCAATACACCAGCACAGTCAATGAGAAGTATGCATACCGTGGTTCAGAAGCAGGCAGTCAGATAGGAGTGCAGCGATACCTGAGCGGCGGGAGGCCGGCTGGATGAAAAGTCCCAGGATAGATGAGGCAGCGGTCTAGTAGGTGCAGCGCACAGATAAGAGACCAACAGGGACACGAATCCACAGGAATCAGTAACACGTGGAACTGGACTCAAGGAGGGCCCAGGAGAGTGAAGATGATCCAGCAGAGGAGTAGTTGATGAGATACAAATCCAATGCTGACAGGAGAGTAGACCAGCGGGACACGTGAAGGCGTGGAGAGCGGGTCAGCGGTAGATGGGTGATGGCGCGGTCAGCAGCAGCAGGACTCTGCGGTACACGGAGGTAACCAGTAGCAACCAATAGGTGTCAGTAGCGATGGTACACGGGAGAGCAGAGTAGACCAGGAGCTGTTGATCACGGAGAGTAGCGAAATGGCAATGAGAGCAGCAGTCTCGAGGAAACACAGGAGAGCTGAGAAGAGACTGCAGTGCACAAGGGCAGCGGATAGGAATCAGCTAACTTGTCACGACGATGAACACAGGCGAGTTGTAGGCTGGAGGCTGTAGTGCACGGAAGCAGCGGATAGACATCAGCTAACAGTCACGATGATGAACACAGGCGAGTAGTAGGCTGGAGGCTGTAGTGCACGGAGGCAGCGGATAGGAATCAGCTCACGGACTTGATGAGGAACAGGTGAGTGGATGTAAAGTAAAGGTTGGAGTGCACGGAGGCAGCGGGTAGGAACCAGCAAACAGTCACAGTGAAATATAATAGCGTGATGTGGATTAGAGGACTGTAGTGCACGGAGGCAGCGGATAGGAATCAGCAAACAGTCACAATGATATGTAATAGCGTTGAAGTGGTTTGGAAGACTGTAGTGCACGGAGGCAGCGGATAGGAATCAGCAAACAGTCACGATGATACAGATGATGGTAGAAGTGGTATGGGAACCACAGTAGTAGAAGTGGTTTGGAAACCACAGAGGTAGAAGTGGTTTGGAAACCACAGGAATCAGCAGCGCTGAAAACACGAGGAATACAGGAACACCTTCAGAGACTCATAGGGAATGAGACTCCAAGATCAGGCAACGTGGTATTGACCACAGGTGCTTAATATAGGGAGTGTTGCCTGATCTGCCAATTGAGTTAAAGGGACATACACTGAAGTATAGGAAAGGGCTGCGCATGCGCAGACCCTCAGGATGGAGGACGGCCACGGTTCCTAAATGTCCGGGAAGAGGCACTCACAGTACGGTGAGTGACAGTACCCCCCCTTTTAAAGGTGGGCACAGAACACCTGGAACCGGGCTTGTCCGGATTTTTGGAGTAGAACTTCTTCAAAAGGGCAGGAGCATTAAGATCTTCAGCTTTGATCCAAGAGCGCTCCTCAGGACCAAAGCCCTTCCAATGAACGAGGAAACGGAGGACTCCTCGCGAAATTTTTGCGTCTAGTACCTCAGTAATCTCAAAATCCTCCTCCTGATGAACTTGAACTGGCTGCGGAGCTGAGGGAGGATTTGAGAAACGGTTGATAATAAGAGGTTTGAGTAAAGACACATGGAAGGCATTAGAAATCCGAAGATTCTTAGGAAGAAGAAGTTTCACACATACTGGATTGATTACTTGAATGATCCTATATGGACCAATAAAACGAGGGGCGAATTTCATAGATGGAACCTTCAAACGAATGTTTTTAGTAGATAACCAGACACGATCTCCAATTTTTAGTGGTGGAATAGCCCGCCTCTTCTTATCTGCGAAAGATTTATATCTGATAGATGTCTTCTTTAAACAGGTTTTGACCTGAGACCAGATATTTTTAAAGGTCTGACAAGCAGTCTCCACCGCAGGAACTTGGGTGGGCGGGAGGGCAGGAAATTCCGGAAAAGACGGATGGTGACCGTAGACCACAAAAAATGGAGTTTTGGATGATGACTCATGGTACATGTTGTTATGGGCGAATTCAGCCCAAGGAAGCAACTCTACCCAGTTGTCTTGATTGGCTGAAGAGAACATCCTTATAAAAGTCTCAAGATCTTGATTGACACGTTCAGTTTGTCCGTTAGATTGCGGATGGTAAGAAGATGAGAGTGCTAATCGTATGCCCAAGGTTTTACAAAGGGCTCGCCAGAATCTGGAAACGAATTGTACTCCTCTATCCGACACAATCTCAGAAGGACATCCATGGATACGGAAGATCTCTTTAATGAAATGTTCAGCCAGAGTAGACGAGGAAGGTAAACCAGATAGAGGAATGAAATGAGCCATCTTCGAAAATCTGTCCACCACCACCCAAATAGTGTTATGATTCTTACTAGGTGGTAAGTCAGTAACGAAATCCATACTAATATGGGTCCACGGTTTGGACGGAACGGGTAGTGGTCGCAGCAACCCTGCTGGAGTTCTGCGGGAGGATTTGAACTGGGAACATAGCTCACAGGAAGCAATGAACTCTTTGACGTCTCTCCTCATTGAGGGCCACCAGTAACTTCGAGAGAGGATCTCAAAGGTCTTGTGTTCACCGGCGTGTCCAGAAAAACGAGAGGCATGGAACCACGAAAGGATTTTCCTCCTTAGAGTAGAAGGCACGAGGGTCTTCCCAAATGGTAACGTTTTGGTGGATGAAGCAGCCAGTGAGATACATTTGGGGTCTAGAATGGTATGGTTGGAAACCTCTTCTATATCAGAGGACGTAACAAAAGCTCTAGATAAAGCGTCAGCTTTTTTGTTCTTGGCAGCTGGTTTGAAGGTTATTATTAATTCAAAACGGGAAAAGAAAAGAGACCATCTTGCTTGACAAGGGTTCAAGCATTGGGCAGACTGGAGATATGACAAGTTCTTATGATCCGTGAAGATCGTCACCGGATGGCGAGCTCCCTCCAATAAGTATCTCCATTCCTCTAATGCAGCTTTGATAGCTAGTAACTCCTTGTCCCCGATAGTATAATTCTTCTCCGCGGGCAGGAGGCCCCGAGAATAGAAGGCACAAGGATGGAATTTTTGCTGTTCCGAACGTTGAGAGAGAATAGCTCCTAAGCCCACATTAGAGGCATCTACTTCCAGGAAGAAGGGGAGTGTCACATCAGGCTGTCGAAGGATTGGAGCCGAAGAGAAGGACTCTTTTAGTGTTTGAAAGGCTTGAAGAGCCTCAGGTGACCATTGCTTAGGATTAGCCCCCTTCCTAGTCAGGGCCACAATAGGAGATGCAATGGAAGAAAAGTCTTGAATGAAGCGTCTATAGTAATTGGCAAAACCTAAAAAACGCTGGATAGCACGAAGAGTAGTTGGCTGGGGCCAATGTAGTACAGCATTCACCTTGTCTGGATCCATCTTCAGGCCAACTCCGGAAACTATATACCCTAAGAATGGAATCTGGGGTAATTCGAATGAACATTTTTCTAATTTACAAAACAATGAATTTTTCCGTAGCCTGGAAAGGACTTCTGCCACATGTTGGTGGTGAGAAGGCAGGTCCTGTGAAAAGATCAATATGTCGTCCAGGTAGACGACGACACATACATATAATAAGTCCCGGAAGATCTCATTGATGAAACCTTGAAAAACAGCGGGGGCATTACACAGCCCGAAAGGCATTACCAGATATTCGTAATGCCCGTCTCTGATGTTAAACGCTGTCTTCCATTCGTCACCGGAACGGATTCTGATTAAATTGTAGGCACCACGAAGATCCAACTTAGTAAAGATACGGGCTCCCTTGATGCGATCGAATAGCTCAGTGATCAGCGGAATGGGATACCGATTCTTGATAGTAATGGCATTGAGTCCACGAAAATCTATGCAAGGGCGTAAAGATCCATCCTTCTTTTTAACGAAGAAGAACCCAGCTCCAGCGGGAGAGGTGGAAGGTCGAATAAACCCACGCTGGAGGTTCTCCTGTATATACTCAGATGTAGCTTGAGTTTCAGGTAACGAGAGTGGATAGACCCGGCCCCTGGGGGGAGTCTTGCCAGGTAGAAGATCGATCGGACAATCCCAAGAACGATGAGGAGGAAGACGTTCAGACTGAGCTTTATCAAAAACATCAGTAAATGAAGCATATTGAGGAGGGAGTCCCGGTGAGGTAGATGAGATGGAAGATTGCTGTACTTTGAGAGGAATGACTTGGGAAAGGCAATGATGATGACATTCAGACCCCCAAGACGTGACTTGAGGGGTGCGCCAGTCAATCTGGGGAGAGTGACACTGAAGCCATGGAAGGCCTAAGACAATTGGACTAGTCGTAACAGGAAGGATTAAAAACGATATTTCTTCATGATGCAGGGCACCAATCAGAAGGGTTACTGGAGACGTACTCTGGGTGATGAGACCGTTGATGAGACGTGATCCATCTATAGCCGTCACAGTAATGGGTGTTTTTAAGGTAATCACTGGTAGGGACCATTGATTTACTAATGATTTGGAAATAAAATTTCCTGCTGCTCCGGAATCAATCAATGCCTGTGACTCAAAGGTTTTGGTAGCACAGGAAATTGTAACATCAAAGGCGCAGACTTTAGATTTCATGGAAGATGGAGAGGACTCCAGGGACCCTAACTTCACCTCTCCAGAACTAGTTAGGGCCTGGCATTTCCCGATCTCTTAGGGCAAGAGCTGAGCATATGAGTGGAATCAGCACAATAGATACAGAGTCTATTCTTTACTCTTCGTTTCCTCTCCTCTGAAGATAATTTGGAACGTCCTATCTCCATGGGAATCACAGAGGGTGAAACTGGACGAAATTGAGGGTTAGAACGAAGAGGTGCTTTAGCAGAAGTTGTTTTCTCAGCCTCTCTTTCACGAAATCTCATATCAACACGATGGCAAAGAGAGATCAGATCTTCAAGTGACGAAGGAAGCTCCTGGGTAGTCAGTGCATCTTTAATTTTATCGGAGAGCCCCTGCCAGAAGGCGGCAACTAGGGCTTCAGTGTTCCACTGAAGTTCAGAGGCTAAGATCCTAAATTGAATGACGTACTGTCCTACTGTATGAGATCCTTGTCGCAGACGGAGGATGCTGGAAGCAGCGGAGGTCACACGACCTGGTTCATCGAACACACTTCGGAATGTAGAAATGAATTTGGCACTATCTTGCAATATTGGGTCGTTTCTTTCCCACAGAGGGGAGGCCCAAGCCAGGGCTTGTCCAGAAAACAAAGAGATAAGATAGGCCACTCTGGAACGATGGGTAGAAAAATTTTGAGGTTGGAGCTCAAAATGGACTGAACATTGGTTAAGGAAACCCCTACAAGTTTTGGGGTCCCCATCGTACTTTGACGGAGTAGGCAGGTGAAGCGTAGAAGCTGTAGACACCTGGGATGGCACTGGGGAAACGGAGGAAAGCACAGGAGCCTCAGTAGTAGCTGTCACAGTCTGTCCAGATGTTCCTTGGGAGGTTAACGATTGATAACACTGAAGTAACAGCTGTTGGCGGGCATCCTGTTGCTCCACACGGCTGACCAGATGCTGCAGCATCTCTTTGGCTGTAGGTTCCGTATCTGGGTCTGTCATGGCCTGATCTTACTGTCACGGGCACTAGGAGTCTTTACCCAGGGATCACCAGGTGGTAGGCTTACCAGAGCAATGTAGATGGTAATAGGGTACTCTGGTAGCTGGGTGATCACGGAACAGGAAACAGCAGATGATGAGATGCTCAGGAAAGTCTATGACTAGCAGCACTGGTAATATGGAGGTAATAGTACACGAGGAACTGTAGGACAAGGACACGTGAAGGTAGTCAGTGGTCTGCGATAGCAAGTTGTACCACTGCTATAGTGAGGGGGAATGTCCAACAGAAACGAGGAGGTGATGAGAGTCAGCGGTCTGCGGATAGCAAGTGGTACCGCTGTCTGAGTGAAGGAATGGAATCCAAGTGGAGGTATCCGGAGAGTCAGTGGTCTGCGATAGCAAGTTGTACCACTGCTATGTGAGAGGATACTGGAACAGGTGATACTGGAAGCAGGGATCAGTGGTCTGCTACTAGCAAGTTGTACCACTGAATATATATGTGAGGAGGTGCACGGGGAGAGACTGCAACACAGGATATACACAGGCACCTATACACGATCCACAGTAACATGCACAATATATATAAATGACTGAACAGGTCTGCAAATATAGAAAGTCTCTTGAAGTAGTCCAGCACAAGTTAACACAGTCAATGATGGCAATAGACTCAGCGGATAGCAGACTCCAGAGGAGAACCAACACAGTCCAGCAAGATATGCAATACACCAGCACAGTCAATGAGAAGTATGCATACCGTGGTTCAGAAGCAGGCAGTCAGATAGGAGTGCAGCGATACCTGAGCGGCGGGAGGCCGGCTGGATTAAAAGTCCCAGGATAGATGAGGCAGCGGTCTAGTAGGTGCAGCGCACAGATAAGAGACCAACAGGGACACGAATCCACAGGAATCAGTAACACGTGGAACTGGACTCAAGGAGGGCCCAGGAGAGTGAAGATGATCCAGCAGAGGAGTAGTTGATGAGATACAAATCCAATGCTGACAGGAGAGTAGACCAGCGGGACACGTGAAGGCGTGGAGAGCGGGTCAGCGGTAGATGGGTGATGGCGCGGTCAGCAGCAGCAGGACTCTGCGGTACACGGAGGTAACCAGTAGCAACCAATAGGTGTCAGTAGCGATGGTACACGGGAGAGCAGAGTAGACCAGGAGCTGTTGATCACGGAGAGTAGCGAAATGGCAATGAGAGCAGCAGTCTCGAGGAAACACAGGAGAGCTGAGAAGAGACTGCAGTGCACAAGGGCAGCGGATAGGAATCAGCTAACTTGTCACGACGATGAACACAGGCGAGTTGTAGGCTGGAGGCTGTAGTGCACGGAAGCAGCGGATAGACATCAGCTAACAGTCACGATGATGAACACAGGCGAGTAGTAGGCTGGAGGCTGTAGTGCACGGAGGCAGCGGATAGGAATCAGCTCACGGACTTGATGAGGAACAGGTGAGTGGATGTAAAGTAAAGGTTGGAGTGCACGGAGGCAGCGGGTAGGAACCAGCAAACAGTCACAGTGAAATATAATAGCGTGATGTGGATTAGAGGACTGTAGTGCACGGAGGCAGCGGATAGGAATCAGCAAACAGTCACAATGATATGTAATAGCGTTGAAGTGGTTTGGAAGACTGTAGTGCACGGAGGCAGCGGATAGGAATCAGCAAACAGTCACGATGATACAGATGATGGTAGAAGTGGTATGGGAACCACAGTAGTAGAAGTGGTTTGGAAACCACAGAGGTAGAAGTGGTTTGGAAACCACAGGAATCAGCAGCGCTGAAAACACGAGGAATACAGGAACACCTTCAGAGACTCATAGGGAATGAGACTCCAAGATCAGGCAACGTGGTATTGACCACAGGTGCTTAATATAGGGAGTGTTGCCTGATCTGCCAATTGAGTTAAAGGGACATACACTGAAGTATAGGAAAGGGCTGCGCATGCGCAGACCCTCAGGATGGAGGACGGCCACGGTTCCTAAATGTCCGGGAAGAGGCACTCACAGTACGGTGAGTGACAGGACCGTTGTGTTAACTTCACTACTCTGGTAAGCCCAGTCATCTGGTGAGTTTCTGGGCAAGACTCCTAGTGCCCGTGACACCCTGGAGGGAAAGAGGGGTTATGCCATAGAGGGAACATCCGCTTGGGATTAGATAAGAGTTTAAAAGTGCAGGTGCAATATTTCCATATTTCTAAAGAAAAACGAACTGTTGGGGGGAGGGCGTGCAGAGGGGGAAGGTCTTTAGGCTCTAGCCAGAACAAGATACTGGGCGAAAGCATCTGGAGGAGATCCGCCTCTGTGTCAACCCAAAGTCTAGTTTGGGGAAGAGAATGAGATAGAACGGCTTGGGTGAGGTGAGACGCCAGATAGTATTTATGGAGGCAAGGCAGCCCAAACCCACCGTTACGGGCATGACGAAAGAGAACTTTGAGGCGTACTCTAGGACGTCGGCCGGACCATATAAATTGCGAGATGCTTGTCTGGAGATCTTTAAGAAAAATTGATGGTGAAATTTGAAGGTGTCTTGCAAGTGAGTTTGGGTGATCGTAGGAAGATTAAGGGCAAGAGCCTCGGTCTTATCGGAGTTGATTTTAAAATTCGAAAGGAGACCATATTCGTTAATTTCAGCAAAAAACAGACGGGACAGAGACATGAGGATTTGTAAGGGTAAGAAGGACGTCGTCTGCGTACAAGGCTAGTTTAGCCGATCTTAAACCTGTGGATATACCAGAGATATTGGGGTTGAGGCGAATTCTGTAGGCCAAAGGTTCCATCATTAGGGCAAAGAGGAGGGGAGAGAGGGGGCATCCCTGTCTGGTGCCATTCCGAATTGAGAACGTTGCTGAAGCGCATCCATTAGCCAGAACCGTTGCCGAGGGGTTGAAATAAAGAGAGACGATGCCGTTGAGAAACTGACAATGTTTTTAAGGTGGAGTTGACAGGACTGAGAGAGAGTCTTTACTTGACAGGGGGAAATATTCAGCAAATTTATAGCAAATAACATTACTACCTCAATACAAATCTCAACATACATCAAGGTTCAGAAATCAATGCAAACGTTTGTCAATTTGCTCTAAATGAAAGCAAATGGTATAACTTACAGTTTAAATTACATTACATATGAACGTGTAACAAAACCATAACTAAATGTGCTCTCAATATAGTTTCTTCAGTTTAAATGTGACATAAGGTATCAGCCCTGAATGTAATGGGATATTAATAAATAAGGAACATTGCAATGCGACTGACAATTTGGTTAATTGCCCTAAACAATCTGCACACATGTATGGTGATGTGTATTCAGACAGTTAAATATGCAAAATGGCTTTAGAATTTAGATGTGGACCAGTGCAAGTCCCTTCAGGGCTCTCCTACTTCCACAATAAAGGCAAATGTCTGGCTGGTGCACTGGAAAAAAACCTAACTCACCTCTAGATGACAGTTGATCAGTCCTTGACTTAACCTGTAAATGCTATCTGTGTGTTCCTGGCTGGATTCTTTTGTTGCTGACAATGCAGGAACCAATAGCACAGTTTCGGGCAGCCCTTACATATACAGAGGACACACTTTACTTTGACTCTCTCTTGATGCAATTGATGTTAAATTAGTTCCTTCTGGACAGTCTTAAAAATAAGTCTCTTTCCCTCTTACTTGCTCCTACAGGTTTGTCTCTCACTATCGTGACATGTGCTTTATTTATCACTGTGAATCTGCAGGGTCACCGCTATGTGTCACAACTTCACTGTTTCACAGCTTGCTGCTGCTGCTGCTTGAATTCTTTCTGACAAGATTCTCTTCCACTTACCACCCAATTGTCCCAGCTAGACAGTCCTGAATTTAGGGCTCTATCCCACCCAGGGACATGTTGTCCTGTGGGTGTGAATGTTGGGGAAAAGGGAGATATCTAATGGGCAGCCTAGCCCTTTACAGCGCTAGGCAGCCCTCTGGGGCATGGCTACATCTCCATAGTGATGTAACCATGCCCCCAATGTGATGTAGTCACGCCCCTGTCCCGCTGCCAGGGGCTTACATGTTGTGAGGTATGCTTCCACTTCTCTGGCTCCTTTGTACCATAACTGCCAACGCTCCTGGAATGTCCAGGAGACTCCCGAATTCTGGGTAGGTCTCCCGATCCCCAGGAGAGCAGGGCATTGTCCCGCATCTGCCCACTTCCTGGTGAACTGGGTAGGATTAGAGCCGCCATGACGCGATTCTCTGGGAAAATGCGTAATTACATCAAGGGCGGGGCCAAAATGACGCTATTCACCAAGCCCCGCCCTCCTCCAGCTACACCCCACTCCCCTCCTTGAATTTCTGGAGGTGAACATCAATTGCTTTTCTGAAGCAATCTTTAATACTCTGCTCACTACTTTACTTGTTCTCCTGTTCTCCTTTCTCTGTTTCTTTATACCCTTTTCCTGGTTTAATTTGGCCCTCAGGCTCTCTGCTTGCATCTCTGAGTACTGTCATTGGTTCCACACCAACTCTTCTCAAACTCAGTTTCATCACTTCCTCTTTCTGGATTATATTTTTGTTTACATAGTTGGTGACCATGGCAACATGCTTGTCACTCACAGTAGGTATTGCAGTGGAGCTATCAAAAGTTAATAAATAAAGTCCAAAACAAATAAAAAGTTAATAAATAAACTCCAAAATGCCTTTTTCTGAGTGAAGTGTATAGTGGGGAGTAGTTGGCTACTTATAAACATGAAAAAAGATAGTGAAATGTGTACGCCGATGTATTGTAAGGAATTCTAAAGGTGAGGTTAATTTAAAGAAGTTTAGTTGTTTTAGTATAGAAGGAAGTGCATATTATTTGCTGAAAATAATTTTGAATCCAGATATTTCAGAATATTAAATTAATGTGACCACTGGTTTATTGATTGAGCACCAGCCTTTCTGCATTAATGCCTAAGAGCATGAATGGATTACTTGTAATTTGTTGTGTATATTGTCTATTGAGCTTCTTTCATGGATTAGTCTGATTTGGGTGTTTCAGAGAGTCAATAATCTTGGGACCTTAGGTAGAGAGATTAAGAAGACTTTTAAATCTGAAGCACGTAGATGTTAAACATTGTTGTTTGTTATTGGTGAAGCAGACCTGATCAAATGATGAACCTTCTTTGCGATTGTTGTCGGAGTAGGGCCATCCATCTTTTATGAGGGCTTTTTAAACCTTCCAAATTATTTGTAAGTTATGGATATCTTGTACAGTGATAAGGAGAGAGAAAGAAAGGGAAAAA
The DNA here is from genome assembly GCF_038048845.1 of Mixophyes fleayi. Lineage (NCBI taxonomy): Eukaryota > Metazoa > Chordata > Amphibia > Anura > Limnodynastidae > Mixophyes > Mixophyes fleayi. The sequence continues at coordinate 35,773,111 of NC_134410.1, forward strand.
GTGTTTTAAAGAAAGAGACAGAAGAGGAGACTGATCGACGAGTCATGAAGAACCCTGTATAGACACCCCTACAGTTAGATGAGGATGTCAATAAGCTAGTTCGTCAGTCATGTGGTTGGTGCTTGTGAGTATAAATAAAAAATGGGGATGGATTGTTATTTTGCTAAGATAAGGTTAGCCGGGAAGCCCCAACCTGAGGTTTAATGTTATTAGATGAAAAAAGTTAAAGAAAGAGGGGACAGGTGCTAGTCTCCCCCTGCATCCTCCGCAGGAACTCTGCCGGAAATGAGCCCCAACAGTAATTCAGAGAGTAGATATTCATATGAAACAAAAATATCATAAAGAGGTAAATAGGTAGAGTTGCAAACAGGCATATTAAACTTTCAGTTAAGTGATACCACGTTTTAATTCAATTTTGTGTCATTTTTCCAAAAGAGAAGCCAAATATCTGAGTTAAGGAGGGTTTGGAATCAGATTTAAAGGATTTATCTGAAATGCTAAAAGTTTTTACTGCAGGGAAAGGCTCAGGTGTTAAATTAAGTAAAGGCTTGTGTAATAAATGAGGTAATCGTTTGTGTAATAAAGTTAATGAGTGATGAAATTTGGGCAAATGGATTGAAAAGAGCCATTTGGTCTATTATATTGAAAATAAGCTGAGCTGCACATTCCCTTGTATTTGTATCTATTTAATGTATATTGTGTTTCTGGTCTGGATTTGTATCAAAATATATTGTTGTTTTTTTTAAACAGGTATACAGGTATGTTTTTGAAAATGTATTCCTCTGGCCCTTTGGGGGGATTGCAGTGATGGACGGCAGATTTAAGTGCTTGAAAGAATTTTCTCTGTTCTTTAATGGCATTATGGATGTATTTCATTCATTGCATTCTACAAACAATGTGAAGGAGGCCCCCCCAATATTGATTTTCAGGGAGCACAGAACTCTAGTTACAGATGTAAGATCCCTTCTGTATGATAAGGTGGAGGACCCTGTTCTTGGGGGCGGTGTAGCCCTCTTTCCACACCGACCTAACTCCCAGAGGCCGGGAGGGGGGAGGTGTGATCCAAAGCTGGTTCTACCACTAGACAAATCTATGCAGTTGCTTAAGGTGCCAGGTTGAGGTGGTGCCCAAAACACCACCTATAGTTTTACTACATTAGTTAATAAATATCTCAGAACTTGATTAGTAGATACCTTAGATGGCTCAGTTACGCCCCCCGAAGAGTGCTGCGATCCAGCATAGTCTTGGGAGTGCAGGGGTCTGATGATGCCTCCTGAAGATATCTGAGGGCTTGCGGCCCAATCCAAACTGCTTTCAACTTGGCAGACATAACCTTGAGAAGTGGTCTTGAGTCTGGAGCTGGTGAGTATCATGTAGCAGTGAGTTATTTCGTGGGAAGGTAGCCTCTTATTTTAAGCTGCCAGCGCCATAAGCCATCAAACCAAATGTAGAAATGTAGATATGGGACATGAAGGAAAGGAGAGAGGCGGACACGCAGTGAGGTCATGATTAATCTCATGATGATCTGCAGAGGAGAACATTGGGGTCTATGTACTAATGCAAATACGGAGGAAAGAGTGGAATTATACTACCCTTTCCACCATATTATCCTTAGTACAAAGACCCTTGTGTGTCTTGGTAATTCCCGCACACTCAGATAAACCTGCATGGTAACAATGTTTATATAGATATTTACAAGACAAGAATTTTACCAATCCTTAGTCACTATCTCACTTGTTGCAGATCTAACAAGCAATGGCCAACCATGGTAGGTCTGGAGAGAATGTGGCCAGCCCATGGAGACCATGACCAATGTTTAAATAGTATACCCTCAAACTACCGCCCTCTACCTCATGTATGCCACGGGCAACAGTATTTGGTTAGGTTCAGCTGTCTAGATTCAAAGTGGTGCTGAGGAGGTCCGAAGGAGTTGTTACAAAGTGTAAGGGCTGGGCCCTGTCGACTGTGGGGCCCAGGGATTGCCTCATTATCATGATGGGCAACTCCAACACTGCCTATACTCTTCACTACGATGCCTCAGCAGAGCAGGATATCACCTAGGGTCCTATTTATGAAGCGAAAACTGCTTTTTCGCATGGTTTAGGCATTTTAAAGTAAACTTTTAATTTACTTAAAGCCTAACGCGGGAAATATCGGAGATATCTACTGCATTAGGCAAATTACTGCATTAACCTCAGTCCCCATAATACTCAATGGTGACTACGGTCTGCGAGACTTTATCAAGTTCCGAAAAAGCTGTTTTGTGTAACCTAGCTACTTGTTGTATAAATATTTTTGTGTAGTCTACCTACATGTGATATGGATATTTTTGTGTAACCTATCTACTTGTGGTATGGGTATTTCAGCTGACATGTATCAATTGAGTTTGAAAAGAAACTAGTCTGAGCTCTCAAATCCCCCTCTCCTACCTCTTTACTGCATTAGAAGTTAGCAGGCAGGCAGCCAAGACTACTGTTAGTTTTTACATTCCCTACAAGGATGTTGCAGCTCGTTGCAAAAGAGTTAACCCTTAGTACTGCAGGAAAGCGGATCAGTTTAACTCTTGTTTACAACCATAAGGGCGTAGAAAACAACAAAGTTTGAAAAACATTTAAGAAACAATTGGAGGATATAAATGTAAAAAAACTGAGTTGAAATCCATAAAAAGCAGGTTAAGATCTTCATGGATTGGAGGTGTCATTATTCAGTGACTTGAGGGCTGCGGTGACACATACTAGTATTTGTAATTGAGGGGCCTTTTTATCAATCTCTGGTGACAAGGCAGATTTATATGGCTTATCGCTGCAATAAGGAACCTTTTTAAGCTTCAGTTTATCAGAAGAATATTGCAGATTGGCCTTGAGCGGTAAGGGTAAGTCTCAGCAGATATGTGTACGCGCAAGCGGGCTAGCTGGCTTACAGTGAAACTAAAAGCTCAGTTATGGGTTTTCAGTTGTTAAACAATAGATACAAATTTATTTTTTATTCTTTTAAATTTGAAAAAAAAACCATTAGCCATAAACAATGATTTATTCAATGAATAGAGCATATTTTTAATGATTATTATCTGTTATCAAAGTCTCAGGAGAAGAGGTATATGGAGGTATAAGCACTGTTGCTATACTTGGTAAATAGGATTCCCCATGCAGAAGCATGGGAAAGCCATAGCTGATGAAAGGTGGCGTATCAGTCTGCCAACAGAGGTGACTGCCAAAGTCAGCAGGGCCTGATTTTGAATTAGGAGCAGAGCAAAGAAAAGGAACAAATGTGCACCTGGGGCCTGATTCATTAAGGATCTTAACTTGAGAAACTTCTTATTTCAGTCACCTGGACAAAACCATGTTACAATGCAAGGGGTGCAAATTAGTATTCTGTTTTGCACATAAGTTAAATACTGGGTGTTTTTTCATGTAGCACACACATAATTGATAGCTTTATTTTTACACTGAAATTGACCTATGACATGCCGTATCCCAGCTATAAATATGTCCCTATATTTTAAACTTACCTCCCCCTCTAATGCACCATGGTTTTGCCAAGGTGCAAATTTGCTCTTTTTCTTTGCTTTGTTCCTAACTCAAAATCAGGCCCAGCAGTGTTATCTCTGGAGGTAACCACTTTTTATATAGAGCAGAACGGGTCAAAGTCCTGTTGGGTGTTTACGCTAGCAAGAGGGTCTTTCGCCATTTCATAAATAGGCCTAAATGGGTGCGAGGCCCAGAGAGTCACTTGACCCACCAAAACAGCAACGCAGTTTCCTAACATTCACTTACTTCTGTACATAAGTAGTTACACTTCTGTCAAGAATTCAATAACGTGCATTTAGCTCATTACAACTCAACTTGGGCCTGATTCATTAAGGAAAGTAAGGAAAAAAGAATGAGTAACTTTGCAACTTGGCAAAATCATGTTGCATTGGAGGGGGATGTAAATTCAAAATGTGATGGCAGATTTATAATTGGGATAGGGCATGTCCTAGATCAGCTTTAAATTTCAGTGCACATATAAAGCTATCAAGTATTTGTGTACTACATGAAAAAACAGCCAGTATTTATCTTATGTGCAAAATAATAAACTAATTTGCATCCCTTGTATTGTAACATGGTTTTGTCCAGGAGAAAACTTACTCATTTTTTGCCTTACTTTACTTATTGAATCACAACCTTATGTTGAAGGAATCTGTACATCATTCAGGGGGATAAGGTATATCGTTTGTTGCATTTTATTAGCACAAGGAGAAAATCATGACCACTGCTAACAAACATTAGAAAAATTTAATATGGTTCAAGAATTCCGTTAAACCATTGATATTTTTATAAAGTTCATATAAACATATAAACATATAGGGCCTAGAGCAGGGCTTCCCAAACCCAGTCCTCAGGGCTCCCCACCAGTGCAGGTTTTCCATATCTCCTTGCTGGAGCACAGGTGTATTCATTACTGACTGACACACTGTAACAGATCCACAGGTGGTCCTAATTATGTCACATGTGATCCAGAAAACCTGCACTGTTAGGGAGCCCTGAGGACTGGGTTTGGGAAAACCTGGCCCTAGAGTCATTAAGGAGAGCAAGACCAAAAAGGAGTGAATTTGATCTTGGACTAACCATGTTACAATAGAAGGTGCAAATTCATTTATTATTTTTCACATAAAGAAAATAATGACTTTTTATGTCATGTGTCACACAAATATTTGATAACTTTATTTTTACACTGAAATTTAAAGTTGATTTAGGACATGCCTTACCCCAAATATAAACCTGGTTTGTGGACCCACTTGAAAATGTGCATGGTTCAAAGTCCAGCTTACTGACAGCCTAGCACAGTGTTGGCTAACCTGTGACACTCCAGGTGTTGCGAAACTACAAGTCCCAGCATGCATTGCCAATATATAGCAGCACCTGGAGTGTCACAGGTTAGCCAACACTGGCTTAGGACCACCCCCTTTATTCATATAGGCAGGGGTCGGCAACTCCAGGCACACGTGCCAGATGTGAAAGTGGACCAGTTATATCTGGCACGCTGGAGCTCCGAGCTGCCCCTTAAAGCAGCGGAAGATTACTGAAATGGAGCTGCTGTGGTTGTTGAACTCTTTTATTAAAGGGAAAGGGACATTGCTTGATGAATATGGACATGCTAACTAGTGTTAATTTCTCAATCCTATTATTGAGACACTGTTTAGTGGCCACTTAAAGCTTCTCAGCATAATTAATCCTTTGGTATTAACTATTGATGTATATGTATTTATATTAATGTGTCCAATAAAAAAAAAAAGAATTTTAATTACATTCTGGGAACTGTAGCAAATCACTTCTCATTACTGACCGGCAACCCTCAGCCATCACGTCGTCACATAATCCAAGGGTGCCACTTTAGGGATCAGCTGAACATACAGACGACTTTCCAAAGCCTGACCCTCCCTCCCCAGTCACATGGCCCTTCTCCTTCCCCGTCTCCGAAGGTTCCCCTGATTCATGTCCTGCGGGAGTTGCTTTTACCACAGACGCTTCCTGGTGTCCTTCAAAGGGCGGTCAGCTTATTACACATTCATGGCAGAATGGGGAGGGACGGATCAGCCCAGGGGTGATCCACGCAGTACTTGTAATCAGGTAGCTGGTCTCTGGTTGAGCTCCTACATGCCCTTCCCACCTGCCAGGTGTAAAATATATAAATAATTTATCACAAAAATTGGAAGGAAAAAAATAGAAGACATCAGGTGGCTCTTAGAGCAATGGGCTACCTGGAAAAGTCCCAGTGAGGCCAATGGCCAATATTTCCCGACAGGGAAATGTCTTTCATGGGGAAAAAAAACACATTTTTTTTTAACATTTTTAATGTTTTGTCATTAATGCCTATATTATTAACAGGTGACATCAATTCAATAATTTTTTATTTTTTCTGTGCGTTCTTTTGCAGATGTATATTCCACATTGGTATTGGATGTATCTTGCAGTATATTGTGTAATAGTGCACAGCAGACCTATACCTATATTTATCAGTGCACGTATCTTCAGATGCGCTCCGTGTTGAATTCGGGGAGTGTGCAGACCTGAATTACGCACATTGCGCTCAGTATGAATGTCATGATTATTCAGGCTCCTTGTGACTTATGAATCATGTACACGCTTTGTAATGGCAAGAGTGGCACAACTATGTTTTGTTCTATTTTCAGTTCTCTAAATGTGTTGCAAGTCAGAACAGCTTGCTCTGGGAGCGATTACCTGCAATGACTGCATCATCCGGCCAGGAGGGGCTGTTTCTATTACAGGACTTGTTAACATTAGTCTGGCTGATCATGACAACCTTATAAATAGGTCATTCACAACTTTTTAATCATCTTTTTAGCAACTTAAAATAATATTGTGTTTTTGTGTGCCTTATCATGTACCTTGTAACAGTTCACTCACTGGGAAATAATTCTAAAACAGTTAATCACACAAAATTCTGAAGTTGCTGAAACATGGGGAGCTTTACTTGTATCTGTACATAACAATGTTTGATTATTTATTTGCCATGTTGTGGTAGATATATCATAGGACATGATGTAATATAGCATAATGAGTGTTGAATAACCCAGTCGTGATCTTTCGACTACATGATTTTATCAGACATGCTGGCTGCGTTTGGGCATGTACACTTATATAAAATCTCTTTTCGCTCTGATATCCTCTCCCACTCACCCATGCCCAATATGCCTGAAAAAAATTCTGTGTGAACTGAACCTAACTAGCAGGTGTTGGCAGCGGGCCTTGTAATAGCAGCTAATGTAATAACCCTAAACGGTATGTAGGAGAAAAGGCTGTATGTGTCAAAACATGGCTTGTACAGGCATTGTACCACTTTGACCTTACTCCCACGTGGGCAGCACGGTGGCTAAGTGGTTAGCACTTCTGCCTCACAGCACTGGGGTCATGAGTTTGATTCCCGAACATGGCCTTATCTGTGTCAGTGGAAGTCAGCATATCGATGCTGACTGCCCTGACAACTCACCCCAACATCTTGATTCCGAACGCCTCCTTCCCGACGAGGATCGATGACGTCTGCTCTGGGAACCAATCCCGATGAAGGAAGAAGCTGGCGCGACTTCATGACGTGACTGACCTAGGCGATGCTATTATCGCTGCTGTTAAGGGGGTAATGAAAGTATGCGCCCAAGTACAATGTACTTTACAAACCCTTCACCATTGTACTTTGGCGCATACTTACATTAGCGCATTAACAGCAGCGATAATATCGTCGCCTAGGTCAGTCACGTCATGAAGGCGCACCGACTTCTTACTTCATCAGGATTGGTTCCAGTCAGTTGCCAGAACAGTCGCAGATCCTCATCGGGAAGAAGGAGTTCGGGGTCAAGATGTCGGGGTGAGTCTTGTCGGATTACTCATCCTCATTATACCGTACCCCACCCATCTGTGTTCTCCCCATGTCTGCGTGGGTTTCTTCCCACACTCCAAAAACATACTAGTAGATTATTTGGCTGCTATCAAATTGACAAATTTACCCTAGTCTGTTAGCATTTGTTAGGGAATTTAGACTGTAAGCTCCAATGGGGCAGGGGCTGATGTAAGTTCTCTGTACAGCGCTGCAGAATAACAGAATGTATATAGCAGGTGCTATATAAATAAATGGTGATGATGATGGAGTAGCTTTTTGGCTGCAGCTCACAGTACATTATAACAATGTGTCTACGGTGGCTAGAAAAGGTATTAATTCCCCTTGGACTGTTCACATTGTGCTGTGTTACAACATGGAATCATGATGGATGTATTTGGAACTTATTCCCACTAATTCCCACTAATCAACACAAAGTATTTGATAGTGTGCCGCAAAATTGTAATCCAACCATTTGTCCAAATTAATCATAAACAAAAAACTGAAAAAAGCTATTGCATTAGTATTCCCCCCCTCAGAGTTAATACTTGGTAGAGCCACCTTTGGTACGATGGTGACTCTGGTGAGTTATTTATTGGGGGGAACCTGGGAAAACGCTGCTCAGAATCCAGGGGAGCAGGAAGAGGAGGGATCTGCGTGGTGACTGTAATGAGGAGGCTGGTCTCTATTGAGGGACCAACCACCGGGAGACAGACCTATGCTGGAGCCAACTCCCCGGCCTACCATTTTTTATTTTTAGTTGCAAAAGTTTTCTACGGGCAACTGCCCTTGGTAGGGGGGGCCTACTGAGAGAGGGGCCCCCTTTAACCTGGCTCTGCTAAGGGGGTGATGCCCCTTCCTCCCTCACCTCACCCCCTTCCCTGCCCCCTAGTCTCTATCTCCCATCTTCCTTTCATGATCCTATAACTAGCTTATTTGCTACTCATATAAACCATTTTCATAAACTTCTAATTCAATTGTTATGGATTATCTACAAAGTACACGCATTGTGCATTCTAAATATAGTGTCCTGTTTCAGTATCTCTGTCTTCTATTCTACACCTAATCTTTCCTTACTTTATTTAAAAAACTCCTAATAAAACTTTTTTTAGAAAAAAAAAAAGAAAAAGATTGAGCCACGTCTACGATTTACCAGCTGTCATCCTGCTAAACAGCTGTGGTGAGCCTTGGCAAGCACATTGCCTGTTCTGATGGTAACGGGTGATTAGTTGAGACAGAAACTTGCGGTCTGGTCTATGGGCTACTTTGTCTTGATGAAAAATTAAGAATGGATCTGAAATCTTTAAGGCATGAATTTGTGCTTTATGGTCAATGTAATAATGAAAAGAAAAGCTGCTTCTATATTAGCAATTGTATAGTCATTTGTGTAGTCAATTTGTCCAAGAGTTCATCAAGGGTGGAAGTACTAGGAATAAATCCCATGGTGGGATGAACTGATGCACTTGGAGCTTCAGACACTTAACAGCCTGTAGTTCCTGTTAGCACAGTGGCTTAGTGGTTAGCACTTCTGCCTCACAGCTGGGGTCATGAGTTCGATTCCCGACCATGTTCTTATCTGTGTGGAGTTTGTATGTTCTCCCCGTGTTTGCGTGGGTTTCCTCCGGGTGCTCCGGTTTCCTCCCATACTCCAAAAACATACTGGTAGGTTAATTGGCTGCTATTAAATTGCCCTTAGTTTCTCTTGCTCTGTGTGTGTGTATATTAGGGGATTTAGATTGTAAGCTCCAATGGGGCAGGGACTGATGTGATTCAGTTCTCTGTATAGCGCTGCGGAATTAGTGGCGCTATATAAATAAATAAAGAGATGATGATGATGATAGATGATGATAATTCTGGAAGTTGGCGCTTTAACCCATAGGGAGTCAATGGTTTTCTCTGACAATTCTCTCTGTCTTTCAAACTCCATACCATTAAAACTTAATAAATACAGATAGTTCTGAAATGTGGACCTTTAATCTGGTAAAACTTAGGTCCTTTATAACCCTGTTTGCAGAAACTCTATCATCACCTCAGTTGAAGGATCTATTGAGACTTAGATATTAAATTCTTTCTAGTTTCCATTAGGGTGTCAATGGCTTTCTCTGACAATTCCCTCTGTCTTATAATGTGCCTTTCAAGCTACATGCCATTAAACCTAGATGTATCAAGTTTGTTCAAATTAGAGATCCTTGGGTGAAAAGAAGTGGAGTATCATGGAATTCTGAATGATGGAGCTATCTTCAAGTGTTGGAGAACCAAACTCTCTTCAACCACCATGCCAGAGTTATTAGGATCTTTGCTCCACTATCTTCCACAAAACTCTGTGTATGAAAATGAGAGGAGGAAAAATGTATTTCAGTGGAAAATGCCACGGGATGGAAAAGGGATCCGCATATTGTTTTCCTTTCATGGTATATCAAAGCATAATAGCGAGAGCTTGGAATTCCTGGGGACTGTCTTCAAAACTATCAATGGATTCCCAAAGTAGACACAATGGGGTATATTTACTAAATGGCGGGTTTGAAAAAGTGTAGATGTTGCCTATAGCAACCAATCAGATTCTAGTTATCATTTATATAGTACATTCTACAAAATGATAGCTCACATCTGATTGGTTGCTATAGGCAATACCTCCACATTTTCAAACCCGCAGTTTAGTAAATATACCCCAATGGGTCTGATGCTGAGTTGGAAAAATTTACACTCCTAAAGACACCTGTAAAAATAGTATATTTACACCCCAATAAATAGTCGCACGTATCGCAAGATGTGTCCATCTGCACCTGTAACTTAGCAGGGCAACTTTGTCAATGTACGGTATCCCAGGACAATTTGTTGATCGGTTAAAAACTTTATATAAGGAGGCAGAGAGCTTCCCTCTGATTAATGGCTGGCAGGGTGACACTTTCAGAGTTGAGGCGGGGGTGAGGCAGGGTTGCCCTTTGAGTCCACTCTTGTATGTCTTTTCCACTGAAACATTTTTGAGGTCATTACAAGTTTGTGGTTTTCGAGGGATGTCGGTCCCCCACTGCTTGCCTCTGACCATAGTCACATATGCGGATGATGTGACCGTAGTGGTGTCTGAGCCTCGTGTAGGTCGGAGGCTATCTGCAGCCATCAGAAGCTATTCAGAGGCCTCAGGGTCTCTGGTCAACCTTGACAAGAGTAAAGCTTTTTGGACACTGCAAAGTGATCCTGATTTTGATCTACCTGAAATTGCAAAGGCCTCCTCCCATATTAAGATATTAGGGGTGACATTTGGTAGGGAAGATAATGCCGGTTAAATTGGGAGGAGAAGTTGGAAATCGGAAATGCAAAGGTTCAGCGGTGGAAAAACTGGAGGCTGACCTACAGAGAAATGATTGCAATATTAAAGACTTTCCTGGTTCCTGTTTTCTTGTATGTTGCAGTAATTTTTCCTTTGCCAGAATCTTTTTCAGCCAGGATCTCTAGTCTGTTCTTCCAGTTCTTATGGGGCAACAGACTGAATCCTATAAAAAGAGGGATCACTTACCTACAGAGAAATGAGGGTGGTTTGGATATGTTGAATCCAAGGGTTTTCTTTGACTCCTTGTTTCTAAAAATACATTTTGGAAACTTGGACTCAAATGTTGATTCTCTGTGGGTAAACTGTATCAGGAATTGGATATCGCTTTTTGCAGAATCTTGGATGCGAGGTGGTAGTCTCAAGAGGGGTAGATGGATGCAGGACAACCTCCCACCATATCTGGAATCTGGTCTCAAGTCTCTGAGGAAGTGGGGAATGGAGAAATCTTATATTGAGAATAAATCCAGAAAAGAACTATATTTTACAGTATGCAGGACGTTCTTTTGTTCCCAGCTTGCATTCAGGGACTGTGTGGATAGAACATTGCAGGAAGGTTTAAAGTTTTTAAATGGGGTGAGACTTCCGGCAAAGTTTTTTGACATTGCTTGGTTATCATTGCATGGAAAAATGTTTGTCAGAGGTAATTTAAAATTCTTAAATGTCTCAGATAGGAATTGTCCTCTGGGTTGTCATCAGGAGGAAACAATGCAACATTTTATAGTTGATTGCTGGGGAAGCAAAATATTATGGAAGGAGATAGCAGATAGACTTAGGATCAGGAGATTTCGGTCTCTGAAATACTCTGCTATAGTCTATGGAGTTCCATCAACTATAAATGGTATAGACCGAGAGTCGATATATATGCTAATAACAACTGTAAAATATTACCACTGGCATACAAGAAGTAGAGTATCGATTAACCATGAGCCTTTCCTGTATCTGAAGGCCGTAGATCTAATTATGTCAGAATTAAGGTGGATTAAGTTTCTAGAGGTTAAGAAAAATAGGAAAAATACAAAACTATGGGAAGGCATTTATCTGAATGAATTGAATATCTTCATATGGATCGCACATTTGTTTTCTCCCCAACAGCTATGGATTCTTAAGTTACAGTTTTTTGCTGTGTGTGTGTTTATTTTGTTTTTGTTTGCTTTAATACTGTTATTGATATTTTTAAGGAGGTATCCAATTAGTAAATAAGTGGACATTTGTTGTAATGAGTTGATTATGGTTGATCCATTGTATTCAGTTGGTTTTCATCAATAAAAATCGTCTTAATTGTAAAACTATCAAAATCTATTCACTTATATTTTCCATATCGTCACTTCTAAATTTCCACTCCGACCACTGCAATTAAGTCATAAACACAAGAAAAGTTTATTAACATTTTTTTTTATAGTGAAAGCCAAATTCACTATTAGGCTTGATATAATGCAAAGGATATAATATTCCTTAAATATTATATATATTAAAGTAGCAAAAAATACACCCAAAAAACCCTATAATATATTCACGATCAATGAAGAAAGCAAAGGTGAATTTGCAATCAACAAATCAGAAGCAGTTAGCTAGTGCTGGTGACTGACGTCATTATCAACGTGTAATGACAGCTAGTATATTTAATAAAGATAGAGCGTAATATATAGATATTGAATATAACGGCCAAACTGACATGTATAATCAGTTTGGCCGTTATATTCAATATCTATATATTATGCTCTATCTTTATTAAATATACTAGCTCTTCCATTTTTCCTGTCCCTTTCTTTTCATGTTTTATATCAAACACACGTTCTTTGGTAGGTCTAACATTGAAATTTAAGGAATCATTAATTTTGATAACAGTTGATATTTATTATAGATATATGATATATGCATTTCATTGTGTCTCTTGTTTTTTTTTCTCATGGTAAATATGTTTTAATGTTGACTTCCTTGTTATCGAATAAGGGGCTAACATTTTATATTGCATGAGAATTTACGCATGTTAAAGGTGAATTTAGTTCCCTTTTATTTACATATAATTATATATTGACATAGCTTACAGGACTGTAATTGTCAATAGAGTTATATCAAGTGTTTTTTCAAAATTTTCTTGTGTGGGTCATGATTTTTAGGGGGGTATTCAATTGTTTCTTTTAACGCGCTAAAACCCAAAAAAACGAGCGCTCTAAAAATATTACCGTTAATACGGTAATTACTCGCTAAATTTCATCTCGCAGCTCCCTGAAATTCAGCCCGCTGGCAGCGAGTAAGTACCCTATTAACTGTTTACGCGCGCAAAATTACCGTATAATATGAAGTTTTTTTCGAGCGCTCGTTTTTTTTTGTTTTAGCGCGTTAAAAGAAACAATTGAATACCCCCCTAAATATCTAAATAATTTTATTATGTTTGGTTGATTATACATGTCACCTACATACTTATATATCTTATAGATACTTCATTTAGGTATTTCACCAGTAACTCATTTTCTGTGTTTATGTAAATAGTTATTTAGATTGATCTCTCTCCCATACATAAACTGTTCATATATCCAACTACGGACAGTGTGCCAATCTGGATTCTCATGGGAAATTCAATTGGCTGTGAGGTGCCGCCAGACAACACCTCCGGCTGCGCACATTGCCAGCCAATATGGTAACAAAACTTTACTCATTATCTCCTCGCATCTCTATGGGAAGGGGAAATGAGCAGAGATTTTAGTAAAAACTCTGATACAATGTATCTCTGTGGACTGTACCGGAGACAAATTGTAGCACCTCGCTGCCAACTGACTTCCCCCTTCAGTGTGTTATTGGTGGAGACAGACAATTCTACTTTGAGACGATTGGCTGACATTTCCTGTAATATGATTAGTGTTTTTGCACACACCCCTTTGTGCTCATTGGCACAGGAAAGGATTTTCTCCTATGTATACTTGATGCCATGCTTGTCAGGTCAGCCTTCCTGAAGGCCTTGATCACGAAATGCGCTGGTGGTGTAGCTTTGGCATGCATTTCAATCAAGTGAAAGTCTTCTCTGCACAGACGTGATCCCCTCCAGTCAGTGTGCAAGGCATATACAAACAGGGTTTGAGATTTAAGTAATAAGTGCTTTCTAAACTTAATCTGGTTGGTGTTCGATTTTTCTATTTTAAGATGAATAAAGAGATTTTATGATGCCAAGGAGATGATCTTTTCTCTTCTCTGTTTATATATACTTATGATAATGTTTAGTGAACAAGCAAATGATTTTTCGAGTAAATAGAGCTGTTCTAATAGTCATGATGACAAAACAAAATAGTAGTATTTTAGAGCTGTATGTAAATTCACTAACTAAAGTTCTTTGTAACTTGTCGATAGTTTTTAATTCCAGGAAACATATAGCATTGTGTTATGTTCGTGATTCCTTATCCTCCTTCCAGCCCCTTATGTGAATGAGGCTGCTTATGTGAAAGTGCCTTTTCATACTGATGTCGGTAAAGCCATAGTTAGCAAACAGCCTAAAGTTATTGGTTGAAGCTGATGTTGGAAGCAAACAGAAGATGTGTGTAATGTCACAGGTGGCAGGTCAGGTGTTGTAATCTGAGCAGCTTTACTCAGACAAACTGCTGCTTACAAAGCTTGGGCAAAACCTTGTTGTGGATATTAATGTGGATCCTTTTTCAAGCATTATTAGCACCAACAATTCATAAGAAAAAAAATACCAAACCCACTTAAGATTTATCAACAAAATATTAGTACTGAGGAACACTTATAAACCATTTTTCTTTACAAAAATCCAATACAGACTGGAATATGAGGAGGATTGCCCATTATCCGCAAGGAGAGAGTAAAACAACGACTATAGCTTTTGTAAAACTAGATGTTGACCCCCCCTTCCCTCGGGCGCTCTGCCTCTACTGTGCCCCAACACTTTTCACCTCTCGCCTGTTTCTTAGACTTATGGTGTGACTCGTGGCTGCAACATAGCCAAGCAACACACTCCCAGCATATCACTGACATTATGGAGTATCAGCCAACAGTTTCACATGTAAGAAGCTGCCTGGCTGGATGACTGACACCATGTCACTCATTCAGTGTTATAGGCTTCCTTTAAACAATGCTGCCCTAGGTAATGTAGCACCGGCACTGAGTAGAAGCAACGATTCTGGACAAAGCCTAAATGCATTATTGAATGCTTACGATTGCACGACTCCCACTCCATCATCAGCAGCTATTTATATAGCGCCACTAATTCCGCAGCGCTGTACAGAGAACTCATTCACATCAGTCCCTGCTCCATTGGAGCTTACAATCTAAATTCCCTAACATACACATACTCATAGAGAGATAGAGAGAGAGAGACTAGGGTCAATTTGATAGCAGCCAATTAACCTACCAGTATGTTTTTGGAGTGTGGGAGGAAACCGGAGCACCACCTGGAGTAAACCTACGCAAACACGGGGAGAACACACAAACTCCTCCCAGATAAGACCATGGTCGGGAATTGAACTCATAGCCCCAGTGCTGTGAGGCAGAAGTGCTAAACACTAAGTCACCATGCTGCCCAAAAAACTACATAAAACAACTTTAATTTTGCACCAGCGTAGAACTAGAGACCGGGTCTTGTCATTTTAATTCAACCCATTTTAGGCTTGCCTGTTGCACTTTGGCAGAAAAGTGCATTTCCAGACGCATTCCAAGTAATGTTATAACACACATAATACACAAAATTACCAACTGTAATAATATCATCCCCCACTCTACACTGATTAAAACAAAATTATAAAAAAAAAAAAAAACCCATGACTGGCACTGGGTTCAGAAGGGGTCATTTTTGGCAACATTAATGAGACCCATTTAGCATTGGCATATTGAACTTCATCGGAGAAGTGCATTTAAAAATTTGTAAATTAGCATATTTTTTTATTTTGTCTTGCTCACATACAAAGATATGTATAAAAAAGAGCAATGAATAAAATGATTCATACGTACTTTTGAACTTCTGAAAGTACAAAAATGTTTGTAACAATAGGCATAGAAGTATGTGAATAGACCTCATAGATAAGGACTTTTGAATTAAGTGAATTTATATAAATGGAAAACTTCCTTTTGTCCTTGAATGCATAAAATGTTCTAAATTATTTTATTTTTGCGTACAGGTACAGAATCTATTATCAGAGACCCATTATACAGGGTTCAGTAGACCAAATTTCCATTCAAATATGATATATACCGACATGGCCACAGTGAGTTTCATCTGCATTCTACATAAAGAGCATTGATTAATCATTTAATAATAATAGGGGGCCTGATTCATTAAGGATCTTAACTTGAGAAACTTCTTATTTCAGTCTCCTGGACAAAACCATGTTACAATGCAAGGGGTGCAAATTAGTATTCTGTTTTGCACATAAGTTAAATACTGACTGTTTTTTCATGCAGCACACAAATATCAACTTTAAATGTCAGTGTACAAATAAGCTATCAAGTATTTGTGTGCTACATGAAAAAACAGTAAGTATTTAACTTATGTGCAAAACAGAATGCTAATTTGCACCCCTTGCATTGTGACATGGTTTTGTCCAGCAGACTGAAATAAGAAGTTTCTTAAGTTAAGATCCTTAATGAATCAGGCCCAGTATTCCAGTGCTCTGTGGCAGCACATACATTCAGGTAATATCTAAAATGTCATTTAACATAGGCATGTGGCTCCAAATTAAGGAAAAACCCCTATCTGGAAAGTCTCATATGTTCCGGATAAAGGATGTCATGCCTATATAAATAATTTTGTCATATGTTATAGTTATGCTTTTAGATGAAACAGCCCTTTTTTATTTTGCATTTGTGCTAATTGATTGCTAACACCAATGGCGATACATCTGCCTATTAGAGACTCTCTTCTGCTAAAGGTTTAGAACGGCATATATTTCTGGACAAAAGGAGTTAACTAGGGAAAACATATCACAGCAAGTATCATATACAAACATTACAGTCGTGTTTGGGGAAAAGTGCAGTGTGAAAGAACAGTGTGCATTCTCCAAAGTCAGTATTCAAACATTATGCTTAAAGTAAGGCATGCCAATAACATCAAGTGCAGAGACGTTAACCTCAGCCATCTTATCCGGGAGATATTTGTCTGTTCCTAAATTTAGCGCTGACCTTCTGACTGAATTAACATTGGCTTGGTTAATTAATTGATATAAATCAAGCATTTTGCATGAATGAATGAACTGAGTCCAGGTGAATCCAGTTACAAAGTCTGTGTAGGTCAGTTTGGCGTCTCATGAAGTGTCTGGCACTCAACACAATATTAAACAATGGAAAAGATCATGAGACAATGGACAATAGGATGTGGACACAAGCTGAAACAAATACTATGTTCTATTACAGGATCTTTACCCCCCAAAATGTTCCTTGCAGATTTGTGTTGTGGGCAGAAAAGTAAATGTGAAAATGCCTTTTTTTTGTTTTCTCTTTGGATAAAGGCCAATCAGTAAAAATACATTTGCTTACGGGCAGCAAGTTGGCTTATTGGTTAGCACTTCTGCCTCACATCACTAGGGTCATGAGTTCGATTCCTGACCATGGCCTTATCTGTGTGGAGTTTGTATGTTCTGCCCGTGTTTGCGCAGGTTTCCTCCCACACTCCAAAAACATGCTGGTAGGTTAATTGGCTGCTATTAAATTGACCCTAGTCTCTCTCTGTTTCTCAGTGTGAGTATGTTAGGGAACTTAGACTGTAAGCGCCAATGGGGCAGGGACTGATGTGAGTGAGTTCTCTGTACAGCGCTGCGTAATTAGTGGCGCTATAGAAATAAATGATGATATTGATGGACAGCCATGTGTGGTCCTTGCTGGTTCTTCTTGTCTCTTCTCCTTCCATTTGAAGCAAATGTCTAATAAGACAATAAAGCAATTCTATGGGGCATTTGGTAGATTGATGTAGTGTTTGGAGTTTGTAGTACATACATACAGGTGTAGAAGGTTTTATCTGAAAAGACAAGAACAATTGTTAATACTTCAAATTGTTTGCTTAACTGCTGTTTGTAGCAGTTATGGTCAAGGAATAACAAATGTACAAGTTGTTATATAAATATATTTTTGCATGTTCCCTTTTTGATATAGTTTTCACAAGTGCAAGGGGCGTAGCTATAACATTGAAATCCTCTACTGGCCAAATAGCATATATGAACATGGCTGCAGAGGAAATCATGTACACTTAAGAGCTTCCACAGTCTGAAAACAATGTGTACACAGGAGTTAGCGGCAATCAGATTGGTTAGCAGCTAGTATGGGCTAATAGAATATTTTCACACCTTCGATAACTGTGATGTAGGTTTACACTGGAGGAGGTGCGAGGAAGGGGCTTGGCAGTGATCCCGTCAACCCTTCACTATTGGGGCCAGTTATGTCTAGTTTCACCCCTGGAAAAGTATGTTTTTAAAAGAAGCAAACAAATTATTATTACTGGGATCTTAAGTGAATACACAACATTTGTATGTTTCCAAGTAGCCTTATCAGAAGATAATCCGTCAGTCAAGACTTGATATACATCCTCTCATTTAACAACAAGCTTGGGCATTTCCAAGCAGGTATAATTAATCTGCTGCAGCAGAAACATAACACAGACAGGATATAGGAATTATAAATGATAAAAAAACTACACAAGTTTAAGGGAATGTAAAATGTTTTGTCATGCTACAGTCAAAATAGCTTTCAGGATAACAATGCAATGAAAAACGATGTTCTATGCTAAGTGTGCAAAGATACTATTTTGTCTACACTACACATACTAATATATTGCTGATTTAGATGGATGTGGCAATTACTTAAAGAGAGAATGTACTCTATTTATATCCTTGACTGCCGGGAGCTCCGGTGGTCAGAGCAAAAACCATACAGATGATATGGCGGGTTGAGAACGGGTTGAGTACGAAATGTCAACAATGGAAATTCTCAACAGTTTGAAGCTGTCATCAGAATGGAAGAGTCGGCATTAAGCCTGCCGTCATTTTCATGTCGACGGGAAAAGTGCCGACATTTCCATTGTCAGAAATATGACAGCATCCGCGGATGACAGCTAGATAGGCAACTTTCACATCTTTGTCATTGACATTTGCCGAGATCTGTTTGGTTGAACCATCTGGATGTTAATTTGATTTCTGCTCTCCTTAAAGTTACACTGCCATAATTTTTTTGCAGGACTTACAATGTCTCAGAGAAAAACGGTTATACACCACACTGGAAAATGTCTGGTAGGACATTTCTAATCTTTTTAGTACTTTTGCATTGATTTGAAAACCAAGGACATTGTGTAGACAATGCTCAATATAAGTTAAGTTTGAATGTTATTAACTTAATCCCAACAACCTGAATACTATATAGATGCTCCTTTTATCGGTTATTTGATCTATATCATCTGTTGTAGGATATAATTTTCACATAGGATCCGTTTCATCACCACATGGTAATAAAATATATTTACTTACCTTCCAACATGAGCTATATAAATAAGACATATATATATATATATATATATATATATATATATATATATATATATATATATATATGGAATAACTTCCATGTACTGCCAATTATAAGGATATCAGTATTATAATATTATATATCACAAAGGCATTATGTGACCATACATAAAAAAACATTTTGTGTGCCTTCATGTATGTCACAGATCTCTGAAGTGACTTCTAATATCCATAATAATTTAAAGTGATGGGTACATTGTACTTTATAATACACACCTTTTCCAACTGAATACAGATGTGATGACAGCGGAACTCACCAATTATAAGTGATGACATCAGAGCTCACTATTTATAAAATATATTATTTACAGGAGTTTCGGGATATTTTAACATCTCTTTTATATAACTTAGTCGTATTCTTACCCCTTCCCCTTCTACTGAGAGAACTCACAGAGGAAGCATCCAGTATAAATGTTACCATTTTATATTGGAAGGAGGAAATGTAAGTTTTCCTGTAGATACAGTGATGAAATGTAGTTAAAGAACTCATAAACAAAAAATGGCAATATGACAGGCAAACAACTTAGATGGACCACAATTTTTTTCCATCATCAAATTCAGTCTCTTTTTTACCCATTCCATTTTAAGTGAATATTAACATTAAAAGTCCATTGCTTGACATTAGCAAGACATCTCTGAAAGTTGCTTCGGTCCCGTCTAACAAGTTTGTCTGTAAATATTATAGCAAACATCCTCCCGTTCCGGTTCTGTTGCCTTGTCCGTGTCGTAATGCTGTAATGTTTAATAATTAGTGATGCCTCAGAGATGGTAGAAAAACAAAATGTTTTTTCGTGCAGCACTTGTGTGTGGCTCCCACTCACCATTATGTGCGGGGACATACCCTCTAAGTTGGGGCTGTCCTTCCTGAAACAGGAGTGTTCCATCTAAATCAGAGCAGTTGTAATACATGGTTCCAGTGATTCTTCAGACACAAAATCCTAGAGAGTTCTCAATACAAACTGCAGAATGGTAGAGGGTTGAAGAGAAGCTGAATGGACTCTCTGCAACTTATCCAAACTGCTTACTTCTAATAATGACACACAGTGTAGTTTATATTAAGGTTAGAGGTGTTTCCTAAAATGTGGGGGCCCTTGGATTGGGATCTGACAATTTTACTACTAGGTGGAGTTAACAATTAAAATGTAATTATAAAAATAGCTTTTGGATACACCGTTTAAACAGGAGTAAAGTACTTGTTTTACATGGTGATTTCAGATTTATTTTGATTTGCATCGCTTGGAATGTGAGATAAACAGAAAGATGACTATTTGATGGATAGCTGTTTGAGTAAAACGGTTCTCAACACCATAGTAACAATCTACTGCTTATTCCAAGCCATAACATCTAATTAGCAAACCATTGTACTTGCTTTTATAATTATGTGTTTTCTTCTTCGTTCATTAATGGTATTTTTTGGCTTAACTATGCTCAGTGCTTACTCATATTTGTATTTGCTTTTTCCTGTTGCTAAACGTATGCTCATCTTTTCCATGTGTTATTTAGCTGTTGATACATGTATCTGCAGAGCTCATTAAACACGTTGGAGGATAAGCTCTGAGCTGCCGTCAGCATTGGGTCTTGTGTAATGTGTCCTTACAGCTACATCTTGATGAGGTTCTCTTTCTTTTGAAAAATAACATAGGCGTATTTCTTCCACTCACTCCAAGTTTAGCAGTGTGATAACTGAGGCAGCCCTCACTTTCCACAACTGTACCTCTAAAGAAAAATGCTCATAGGCATTTATGAGTGTTTTCTTTTTAGACAGTGGATGAAGAGGTGTTTTAGGAGCATATCTGAAAAGTTAAAGAGCTACAAAAAAAATGGTTCAAACTCTATTCACAACTGCCCTTATCTATTCACAACTGCCCTTATCTATTCGCAACTGCCCTTATCTATTCACAACTACCCTTATCTATTTGCAACTGCCCTTATCTATTTGTAACTGCCCTTATCTATTCACAACTACCCTTATCTATTTGCAACTGCCCTTATCTATTCACAACTACCTTTATCTATTCGCAACTGCCCTTAAGACACCTGCACACGTGAGAGTCGTAGCAGAGCAACGCCATAAATATAATTTATTGGTTACCTATAATGCAGTTCTACTCAAACACAATGCAAAGCTGACTGTGTTTGAGTAAAACACGGTCAGCTCAGGTGTTGGACTGTACAGAGGAGTGAGGAGAAGAGAGCAGCACAACATGCAGTATGGTAATGATTAATCTTATTACACATATTAAAGTAATTTCATCATTTTCCAATAAGCATTGTCTAAGCGATTTCTTGTGGTTCCAAAGCACAAACAATTTATTTAGCAAAAGCAAAAGTTTTATCAGTTCAATAAACAATTATAATACAGTACAGCCGATACCAAATACATACGCTGCGCCCTCTGCTGGATCCAGCTAGAACAGTCCTTCAGTCCAGAAGACTGTGGTCAGTGATGACTGTCTAAGCTGATCTCAGGAAGCTGTATATATACACTAAGTGATACAGAGAAAACAATACAGATGATGTGGCTTGCTTCTATAGGTCCAGGCTTCAGGAGGGTCCAGTGTAATGCAGGTCATAGGCCAGTTCAAACAACCCCCTCCAAGGGTGTGGGTCAACATTCCAAGGGTGGAGGTCTGCTCTCCAGATGATGACTCTGATTTTCCCACCCAGAATCCATTTTAAACTAGTCTATTTACATTAAACAGACAGTATCATTTTAAACATTTATTCCCTAACATCGCTAACTAGAGTATGCAATGTGCGATCCCTTCGGCAAATGAACCGGACAACTGCGGATAAATAGTGGATTAAAATTATACTAAACATGACATATTTCCTGTAACCTGAACCTTAAATATAACTAAAGTGTACATATAACCTTATAATATATATAACTATAAACCAAAATTCCATCTGCTCATAAACGACTGGAATGGAACCATTATACATATGAAATATAAAAATAGATGAATGTAAAAGTGCAAGTGTGTGTGTGCGTGCGTGTTTTATCGTGCGATCGCGCCATGACATGTGGCGTACTGATCGCAATCGCAGGGTAAAACAATATTAATCAATATACTTTCTATCATCCAATTATACGACTTCGACACACACATGCGCCCTGACTCCTTCCTTAAATACACCCCGCAGTGGATGACTGCACAAAGCGGCCAAAAGGAGGCAAACATGGAGGAAACAGTGGACATGCTCAACTCTTTCGTCTTGATACATAGAGCCCAAAGTGCTTATTTATCTCAATTAGCACATCCACAAACTTAAAATTCTCACATATTGAAGGACTTCTAAACATACCAATTGAGTTTTTAATAAATAGCAGTAAGTTTTATTCTGATTGCTATATATTAAATCAAGGTTATGGAGAAATCATGGACCAATTCTTAAAATACATCTTGATAAATTGAATATCCCAGTGGATTGACGCGTCTCCGGGTATCCTCTAACACGTGTGCAAATGAAATCCCCAGTCCGGGCATTTTACTATCCTGGGTAGATGCCACATATAAATTAAATTACAACCATAGATACCAGAGTATTAGGCAGATTAGACGAAGGTTCAAGGTCATTACAGGTGTTACGATAGTAAAATGATGTCAGGCCAAGTAAAAAGCAGGCCAAGGTCAACTCTGGTAGCAAAGGTTCTGAGAAGTCAGGTCCATGATTCACACACTAAAATAATCCCAGGCTCAGCACAGAAACATATCAGGGCAGGTCAAAGTCCAACTAATACATAAGGACACCTTGGAGTCAGGAAAAATGACACAAAAGAGTGTTTTTAAGGTACATATAAGGTTTCAATTTTTATTTTATTGACAAAGGTCTGAGCACCTTATTTTATTCAATATCCATCTACTGCTCATGCAGAGTTGTCCTCAATTAGGAAGTGGTGGTGGTAGAAGAAACTGGAGCCAATCATCAGAATTATTATGTAGCCAATCATCAGAAAGATGACTGCGCAACATCGCCCGCATCCGTCTCTTTCTCTCTCAGGAGGCCACCAAAACCATCATACACGCACTCATCATCTCCCGCCTGGATTACTGCAACCTCCTCCTCACCGGCCTCCCCCACTCCCGTCTCTCCCCCCTCCGCTCTATACTCAATGCGGCCGCAAGACTCATCTACCTCTCACGCCGCTCCTCCTCTGCCTCCCCTCTCTGCCTTGCCCTTCACTGGCTCCCCTTCCCCTACAGAATTCTTTTCAAACTCCTCACCACCACTTACAAGGCTCTCTCCCACTCTACTGCCCCTTATATCTCTAACCTCCTCTCCATTCACACTCCCACCCGGTCCCTGTGCTCGGCCAATGACCGCCGCCTCTCCTCCACTCTGATCACCTCTTCCCATTCCAGAATCCAGGACTTTTTCCGTGCAGCCCCCCTTCACTGGAATGACCTCCCTCGCTCCATCCGCCTCTCTCCTACTCTGTGCTCCTTCAAACGTGCACTCAAAACTCACCTCTTTCTCAAAGCCTACCAACCATCCACTTAACCCCCATCTGCTCCACTCCTTCTCCCCTCTCTCCCATTCCCTCAACTGGCTCCTCTTGTGCCTGGTCTGTTTAACCCTCCCTTAGGATGTAAGCTCGCTTGAGCAGGGCCCTCTTCCCTCCTGTCTCCTTACCCGTTCTTCTGCTCTGTGTCTATTGCATCTGCCTGCCTGGAGTTTCTGATGTATTGGTACTTTTGTTTATTGTTCTGTACTGTTATACCCTGTATAGTCTACTGTTTGTACTATGTGCGGCGCTGCGGAAACCTTGTGGCGCCTAACAAATAAATGATAATAATAATAATAATAATAGGGCTATCCACAGAGAGGTAGCTAGGCAGAGGTCAGCGAAATATAGGATATGCAGCAGACGATGAACCACAGCTATTACCACTTGGAGGTGGAACGGATCAGCGGAGGTCAGTGGTGCATGCAGGATAGGTAGAGGCGTTGATCACAGCGATACCACTGAGTGGAACAGGTAGCAGAGATCAGTGGTACACAGGATATACAGCAGACAATGAACCAGAGTTATTACCAATTGGAGGTAGAACAGATCAGCGGAGGTCAGCGGTGCATGCAGGAAAGGTAGCAAGCGTGATCACAACGAGAAGGGAGCTGCTTCAAGCCAGGTGAAGACTCGAAGAACCAGCACTGAAAGGTGAGGGGAGGAGCCTTATAAAGGAGTACTGACCAATGACCAGATATGCCAAGGTAACACAGGTGAGGCAGTTGCACAGGCGCAGACTGCTGCTGACAAAACAGCATGCACAAAGGGGAGAATCAGGATGAGGACAGGCGGAGTGGAAATACCAGGGGACCAGCGATGTGTGACAGACCCACACTTTGTTAGTTTTAGTGACAGGCATGTGAAATCTTGTCAAATGACAAATTTGAATAATTGTAAATGAATAAAACAGTCTATTCACAATGTTGTGATTGGGTTAAAGATATTATCGTTACAGTCCTGTGAAAATTACAGCAAATATTCTAACTGTTCACGGCAGCTGGGATACTAGGCTCAATGTTCCATTTGCGTCTTTGGGTTATATTTAATTTTCCTTCAGCCTAGGAAGCAGTATATAGCTCCCACTTATGTTAATAAAAATATGCAGGAAAAAAAGATCCTGTGTTAAATAAGAAATCCCTATTGAGGAGAAAGAAGGGCAGCGACTGTAAAATAAAGGTTTATGCTGCCTTTATTTCACCTAACAAGAAGGTTAAAGTAAGGTTCTTAATCTCCATATGGGCAAGTGAATGCTGTATGACATGTGGGTTATACTTGTAATAGTAGTTCTCCGTATTGAGCAGGTTTGGGCTTCCAGATGTTGTAAAGAGAGAAGGTTCAGTTTCTATCAATGTGTGTCACGTACTGGGTTTGACTAATGACTACTTGTTGGTATTGATGCTGCTGAACAAAGAGGCGCGGAGTTTAATGCACCTTTGGTCTTCTCCAGGGACCCCGCAGGGAGGTTTAGTTTTTGCTGCAAGAGACGTGCTCTCCAAGCCAGCTACCAACGACGTAGCATGTGAACAGGAGAAGTCAGACAGTTCAAAGTCAAGTCATGCAGGATGCACGGTACCAAGAGAGTAGTCAGGAAGACGGGAGTCAGATGCCAGGAGAGAGCTCAAAGGAATATCCAAAATCAGGGTCATGGATAGCAGAGTCAGAAGAAGGGAGATCAGTCAAGAACAGGAACAAAACCTGGAGTGCTGGAGCATGAGGAGACCTGATATTCTGGCACCCTATTGGGGTCAGAGCCTTCCTTAAATAGATGCAGATAGGCCCTGATTGGCAAGCAGTTGTTTCGGCGGTCAGAACACAGTTGACCACTGATGATTAAGTCTAATAGCATCCAGTTGTCTAGTAGCAGGATGCGGAAGCTACAGCGCATAAGCCCGTTTGGCGTTGGCCAGCAAATAGAGTAGGCATGTCATTGCTAGGCAACGGGACATGGCTGCACAGAGAGAACAGGCAGCCGTCCACTGCAGCTAGCGGAAGTGCAGGGATGGCACCTGACAATGGGTTTATCGGATGGTTTGACAGTGTCAATCCTCCTCTCTCATACTATCTGCCCATTGTTCCCAATGTATACCATGCATTATTTGTCAGAATTTACTGTTCAACTCAGCATAGCCAACCCCAGCAAGAGGTGCTCGGGGAAGACCAACCATTCTCAGATAAAACTGGCCATAGACATCCATGTCCTGAGAAACATGATCCCAACAAATACAGTTTGGAATGACAGGTGGACAAAGGTCCCAACCATGGTGGCGCTGGGGGTTGTTGGACCAGCTGTAGAACGTGGAGTGAGCAAGAATAACCCAATTCAGGAGAAAACTTAGTGGTGTTAGTCTCCAAGTGTGGGCCTGCCAAAAGCATGGTGACTTCTGGGTTGAACCACTACTTTGTCAGACTGCAGGACAGAGAGCCTGAAAAACTAACTTTGAGAACAGCAGGAAGTAGTATCAAAGTAACAGTTAAGGTCTCGCCCTGTGGTTGTGCAACCCAGTCTTTGTGGCCAGTATGATTGTTCTGCTTTATCATCATAATAAATTGGTCCATAATTATTGTTAGATTTCAACATTGATTATGCCCTAAGTGTGATTTCCTACCCGCCCTGCAGAACCCAGCTATCATAGTCCCACAGTCTGGTTTTTCACCTGTCCCTTCTATGTATTGCGAGCCTCATGTTTAAATATTTTCTTTTGTTTTTAAAAAAATATTTCAAAGACTCTAAGCTCATTTTATGTGATAAAAAGTCATTGTGAAGACGTTGTTTTTGTTTTATCGTTGAAGAAAGACATTTCTGGGGGTGACAGTGACGGTCACATTTGGGTGCAGTTGTTGCACACCATAAAATACCTAGGTCTTGTCACAGTGTCCCAGAATGTTCTGCCCTCCACTCTGTGGAGAAACACCTGCAACTTAGAATCCTAAGGTGTAGATTTATCAAACCTTTTGAAATGGAAAAGTTGAGGTGCTGTCCATAGCAACCAATCAGATTCTAGCTACCAGTTATCAAATACATTCTAGAAAATGATAGCTAGAATCTGGTTGCTATGGGCAACACCTCCATTTTTCTTTTTCAGAAAGTTTGATAACTCTACCCCTAATGTGCAGAAACATCTCAGATGTGCACTGTGCAATAGTGTAAATGTTATATCAAAGTCCTCCCCTATCAATAAAATAACTTTTTTTACCTAAAATACTGCTCAGATATGCCTCATTTATGGCTTCAATTTTATAAGTGTAAGGGGAAATTGAGCCTGTCTTTATTACATGTGTGAATTGTGGGTGTCTGTGAAACATTTTATTACATTGCTTAGTGTGTGGTTATAAATGTTCTTCTCTGTCAAAATGCAGTATGGTGGTGGAAAACAGGTACCAATAAACGCTTAGGAAGGGAACCAAAGACTACCAACTATGAGCTGGTGCAAAATTAGAGTCCTTTTGAGGAGTGCAATATGCACCCTATCTCTTTATCTAATTTCAATAATCACGCTCCACAAAAGGAGATCTCTTTTCTTCTTTACTGCTCCGCAAAATGTGGTGCCTGCTTCCTTCTTTGCTAGGAACGTCTGCTCCTCCCCTCTGCCTGTGCAAACGTTTGTTCTCCCGCTTCTTACTCGGTAAACCCGCGCACTTCTGCGAAAGTCCAGACGCAATTATGCAAATAGAGGTGAATAGTGTATGAACAGCTGCTTTTGCTCTGTGCAGGAGATAATTGCTTATATAACTATCTGACAAGAAAGTATAGTACTGTACATCTTTCTGCAGTATGATCGTTTGGAATGAAGGACAGGAATTTTTAGGAAAGAATTCTCTGGAAAGAAAAGTACAATGGCGATGCATTAAATTAGCTGCTAACTGCTATTTGTTGAAAGCATTCTCACAGAATGCACAGAAGTACTTTCAGTAAAAAAAATAATTAAATAGGCACAAAACTGGGTTAGTGTGGTTTTAACCATACTTATAAAAAATACTATTTCCATTGCTTCACATATGCTGATTTCTTCATCGCTTGGGCATATAGAATGCATTTGTGTCTGCTTAAGCAAATCTTTTTGACGCACAAAGAGACAGGGGACTATATTTACTAAACTGCAGGTTTGAAAAAGTGGAGATGTTGCCTATAGCAACCAATCATATTCTGGCTATCATTTTGTAGAAACTACTAAATAAAGGATAACTAGAATCTGATTGGTTGCTATAGGCAACATCTACACGTTTCAAACCCGCAGTTTAGTAAATATACCCCAGGGCAGTGGATTCCAAACTTTCTCAGTTCGAGGCACCCTTAGGGTCTCCATTATTTTTTTAAGGCACCCTTAAGCCAAAATATTTACCAAGAAGTCCCCTGCCTTGCTTAAAAAAGGCCCTGGCCGAGGCACCCCAGGGAGTCACGGCACACAGATTGGGAACCACTGCCTCAGGAAGTTTTTTTGTGCTGTATAAAAGAGGTTTTAGAAATTTTATTATATACAGCAAATGCTTTTGCTGCAAATAAAATAAAGGGTTAAAAACATGTGGGACCTAAGTGTATGTGACATACATATGCCTGGTGTAAATCAAGTGCTGTCTCACTGACTGGCATGTATCTTAAGATAGTTGTCAATTTCCATATGGTCAGAATTGCTGCTTTTTTAAGGAATGCAAATTGTGCATTTGATTTGAGGTGCAATTTACAGTCAACTCTGCATCAATGATGTATACAATTGTACAGCGTTGAATATATGTATAGAATTTAAGACCCTATGACATGAAGTGGTATAGTGTATCTCACATCATAACATCAAACCACAAAGTCATGAAACCTGGCATAGGACAGAGCAAGAACAGACATGTCTACCAAGAGCAGCAAAATGTGGATGAAGAGGATAAAAAAACAGGGCTAAATATGGTATAGGAGCAGTACATAGTGACAGGACATGCTAGGACAGTGCAGTATACAATTTCACACAGCTTGCAGCTACCAGTGAGGCATGCAGTGCACGTTCACATATGCCAGATTATAATAACAATAGACTTTTATAAAAAATTAAGCCAAAGCAGAATGCTATAATTAATTATCCTATTTATACACATAGTTGAGTAGCATGTTTGCTATGCACTGTATATTAAGTAGGTGAAAGTCACAGTTGCAATTTGCAGTGTTTTTCCTCGGTGCAATCAGGCCTAAGCAGAGCACACTCAACTGTCCTTGAAATTTTGATAAGGGTACAACCATTAAATCATTGTTTATAACCCAAATAAAGTACTCTCCCCCTTAGAGGCATACCACTAGCGCATTTTTTTTAAAGCATTCCTGCAGGAGGGACACGACTACTCATACCCAAACAGCGACACATAATGCTCACTTTGCAAATGTTCAAACACAGCCCAAAAATGGACACACCGACAAAGCGGCGACAGACTACAACTCCCACAATGCCCGGCGGCCCCCTGCAAGAGCCCCAACCCAGCTCATCAATATTCATCTATGCAAAACCGCTCGTCGGCCAATGGGGCTGTGGGGCATCACGTGGTGCCCTGGTAAGGTTTAGAAAAGAAGCGTTCATGAATAAGTAAGCGATGGCTGGGGCTTGACAGCCAATGGGGGTGCCGCTCTGTCACATGGTACGCTGATGAGGGTTAGGAAGAGAAGTTATCTATCAGTGAACACGGTGAAGAGACTCAGAGCTCAAGTGAGCAGTACAGGGGGCGGCCCGTCCTGGGGCCGGGGACCCAAACGATACGTCTGCTCTCTATAGAGGGGGCGAACCACCCCCCATATAACCCAACAAACTCCGTATATATACAACGAACTGTAGATGAACAGCGACCCCAGGGGCAATAAACGGCAGCATTAGGGCAGCTTAGGCTGGCGGCTCGGTCGGGTTTCCGCCTAGCATGCGCTGAAAATGCCTATCTTACTGTTCCTCATAGACACGTCCGCCTCTATGAACCAGCGGACTTATTTGGGTACGACGTATTTGGATATTGCCAAAGGCGCGGTTGAGATATTTATGAAGGTAACGGGACTTCTTCCTCCTGTGTGGCCCCTCGGAGGGGGGTGCGGGGTTTATGTGGGCAGTTTATTGGCTTGTTGACTGTTGTGTATATACTGACTCCCCCCTTGTTGTGTTTGTGTCCCCGCAGCTGCGTGCCCGGGATCCTGCTAGTAGGGGCGACAGGTACATGCTGGTTACATATGACGAGCCTCCATACTGCATCAAGGTAAACGCATATCGGCCGCTCCCCCCCTCCTTCCCCCTCTGCCATCCGGCTCCGTGGCGGTTTGTTGCAGGGGGGGCATGTAAGGCCGCTCTACCGCCGCCCTCCTCCGGAATATAAGTGCCCTTCGAGGGACTCTTCTCAGAGCGGAGGCTGGCGGGTGGGGCGGTCTAACGGGAGCCTCACAGGCCTGGGGCGGGCGGGGGGAGTTGGTTGTGGGGGGATATTTCGGCGGGAGTAGCCGGGTCGCAGCCACTGAAGATGGCGGACATCTTGCTTTTGTATGGGTCTAAAGCGCCCGAGATGGAGGCGGGGTGGAGAGTGCTAGAGGGGAGGGGCATGGTGACGTCAGCGGAGCAGCCTGCTGATTGGTGGAGGGCGTGTCCCGGAACGCCCCTTCCTGTGTAGGGGGGGCGGAGCTGAAGCTGCACAATGATTGGCAAAATAATCAATAATACGGAAAGTGGAAGTTGTTACTGTCCCGGGGGAGGTGGTGCTGTCCCTGTGTGTAACAGGATGACTGTCCTAGTCCTCAGTAGGGAGGAGTCATTCTCAACCACTAGTAGGCTACAAAATAATTCCAGTTATTTCTAGATGCAATATAAATACCCTTGTCTCTCCTCTTGTGGAACTACAAGTCCAAGCACACCCTGTCAGATTCTGACTTGTTTTCTAGGATTGTTGGAGAGCCACAGGTAGCATTCCTCTGACCTAGGTATCTCCCCTATAGCTGTCGGGATGTAGTACTGTTTCTAAACCTTTTATAGTTTCCACACTTCAACATTATTTTTTTATTTGAACTTTTCCGATAAAAAGAAATGTAAGTATTGCTAGAGTGGCCACGTTTAGACCTATTGCTGTGAGGGTCAGGGTGATGCATTTGCCGACCAGTCCTCATAATTCGCTTAGGCAGTAGGAGCGCAGGAAGAACAGGGAGTCTAATAAAGTAAACTGAGACCGGTTTTGGAAAGGAGCCTCTAAAAGTAGGCTCTTGTGTAAACAAAACTGCAAATTGTTTGGTTTCTCCCTAATGATGATGGGGTACTGCATATGCTGATTTGTTTGTGTTGCAAGGGCATCATTTTAGTTGATGCCTTCATAATCATCATCACCATTTATTTATATAGCGCCACTGATTCCGCAGCGCTGAACAGAGAACTCACACTCATCAGTCCATTCCCCATTGGAGCTTACACTAAATTCCCTAACGCACACACACACACTGCCATAACATCAATTTTGATAGCAGCCAATAATAATACAAAGCGCCCAGAGGAAACTCACGCAAACACAGGAAGAACATACAAACTCCACACAGATAAAGCCATGGTCGGGAATTGAACTCATGACCCCAGTGCTGTGAGGCAGAAGTGCTAACCACTAAAGCCACCGTGCTGCCCATATTCCTTGCAGAGGATGATTGAATTTCTAGTCACTGGACATTACACAACAGCTACTAGGGTTTGATTGTCAGATTTGCAATACACCATATTGTATACCTCCCCTTTTGGCGTGTCAGCTGCGGGCGGAAAAATAAAAGGTCAAACACCACTGCTTGATAACATGGAACACGACCTGAGAACATACATTTTTGGTGTAGCATTGTGTCCTGTGAGTTAGCCACTTTTTTATTTTTTTTTTGAACCAGGGATTTTAAAACAAAGCAAACATAAAAGGAGCTAACATTTTATTTAAATATCTGCCATGTTTTTATTCCTTGACTCTTGCTGTTTAGCTTAATCTGTTTAAGGGTTTTTGATTTATTCCATACACTTGACCCATAAGCACCCTAATTGATCAATTGTCAGTTTTAGTGCACTATTATTTTTTACAAAGTAATATGTACATTTCTATTTTTATAGTTTGGAAGCTTTAGTTTCCAATTTCTCTTACGTGTTTAAACAAACTTTGCACTAATTAAATTTCCTGTATGGATCAATTGCCAATAAACAGCCAGTCATTGGACACCATTGTTTCTCATAGTTTTCAATGTTTTTTTTTTAAAGTGTGTGTGACATGGTGATTTTCAAGCTGTTTACCTTTTAGCGTTGTGGTATTGTTAAACACTTTAAAACAATGTTCTTTCTGTTCCAGTCATGCCATATATTTTTCACACGGCTTGTGAACATTGTTCATGTAGTCATGTGGTATGGAAGGGACTGTGAGGAAGAATATTGGAGTGGTTTTGGCCGAGACGTGACTTGGTGTTGAAGTGAGGTAACGGGTGGGAAACTTGAGGAATAATAGATTAAGGGGGAATACTGCAGAGTGAGGGGTACTGCATGTCTGAGACAAACCTTGCAAACCCCACATTTTGTAAAATGAAGAATGTAAAATCTGTAGGTATCTGGGGAGCTGAAAGCTGAGCTGATTTTACCTTGCAACACTGGTTCACCATATTGGACGGGTGTCTCCCAGCCTACAGAGAGACGTGGCTGATGTTGCCAGCTCCAGCAAGACTGCTTTTCCATAAAGAACTGAGAAAGTGACACCTCTATTTTAAACTTGACCTCCTATTTCAGCACCCATACAAGGTATTAAGTACATATTCAGCAAAATGCAATTTTATTTTAACTAACAAAGTGCCCCATTTAGTGTAAAACCTCACACCGCGCTGGCGGTTTTTATTAAGGGCACACACATTGCATCCTGATTGTCCTATGCCAGCTCTGACTTAATTAGTAAATGGAACATGCCCCTCATTGTTCTATAAGGATAGTTTAACTTTTACCATATGCTAGCTGTGTGGGTAGTGAAAACAATAGAATGGACATGTAATTCCCATATGACATAATTACTAAGCTGCTATCAACCTCCGTATCTAAAATACAGAGTCACCTTTATGGCAGCTGAGGTTCTAGTGAGGATAGTTATCTGTAGAAAGAATGCTGTAGAACATACTGCTGTTGTCTTCATCTTTTGGTCATTTTGGTTCCAGCGTTGTGGCTTCCAAGGACTTGCATATTTTATGGCATGGTGTCGCTTTAAAAGTAATATTGTGGGCCATAAACGTTCATAAGTGATAAATGTGTGTATTTTAATGGTATGGGGATAGAATACAAAACATAGAACTTGACAGCAGATAAGAACTGCTTGGCCCATATAGTCTGCCTGATTTTTAACCTATCAAACCCTATTTGATCATTTATTCTTTGTAAGGATATCCTTATGTCAATCCCAAGCATGTTTAAATTGCTCTACTGCATTAGCCTCAGCCACCTCTGATAGGAGGCAAAAATGTAAGTTGTATTTTAGCAGTAAAGACCAAATGTATTAAATTGTTACGATGCCATCTGATGCCACTTAGGCTATTGCTGCTTGGCGGTCAGTAACATTTTGCCTGTGGGCAGCAAGTTCTACTGCATTTGGTGTAAAAATAAATAGTAATTATTCCTTTTGTGTATCTTTTCTAACTATAAATCTGTATACAGTGCTTTATAAACTATTATTTTCAAACATGGTAACATGTATTTTTGCATTTAACAAATACATGCTGTACTTTCATGCATACACTAATTCATATATGAAATTATATTTTTTTTATTGTGCTATATTATACATTTGAAATATTTTAGATGTATAGGTTTATAGAATACTGGGCAGAGTAAGGATGAATGCCGTACAGAGTTGTGTAGTGCAATATAAAAGGGCGCTACGTATGATGTGGTTATGTAATGCTGGGGTCTTAGACATCTGAATCCGAAAAAGAAGACAAAAGCAAATCTTAATGAAATATGTCCCTTTAGGATGGTAACGTGTCTCTTTTTGGGGAGTTTGGATAACCCCTCCCATTTATCTGGTGTGAATACTATTGCACTGTTTCTTTTCTATCTGAATGCGTGAGTTGATTGGAGTTGCCATAGTGAGAACAGACAATGGGGTGAATGGTCACAGACTGCAATAGCAACAGCTCCATTCTCATTCACACAAGATGCAAAAGAAAACTACTTCTCTATAGTTTCATAAAAACAAGACGTAACTGCAAGTGTCCTGAATTCTTTCAGTACAGAAACACTCGCAAACATTTGTTACCTCTACTCATTGTATATCAAAATATGAGTTACTTAGAAAGTAAAACATTTATGGAAGCAGGGGTGTAATAAGCGAATCTGGGAAAATCTTAATTCTTTGCATATTGGTATATTTTGAAATATTAACAATGTTTGTTTCTTTTCACTATAAATAATCCATTCGATTCCATTAAGGAGAGACACGTAAGTCAGATTTCAGGACACATAGGAGCTAACCTTTTAAAATGATTGGAGTACCCCAGCCCTTTCATATGATGGTAAACAGCACAAATATTGGGGGTGCTCAAGCACCCACAGGGCTGACGCCTTTGTTATAGACGTATGGCACATAACTTCTTTGTTTCTAGCAATATCCCCTTATCTAAAATGGTAAGAATCTGTAGTGAATATGTATTTTTTCTATTCTTTTTTTTTTTTTTTTTTTTTTAATGGATGGAAAAACTTTACCTTACCTTACATTACATTAGTTTATCAGGCACTAAGTACTGTTTTCTTGTGCTCATTTGAATTTTACTATGCATTTGCATCTACTGCATTGGGATTATGTCAAAGCCACATAATCGCCTAAAATGGGGAACATTTTTTTCACTTTATAATGGCTACAGAATGGAGACGTGAGAGGAAGAACCAATCGTAAGCCATAATGTCTGGGAAGGCGGAATCTCATTGGTCGTCACGCTTATACACGAACACGTCATACAGTCCTGGTTTTCTGTTGTTCAGGGAGCTGCTTCTGGGATTGGCGGAGCTATAATTATTCAGGTGTTAGTGCAGCATTAAAGTGAAACATTATTATAGGCTTAAAAAAGTTTCCTCGAACTCTTGCACATATTATGTTGCAAATTGTAGTATGGCCCTATAACAATTACATATAATGTGTGTGTATGTGCAAGTCCACACCTTGACCCTAATGTGTGGAGCATATTGCACGCTGCATGTCCTACTCTGGTCAAAACATATTTGTCCCTCAATGCAGGTCCTATAAGAACTGTCTACAAAGGTAAACATTTATGAATCCTTTGAAATTTGTTCTGTTCCTGCACTAAAATATAATCTGATCTTCATCTCAGAGCTAATAACAAAGAGGATCTGATTAAACATTTAATATTCAATGTCAGACAAAAATATGTGACCATTTTAGATTTGATCAATGTTTACTTTAGCAGATATGACTTCAATCAAATTTTCCCTATGTCTGATTTATTTTTTTCTTATAAAAACTCACAGTATAGGCATTGTAGGTATTTTTAAATGCACGTTTCAGACCAGATCATTTCAGTTGCGAAAATGGTAAAAAATGTGACCGTTATGTGGACTTTACGTTAGACACTACAAGTCATCTTACTAAAATCACTATGAAGCTGGCCCCCTAGCACAGTCATTTATCACCAGAAAATGATACCATGGCTGCATGGGAAGCTTAAAAATTGAAACACCTGCACTATTCACACAATAACCTCTCGGCATGGTCAGGGACATGTATAAAAGTGTTAAACAACCTTGGTTGTCTATAATTATCGCTAGCATAGCTGCAAGAGGAGACCTCCATGACTTTGACAGTTGGGAGTTTCTTGGTATGTTTGGAAGGAGAAGGACATCGTATGCCCTGAAATGTTGTTTTAAACAAAGAAATGTGTGTCTCTTTATCTACACTGTTAGGAGTGGCAGCAGCTGTGTTAGACCAGGCACAAATTGACCTAAGGAGTACCAGCTACAGCTAAACATGATTTATGGTTGAAGCTTCAGTGACCCAAGACGGCTCAACTAGCTAATGTTTTCATGAACAATGGTTTTGAAGGTAATGTCAGTATGGGCAGCACAGTGGCTTAGTGGTTAGCACTTCTGCCGCACAGCACTGGGGTCATGAGTTCAATCGACCTTAATCTGTGTGTGTGTTAGGGAATTTAGGCAGTAAACTCCAATGGGTAGGGACTGATGTGAATGAGTTCTCTGTACAGCGCTGCAGAATCAGTGGCGCTATATAAATAACTGATGATGGTGGTACTCCAAAGGAAAACCATTATCTGCAAATGGCAGTAGTGGCCAGAAGCACATGCTTCAGCCTCCTAATATCCTGCAGTAGTTTGAAGTGCAAAACATGAGCAATTGCAGGTCAACTGTCTGCAAATTTCAAATAGGAACGAGCAACCGGTTTTATGAAGAAAAAAATAAATAAATTCCCTCATAGCTCCATATCATAGTCTTGTAGTGCAGAAACTGCTCGTCGCACCTTGCAATGCATGTTTGTGAGTTCTGCAATGTGAAGCGCACAGATAGGATGGTACACATATGGCACCAGCCAAACAACTATACAAATATAGGTACTTGTTTCTAGCAGTGACAGGTCCTGTAATATGTGGTGTATTTTCCTGCCATGGTTTGTGGGTGCAGTCATTCTCTTAGAAGCCAAGGTCAGTGCTAATTTCTACTTGATAGTACTGGGTCTTCACCCAGTGTTTGCAGCAGCTCTTTTCTAGAGGGAGGGATGTTGGGATGCCCTCCAGGAAGAACATGTCCCCAGTCACAGAGCATGTGTGGTCTCCCAATGGATTGATGGGCACGAGCCTGATGATTCTGGTGTGACTTATGTAAGAGTGGCACATACTGACTACATACACATGGTTGCCCAACACACTGTTAAATGATTATTGGTGTTCCCATTTCTAGTAGAAGCTGCATGCTTTTACATGAGGAAACATTTAGCTTGGATGTCACTGACATGCTGGAAGTATAGGGTCAGAGTGGAGAGAGGTCTTAGTTTCAGTGGCTCTCCCTCTAAGTAATGTCTTGCAGTGATGTAGAAAGGGGGGTGCAGGGTTGAGAACCACAGTGTCCTATATTGAACTTTATTGGCAGTTAGAGCGCTCCCCTACTTGTATCTGTTATGTTTCCCAGCCATTACCCAGGGTCTAGTGGCTGTCAACGGTGCAGTCTACAGAGGCACCCCATGATATTTATGTCCTTTTGCACAATGGGCTTACATTCTGCAAAGCCGCATTACAAATGGAAGTAAATAAAATTAGGTATCCTATATAGGATTGCCTATGTATATGATATAATCTTTATAGTACAATGAATGGTTAATAGAGCATAGCTGCTGTGTTAGCAGGCAGATCAGGTGACCCTTCCCTGTATAATAGTAGTACCACCGAATAAATGGCACAGCACACAGTGTTCAGTGTCTGAAATGGCCAAATTATTTTCAGGTTAATATGGTCTTAGAATTTTGATGTTAATTGAATGTTGTGTTAATTTGATTTTAGGAGGCCATGTGTCATTTCACAAAGCTCTGTAGACTTTTATAACTCTTTTGGCATTTTTCAGAAGGAATGTTAATTACTATTCTTGCATGGACAATTAGTATCCTGCCAGTAAAACCAAATGTCTTGAAATATCAGTTGCTTGCCCTTCAGTACAAATAACCATTACTTGTGTTGCAGGAATTGCCCTTCAAACGGCCGCTGGTTACAATGTAGCATTGGTTTAGGGCTAAAATATGTCAGATACTTTGTTCAAAATGTGTTACTTGGTAATGCCAGAAAGTGTCCTGTTTTTTTTGATAATTTGGTTATTGGAGGACTTGTTTATTTTTTATTTATTTAATTTTTTGGGACTTGTGCACTGTTTAATTGAAGCGTGCAAGATGGCAACTCCTACTCACATTAATAAATTGAGTTCATAATAAGTGTATGTAAACTTTACAGAACACAAACTTTCCAACCCCCTCTTAGTTGGCCATTGCCCAAGAAGAGTCTTGCACTATATCACATGAAATTATCCTCTAACTTTTACACAAGTCTAGTGGTAAAATGCGCTTACAGTGACGGTAACGTATAGCTCATTAGTGGTTCTATCATCCTCTTTATTTATATTGCGCCTGCAACTGCCATAGTTCTTTACAATTGGTAATAAAACAATACTGGGTAATACAGACAGATCGCTGAGAAGATCCTGCTCGCAAGCTTACAGTCTATACTAATATCCTAATCCTATTTAAGCAGTATGTAAATAAATATATAATGTGTGACATGGCTATGAGCTACATACGTTCGAATAGTTAGAACAGGCAAGAAGATGAAAGCTGCGATGTGTCCATTGTTGTAGGTGGAAGCAGAACTACACGGACCAGGAAGGCCTTGTATACAGTGGCTGACACTTCACAATATCTCCCATGGCTGCTTTAAATCTGCAGCAGTCTAATTAATGCACTATTCCAATTATCACATGTAGCCTTTAAATACTTGTATGTATTAAGGTGCAGTTTTCATATGTGCCCACGACGCTGGGCTTGTAATGTTTATTATTGGATGGTCTAACAAAGTTGCATTTAGTCAACTCCTTAGAGGGCACTTCCTGTCTATGCTTCGTATCGGCAGCCATCTTGTGGGCTGGACCGATGGGGAGGCTTCCATCTTATGAATATTGTTTGAGCCCACAATATGACTACTATTTATTTATTTTTTTCCCCCCGATTTAATTCACTGAAGAGAAAAGGCAAAGGAGCAACTTTTTTCTGTTTGTTGAATTTTATTGCATCTGCTCTACTACCACCCTGCAATCATGAATGCTTCTGGCATTGTCGCACATAATTAGACCATACATGTCCTCTCTTTTGTACATTTGTGTGGGTAATGCCCCTATTTCATCACATAAACGCTGAAAGGGTCATAAGCCTGGTCACTGCTCTGACCCAGTCCTGCTCAGAGGAGTTGGTGCGGAAGGACTTGTCTGTGTTACGGCTCGTTCAGGACCGTTGAGGTGTGCAGCAAAACTTCTCCAATTAGTATGCAATGTCAGGGATAGGAGACCCTGTCCATGGGACCGCAATAGCCAATGACACTTCACATATCTGCAGTTTATGGGAAGGTTGGGGGAAAAAAAAAAACACATTGTTGGAAACAGAAAACCCAACTAGAGTTCGCCAGAATGCCTGTGAGAAACCCAAATACGAAGTTGAAGAAGATTTTATGGTTGGACTGACATTTTTGGCTTCCATGCTAGGCGCTGTGTTTGGGGCAAGTCAAGCACTGCACATCATGCCAGGAATACTATCTCTACGGTGAAGCGTGGGTGGGTGATGAGAACTGCTGCAGGGGCCGGGAGATTCATATCAAAAGAGATGGTGGAAGATATAGAAAAATATTTGAGGAAAACTTGCTGCATTCTGCAAGACCCAAAATTTAGCTTTGTGTTCTGGCAGGTCAATGGCCCAAGGCATAATCCAAAAGCCACATTGGAGTGGCTTAAATACCAACAGCCCAGACTTCAATCCCATAGAGAATCTGTGGAATGATTTGAGAATTGCTTTAAACAAATGATTCCTGTCCAACCTAATGGAACTTGAGCTATATTGCAAAGAGAAGGAAAAAATATTCAGTGTCCGGATGTGGAAAGCCAGTAGAGACTTGCCAAAATAGGCTGTACTGTATGTAAAGTAAAAGTGCATGTATAAAAATATTTTAAAAAAAAAAGGGGGGAATATGATCAAAATGTGAACTGTGTATGTGAAACTTGGTTTTCTACCAACACACGCACACTCCATTTTTGTCAGCAGCCAGTTAACCTACCAGTATGTTTTTGGATTCTGGGAAGGAGAAAATCCACACAATCTAGTACAAACCACATAGATAGAAGGTTGGAATAACTTGTGGTCCCAGTTCTGAGGCAGCAATGCTAAAGCTGGGTACACACTACAGAAATTTCGACCGACTTTTTTATGTCGAGCGATTTTACATGCGACCGATGGGCCGATCGCTCGGTCCATGGGCTGCATACACATTAGCCTTGTTTAGGACGATAAAGGGAAGAGCGGACGTCCCGTTAGCGACTTTTTACAGCCATGTTGTTTTGGGCACTGACTGTAATTTCATACTCCCTGTTGTGGATCGGTCGGAAGTTTATACACACTACACAGCGGAAACGAGATTGGAACGAAAATATTAAATGGTACGACCAACCAAATGAGGCAACAATCGTCCATTTGGGCAGGCTTTCGACCATCGTGTCACTGCACACACTGACCCGACTTTTGAACGAGCGGTCGTATGACGGCTGGTTTAGCCGATTATTGGATGAAAACTATGTAGTGTGTACCAAGCTTAACTATTGTGTTCCTGTGCTGTCCACTGTATGCAATTTATATTTAAATAAGGAAAGCGCTCTAATTCTCTATTTTGTATTTATCTAATGTAAGTTTTGAGGGATGAATGTGTAAAACATGTTTATTGGAGTGTAACTAGTTTTTCTGATGATACAAGTAAATCTGCCTGCAGAGTTATTCATAGTTTATCTTCTCTTCCCTAATCACTTAACCTCCTTCCAAATCTATCATACCCATCTTAGGATGGGTACACACTACAGAAATTTACTCCCGATGTGTTATCTATAACAATTTTGCAAATAACTGATCAGCATGCTGATTCATGTGTACACAGTAAACACGATTTACCTCCAGATCTGTGCTCTTCATCGGTCATAACCGTAGGCTGAAAAGATTGACTGCACACCCCATAGATGTATATGGACACTGCCAGTCATCAGTGCATACACACTGCAGAATTAGAAGGACATTGTTCCATTGTCGAACGAGATTTTTTTCGTCCAGTTATCAAATCAAACGATGCAATGTTCTTTGGAACGATAATTGTTAATCGTTGCAGTGTGTAATATCATATCAGGCCGAACAGTCGGGTGATTGGCCCGATAATCTTCTGAAAACCCTGTCGTATGTACCTAGCCTTATTGAGGTGTGATAACCCTCACAGCACAATGCTTAGTGGAAAGAGATGTGCAACATTGAAGGTGTCATCATTGGTCTTTTCCGTACCCGGGCAGAGAGGTGTCAGACGTTTTATGTGAAAGCTAGGAACAAATTTTGTCTGATATACACATCCGCTTGTATATTAAAAGGTACTCTTGTCCTGGCCTCCTACTATAATGTCAGGCGCATTATTTAAGTGGGTTGATGGTATGTGCTGAAGATCTTGTCACGATCAGCTTCAAGCACAGTGACTCTGAATGATCACATGAGGTCACAGGATCTCAGCCCATCACCTTGCTTTAGAAAGATCTAACTAGAAGAGGAGAAACTGGAATAGCAGTCATCCTTAAATGTTTTTAGAACACCCCATCCTCCCTTGTCTATTTGGCTTTACCCTCAGATATTTTGGATTTTAAAACAAAATATGTTCTAAACAAAAAAAAAAAAAATTACTTTCCCCCCCACCCCCCACCTTCTGTTTGTTTTTGTTGCACCAAAAAAGTCCAAATTGTTAGTTTATTTATTGCTTTACGGGTAAACAGACTTAACTTAAGCATTAGTAAATTCTAATTGCAGAAAATGCTGTTTCCAAATGAAATGAATTGCTCCAAGAGGCAGGTTTGTCAGTAATCAGCAGTATATTGGATTAGAAGTCTTATCCTGTAAATGTTTTCTTTATGGTGAGAACACAAAGTACTTTTTGTCTATAAAGCCTATCATTGCAAATGATTCCAGTAGAGCAGTAACTCTTGCGCTACAGACGCCTACATATCACAAAGTTCTACACTGGCTTTTTATTTGTTTATTACAGGGTACTTTGCAATTAGCAGAAAGAGCTGGTTTCTTCCGTGACCTAGTTAGCCCGGGAGTGAGTGTAATACGGTGTTTATGTGATATGCTCTCAGCGGGCAGAGTTCCTTGTATCTCGCAGCAGGAGCTAGCTGGGGTGAGGTCAGATCCTTAGGTCTGGTGGTAGCAACTGCATACTAGCGGAAAATCCTTGAATCAATTGCAGATGAAATATTGATTGTAAACTAGTTTTTTGGGGGGGGGGGGGGTTTGCGGGCAATAAAACCCAAAAAACTGTTGATGGCCCCCTGTGACTCCTTTGCCGGAGAGTTAAGTTGTTCAGAGCTGAAAAACAAAAGCAAAGATTTTGTATGCTACTACACACTCTTGTCAAGGAAACTATATTTGTAGCTCCATTGTCATTTAAGTAAATGCAAATTTAAAGAAATATGAATTTGTGAAGAATGTTACGTTCAAAGTGTGCTTTCCCTTTTACAAGATAAAGAAGGAAGACCAAGATTCCTGTCTCCTGAATCTCCTGTCTACCAGAATGCTGGTGACCAGATAAGCGCTTCAATCACATTTTTGCATCATTGGGTTATGTATACTTACCGACTCCTGGAATACTTGATGGTATCCTGGACTTCTGGAAGAGTCCGGAAATCTCACTGGAGCTGGGCAGGGAAGCGGTGGGTGAAGCCGCCAGGCAGAATACACTGGGTAGAAGCATAAGAACTAATCTGCTGTGTTGGAGAGTGGGGGCCATCTTCTTGTAGCACATATTTTAGTTACAGGGAGGTGGTGTGCTACAAGAAAATGGCTGCCACTCACCAGCTTACATAGGCCAAGCATGACGTGTATACTTGTATTATACTCTATATGCGTTTTTGTTTTTGTTTTTCATTGTGGCAGGGGTCCCATACATTAGATGGTCTGCTTAAAAGAAAGATAATTCACCTGGGGGAAGATTGGGGCTTTCATCTATTACTGTAGTATTTAACAAAGTTTTGATAGTATATTCTTACAGTACTTCTACCAGCATGACAATTTAACAGAGCAACTTACAATTGGTATAAACATCTGCAAATGTCCACACACAGATATAGAGGGTAGGTAGGGGTGAAGGGTAGCTGGAGAGAGAAAGGGTGTAAGTAAGGGGGGGTGACAAATAGAGTAAAGGATGGGGGGAGAAGTAAGAGATCTGTGAGTGAGGGCAGATAGAAGATTGAGTATAGGTGATGAAGATTGTTGGTAGTGGAGGTGTGAGGGGCCTGCGTCCTATATAGATGCAGCCACAAGTGGAGCAGGACACACGCCCTTCTGTGGTACATCGCCTAGGTATAATCTTTCTAAAATGTTTTTTCAAAACGTAAGCAAGTATGGGTTCATGGTATGGCTAGAACACTGGTTCCTGGCTCGGGAATGTGAAACTTACTAGCAGATTTGTTAAGTCATTTTGAAAGACAAAGGTGGGCAGAATATTCATTATAAAAAATATAGTGATATCAATATAAAAGCCCCCTTCTGCTCTGAACACTACAGACAAAGGTTATCTGTTGGATCACCCTGAATGAATTTCTCTAATGGTTAAATGGTGAGCACATTTGTTAGACGGGTGCGGTTTTAATTTCCTTTAATATCCATTCATGATTTCAACAAAACAAAATACATTATGCCCAGCAGAGACCACTGTTTTTGATCATTGTATTTTGTACAACCCAACGCCACTGGTGTCCAGGAAGTTCCCATAGTGCCCCACTTGGCCTACACGCTTAAGAGACTTAAGACAATCAGTCAGCAATTAGTAGTTATCTGACATCTGCAATTTTAGCACCTAACTGTAATAAAATGTAATCGATACTAAATGAGCTCTGTCCCAACTATGCAGAAAAAGTAGATGAGTATAAAGGTTTTATACTAGTGTAAAGTGTTTTTTGTTTTATTAATTTTATTTTTAATTCAGTGCCAGGTACATTCACACTGGACAACTGCATCCAGCCATATATTATTGTTTGTTTATATAATCCTTAGAAGTTATTAATTTAAAATCCAGATGGTGTTCTTTTGACTTGTTTATGTATTACAACTTGAATCCCACACCCCTAAATATGGAAAAGGAAATCTTATAAAGATGAATGTAATTGCACTGCAAAAAGTTTTGTGACGTATTGTTACTGCTGCACTTCCTCTTTAATATTTGTTGCTTAGTTTGTATTTCCCTAGGGCACAACACCTTTTGGGGAAACTGAGTCAGTGGAAGTCATAAGGAAACATTTAGTTTTCCCCATAGCAACCAATTGGATTGCA
Organism: Mixophyes fleayi; assembly: GCF_038048845.1. NCBI lineage: Eukaryota > Metazoa > Chordata > Amphibia > Anura > Limnodynastidae > Mixophyes > Mixophyes fleayi. The sequence continues at coordinate 35,816,927 of NC_134410.1, forward strand.
ACTAGTTCTCTAGTAGCGTTTAGAACAGTGTTGGCTAACCTGTGACACTCCAGCTGTTTGTGAAACTACAAGTCCCAGCATGCATTGCCAATATATAGCAGGTAATTCCTGGAAGGGTATGCTGGGACTTGTAGTTTCAAAACACCTGGAGTGTCATAGGTTAGCCAACACTGGTTTAGAAAATGAAGGCAAATGTGATTGGTTGCTCTGGGCAAAACCCCTTTTCCTTCCCACTGGTTCCTTAAGGGTGACTCCGCCCTAAACTGAATTTTCAGATTTGTGTGAAGTTCAATAAGTTAAACATACTTGCTGTATATGACTTCACATTGTGAACAGCAAATTTGGATTACATGTCCCTGATGAAGTCTGTAAATGACAGAACATGTTGGACGCATGTCATCTGGACGATGTCGCTCATGTTGAGCTTTAGCGTATGAATGTGCAATTGTTTGTTCTACATATCGATATTAATAAACTTACACCATGAATGGTGCTCTGTTTACTTCTGTGGTGAGATTCGTGTAATGAGCACTGGGAGATTGATCAGACGAAGGGCTGCATCATTCTAGGATTACAAGAAGACTTTTAAATCACCAACACCCACAGACCACGTGCTTTTGCTATTTCTATACTATATTATTATATTCTATCATTCTGTTCAAATGAGAAGCTAGGACACCACTTTAGAAGTGGAGGTAATTTATTTCATGTGCGAGATGAGTGTCACCAACTCATGAAATTGGGTAATAAACCACACCACTTAGTCCAATAATTGCTAAGGAATGCATGTACTAATTACATTTTAAGTGGCAATGAGGGGATGATCATGAAGCCTGTGTTCTAAAGCAGTCCTGAAAAATAAGATCAATTGTTCAAATTAAATATATGCGGAATGCTTCATATTATGTCGGCCTTCAACAGTTTGACTAACTTGGAGCTGAACTCTTACTACTGCCAGATTAGGAAAGAAAGGGTTTGTCAGCGTGTGTTTGATTTTCGGCTTAATGCTGGGGGGGGGGGGGGCGGCACACACATTTTCTAGATATTGGATTCTATACTTCGACACAGAGAAAACATACAAACTACACACAGATCCCCGAACCCATGACCCCAGCACTGAGAGCAGCAATCAGCAATGCTAACCACTGTGCCAGTCAGAGTTTAATAACCAGTTTTAATGCTTGAGATGACGCAAGTGTAATAGTGCCCCAGAGCTTACACTCTTATCACCAGGACTCATATCCATATATATCTGTCAATCAAATACCCCTGTATATGAAATTCTTCAGCTTATTCTTCAGCCTTTAGTTTGCTGTGTATTTTCTGTTACTCACTCCTTACTCCTGCTGGATTAATATCGGTTGTTACTGGGTTACACAGGGACTGTACATCCGCCTGTCTGGTTTCTCAAGGATAGTTCACTTACAAAATTCATTGCTCCTAGATTTAGTATGCAACTGCTGCTCTGCAGCCTTAATTGTGTTTTTCCTAAAGGAAGAGGAGGAAAGGTGAAAGATGGTGAAATAACATACTGCTGGCCGGCTCATCTGCTCTCCTTGTGTTTTACAAGTGTCCTTTTGTACAAGAGAGCCGCATATATAAAGCTTGTTTGTGTTTGTATCGGCATAAAAAGTTTTTTAAAAAAAACAATTAAGAATTTGATTATGTACACAGCATCCTACAACTTCTAAATGACAAGCAGAACAGGTTTCGTTCTTATTTAAATTTGAAAAACCCAGTAACCTCAAGTAATGGCTGTGAAAAAACTGAAATGATCAGGTTACCAGAATCTGTCGGAGGATAAACACTTCGGGAGTTTTTTTGGCAGCAGTAAAAAAAAATCTCTTTACTTTATCTCAATGGCAAACAGAGTGTGCAGACAAGATGAGTGTTAAGCGGTTACATTGTAGGTATGTTGTCAGTTCTGTCTGAGGTGAGAATTGCTGTCTGATGCCCAAATCTCACAAGTCTATCCTCTCTGGTGTGAGGAACAGCAGGGCTACTGTGTGTTTGGCTAGTAGCAAACATTACTTGGTTGACACCAAGGAAGCAATCCTGACAGTTATTTGTCATGTAACGCTGGATGACTTTATTGCATTACACAGTAACTGGTGTCCTATTTAGAATGCAGTTCTTAAATGCCAGCCTCTAATTCTACATTGTGCTACCGGAGCACCCCAATGACCTACACTTACTGAGCAATGCCATTCTTATACGCAGGATTACGGGATGTTGTTCCTCCTTGATCCCAGCGTCCAACAATGTGTGTTCTTATTTACATTATGTCCATTGTCCTCCATTGCTATACTGATACACAGAAAGATCTGCCTTGGCCCTGAAGATTGTGCTGAACGTTTGTTCCTTCACTTAGTTGTAGTGACAGGTAAAAGCGTTATGGAGTTTAGATTATAATCTCCACTGGGACAGGAGTCAATGTGAATAAATATTCCCTTGTTACAGTGCTACATATGCTGCATACACCACGTGCTGCTGATACTAAATAAAGCTGCATTGAGACCAATTAGGCAATGAAAGCAAATGTTTGGTTGTTTATAGTTTTACTGCAGGTTTGAGATGTTGGGAAAATAACCCTCTCAGTCTCTGATTTAATGGGAAGTTACACTGAATATTACATTTTAAAACTGCTTTGTAGTGCTGTTTTCACACACCTCCTCCACCTAGCAGAGCCTGGATTATCATTAGCTGCTCCTCACCAATGCATCTGCTGGGAATCATTCAAATCAGTGTCTGAACACAGTGTTATAAATGTTGTATTACTTACTATGGCCGTGGCTGAGCTACTTCTGCTTTATCCTTATAACACCGGTGATGTCACGGGCAATATTTCTCTACAGTAATGCAGATGTGGCCACAGTAAAGCTGGGTACACACTACAGAAAATTACTGCTGATGCAATTTCTGTAACAATTTTGCCAATGACTGAAGCTCTCGTTGAGCATGCGGATTCATGTGTACACACCTAGACAATTTACTGTCGGATCTGTGCTCTTCATCTGTCATAACCATCGACTGAAAAGATTGTGGCTCTGTAAACTCCATAGAGATCTATGGACACTGCAGGATTGGGCCGACATCGTTTATAGAGATTTAAAGCCTGTTGTATAAAATGAAATCAAACTATACAATATGCTTTGGTACGATGAAACATGATCATGGATGAGTACACACTAATGCAATATCTGACCTAAGTCATTTATTGTGTGATTGGCACAATAATTGGTTAAATAACATGTAGTGTCTACCAGAGTGTGGCACAGGCTAGTGCGATGTGGGCACAAGTAGTACATGCTTTTGGGATGTGTAATGTTAGTTTATGTGGGTATCTGTAGGTTATACAAGATTACTGTTGTGCAAGGCATGCATGAAAGGTGTACAGCTGTGCTCCTGAACAGTTTTGTGCCTGTACCTTTTCCTTAAAAATGAAAAGGGTTGTACTTTAATAAAAGTGATGGAAGTGTTTAAAGGCTGTGGAATGAGTATTGCAAGTATAGAAATGCTATTATAGTAATTAAAACCAATGAAAATGCTTCATTGTGAATTTGTCTCACATTTTGATTAAACGATGTTTAAGCACTGTCATTTAGTGTTGTTGTACGCAAACACCCTTGAGATACCTACCTTCCAGCATACATCCAGTCTAAGTGCATGTGATTATTACATTGTGAATAAGAGCTACAAGGAGACAAACATGACTCGCAGTAGGACATTAACCAACTAGAGTAAAGAACTGGAGATGTCATGTTTGCAACGTGACCTCTAAACTTTGACAGAGCATATAATCCTCCATCCTTCCCCAGAGAGGTGTGTATAGGTAGTGGTTGGGGTTAGACCTGTAGCGTTCAGTGGACAACCCAGAAGATTGGTGTCAGACACATCACTGTATTACCTGAAGTGCATATATTCAACGTGGTAATGTAATCTGTGCTACAGCCCACATATATTGTACTGCAGAAATGGTATGACATATCTGTTCATGTAGATATTATTTATATGTTTAACAGTATACATGACCTAAAGGATTAGTGACAAAGAAGGATTGGTTTCCTTTATGTCCTATCATCAGGCGGTGTGTATTACACCTATTGTTGACACACCCACGTTCTGTAGGTCATGGTGATGGCAAATACATCTATAATTAGTTTTCTTTCTAGCTCTGTAAATATGTAGTGAGTTGCTTTCTTCCAGTGTATGTGTACAGTGCATAAACACTAATAGATCATCACAAATTTTCAGTGCTCAAATGTCCCCTTTTTAAAAGATTGACTTTTAATCCAACAAAGAGTGTATTCAGGCACACGACAAAAAATCTGCAGCCGCTCCTTGTAAGAGTCTGTTCCCCAATCGGGTAGATAGATCTATAGCATAGAGGGAACGGGTGCACTCTGTAGTGCATTCACAACTTTTTATTCAAGGGTTCACCACCTAAAATGAAAGATTAAAAACCATGAGAGCAGGTAGAGAAGATAATATATCACTTTGGGTTACCACCAGGGTCAGGAGACTGTACGGTGCTTTTACACCATGCAATCTGAGTGACGTTCAAATGCCAAGCTACCCCCAATTCCAGTATATGTGTGTGTTTATATCGATGTATACTTCCAACATGAGATAATTGGAATATGCTGGCAGGTTTAAAAGGCTATCATTTACAGAAGATTATATGTATATTGGCATCACTTGCGTATGTGTATATAAATTGTATGAAATTGCGTTGTCAGTGCACAAGGAAGATGTCCTCAGTTTATTTACAATTTCCATTTGTCTGCAGGCCGGCTGGAAGGAGAATCATGCCACGTTTATGAATGAGCTGAAGAACCTGCAAGCCTCGGGACTCAGTACTCTCGGTCAGGCATTAAGATCCTCTTTCGATTTACTCAATTTGAATAGGTTGGTGTCTGGAATCGACAACTATGGGCAGGTATGTGTAACAATATGATAACTGCATAAAAACCATGTGCATGACTTATTAGCTATAACTTACTGTTTTATCTCGCTTCACATAGGTTAATGTTTTGTGTGTTTTCTTTAAGTCTGTGTATATTTTGTGTTTTGGTTTAACACATTTTTCCTGACGCTTTTAAACTCAAACTGAAAGTGGAATACTGCTCAGTACAACTGGACTGTATTAGGAATCAATCAATTAGCAAAACAATGTAGTTGAGTCAGATACGGTTTAGACTCCACTTGGCAGGTTCATAACCAAAGAAAATGTAGACTATTATATGCGGAAGATATTTGGGTATATAACAAATGTAGATATATAATAAACGTATACAATGAAATGGCAGTGGTGTTCATATGGTTGTCTGCATCACGTTGCACGCCACAGGCAGTGACAAGGGTCACCATTGATGTTTCCTGTTTGTGTGTGTATTGTACTAGCCTGACTCTGGTGTCCTTCAAATGCTGAAACGTGGCTCATGTTTAGGCAAGTCATAGATGACTGCTCTATTGAAGTAATGTCATAAGACTACATGTCTGGGGTGTTTACGATAGAAAGCTAGATATGTGCTTGATCAAGTGATCTCTAAACGTTGGATACCTTTGTCTTTAAGGGAAGAAATCCATTCTTTTTGGAGCCCTCCATTTTAATAACGGTCACAGACGGCAACAAGCTTACAAGTCCTTCATGTGTTCAGGAAGAGGTGAGTTCTTGCTTGCTCCTTAGTGTCCCATAAGGTTAACATTTCAGTATAATCTATATCCCATTCTTCTCTGTGGCTAAGAACATTGCTGTGCACATCGGTTAAGATGTCCAGGTCCTAGTACATGATAAAGGAGTAGTCTTTGCCGAAGATTGGCTGAAACATTGTGTAACGTTTAAGTCCTCTGTCTCCTTTAGCTCCATCTTCCGCTAAACTCCCCTCTACCTGGAAGTGAACTTACTAAAGAACCGTTTCGGTGGGATCAGAGGTTATTTGCACTTGTCCTTCGCCTTCCTGGGGCATCGTCGGTGGAGCCAGAGCTGCTGGGGAGTGTGCCCTCTGATGAGTCTGCGATCACTCAGATGTGTGAGGTCACTGGAGGTAACATCACTGCTCTGTGCAGGTTACCATTACATTACAGACATGGATGCTTACAGTTGGTTGTGTGTGTTGTAGTATAGCTTCATTGGCTGTTTATCCTTAATCCAGCCATGGAATATCGTCCTCTGTCTGAGAATGTTCTATATACTGTATCGGGGACTAATTCAGTTTTTTTACTTTAATTTGCTAAGGTGACAACATTTAGAACATAAAATAGACTACTATCTGTGCCTAATTCAACACCTGCAATTGTAAACAAAAAGGAAAAAGGCCGCACAGAGACCCCAGAACTAGTATAGAGACTGGAAGAGAACTGAACGTTAAGTAACTGATTAGAGCAGATCTGAGTTGGGTGGGAAAGGAGGGTCTATTTGTTCATACGTTGCAGCGGTAGCTTATAATATAAGGACCTGGTTTAAACGTAAGTTCTGGCATGCAGCTGAGCAGGACCCTTAAATGTACTTGTGTGAAATAAAAACCATTTATCACATTCTGGAACTATGGTGTCCTCTTTGCATCCTTTTATTTTGAGTGGTCTTTTAATATGAAAGCCCCCTCTGGTTAAGTAATTACATTAGTACAGCAATCTGTTGGAATAGCGTTATAGAGAAACACTAGGTCTACTTGACCAATTTATGTTTACCAATATCTTATTACATTTAGGTCGTTCATACTGCGTCCGGACACAGAGGATGTTGAATCAGTGTTTGGAGTCTCTAGTTCAAAAGGTTCAGAGCGGAGTTGTGATCAACTTTGAGAAGACTGGTCCTGACCCTGCTCCTAATGGTGAAGGTAAAGAACTTGTATGAATAGTTTATTGGATATTTTACGTCTGCTTCTCACCAAGTTACGTCTTTGTAGATTTATTCGTGCGCAATAGCACAAGTTCTTAACTTGGCCCATAGTTGGCACTGTTCTGTTTATATCTGCAGATGATACTAACTGTAACATTTGCACATCGAGCAAAATTGTAGCTCCTGCATGTTAACAAATGTTCCTAAATAAAGCCAGTGACTAGTTGTCCTTTTTTTTTTTTTTATGGAGAAAAAACATAGTGAAAATAGATCAAACTTATATTTTCCATTTTTTTTATGGTGGTTTTTCTAGTTGATGCCCTGCAGAAAAAATTCTGCCTGCTCTTTCCTCTGGTTGTATATCGAAATAGCTGATGATTTGAATCCATATAAAGTCTGCAACCCTTTCACTGGTGTAAGCAAATTGGGGGCTGTGTAAGTTGAATCCAGCTTCCAACAATCTGCTGAGTGGAGGCAGAATTCATTCTAACTGGGCACCAGCAGCTTTTCTGCATTATGACACTTAATTTCTCTATCTGCAGAGCAAGCCTGTGCTTGAGAACACTGTCACTTGTGAAACAAAGCCAGACTTGTAATTAACAAGATACTAAAAAAAAATTAAAAAATGTTTGTTTTTTTTTTTTGCTTTTTAATCTTTGTAGATGGACTTACAGATTCCCTCAGGTCCATTAATTCTTTTGCCCAGCAAGCGTGGCATAGCTGTCATAAACTTATCTACGTGCGACCTAATCCAAAAACTGGTGTTCCTGTTGGACACTGGCCAATTCCTGAATCCTTTTGGCCTGATCAGAACTCGCCAACACTGGTAAGTGCATTTTCAAGATGCCAGTTAAAGTTTACAGTAGAGCGTACATATGTTCCAGAGCAACTTAAATCAACATCCGCAGCTTCTATCCCAAGCTATTGTAGGCACAAGGGCTGGCAGCAGATGTGGACAAGCATTAGACTGAGTTTGGGCTCCTGTTAGCTGCCCCGGTAGCCCATAGAGGCTGGATGAGCCAAAGGAAGGATCAGATTTTGTTCCTGGCTGTTAATGGTGTTTTGTTTGTTTTTAAGGGGTGTCTACATTTTTTTTCAAAATGGTTACAGTAATTGTACATTTGTACCATTTACCAGTGTTTCACTGAAAGGTCTTATCAACAAAAAGCGTTTAAACACATCTGACCTCTTTGGTTGTTGTGTAGCTGGAAGAGCCAGAAACTAGAGTGGTTCTAATGGGTACTGACCACGTACATGGTGGTGGCAGTTATTAGTTTCTGATGAGGATCTGCTACACTATTCATTTCTTCGGTTATCTTTCCCTGTTCTTGGCTGTCAGTCATTACCTCTGCTCTATAAAAGGGATCGGCGCACCCCTTTAGGCTCTGGATGTATTGTCTACATGGCAGCCAGGGATAGTAGGTGCTTGGCAGCTTTAAGAACTGTGTTTTGGTTTTGGTTTTTTTTGGGTGGGGGGGGGGGGGTTTCTTAAACAAAAGGAAATTGAAATTAAATCTATTAAACAACCTCACAAGTTTTTATAGTTGGTAACACTTGGATCTTCCCAAACAGTTTGAAACTTTATGCAATTCTCTCACATCCTTCCCACCTGTAATGATGTCTTGCAGCCGGTGTTCATTTTGTGGAATTCTCTTTCTCTTTCAGCCTCCTCGCACTTCTCACCCTGTGGTGAGATTCTCCTGCGTAGACTGTGAACCTATGGTCATTGATAAGCTACCTTTTGACAAGTATGAGCTTGAACCATCGCCGCTAACTCAATATATTTTGGAGCGGAAGTCACCTCACACCTGCTGGCAGGTTAGTGCCCGTTTCATCTAATATGGCGAATGGAGAGGATGGGGCTGTAATTGTTGCATATGAATTGGAATCATATTCTACTCTGTTCCTTTTAATTTGTATTGTTTTTAGGTAATCTGTTGTAGCATATGGCTAAGCAGTGACGGTCATTGAGAGTTCAGGCATATAATGATTATATCTACTACTTACTAAAAGCTGTATAGGGACTGACTCTGCCATTCACTTGAGCGTCTCCTTTTTTGTTTTGTTTTTTAAAAACACTTTTATTAGAGTTTAGTTTATTAGATGCTTAGAAACATAGTAGCTGGGTACAAGACACATGTTTTATGGAAAGGGGTGAATTGGGAATGTTGGGGGGTTGAGGGGGGGGGGTGGTAGCAAAAGGGGGGCAAGGAGCTAAACAGGTGTCCAAATATCAAAAAAAAAATACTAAAATCATAAGAAGCAATAGAATTGAAAACCGTACAAAACAAAAATGTGTTTCAGGATGCTCCCCCTGTTGGTTATATGCACACATGCATTGTGGAGAGGGATGGGTGTGAGAGGGGGAAGGAAGAGTCGCCTTTTTCCTTGGATTAAGCTGAAAAGGAGGACAATTTAAATGGTATTGAGGGAGGTTCTGCCGCGTAGTATTCAGCACAAGGGGACCAGGTGCTCCGGAAACTGGTGTATTGTGTAATATGGTAGCAATACGCTCCATACCATAGGTCCGCCAAATACAGCGATTTGGCTAGGCAGTAGGGAGTACAGTGGTGAATCTGGCATCTGGACATCTGTTATTGGTTTAATGAGATTATGGACTTTATTCCAGTAACATTTTATTTAAGAACCATACCACCATATTTTCAGCAGGGGTACCTATATGGCAACACAGCCTCCAAAATATGGGAAGATGGTATGGAGACGAGTCGGGGCCCAGTGCCACCTAAATTAAAGTTAGCGTGGGTTTCACTTGATCCTCGCTAAAGTCGAGGTTTGGGCCAGATTGGTTTTAATTTTGTTCCACTCTTTGGAGTCCCAAGACCTCCCCCCTATCTCTCTCCCATGCCAAGTCATGTGACTCCTTTTGTTGTTAATTTTTTGGTGTTAGCAGTAATTGATATAATGTAGAGATTAAGCCCTTAGAAGAGGGGTTGTTGCGACAGTGGAACTCTAATGGGGAACGGTAATCAGCCGGCAAGGGGATGTTCAATGTCTAATAGAAGAGTGTCTCAGTTGAAGATATTGGAAGTATATGGTGTGGGAAATGCAAATCTGATTTGGCATTCCGAGAACTAGACACATGGAGTAATTTCCACCGCACTAGATATTTACAATCCCGATCTTAATTATAGCTGCCATCCATGTAGAGATATCTTGTATCAGGTGGTGAACCCTGTACATGTGTAATGAGCATAAGTGCCAAAAAGAAACAAACATGTATTGATGGGGTACTCAGTGGGTAGTGTTTCACATTAATATTAAAACATTGTCTTTATTGAGTCTTTTAACATAAATATAAAAGTGTTCCCATTGTTGCCCTGAGTATTACTAGTAGCGAAATATTAAAAACAAAGGGGTGAAAACGATAGACTGAATTAAGAAATTGTCAGAAAATGGCAGCAATGCCGCCAGGCCTCGCTGTGTATACATTCACACAATATATTGATTTGTATAGATACCAGTGTGTGTGACTTATTAGTATCCGTTTATCAATTAGTCCTTAAACTGTGATCCTCATTCTCAAATAAAGATATAATATTCGCCTGTTTTGTCTTGTGTTAATTCTTTACTCGGTACAATAATCACATATGGAGAATGTCAAAAATAACTACCCCATAATTATATTGGCTAAAGATGCATACTCCTAACAGATGTAATGGTATCGGGTTAAGCTAATGCTTGATCATTACTCTGTTAACTTGATGATCTATGGTGAACAGATTCATACCTAAGTGTTATCAATAGTAGCGCTAAATGAGTGGGAACACTCTTTAGTCTTTTCAAATAAATATAATGTTTTAGTATTCATGTGAAGCAACACTACCCACTGAGTGCCCCATCAATACATGTTTCTTTCCTTTTTCTTTTTGGTACTTATTCCGAGAACTAGGACAAAAATAGTATTCCCAGTCCAATGATGGAAGGTTTTATGGTCTTGTTTGGTTTTCTTAGTGTTAAATTTAATAAAAGGAACCCTCTTAGCATGTCTCTAAAATCTGTCTTTATTATCTTCTGTTGCCCTGCTCTACCTGATGATATAATAGATATTACATAAGGTATTACATAACTTATTGCAAAGGCTTTGAAAAATTTCCTTCTGCTTAGCTGACAAAAATAAATATCTAAACTAAATGACACTTGTGTGACTCCTGATGTGCTCCAACAAAACAATAAACTGCTTTTAAATAGTAGCTGATATTTCTCTTTAATAATGCCAGTTATGAAACTATGCTCTCTTATAAGAACCGGTTATATTACTGCTTTTTGTATGTCAACAGCTTGGCTTCCAGGAAAAATGTTACTGAAATCAGGATGTACTTGTCAGCAAATATATGTGAGACGGATGTCTTCAGACCAGGCTCCTAATGACCTGTAATCACAGGAGTTTGAGTCTAACAGGCTCATACACTCAATGTACTTGTCATCTAGGAAAGTTAGCTGTAGTGATCTATTGGTGAATGACAAAAATATTTTATCAATGTTGTTTGTGCCTTGTTGATACAAATCCCTTCCTCTGATGTTGAATTGGCTTTGCTTTTTTTAGTAGCAGTATAGACACTCATTTGTAGTGTTAGATTATTTATTTGGTTTATATAAGAAATAAGTTTTTAATATGTGCATTAAAGTTTTAAAGATTCATTTGATAGGGGTCTGTATTCCTGAATTCTTAAAGTACCCCCACTGGAATGGCAGAGTCCTGGGATCTGGATGTACATTGAGTGGTCAACTTTTGAATCTCTAACCCTGAATGCTGCACCTGATTGGACAGGTGCTGCAGCCATCCAATCAGGTGTCTCCTTCAGTGACAACATTGTGTTGCACTTATATGGTCCTGCAGCCATCAGCAGGAGGGAGTGTCTAGGAGGGGTTTGTGGGTTGAGTTTTCCTCTAACAAACCGCTACATAGCTGCACTAAAGAAAAGTGACATTTTGTGACCAGCTGTAGAAAAATGTTTATAGTAAAATATTTTACCAGGCTGTCCCTTATCCTAGTCAGAGCTCGGTAGCTGCACCGTGCAGCTGTTAATCCTGGGGCTCCTTTGTTCATCATTTAAAGGAAAAAACACTGTATGTAGCAGCCCCTGGGGCTCCAGCCACACCTCGGGAGAATATTTTACCTAGGGGGTACTGCAGCTTTAAGAAACACTGTCTGACAATGCTGCTGCAGTATGCCAGCTGGTCCGCAGGTTGTGTTAGATTTGTTTTTTGTTTTTTAAATTGTGTTCCTTTATTTTTAGTCTTGCCAATATTTTTTTTTTTTTTCATTTTTTTTTTATAGCAGTTTTATTTATTTTTTTGTCTTGTTTTCTCTTGCAGGTTTTTGTGAGCAGTAGTGGAAAGTACAGTGAGATTGGACAACCATTTGGGTATTTAAAAGCCAGCACCACTCTTACCTGTGTGAACCTCTTTGTCATGCCATACAACTATCCTGTATTACTCCCCTTACTTGGTGAGTCATCGCAATGTCATCACTGCTGTTCCAGCAATGATCTTTTCTTTTTTTTTTTTTTTCTTGCAATGACGCAGATATTGATATTTAATTTATAAAGTACTTGCATGACAAGACCTTTACTCGGTACAGTTACAAGGGACAATAGGTTGACGTTTTCAGTTGTCACTAACTTATCAAAATAAATTGTCAGCTACTGCCTTGAACTGTGCCCCCCACTGTGTACTATGCTGCTAATCTGTTTTTGCTGGTAAATGGTTTGCATTGTTTGCATTGTGTTCTACCTTGGAGTTACATATAGTAACTTCCATTTATCACCAAGACAAATCTCTGTGGTTGCAATTTGGAAAGTTGGTTGCAAATATATTTATTTCATGAAAGTCAGCTGCAAAAGGTCCCCATAATGCAGTGCCACTCATCCTAATCACCATCATCAGCTATTTATAGATGGCGCCACTAATTAACTTGACCGTCCCCATGTTGAAATCTCACGAACCACACTTAATGACTCAAGTGTAGCACTCTTACTGAAAGGCTGGGGAACAGGGACCTCATAAGGGAAGGGGCACCATTTATTTTCATATGGATGTTTATATCCAAGAGAACAGCTTGGAAAGAAGGCAACAAGATCAATTAGTTCTAAATAGTCTATGCACCCACAGAGAAGGAATCTTGACTTATAGTTCCCTTCTTGGACAGATAGGGCAGCACGGTGGTGAAGTGGTTAGCACTTCTGCCTCACAGCGCTGGGGTCATGAGTTCAATTCCCGACCATGGCCTTATCTGTGAGGAGTTTGTATGTTCTCCCTGTGTTTGCGTGGGTTTCGTCCGGGTGCTCCGGTTTCCTCCCACACTCCAAAAACATACTGGTAGGTTAATTGGCTGCTATCAAAAATTTACCCTAGTCTCTCTCTGTCTGTCTGTGTGTGTGTGTGTGTGTGTGTGTGTGTGTGTGTGTGTGTGTATTAGGGAATTTAGACTGTAAGCTCCAATGGGGCAGGGACTGATGTGACTGGGTTCTCTGTACAGCGCTTCGGAATCAGTGGCGCTATATAAATAAATGCTGATGATGATTCTGATGGTGCAAGACCTATATCCTATTTCAATATTTCTTTGTTGCAGTTCACACTATTAACATGACTTTCATTCATATTACAGATGACTTATTCAAGTTGCACAAACTAAAGCCAACGCTGAAGTGGCGTCAGTCCTTCGATAACTATTTGAAAACGATGCCACCATATTTCTTAATGGTAAGCTCTAGTCATTGAGGAATTGTCTCCTAGATGTTACATATAAGCAGACTATATTTATGATGTCCCAATAGTCCTATGTTTTACATTGTTGTCCATTTGTAATCTTGTTACTGGCTTTTTAGATTTTCTAGCAGTGTGTGATTCAGGTTTCCTGAACCTGGTTAAGTTTAAAATATCCTACTGCTGGGGTTGTAACATCACCATGTCAATGGAGCGTTATTGGCAGTAAAACTACAGAGCAGTAGTTGATGTCACTCCAGTTAGTCTCGCATTCTGCTCATATCTTGCAAATTAATCAAAATTTTCATGGTCCTTTTACACAAAGGCCCCTTTGTACTTCAATCTTGGTACAGATTTACTAATTGTATAATGTTACTGTTTGTAGTGTTTGTAGGGCTTTTTTGTTTTTTTATTTTATTTTTTTTAATTTCGCTTTAGAGTATATGCTACGTTTTCAGATTCAGACAAGGCCACCAAAAATCTAAGGTCTCTCAACTGCTGCATATTGCAAGGTCTCCGAAAATGGCTTATAAGGCCACATTTGATCAAGTAGAAAGTGGTCACAAGTTGAGAGAGAGTTGGCAATCGGTTTGACATGCCCAATATAAATGCTGTTGTAGATCAAAGGCTTTGCGTCTTAGTTCTACACATTGCACTATGCTGAGCTGGGTCATTGGACACTACTTTTTCTGAGTGTTTTTAGGGCATTGAATGTGCTTGAGACGCCTTATTGGTGCCTATGTGCAAAGTATTATGGAATAATGATTTGACCATGTTTTTTTTTTTTTTTCCTTTTTTTGCTAGCCATTAAAGAAAGCTATGCGAATGATGGGAGCACCGAATCTAATATCTGAAAATTTGGATTGTGGTCTTAGTTATAGTATTATTTCATATCTGAAAAAGCTCAGTCAACAGGTAACAAACATTTTTTGTATTTAATGTAAATGCATTCAGTCCAATTTGGAGAGTTAGGAGTTGAAAATTCAAGTCATTTCTTGGCCCAAGACCCAGATAAATTCTGTGAGTCATCTTCGAGGAATAAGCCATAACCCACATTAAAACCATTCATGGAAAATAAGTTTTAAATGTATTAAAGAAACAAATGTGCAACACTAGTCAAAAATTAAGAACTGCCGATTTGAGGTTTATAATGTTTTTTTGTTTTTGTTTTTTAAAACAAAAGTTTTGCGCTACATTAAAGTGTTTTAAGGCAGCATAAACATGATTTCATACCTTTTCACTTGACTTGTGTATATCCCTTCGGTCAATGAGATTATCCCACCTGCCTCCCCACCACCTTGATTGGTCATAGTCCATATATTACTAATTGCAGATCACTCTGTATACAGAGATTTGTTTTTAATCCAGACATCATAACATTGAAAATAGCATTTGCAGATTGACGGGTATTGATAAAACGTATCCTAAATTTGTAATGCAACAATGTATTAGTTGAAAACATGCCCCATAAGTGGTATTTGGGCCCACCTAGGCCTTTGATACCTAGACAAGTATAGGCTGGTTAGTCTGATTCCTGGGAACAGACGCAATCGTTCTGCTTGTAGTTGTGTTTCTTCTTGCTGATTGTTTGATGTCTTATTTGTTTCCCTTGTACTAAATAGGTCATGTTGTTTTTGTTGTAATGCCTTGTACTCCACCAGTGTCTTCATTCTTTTATATTTCTCTGTATGTTCCAGACTAAAATGGAGTCTGAAAGAATAATCGCATCTGTTGGAAAGAAGGTCCCGCAGGAGACGGGGATTAAAGTGAAAAATAACTCCACAAGACTGTCTTTAGTTCACAACCGAGACTTCAAACAGCTGCTACAGGGAATCTCTGGAGAGACCTCTATCCGACTGTCAGAAATGAATGTAAAGGACTTTCCTGGTTTTCAAATCGGGCTTTTAAATAAGGTAAAGTTGTTTACAGTTTAGTCTATATTCATATCACGACTTCTTCTTGCAGTCGCATACAGCTCTTTACCATCATTCAAACCCACTTTCTTCCTGTCTTAAAATGTAAGTGCTCACGTTTATTTTAGAGAAGTTATCCAGTGGATTGTTCATTGTATCTCAGGAGTCACAAGTGCCAGGACCATTGTTTATTGTAGGATACTACAAATGGAGTGATTGGGCTTTAAGTTGCCATCCTTCGCTATGTCCAGTAAGCAGCTCTGACTCTCGTGACATCTCTCGAAAACTTTTGTTGTTGGTCCTCTACTGATGAGCTTATCTATATGTGCTGCCCCTTTATGCTGGAATATTTATGATAAATATATCTTAAATCCTTCACGCTATTGAGCAGCTCTGTAGTTTTATTCTGTAAACATTCGGTTGATTGATTTAATCTCGCACCTAACTTTAGGAACTGAAGCCCCAGACATACAGAAATGCCTATGACATTCCACGCAGGAACCTGCTAGATCAATTGACGAGGATGAGGACCAATTTGCTGAAAACTCACAAACTGATCGTGGGACAAGATGAAGGTACAGTCTCGTTTCTGCTCATCGATAGGACACAGATTAAGATGAAGTTCCTCATTCTTTGCTTTATGATTGAATAACACAAATGCTATGTCACTGAAGCAAAGGCAGTGTAATGAAGTGGTTTCATATGTTTATGTAAACTTGTCTAGTAAACCTTGTGACATTTATCTCATTCACATTGCAGACTGTCTACATAGTGTTCCAGTGGCTCAGATGGGTAACTACCAAGAATACTTGAAGTTAATGCCTTCCCCTCTCAGGGAGATCGATCCAGATCAACCCAAGAGGCTTCACACTTTTGGAAATCCATTTAAACAGGATAAGAAGGTATTAATAATGTTGTGGCACATAGTGATGTAAGAGTAGGGTCAGTATGGGCAATAGTGCATCTCAAGGACAAATGTGTGTGGGTGTATTTTTATTGCTATAGATATATATTTTTAGTAAAATCTATATCTATAGCATTTTTAAGGGCCACGTAAGATAAATACATTTTAATTAATAGCAAATGTATGCTTACTCCTGAAGTGCAGATTTTGATATATGTATTGGTAAAGGATAACTATAAAGACAGTTGCTAGTATTCCAACAAACAAAAACCTCACATTCATGAACGTCCTGTATTTTCAAATAAAGAGCGTTATTTACAAAAATTAGCATGACACATGTTTGCAATACAGCACAGGGTAGTCTCCAGGATGGAGAGCAAGACAATGAAAGTTTATTGCAGTAGCTGCTGTTCCTCCCAGTAAATCGTTACCACTGAGCAAGTTAAGTTCTCAGAATTTGGATGCATGAGGACAGGTTTGCAAACTAATCTCTAAGGATAATAGTAACATAGTTTATTTTATTTTTTTTCTGCCATTGGTGATGCACCCTCATGAGGGTCTAAATCAGGCCTGGCCAAGCTGTGGCTCTCCGGGTGTTGTACAAATCCCAGCCTTCCTTGACAGCTATCGGCTGGCTATCTACTGGCAGCATGCTGGGGTTTGTAGTTTCTCCACACTGTGAGAGCCCCAGGTTGGCCAGGCCTGATGAGAATGCGCTGCCTGATTGCATAGCCAGTTTATGGATGAAATCCACAAAATAAGGCTGGCAAATCCAAATTTGTGCATCAGTAAGGACACCTCTCCCAGCCAAGACAACAGGGGACATTTCAAGAAAATAACATCGTACACTTAATGAGCTTAGCCTGCGTATACTGCAGACATGTTACAGTAGGACCGCCACTAGTAATATTTTATTACAAATTACAGAATTGTCACCATTTAGTTTAGTTTCATCTCTTGCAAAAAGACTACTTTAGACTCTATAATTTCATCTTATTCTTTCAATCATAGGGTATGATGATTGATGAGGCCGATGAGTTTGTTGCTGGACCTCAAAATAAAATTAAACGTCCTGGTGAGGCGAACACTCCAGCCTCCCTCAAGAGAAGGCGCAGTATGTCTCCCTTGCTGCTAAGACGGCCTCAGACTCCTCCTATCATAACCAATCATGTAGGAGGGAAGGGTCCTCCTGCAACTCCTGGCAGCCCAGCTCCACACAACCTCATCAAGCCCATTCCTATACACAAAGGTAAGATATATGATAGGTTTGTGGGATTCCCAACCATGGCCTTATCTGTGTGGAGTTTGTATGTTCTTCCTGTGTCTGCGTGGGTTTCCTCCGGGTGCTCCTGTTTCCTCCCACACTCCAAAAACATACTGGTAGGTTAATTGGCTGCTAACAAATTGACCCTAGTCTGTCTGTCCTGTGTCTCTCTGTCTGGTGTGTGTGTGTGTGTGTGTGTGATGGAATTTAGACTGTAAGCCCTAATGGGGCAGGGACTGATGTGAGTTCTCTGTACAGTGCTGTGGAATTAGTGACGCTATATAAATAACTGATCTGAAATGCTGTTACCCTGTAGTAGGTTGGGGGAATGTGATAACCTGGTTGGGGTGGGATATTTCCAATAGAGATGGTATGAGATGAGGCCTATGAAAATTCATGGATTGGGAATAGTGTGATGGGTGAGGACTCTTGAAGGCGTCAGTGGGAAGATGCTATAAGTGAGGAAAGGCTCTAGAGTGCAGCTTGGTAACCTGACTTGTGCAGGACGTTTTGTTTTTTTTTTGGTTTTTTTTTTTTAATTCTCTGCCTGCTTGTCCCCCTAGCTACATTCTCTTGCTCCTTCTGGCCTTGTACTGATTGATTGGATTAGAGATTTTATATAATCTTCTGATTGGGGTTATTTGGTTAGATGTTTAACACATGACTGTCTAAGGAGCGAAATATGCTGAGCATTTGGCCCAATTTGAATGTCTTGCTGGATGCAATAGACATTTAAATCATCTTATGTATTTAATTAACACGCTTTTGTAAGCTTGGTTTGTTAATTTTATTACAGGAGTAAAGTGTTAAGCCTGTCACACAGCTGTGTCATGTTTGATGTTGGAAATGGCTGCTGCGTTTGGGGGGAGCCAAAAGCAAGGGTTGTGCTTTGTGTGTGTGATGCAGTATAATCTTATAGCTGAAGTACATTTGAAAGAAATGAACTGTAGGAATTGTTCAGAGTGTGTGGATAAAAATGTTAAGTATATTATATTTGTGAATAGTAAAAGATTATATATTTTATTAGTAATATTAGAGCATTAGATAAAGATGTCTATTGCAGCTTTTTATAGGATATTGTACCCATGACACAAGCTTTAGAGGTCCAGTACCTACTGTATATTGTAGCCGTTTAAATAAGAACAAAGTGGGGTACGTGATTGTTATAAAGAAACTGTCTATTATATGTATTATACTAGAATCCACACAATCTGAATTATTGTGTATTTGTGTATAAAGCTGGGTTCACACTACAGGTTTTTCAGCCATTTATATAATAAACTAATGTTGGGTTCGATACTGTATTAGTCTGTACGCTCCCATGATCATGTTTTATTGTACCAAAGCACATTGTATCGTTTAATTTTATAAACTGACTATAAATTACTATCAACAATGGAACGATGTCTGGCAAATGTGGCAGTGTGTATGTACTCGCGACCAGCAGTGTAGGTAGATCTCTATGGAGTGTGCAGAGTCATGGTCTTTTCAGCAGATGGTAATGACAGATGAGGAGCACAGATCTGATTGGTAAGTCATGTAGTTGTGTGCACAGAAATTTGTATGTTCATCAGACCTTTCAGTCATTGGTAATATTGTTACAGAAATTGCATCTGCCGTAATTTTCGGTAGTGTGTACCCAGCTTAAGACAGACACAGCTCCTTGTATTGACCTATTAATTCAGAAATGTTTAGTTTTACCAGATGTTAAATTATTTCTGTTTTCCAGATGTCAATAACACACTAACTCCAGAAGGCAATGGAGAGAGGACGGACAATGGTCAGGTTGTGGAAAAACAAGTAGACGGACTGTCTCCATTAATTGTCCCTGCTGCTTTAGTGGATGGGGAGTTGCTGCCTAATAACTTTGATTCTGTTACTGATGAACTAAATTGCTTAAATGAGGATAACTTGGACCACAAGCCTGTTACCAACGCACTTATGAAGACACCGATGGACAATTACATGCCTCTGGAAGAATCTCTGCTAACTCGGGAATGCACTTCAGGAATGACTGGGCTAAACTCCCTGACGGAAATGCAAAATATGATCAATGGGACAAACGCAGATATTAAGATCAGGGTCATGAAAGAAGTACGGAAGCCGGGAAGAAGTAAGTTGCAAGAATTAACTATTGTCTTCAAGCTCTTGTTTCAGTGTAGTGCCGAATGTTGATCTGCATATCTATTGTCTTGGAAATTATAAGGATGATCAGGGACATCCTCCCTATTTGCCAATTTCTGAATAAATTAGAAAGGGCCTATAAACTTGATTAGAGTCACTAGTTCCTAGTGAATTGATCAGCTCCAATACCATAAATATTGGTTCAGCAAAAAGAATCTGCACCGTTGTAAAATCGCAAACCATGAAGAGAAAACCAAGAAATGTAGAACTGGAAAGGTGTTTTAGTTTTGTGGGGTTTTTATGTTGCTTGTCTGCTCATGCAATTGTACAATGCTGTCCCTCTACCCAGTAAGTGTCATTTGGGAACCACAAAAAAGTTTGGACCTCCAATGCTGCTTTATATGTGCAATAGCGTCTAGCACATTTCAGTCCTACTTCCCAATCCTTACACAGCCCCCAGACTATCAGTCTGGGTCCAGGTCTGATGATACACATGGTGGAAATAGGTAAACTTCACTTCAAAGACTAACCAACGCCCTTTTAGGACAACCCAGTTATTTATTTAATTTTTACACCATTATTTAAAGGGCACCTAGAAATGTAGAAATGCGTCTTTCTGCAGATGTGCTAAATGCACTTCGTTAGACATAGTATATGCAGAGAGCCTAAGCCTGTGTTCCCTGGCGCATATTGGGGAATTCCCTGTAACCACGTCTTCTCTACCATTATATGTGAAATCATTATTTTTTTATTTCTTGCAAAACCGTTTAATTCTGTAGACTGGAGCAGACGTAGGCGCACACTCTCTATACTTGCAAGCATCGGCCTTCTGCAGCCTTCAGAGGCTGCCATCTAGGCTTTAAAATCCACAATCTTTTAAAACCAGCTGCAATTACTTATATGAAGGTGCATGATGTCACAAGCGTTTGTGCTGTGGCTTCATAGTTCGTAATTAACCCTTCATGAGCGGTGCTTCTGACATTGGAGAAATGGTGGTAAACAGCCGGCCATACTTTGCTGTCTTTTTATCGCATAAACATGAGCACTTATTTTTTTCAGCTTTAATTTTTCCTAAAGAAGTAATGAAATGATCTCTTGACTTTACTGACTGCTGGTCAAAGTGTGGCATGACTAATTAGAGTAAACCTCCTATATCCTGCACTAAACACGTCACCTACTGCATATCTCCCATTTCCCACCACCACGTGCTCTTATTTCTGACCTCTGACCTCTTTCGATTGCATAAATTGGTCTTGCTGAAAACCAAAGTGTCAATAGTGCGGCTGTGTTACCATCACAGGTTGTGCTGTACTTCATATGTGTGTCCCTGTATATTATGTTATGGCTAAAAGCTGTTTAACAACTAATAAGATATCTTGCATAAACAAAATGTTGAATGCACAAATATCCATAACAAATATAAATATTAGGTTTAGTTTGTGTGTTCATGCCATTGCCTATCCTAGAGAACTTTTATATTTAGATATTTAAGAGATGGATGACAAACTAATAATAATACAGAAGTCTACTTATCTGCATTGCTTTATTTTAAATCTACTCTAATGTCACAACATAGTCTGGTTTTCCAAGGGGGGTAAAAATCTAATCTTTACATATTTTATGTACTTTCAGATTATGAAAAAATCTTTGCTCTCCTTGAGGAAGTGCAAGGACCATCCGACGTCCAAAAAACCTTTATTGAATTCACAATCAAGGAAGCGGCAAGGTGAGTGAGGTTCTCCAGATGCTTCCTCCAATTTGAGTGGAGTGTGAGTGGGCCGCAGGAGTCTGAGTGTGTGTGTAAGAATTGTTTTCTTTTAGGAGTTAACATTTCAAGGGCCAGAGCAGGATCTATATTTACAGTAGGTTGTGTCGTGTTACAGGGGGACATGGAGGCTAGTTAGGTAGAATCTGAAAACTAGTATTACAACTACAGCCATGTTGTGCGTTTTTGCTCATCAGGTTTAAAAAGAGAGTGTTAATACAGCACTTGGAAAGATTTCTATCCGAATTGGATTCCAACGGTCTGCCAAACATTGTGAATCATGTCAACAGCAGATAGCAGTCTGCTTGGGAGACCATGAGGACCAAGGATGAGTTTGCTGTCGCAGAAGAAAGAGAGAGGACATGGTGACCTCCAACACCTTGCATCTCGGGACACTTTCTGGCCAGAGACAGAGGACAAGCGGCGGAGTGACAGGTTTAAGAAGCTGGTCTGGGCTTCAGGACTTACTATGAACTGTGAGGCTTTTTCTGTGTGGAGGGTGCTGCCCACAGAGCAGGCTGGAAACGATAACCAATGGTGGCCCTCCAACAGGTGATGAATGTACTTATTTGTCAGTAGTACACTATTCTTATGCTGTAGAGAGCACTTGAGGGAACGAGAGGCAAAACAATGCTCTAGCACAGGCCACCACATAGATCAAAAGAAGGTAATTGGTGGTTTTCCAGTTCAGCCTTTGAGTCCTGGCCACAGTGGCTGAGCCATTCATTGGCAAATGGCTGGTGATCTGGTGATACTAGGACTCTTCATTCAACAGCTGGAGGACCATGAGTTGGCCGTCTCTTATCTAGGTGGTGACCTCTGCGTGGCGCATCTACGAGTACATGAGGTAGCTTGTCCCACTTTCAGAATAGGCTGCCATTTTGTATTGAGGGACATTAAAGACAGCCCTGTGACTGTATCCCCCCCTATGGGTCACTAAACAAACTACCTCAGACTCTCTTCTGTTTTGTCTGCAGACGTTAAGAAAGTGCACCTGAGACTCCCCAGGTCCCCGACTTCTTTCATCCTGTGAGCAGGACGGAGACTCGTCAGGTGGCCTTGCACTCGCTGTGCTTTGGAAGCACTAGAAAAGGAGAACTCCTTTTTTTGTTTTTTATATATTTTTGTGTACTTTTAATGTTCATACAGAAAACATATTTTGGACAGTATTGTTATTAGCTCTGTAATTTTTGTGATATTTTAACTTGTATATAGAGGTTTTGGTCTTGTACATAAATATATTATATACATAAAAGATATATAATAAAACTTTTTTTTATTAAATTCAAACTGCTGCTTGTTGATAGATTAAAGGAAAATGAGGTGTTAATTTGTATATAAATGACTTTTCTTGCATTATCATGCTACTCCTGTTTAGTGTGTTTGTTAATCTCCTTTTTAGAGCTTTCAAGTGTCCTTGTTTCACTACAAAAACACAAATCTATTTTTTTATTTTTTTTTTCCACTATGCAAGTTTTTAAATTCTTTTCAATTCTATTCACTTTTGCATAATATCTTTAAAAAAACAATCAGGCAGCAGTTTCATGGTGGAACATTGTAATCTGTGAGGATCTTCAGTGAACATCCAGAGTAAGTTAATTCTCTAGGAGTTTCTGCAAGTTGATAAGAGAATGATTTCATCCTCTGATAAGTTATGTTGTCCGTAAAGGAGCGGTTTCATCATAACTATAGTTATAGATACCCAATTTAAATGTAAGAAATATGTTGGTTGGATTTTAGTTTTGTTTTCGTTATCTACTTATTTTTATAGATCATGTTGGGGGCAGCAGAAGCTGGAATCAAAAATATTAGGAAGTAATAAGCAATGTAGACCTTGCATGTACATAATTGAATTTAGCTGGTAAGGCGTGTTTGCTGGTTAGGGGGGCTACATGATAGCACAGTTTAAGCAAATCTAAGTAACTCTACAAAACCGATATGCTCTGGACTAAAAATGAAGCCGAATGTGTCAAATAGCTAGTAATATAATGAAGAAACTAATTTTTAGGGCTACAGAACACCGATCAGATTTTGCTGCTTATTTCGCTGGTCCATGCACACTGGCATTTTAGAGAGCACACAAGGGTGAAACGTGTTCTGTGTTCTTCCATGTACTGATGAAGCAATGCTTATAGCAAATTAAGTCTGCTCACCATTTAGAGTAGTGTATGGGGAATAACTGTGACCGTCTGGTGCACAGGACATGGGCTGTATCCCATACCATCCAATATGATTCTATTCCTTTTCTAGTAATGTTTAGAAAATGAAAACAAACGTTGGAATGTTTCAGAAATGCCCTGATCTGTCTCATGTGCATAGCAAAGTGCACTGCAGTCTATTCTATACGTATCCTCAACTAGAAGATTGTATCGGGTCATCCTATAACCCCTGAGCTTAGACCTAGAATCTACATCCAATGAACTTTTTCAGTGGAGCACATACACTGTGGCCACCTTATTGGGTAGCACGCAGATTTGCCCCCAAAGGAGCTTTAAATTCTTCATGGCATGGATTCAACTAGGTGCTGAAACTTTCCTTAGATTCTGGCCCACAGTGACTACTTGACATCACGCAGTTGCTGCAGATTTGTTGGATGCACATTCCTTCTGCGAATCTCCCGTTCTAAAGGTGCTCCATTGGATTGAGATCTGGTGACTGGAGGCCATTGGCGTACACTGAACTCACTGTTATATTTGTAGAACCGGCTTTAGATGATGTGTGCTTTGTGACATGGTGCATTATCCTACTGGAAGTAGCCATTAGATGATGGGTAGACTGGCCATATAGAGATATACATGGTCCGCAACAATACTCGGACCGTGACATTTAAACAATGCTAAATTGGTCTTAAGGGGCCTAATTTGTGTCAAGAAAACATTCCTTACACCAGTGGATTCCAAACTTTTTCAGTTCAAGGCACCCCTAAGCCAAAATAATTACCAAGTAGTCTCCCGCCTTGCTTACCACTGGCCCTCGCCGAGGCACCCCAGGGAGCCTAGGTGCACAGTTTGGGAACCACTGCCTTACACCCTGAGGCTACATCGCTGACACAAGGCAGGATGAATCCATGGATTTATATTGTTTGTGGTTAAATTCCGACCCTACCATCTGTATGTCGCAGCAGAAATCGAGATTCATCAGACGTGGTGCCGTTTTTCCAATCTTCAACTGTCCAGTTTTGTTGACCCTGTGCCCAATGTAGCCTCAGATTCCTGGTCTTATGTCACAGGAGTGAACCTGGTGTGGTCTCTGCTGTAGCTCAGCCACTTCAAGGTTCTTCGCTGTGGTGTCAGAGATGCTCTTCTATAGACCACTTTTGTTTTGTTTTTTTGTCCGCTTGAACCAGTCTGCCCCTTCTCCTCTGACTACTCATTACCAGGCATTTTGGTCCACAGAGCTGACGCTCACTGGATATTTTTTGTTTTGCGCACCATTCTCTGTAAACTGAAGAGACTTGAGTGCGAGGAGATTGTCCACGTAGTGATCTTTGGTGCCAGACGGTTGGTTTGAGTACCTCAGAAATGGATGAAGTCCCTTGGATCACATTTCTTCCCCATTCTGGTGTTTGGTCTGGACAACAACTGAACCTTTTGATCATGCTTTTAGGCATTGGGTTGCTGCCACATGATTGGCTGATCAGATAGTTTTATTAATAAAGTGACCACTGAGTGTATAAAGTTCCTATGTACTAGTAGCTTTTCTTTTCTCAGTCAAGTGGTAGTTGATTATGAGCTTTAGTAGGCGGAGGAATACAGCATGCATACTGAGACTGCATGTACTTGTGGGCAACCAAACACTTTCTGAATCTACTGTCCACTTTCTCTGGGAGATGGGATGTCGGGCCTTAGCACTGGAACCCTGGTATCCATTCTGACCAGGGCACTATCTGTGTAGAATTATTTATTTATTTTTACTAATTTTATTTTGGTTTACTAATATGACAATAAGTTACTTTTGTGGGAGGTGCACAAGGAGTACGATATAAAACAACCACTATAAAATCACTTTATTGGTATGCGTTAAAATCATTCAATGATTCCAGATACTATAAACACGTCAATTACACAGAGAAAATGTAGATAAAGTGAAAAACTGGTTAGAAGATCGTATTAAAATCGCATCTGCAAAAAGATTTGCAGTAGTTCTTATAGGGCTGTCTGTATGGTGATGATTATCTTTATGTTGTGGGCTTTTATGTTCTTATCCTTTGTTGGGGTTATACTAATGTTTGAATATGAAAGATAAGTCAGACTACCTAACGAACTGCTTGTTTGTTATCCCCTAGGCCTAGACCATCATTGTTAACTATTCTTATTTGTTGGACACACACACACAAAAAAAAAAAACAACTAAGGGGGTGTGAATCGTCTCCTTAATTCCAGAGCCTTTCTAGCAGATGTTACAGTGGAGAATATAACCAGGTCATTGCTAGTGGGGTATGCTGGGACTTGTACTTTCACAACCCTTGGAGATCCACAGGTTAGTCAGGCCAGTAAGTTATGAAAGGAAGAAATCCTACCATTTATCTGGGGCCTGGCCAGAGCTTCTACCGCTGTACTCATCATTGGCTATTTATATAGCGCCACTAATTCTGCAGCGCTGTACAGAGAACTCACATCAGTCCCTGCCCCCACTGGAGCTAACAGTCTGTAGCTGTGTGCCATTATGTTCTCTCTGTCTAAATGAGTTTTGGGTGCGTGCTCTGGTTTTCTCCCACAATCAAGAAACCTACTGGTATAGGTGTGTGTGTGTGTGGTAGAGAATTTAGTTTAAGCTCTGGTACAGGGACCGATGTGACTGAATAAACATTCTCTGTAAAGCTCTGTGTAATAACTACATCAATAAAGGTGAATAATAATGTGCTGAGCTGCTTTTGGGACTCTTTGAAATCCTGGTGCTCAGATCTTCAGTGGTTCCATGCTGCGGGAAAAGACTTTGACCCGTAGTTAACATACTCTAACATGAATGAGCCAGAGATTAGAGTGGAGTCTGTCGCCTATACACAGTGGATGCAGACCTTTTGTTGACTAAACTACTACACAGCCTATAAATTTGCCAGGGACCAGTGACCTCACTAAGGCACTGGCTAACTTACTCTTGAGCCCTGACTTATAATAATGAGATACTGGTTCCTAGTGAATTCACAAGCCCATACTAGCATTAATAAGAATGTAGCCTAACGGGTCCATCATGTACCCATGTTACAGTATCTTCTTGATGCAGACTAGAGGTGGAGAACTTTAAGGTTTAAAAAAGAAAAAATTACAAATCTTAATCCAGTGAAAAAATTTACATGTATACTATGACCCTCAAACATGTAGAGGAAACATCTAATGAAATACGTGTATTTCGTATCCCCAGCGTACATATTAGAAGTTGCCAAATAAGTATAGGGCATATTTGTTATTGTTGCGGAGCTAGTACAAAACACACAAAGGACAGCAAATGAACTTGTTTAAGTATAGTTAGACTGGTTTAAAAAGTTATTTGCAATATAACTGGCGCACTCCATTACTGTGAAATGTTGCTCTGACTTTCTCTGAGATGTGACATTGGCAGTGACTGCTGACAGTGAAAGGGACAAGTGCAGTGAATGATCCGTAATTCAAATTCCTTCCTTGTGTCCAGATAACATGGTTGTATAATGCCCATGTATTGGCTATATAGTCAAATCATTACAGTTCTACTCCATGCAAGAGTCAATCATTGTTTAGATACCTTGATAAATGTGCACTGTCTTTTAGCAGTTATAGTAGTCTTTGTTAAGTTTTGTCCTTGAACTAATCATAGATTTTAAGCAAAAAAACAAAACCCTGAATGTTATACTGTGTATCAGATTTATTTAAAAATTGCGAAACATACATACCCAATGTTTATTACACCAAAAGTAATGTTGCCACCATCCGTATTGTAAAATGACTGACTAGCATAAGGTGCAGCTGCCAAGAAAGGTTTTACGCTTTGAAGCAGATAATGGGTATAGTAGTCTGTCCCCTAAAATAAAAGTAACCACTAATCTTGCTGGAAATATAATATTTGGGCTAAATGTTCTAAATAACCAATACAAGTTGAATTGCATAAACAATACTAGTACCATTCATAGATCCAATTGTACAAGCACCTTTTCATGATTCTAACAAAAATCAAATATATAGTTTTATAATGCAACTATTTGTTTTTATGAATCTATTGCAAAACTTTTTACTGCTGACACTGCATACACCATGGCATTACCTGCTGGCAAAATTGGGTCATGATCTTGAAATTTGTTAAAGCCAGCGAAGTACTGGTTGTATAGCCAGAGCATTAGAAGTAGGAAGAGGGATTGGAATTTTATTTTTTAGCAGGGCTACTTGGCTTTTGTCCCAGGCAAAATATGTCTGTTTATAATGTACTCTATTTTAATTATTGTATTATAATAATTCTTAAATTAACTGTCGTCAAATCAATCTGATGAGTTTCTATGAGGAAGTTGTGAACTCTGTATTGCCAATGAAGTTTATGTGCTGTATTTGGGTTTTGTGAAAACATTGTTCCACATAAGAGACTGATAAAGCAATGGGTAAATATATACACGAGTAGGTGGCTGGGGAATATACATACATTGGGCTAAATGTACAGTATAAGTGGGATGTCTAGGATCAGTACTAGTGGGCTCTGTCCTATTATTAATGAACTTGTAGAACTTCTAGGTCAAGCCTGCCCAACCTTTTGTTGTGAAACTACAGCTCCCAGAGTACCCTGCCAGCTATCGGCTGGATATCTACTGGCAAAGCATACTGGGGCTCGCAGCTTCATAACATCTGCAGAACCACAGGTTGGCCACGCCTGTTCTAGGTCGTAAGCTGTTCGTAGTTGTAGGTGCCATTAACCTTTCCACTTGTTTTTTTGGGGGGTTTTATGTGGGGTGGGGGTGTTATACTGTTGAGATTCAAAAGGACTTGGGTAGGCTATAAGCTGAGTAGCTGCACTCAGTGTCAGGCAGCTGCTGCAAGAGCCGACAACTATTTAGGACTCCTAAATGCCAAAGAAGCAAATTTAATTTTTACTATTGTATAAATCACTCATTATACACAACTTAAATATGGGGTACAGATTTGGGGACACAAGTGTAGAAAAAAATAACATAGAACTTGAGTAGACTTGGAGATAGGATACCTTATTTTTAGAACTTTGATAAACGGGTTGTTTTATTTTGGGCGATTTCAGCTTTGATGTGACTTAATGTCTACATATTATATAGTCAAGGACAATGACAGATTTGTCTGATGCTTTGTATAAACGAACACAAAAAAAGGAGAATTGTGCTGATGATACCTAAATGCAAAATATAATTTATTAAATAGACAAATAAACCACCTAGGAAATATGGATACTAAAAACAACCAACATCCATATTGCTGTAGTATGGGCAACAGAGCCCTGAAGCTTCATAAATGGAGACAATGTTGCATAAGAAACCAACCAAAATACAAAACATCATATTCTGGATATTTTTTATCAAAAATTAGTCTGTGAGTAATAATTGCATATTGACCGTCCAATACATCTACCCATTGAGGAATGCAGATATGTAAAGATATATGAATAATTGCCAACCAGTCTTATTTTGCTTAAATCCGTGGGAGAATCGGGCGTGCATGGATTTGTGAAAACCACACACACCCAAAATCTTGACTGCAGATATATCCAGCAGAGTATTAGTAGTAAATAATCTTCCGAAACCACTCGCCCACCTCGAAAGTGGATAGAAATGAAAGTGCCTCTTACCGCATCAGCGGCTCCTGATAGAATGCAGGCTGAGATTTTTCCGTGGTGTGCACCAACTTCTCAGTCCGGACAGGTGTTAGATAGTTACACAAGAGTTCCTCTTTGAGCCAATACATAAATTATAGCTCCAAATCAGATTATCGCCAATGTTGAGATGGTTGGCAAAACAATATGGAACACTCCAAATGTGACGCGTTTCGTCTGTCATGCAGACTTTCTCAAGCAATGTAGCTTAGTCTCCAAATGACTGGGTTTTTTTTTTTTTTATAGAGAGATTACTCTCATTAAGTAAATTAGTGCCATATGTCTGAAAGTTACCAGGTTCTTAATACATGCATAGCAAATTAACAATTAGTAAAACCAGAATCATAAAAAACAATATAAAATGATATAAAAACCATTAATAAGACTAATATAGAAAATAAATAAAATAAAAAATATATATAAATATACATATATATGCATGTGCATACATATACACACAGAGACATATAACAATACAACATACAAAAATTAAACTAAAAATAAATGGATAAAGTGTGTATATATATATATATATATATATATATATATATGTGTGTGTGTATATATATATATTATATATATATAATACACACACATCCACGTAGCTATTGATACCCATGATGTTTTAACATACGACCCATCATATTGAGAAACAGGACACTAGAGCTGTTCACATAGTATAACATTTCTTATTAAGCATTCCAAATCAGTGTATTCATGCTGAGGCGATAACTCCATGTAATTGATCATACACCAACCTCACATCAATGTTAAATAATAATAAATAATTCATTAAACCCAAAATTTTGAGAATAAAAATAAATAATTTACATTAGTATCATGTGCATCTATGCGCAGATACATACACACAATGAGTAAGTGCATATACCGCACATAAATCAAGTGTAAACAGTTAGTGTATAACAATACCTCTTACTGATCAAATATATGCATACAAGTACATATAGAGCCTCTCCAAAACCTTTTAGAAATATAGTGAACACTTATAGATACTAGTCATTTAATTTCATTGACTCATTAAGGCCCTCCGGACACAAAGTTTGGAGTTTAAACATCCAAGATACTTCTCCCCTACACAATCTTTTGTATCTATCTCCTCCTCTTGTGGTTGGATCAAACTTTTCCATCCCAATCACCATCAGACCCCTTGGATTGCTATTATGACTCTCTGAAAAGTGTCTAAAGACACTATGACTTTGCAAACCTTTAAGGATATTTAACCTACGCTCCCTAAAATGACTTAAGAGAACGGGTAGTCCTGCCCATGTACTGAAGTCCACATGGGCACTCCAGCACGTAGATCAGATATGTTGTTTCACAATTTATAAAATGTAAAATAGGATATTCCAAACCATTGGCTTTCGACTTAATCCTAGAGTTGCCTTTTCCGATAAATTCACAAGTCAAACATACATTTTTATTGCATCCAAAACAGCCCAATGGTCCTAGAGGTAACCAAGACTGATCTCTACTCTGTTTCTTGTATGTTTTCAATACACTAGGGGCCAATAGGTTTTTGAGATTACTATTTCTCTTGTACACCATTCTAGGCACTTTCTCCAGGACATTACTCAAAATTAATGTCCTGATGTAAAATTTTACAATTATTAGTTATAATTCTCTTAATCACATGCGATTTATTATTATACTTCATATCATTATATTATTATTTATTATTATACTTAGAAATATACAAAAGGGAGTTGTTTGAGCTCTTCTCGTGCTGAATTCTCTTTTTGGGAACCAGAATATCACAGTGTTCTTGTTTGGACGCAAAGTTTTTTGCTTCATCCACCAAAAATTGGGGGTAACTCCTCTCAAGAAAATTTGTCTGCATTTTCTCAGCTTGTAGAATAAAGTCTCGTTCTAAAGTACAATTACGTCTGAGTGTACATAACTGGCCCTTTGGGATATTATGAATCCAAGGCGAATAATGTACACTCTTATAGTGTAAATATGTATTAGAATCTACAAGTTTATTATAGTTGGCGGACACAATTCTATTATTCACCTCATCCACTGTAAGGGTAATATCCAGGAAATTCACAGAAGAAAAACTAAACTGATGAGTCAATGATACGTTAAAAGTATCAGTGTTTAAAAAAGAAACAAATTCAGAGGCTAATTGGGATCCTCCATCCCAAATGATAAATAAATCATCTATGTAACGGCCATAGAGCACCAGGTTCGCCCCGAATGGGGCGATCCTCTATGTAAATATTGGCAAAACTCGGGGCAAACATGGTGCCCATGGCCATCCCTAATGTCTGTAAATAATAAGTGGACTCAAACAGAAAATAATTGTAAGTATAAACATAATTGCTTCAATAATAAAGTCTAGGTGTCTCCCAGAGATCTCCCCTTTATTCCGCAATGCTTCTTTTACAACTTGAGTACCAATCTGATGGGGAATGTGTGTATAAAGTACCTGAACGTCCAGGCTAAGGAAACCCAAACCCGGACGCCAGGTTATACTTTGAATAAGATTCAAAACATGCATTGTATCTCTTATATACGATCTCTGGGAGACAACGCAACTCTGAAGAAAATAATCAACATAATGTGATAAATTAGAAGTTAAAGCCCTATGCCAGAAATAATAGGACACCCTGGTGGTGCAATAATTTATGAATTTTCTGTAAATAATAAAAAAACAGCTGTAATAGGGTGCTGTATAAAAAGAAAATTGTGAATATCTCTGGTTATCACTCCCTCAGATTAAGCAGTGTTTTCTTGATGCTTTGTATACCCTGGACTGTAGAGGTGACAAGGGTCCATCTACTTCAATTTACCAACAGTGATAAGAATTATTCATTGTGACCGCTAGTTAGACTGCAGTTCACTGCCAAGAAGGGTAGTAATGCCAGATTAACTGGATTATTTTAAGAAGGGAAAGGACAGTGTCCTTAAAAGAAATGGAATCAATAGTTATAAGGAGTAAAATAAGAGGTTGGGGTTGATTTATCCAGGGAAATAATCTGCTCTGTATTGGGTCAGAAAGAGATTTTGTTTCCCTCTGGATAAACACATCTATAATTTATAAACATTTAACTTTATAGACTTTTTTTTTTAATTCTCTAACTTCACCAAATATCTATTAAATACATTCCCCCTCAAGGAGCTTCCCGTAACCAGTCAGAATGTACACAGTCCACAGGTGATACATTATCTGCTGCTGCCATGATATTGTAGCACATAGTCCCTTCCATACTTCTTCCTGTCTGTTAATACCCAGACTTGACTCATTACTGTCTGTTCCCAATTAAAAAAGTGCTACGGAATATGTTAGTCCTATATAAATAAACTATGATAAATTACTGCTACTCATCCATCAAAATAATAAGACATGTTGGTAATTGCAGCTGTCCTCAGTTGGCCTGTGTGTACGCTCATCTTCCTATGCCCCAGTGCTGCTGATAGAGACCAAACTGCTCCGCCTAAGCTCCAAACATGCAAATCTGCGGAAGAAATCAAGATCAGAAGCTTCTATAAAGCCAGCCCTTTTTATTTAGAAATAAGATATGTTTTAAGGAAATTATTAACCATAAAAGGTCAGCAAACTCTTATCTACTTTTAGAATGAAAGAAAAAACACGTGCAGCACACAATAAGAATTAGCTGAGAGAACTTAACTTATCAGTACACATTCCTTTCTTCCCGGTACTTAAGCTGGGTACACACTGGTGTTTTTTCAGTCAATTATCAGGTCAATCACCCGATAAACGACTGTTCGGCCAGATATCGCTTCAGTGTGTATGCTGACATGCTGAACGACAGTCGTCCCATGTATCCGATCGTCGTTTCATTTAGTTGGTCGGTATGTTTAATATTATCGTTCCAATCACCTAACAATCAGCTGTCACAGCTACCAGTCACTCCGTTTGGATGCATTCAGTTCCTCCAGCTGCCCCTCTCTCTACTTGTCCTTTACTGCTGCAGCTGACCTGACAGAACTAGAAAGTTGCTTGACAGCATGACAAACTACAGAAAGCCGGGACTTAAGTGCAGACCCTTCACCCCTGAGAGCACATGACTTCAAAGTGCATGCATGACAGGAGGAGATTTATTACAGAGACACACAGGGGACAGCGCAGAGTGCTGGTGCTGCCGGCATCTTGCTTCAGCCAGGGATCCTGTCGCATTGGCCCCCCGGGCCGCTCAGAATTTTACCTGTTAGGGTCGGCCGGCCGGCATATGTTACTCTCTCTTCCGGCCGCCCCCCGGAACCAATATCGGCGATAAATGTGATGCGGCCACACAGGCGGACGCATCACATGACACGTGATGCGGCCACGTCATCAATGATGCGGCCGCATCAAGTGTCGTGATGCGGCCGCATGTGGGCCCCACGGGCTGACATCTGCCAGCCCGTGCCTGTCTGAAGGTAAATCGTTCTAGTGTGTACACAGTTATCGGCATGCTGATCGGGGCTGGGTTTTTTTTCTGTCGTGGAGAAAGTTGGTAAAACTATTGCATCATTTGAAGTTTCATGTAGTGTGTACCCAGCTTTACACTGGTTAGCCTCGTATATCAGAAGTTCTACTTAACTTGACAATCTTTAATATGACAGGCCTATTCTCTACAAGTAATATCTGATTAAGCATAATCCCTTAGACAACTACATAATTTCCTACAGACACATGCATTGATGTTATCATTACACAGAAATCCCCTTAACTCATTCAGGTTTGGCTATTAAGACCTACATTCACAATAATGTGTGGTCAGTTTAACATCTCTACCACTGCAGGTAGAATGGTGTAGATGAGATGTAACAGCATTTTGCTGAATAGTATCATCACTTATGTATGACTGCCATGTCTTTTCCTGAACACTTTTAAAAATAAGACACCCTATTTAAAGTGGACTTCTCATAAAGGAAGAATGGTTTTTAATTAACTAGATGCTAGAAACTAAATTAACTGGAAACCTAATGCGCATGCAAAATAAATTCTTCCCCTAATTCAGAGGTGTCCAAGTTCAGTCCTCAAGGGCTACCAACAGTTCATGTTTTCAGGATTTCTTTAATCATGTGCAGATGGGTTAATCTATTTGGCTGTGTCAGTAATTATCCCACCTGTTTCTACAGAAAGAAATCCTGAAAACATGGACTGTTAGTAGCCCTTGAGGACTGATCTTGGACACCTTTGCCCTAGTTGTTTACTCCAGGAGAGGGTCCAGTAAGACATGCTAAGCTCCACCCCAGTTCTATCCAAACCCCACCCACAAATAGGCAGATTTAGGTAGCTGAATGGTAGATGCTTACTGCCTTTATAATGCTGCAGGCTGAATCCGGCATCTGCACTCTCCTGGGACCCGACCACACTAACTGCACACATTTTGTACTAAAGTGCAAAGCAATTACCTAAACATAAACTAAATGTTTTGGTATTTGTGCTTGCACTTTATAAGGCTACGTACACACTGGTGTTTGTGAATGTTACTAGTAGATCTTATATATAACCCCACTTGTATTTAGAGGGGGGCAATCGCCTTCTCCCTCTGCCCACACACACATACACACAGTAGAAAGGGCGGGCTTCCTGCAGCCGCATGCTATATGCTTGTGCCTGTCAGGTGACGTATAGACGCTGCTCTGATTTTGTTTTAAACATTATCAAAGTGGTCTGGCAGCACCCTATGCCTATCGGTCTCTGCCAACAGGCACATGCAGGGCCACCATCAGAAATTGAGGGTCCCACTGCAAATTAATCTGGCACTGTACATATCCTCCTCTTCACAATACATGACCCCTTCCCTCTGCACAATACATTCCCCCAATTTACTTTGTTCTTGACACAATGCAGCGGCTCTCAGGCACTCAGACTGGGACCGTGCCACGAAGGGATGATATCAACGCGTGCTCCCAG
The DNA here is from genome assembly GCF_038048845.1 of Mixophyes fleayi. Classification (NCBI taxonomy): domain Eukaryota; kingdom Metazoa; phylum Chordata; class Amphibia; order Anura; family Limnodynastidae; genus Mixophyes; species Mixophyes fleayi. Next base: position 35,852,148 of record NC_134410.1, read on the forward strand.
TGACTGGGAGCCGCTGCATAGTGGAGGGATGCAGAGTCACGGCAGTTAGACAAAGGGGTCTGTCTGGGCCCCTTCAAGCTGTACCTTACTGATGGCCGCCCTGGGCACATGTACATAGTGGTCTGGGTTTGCCTCTGTTAATCACTCATGGGCAGCTCTCTCGAATCCCATTCTGCTTTATGTTATCAGTGTACACCAGTAATGAGCAATTACATCCAGTCTAGTAATTACTGAGGTTGCATCCGTTATTCCTGAACCCAGTGTAGTTGCCACCTGTGCTGCTCCCGGGCTCTGCGGTGTCCACAAGGAGCTTAATGTGCTCTCTGCTGTGTGACTGCTGACAATAAGGGATTTCATGCAGTAGATATAAGCCGGCCTTCCATGGCTCCATTCATGTCTGAGCAGAACATAAAGCATAGAGGGATGTGCATTGGGGGCAGAGTAGAAGACCGGCCGTTAAGGTGAGTGGAGGGGTGTCCCTCCCTAGAATACAGAGCACAGGAGGGCGGGGCCGTGATGAGGTGAATCACATACTCGCTGCCCCTGCAAGTATGCTGGTCAGATACCAGGGGGTAAATGTATCAAGCTGAGAGTTTTCCAGCGGGTTTAAAAAGTGGAGATGTTGGCTATAGCAACCGCGCTGTGGTATACTTTTTTTTTTTTTTTTTTTTTTTTTTTATTATTATTTTTTTTATTATTTTTTTTTAAATGTCATGATGGAGGGTCTGAAAATACAAACTGATTAATTATGAAAAGGCATCCTGGAGAGTGGAATACTAACACAGCAGTGGAAAGGAACCGTCAGTCTTGTCACACTCAGAGCTGACTGGCATTGAAAGCACACAGCGGGTGCCGACATCGGTGAATTGGGAAAAGAAAATAGTCAATCAGTGATAGCAGGGCCCGGTGGGAGCGAGGCTTAGTCATATGTGACTGCCAGGGGCTGGGGGGCATCTGTCCCCCCGGGCTGGTCACATAATGGGCTACCTTGGGCTGCGTCACCTGCATATTTTTTTTTCCCTTTAAAATTTTCCTAACAGGATGCTGAGCTGAGTCTCGCCCCCTGGGCTAAAATTTGCCAGTCAGCCAGCTCCCGCTTCCTGCTTTATACCTAAAAACAAAACTTGCAGCAACATATTCAATAGTAGCGATAAGCCCTGCCCCTATCTGGGTTGTATAAATAACGTGAACCTGACATTTACACAGGCACACGTTTGTGGGCTCAGGCGCTGCAGGCCCCTGCACAAAATGCCACCTCCACTATAACTCTATGCAATACTTAATTGCTTAACACGCTTAACATTGGCTCAATTTCACTGGTAAATGAGTGACTGATTCTTCCGTTATCAAACTGCTGAGAGAACGACAGGAAGTCTTGTATGTGTAATTTTACTTGGGAGCACTGGCAGCTGAATTACATTACACCTGCTTTACATTTAATTACAAATATAACAACCCATAAGAAAGACAGTGATAAGTGAAAGCTGAGGAAAAAGTCAGAACAGGATTAAGCTGCTTGATTTTGTTTCCTAGAAATACAAAAGCTGAAGTCGACTAGAATAGTAAAAATAAGGGGGTTTTATGTACTAACGATAAATCTCTTTCTCTGAATCCATCTGGGGGACACTGCTACAATGGGGTTGTATGAGGGCGCAGGAGTTGGCACTTATATAGTTAACTTAGCTTGCTGCTGACTCCTCCCCTCTGCAACCCTACCAACCTCAGTGTAATACAAAAGCCCCAAGGAAAAGAGCAATCAACCAAGACCATACAGCAGAAGAGCAAAAGGGAGGGAACACAGTGTCCCCGAGATGGAGTCAGAGAAAGAGATTTAACGTAAGTACATAAATCCCCTTTTCTCATTCATCCACTCTGGGGGACACTGCTCTAAAATGGGGACATACCAAAGCAACCCCCTAAGGAAGGGAATGCTTTGATAGCCCGGCCCGCAAAACACTGCAGCCAGACCCTGCGTCAGCTGACGCAAACACATTAAACTGATAGAACTTCGTGAATGTATGCACAGAGGACCGGGTGGCCGCCGATACAGTTGATCCGCAGAAGCCCCATGGTGCGTGGCCCAAGATGCCCCCAAAGAACGGGTAGAATGAGCAGTGATCCTCACCGGCGCAGGCCTGTTCAAGCTTACATAAGCCTGCTTAATCATGGACTTGATCCACCAAGCAATGGTTTGTTTGGAGGCTGGCCAACCCCTCTTTTGGGAATCATATAAAACAAAGAGGGAATCCGTTTTCCTAGAAGACGATGTTCTATCCACATGAATTCACAATGCCCTAACGACATCCATGGATGCAGGAAAAAAAAATGGCTCAGATGGAGATGAACCACAATATCTTGATTAATATGGAATCCTGACATAAACTTAGGCAAGAACGAAGAGACCATCCGTAGTACAGCCCTGTCCTCATAAAAAAACTAGATATGGGGCCCTGCATGACAAGGCCCACAACTCTGACACCCTGCGTGCAGACGCTATGGCCAGCAAAAAAACAACCTTCCATGTTAAAAGTCTCCAATCAATCAAAGCTAAAGGCTCAAAAGGAGCCTTCTGAAGAACTTCCAGCACCAAATTTCAAAACCCAGGAAGCCATGGGCGGAACATAAGGCAGCTGAACCTGTAAAACTCCTTGCAAAAAAGTATGAACGTCCGGAATAATTGCCAATCTTCTCTGAAAAAATACAGATAGAGCAGATACTTGACCTGTCAGAGAAGCCAGTCGCAGTCCTGCTTCCAAACCCGTTTGCAGAAAAGCCAACAACTGGGATAATTTGAAAGAGTCCGCTCTGGAAGAATGCCGTTCACACAATTTAATGTAAGCTCGCCACACCCTGTGATACATACGAGCTGAAGAAGGCTTATGCGCTCGCATTAAGGTTTGAACAACCTTTTGGGAGAAACCCTTGGATTTCCAGATGCCAGCCTCAACAGCCACGCCATGAAAGCCAGACAATGAGAATCCTGATGATAAAACGGCCCCTGACTTAGCAGGTCGGGACGACGAGGAAAGGCCCAACCCGGTCCGTCTGCCATTTGTAGAATGTTGGCGTACCAAACACATCCGGGCCAATTTGGAGCCACCACGATTACCAGAATACCTCCCAGACGAACCCGTCTGAGAACCCGTTGGATCATGGAAATCGTCGGAAAGAGATATCCCAATTGGAATTCCCAGTCCAGATAGCTGGATCAAAAGCTTCGGCCCAGGTGAAGAGCTGGTTCGTCGCCTTCATGGCCTCCGCACTTTTTGTTCCTCCCTGTCGGTTTATATATGCGACCGCAGTCGCGTTGTCTAATTGGAGACGTACCGGTCTGCCCTGTAATCAAGGCTGCGCTCCTCGAAGGGCCAGAAGCATTGCCTTCAGTTCCAGAATATTGATCTGCCGGAGGTGGTCCCTGCCTGTCCACAGACCCTGCAGACACGTTGTCACCAGAGTCCAGGACCAAGGAACAAAGGATCGTCCCCATGTAAGGTGGCTTAGATCCAGCCACCAAAGAAGACAGAGACAAGCTTCCGCTGAAAGGATCATACGTTGAGAATCGAGTTGAAGAGGAGATCCTGACCACTGCCTTAGAAGATCCCAATGGAATCTCCGAGAGTGGAACCAACCGTATGGAAGAGTCTCGAACATGGACACTATGTGTCCCAGAAGCTTCATGCCTAAAAGAATGGAAGGATGAGACTGACGCAGGAGCCTTCTTACTGCATGCCTTAACATATAAGCCTTTGGTTTTGGATGGAAAACTTTCTGACACCTGGTGTCCATTAGAAGACCAAGAAATATCATTCTTTGAGAAGGAACTAACTGAGACTTGGGATAATTAATAATCCAACCGTGTTGTTCCAAGATCCGAATGATAAGACTCAGTTATTGTTCTAGGACTAGCCGAGACGACGCCTTGAGAATCAAGTCGTCTAAGTATGGCACGATATTTACCACCAAATTTCTCAAGTGCGTCGCCATAATCTTTGTGAATACTCTTGGCGCTATTGAATGTCCGAAAGTCAGGGTCCGGAATTGATAGTGGGATCCTCCCATCGTAAACCGCAGAGGAGACTGATGTCCCTACCAAATCGGAATGTGGAGATAAGCGTCTTGGATATAGATAGATGCTAAAAAATTATCGAGGTTCCAACCCCTGGATGACCGACCAAACTGATTCCATCCGGAACTTGCTCACCCTGAGGAATTGATTCAGCTCCTTCAGGTTGAGAATCGGCTGGAATGATCCGTCTGGTTTTGGAACTAAAAGGAGGTTGGAATAGAAACCTTTTTCCCTTTGATACTCCGGCACCTGACATATCACTGCCGCGGAAAGAAAAGAGCAGACCGAACTGATCATTGCCTCTCTTCTTTCCGGATCCCTCAAAAGTGAAGTGTGAAAAAAATGCTGAGGAGAGGGTCCTGGAAGATCCAAGATATATCCCCTGGATATAATTCCTAAGACCCAATTGTCTCGAGAGGACGCCGCCCACTGATCTAGGAACAAATGTAGGCGACCCCCTATCCCCGCTGACGCGAAGAGAGGGGGGAACCCGTCATGCAGAGGGGTTGTCTGAATTTTTGTGGACTGAGCACCTCTTAAGAGTAAGACCTTCTGCCCCTGACAGCCTGTCCCCGGGAACCCTGGGTCATACCTCTACTGGCAGACTGACCCCTGTGAACTCGGTTACCCCGAAAGGACTGCCGGAAAGAACTAAACCTAGGCACTCGCCTTCTAGGTGCATTGACCGGCAGAAAAGTACTCCTTCCCCCTCCCATAGCCCGACTGATCATAAGGCCGGGCTTCCAAAGACCTTTTAGATTCTATATCCGCGTTCCAGGTCCTAAGCCAGAGAATTCTCCTAGTAGAAACAGCCGCAGCTGAAACCGCCGAAGAAATGGACGCTGCATTTTGTGCTGCTTCATACAAATAACCAGGAGAAACTCTGAATCCTGTAACCCAACCGCAAGTTGATCAGCCCAGGATTCCATTGCTCTAGCAACCCATGCTGAAGAAAACATGGGTCTGAAAGTTGAGCCCGCAGCAGAAAATATAGACTTAAGACAACTCTCTATTTTTCTGTTCGTAGGGTCCTTAAGGACAGCCGAACTCGGCACCTGTAAGGTGGTATGGTGAGCCAACCGAGCTACTGGTGCATCTACTCTGCGGACCTGCTCCCAGCGCGCTGCTTCCTGTTCCTGTAAGGGGTATAGATTTGCAAATCTATGCGCAACAGAAAATGTTTTGTCCAGCTGTTTCCAAGCTGCCTCAGCTATCTCTGTGAGCTCCACCGAGGAAGGAAAACATACCGCCTTAGGTCTCTTACGAGTGAACAGACCCTGGTTCGAAGGACTCGGCTCCTCTGGTTCTACCAGAACCAATGTCTGATGTACTGTCATGACCAGATTCTGAACACCCTGGTTCCTTACAACTGGGTGGAATCTGAATCCTCAATCACTTCCCCTTCTTCTTCAAAAGATCCTTCTGAATCTGACAGAGAAATAAATGTGTGAGTGGATTTATGTCTTTTGTTCCTAGATTTTACCATACTTGGAGAGTCTAACAAACCTTTTCAAGTGGTCCAATCTCTTTCCTAGGGAAAATGACCAAGCGGGCTCTACCTTGGTGCCGAGGTAGATGCGACAGACCCCGTAGGGGCCCCTACCGCCGTGGTTGCAGTCTCAGTCTGTCTGCTAATGAGCTGAGCTAACATAGATACAGACTGTGCCAGCGAGGAAACTCATGTTGGCTCCTCCACTGTCACTGCAGCGACCCCCTGTGAATGCGCTTCATCGACTCCCACTTCACGTTGCACGCACACAGCCCCCTGGTCCTGTTGACCCACAGGAAGTTTGGCAGCACATTTAGAGCAAGCATAAAACCTTACTTTTGTGCTTTTACCTTTATCAGACATAATGACATAAAAAAAACTTTTTTTTTTTTTTTTTTAACAAAAACAGTCACCACAGAGTGAAAGAAAATGTATTGCTTGTCCCAGACTAATGCCTACAAACAGTAAAAAACATCTGTTCTATGTGTCCCAAAGATGTCTGATTACTCTATGTTAAAACTCTAAGGGGTAAATGTATCATACCACGGTTTTTTCAACTCGCCGGGAATCGGCGAGTTGACAGCTAAAATTTAAAGCGGCGCTGGCTTGTAAAGGCAGCGCTTGCCTTTACAAGCCAGCGCCGCTTTAAATTTTAGCTGTCAACTCGCCGATTCCCGGCGAGTTGAAAAAAACGGGGTATGATACATTTACCCCTAAGTGTTTAAACTGAGAATAACAATTTCCTATATACAAAATATAAGGAAAGTTATACAATCATAAACCCCCTCAAGTAGCTGAAGGATGGTCAAAGAGGGATAGAGTCAGCAAAAGCCCAATTGTAATGGAGTGTCCCCAGCCTCTGTCAGGATACTCTGTGTACTCCCGCTCCGGAAGGTAGCAGGGGTTGGGGAGCCTCTCACAACAGTCTCCTCCCTACACAGTGCTCAGTAATCTCCCTCAGATATCAGAGAATAGCTTGTCACTACTCTGATAAAACCACCTTTCCGACCTATCCTTCTGGCCGCGGAGATCCAAGCCCCCCCTTCGCCTCAGCTGGGCTCTATGTCCGTGGCAGCGCGGACCTGACGACAGCCTGCAATCCTGCGGCTGTCACAGCATAAAGAGATGTGCACCCGATGAATTTTCAGACTCTTTGAAGTCCACAATACGGAATGCTATCGCGTCCCAACTACAGATATAAGCGCTGCCAGCAGCACTTTTATCTCCTCACTTTCTAATAAAATAAACAAGAGTTAAAATAAAAACCACACTAATCTAGCAACACAGTACTAGACAGCCCAACTCCTTGGGCACTTAAACTACACTGATGTTCGTAGGGGTTGCAGAGGGGAGGAGTAAGCAGGAAGTTTAGTTAACGGTTTAAGTGCCAACTCCTGCGCCCTCATACAACCCCATTGTAGCAGTGACCCCGAGTGGATGAATGAGAAAAATATACCTTACCATTATACTCTGTGTTTCCATATTAGTCCCAATAGTACAACATCACTATTCTTTATCATAAATATTAGATCATCTACAGAAATAACACAAATATGAATCAATTAAGATGATTTTATGTGTAAGAGTCCATTAGAAATGCAGCGGTATTTCAGGTTCAATCGAAATTTGACCTTTGGAGGCGATACAGGATCGGGAAGGATCGCGTCTTGTATACACTTCAGTGTTCTGTTGAACAATCAGCAAAACAAATGATCAAGCAGCAGACAACCATTGTGATTGTCTTTATGGAGCCTACAGCATAGCTCCAAATCGGCTGTTGCTATGTATTGTGAAAACAACGGACAAGTTTACAGCCCATGTTCACCAGTGGTGGGTGTGGTGCATAACTCAGCAATAATCCTAAAATTCAGTCCTTAAAGGGGTGGCCAACTGGAATGGACTATGCTCAGTGTGACTATTTAATCAGTTTATCAAATTAAAACAATTTGGGAGATCCCAGTACTATTTGCTTTCCATTTTCCAATTGAGGTCACTCAAGTGTCCCTGGTTGATTTATTTGACCTGTCAGGTGTGATGCACAAGTTGGCAGATACAGCATTATATATAGATGTAATCATACAAAGTGTCTATAGCAAGGTGTCTATGCCCATCGTCCCTGATTCCATAAAAGATTTTCCTGGGTCCTAGATCTGACAGATTGGCTACTGAATCTACATTATTTTTGTCCACTCCTACATTAGGGCCACATTCACACAGAAGCCGTTTACAAACTTTTTTTTTTTAGTCTTCTCTGTCTCTGTTATAACCCACAGATAACATTCACATCTGCCACCTATTCGACATTATCTAAGCATGGATCTCTAATATGAGATGATCCAGATCAGAGCCGTTATATTGGGTATAAAACTCTCATATACAGCAATAACGAAATCTACAAATTATTAGAAACATTGCACTCATTCCCTCTACATAGAGATGGGACCTAGTGTCCAGAATGGAACTTTGGGGTATTATTTTAGGCATTGTTCTCCAAATTCTTCCCCCATACTGTACGTGATATTCCCCTTGTCATGATATTGGGTAGCAGTGCTCCTAACAGTGACTGGAGGAGTAAAAAAAAAGTAAATAACTGCTTGAGCTTGGTGACCCATCACACAAATGCAGACATGGGGGTATATTTACTAAATTGCGGGTTTGAAAAAGTGGAGGAGATGTTGCCCATAGCAGCCAATCAGATTCTAGTTGTTATTTATGTAGTACATTCTACAAAATGATAGCTAAAATCTGATTGGTTGCTATAGGCGACATCTCCACTTTTTCAAACCCGCAGTTTAGTAAATATACCCAATAAAAATGGAGAGGCAGCAATTTTTGTTTCTTTCTGGTCTTTATGCATAGCAGCTTCACAGATAGAAGCTCTTGTATCTGTGTAGGAGTTTGTGCTTTTTTTTACTATTTTGTGCAATCCAATAAATAAAAATAAAAAAAGGTACTTTTTTTTAACAGAGAAAATTTAATCGAGCTGCGGCATTGTTTAATGTTTCAAAGGTAAAAGACATCTTTTACAGCGTAATTGTAGCAATAAGTTACAGTGCATTGCTAGTCCACAATACAGTCCTTTTCAATAAGTGTACAAAGAAAGTCCTCATTTGTTTCATCTTATAAAGTCTGGAAGATCAATATAAATATTGCCCCAGAAAAAAAAAAAAAGAAAAAAAAAATATATATAAAAATGAAGTGTTTACATCCCAGACTTCCATGTTATTACAATGTTCTGTTCTATAAGCATCTGTAAAAATCTCGTCTTTAACGTTGCACTGTTTCTAGTTTTCGTAGCTTCATTGATGCGTTAGATGTGAACGCGGCTGGGTTGTGTTGAGAATCCTCCGTGTCAGGGGACTGGAACATTACCCGCCCACGGTGGTTGAAAATATAAAATGACGGATGGTTCCTTAACGTATCAAATGTCCTTAGAAAAAAAAACAAGGGAAAGAAAACATTGTTCACATTAGTGCATGGAAGGATGGCACCACGGTGGCCTAGTGGTTAACACTTCTGCCTCACAGCACTGGGGTCATGAGTTCAATTCCCAACCATGGCCTTATCTGTATGGAGTTTGTATGTTCTCCCTGTGTTTGCGTGGGTTTCCTCCCACACTCCAAAAAACATACAGGTAGGTTAATTGGCTGCTATCAAAATTGACCCTAGTCTCTCTCTCGGTGTCTGTTAGGGAATTTAGACTAAGCTCCAATGGGGCAGGGACTGATGTGAATGAGTTCTCTGTACAGCGCTGCAGAATCAGTGGCGCTATATAAATAAATGGTGATGATGATGATAATCACAACTGGTCCAGAGGTATTTACAAGTTTTTAATGAGGTTTTTTCACCTTCAGACAACTTTAATGTAAGGCTTGTACACACCCTGCTGCAGTTTTTACTACACTGTTGTTGTTGCACTGCTATGCATTATGCATTAGATACAACTTTACCCAAGGGAATCTGTGGGTCATTAAATGAGCAGCAGAAAAGTTTAATATGAAGACATTGGTGAAAAGCACAGAAGTAATCTATTTAGTAATAGTTGAAGGTGGGCATACACAGACCAGTAAATGAAAGTAATCTGAATGTAGAAAATCCCTTTCTACTGCAGCTCTCAAAAGTAATGAGACTTTATATACCCATTCCATAACAGGCACATCACACATCCCACATGACTAAACAGCTTGCTAGCTATTCACATTGCTGCCAAGCGGTTTTACCCTTGCACCTGAATCCGCCAATTCAGCTCCTATTTTTGCCCATTTTACAATAGTCACCAAATGAAATCGATTTACACTAACCAAGGGGTGCTCAATCAGGGACCCAACACCAAAACTTGGCATGGTCAATGCACTGATTACAAAAACAATTGATGAATGCACGTGGAAACAAATGAGAGGGAGTGTATTATGTATTTAAAAAGGCTGCCATTTAAATATTTATTTGCAAAGTCATGCAAGTATGGATTTTTATGAAACCTCATTTTCTAAGCTATACAAGAAAATAGGCAGAACCTGCAGGTTACTATGTCCAAGCATGTTTTTCTAGTGCACTTTTTATAAACATCCACTAAAATGTTTCACCACCCAAAGCAAGGAATCTAAACTGCACCTAAAAGTCACTGTTATTTGCCCCTTTCCTGGTTTCACATGCCAGGTGTGCAGTGTATTCTCTAGGAGATATTATCTGTTGATTTCCTTACCATACTGAGAATAGAGGTTATTACGAAAGTAGAAGGATGCTGCAGTGACCACTCTATCCCATACTTGCCAACTCTCCCGGAATGTTCGGGAGACTCCCAGACTCCAGGGAGAGCAGGCAAGTCTCCCGCATCCCGCAATTCCCTGGCCAAAATAACACGATTCGTGGTGAATCACATCATTTTGCCCCCCCCCCCTCCCCCCCATGTGGGGGCGGGACCAAAATGACGCTATTGTCCGAGCCCCGCCCCTCTCCCGGACTGCACTGCCTGAAAGTAGGCAAGTATGCTCTATCCCCATCCTTGCACCTAAAGAAGCCTAGCCCTAGACAAGGTAAATTCACTGACAAAAGACAGACTTAAATTTTGACCTAGCATTAATCCCCAAGGGGTTCTGATAAAACCAGCATATTGATCTAAATAAAAGTGCATACTTATTTTTTAATTCTGAAGTAGCATCCATGTCTTTAAACTCCCCAGCGATATGTACTATGCCGTAGCAGGCCACTACAAACGCCAACAAGGTTTGTAGAACTATCTGCAAGTAAATGAAAGCAGAAACAGTTAAGAAACATCAGAGTGAATACAAACTGTCAGTGTGTGTGTTTTCTAAATATAGCATAAAGTATGTAAATGTTGACAAAGTTCTAAAATGCTTTAAGCATGTCTATAAATCTGCCGGACTTATGTACAGTGAGCGATAGTAATGTACACGTAGATCTTTACTTAAGTGTCAAGTAACGGTTCTAAAATTAAACCCAACTTACATCTATTGGTAACGTCTCGTCTTCCTTTTCAGTCAATCGCATGTAAGAACGATCTGGGGATCGAGAAAAGGCATTAAACATGAGATGGTGGAGTAGAACCAGTTTGTAAAGCCAATGTTTTATACCATCTATCATCATTTGATCACTGGGATGTCATGTCCTATCGACTTTTATTTCTAATAAAATTATGCAAAGAGATAAGGTTCTCGATTTATATCGACTGAAGGTACATAACCACCTGGGGACTAATATACATTTTCTGTAATGCACTGAAACACAGGTAGTTATTGAATGTGTTGGACTTTGTCAAGTTTCATGCAGTTATCAACACTGTGTAACATCACAATGATTAATGGAACAAGCTTTTATACATTTACCATGGGTTAAAAACAAAAAAAAAAAACACCCACAAACTGCATAGGTCAGTATGGGCCCTAATTCCAATACGTTACTGCAGACTTACAGAAATAATAGGTTACATCTTTCCTTTAAAAAGGTTAACATATTAAATCAAGCCAGATGTTAATTATGTTATGTACATTCCAATTCCTTGCACATGCTTTTGCAAATAAAGTTAATTTAACCAAGTACAAAATATCAACTGCAGCTAGAGCATCCACCACCGTGCCACTATAAGCGGCCTATTTCAAAAGATCCGATTACTAATCAACAACAGAAGACAGAAATATACAGTACAAATGTTTGCAAAATTATGTATGAGAGTTTTTTGATGTTTTATATTTTTCTTCAAAATCTGTATATGCTCAAAGACACACAAGATTTGTAAGCACATAATTTACATCCATGTTACATTATTTTTAGTTGTGTTCCTTTTGCTACAATATGTATCTCAGATTAACTCAAATGTCTAACTATACAAAGCCATTCATTAACATAGCCACAAGCAGTATTGCTTTATGTCTGCAATATAATATTTAAAGTTATACAAACAGGTTTACAGAAGACATGCACAGGTTGTGTATATTACCTACATTTTTATTTTATTTATTTTTTTTTAATTATTTTTTACAAGGAATAAACAGAATAAGTAATTGATTTATTTAACATTGATTTATCTACACAGTAACATCCTGGCAAGTTAAATATTTGCTTCAATAAATATAAAAAAAATATTTGTAATGTGCTACACAACAATAATACTGTACTAAAACAGCTATAATCTAACTTAGATCTTATCAGTTGCACAAGGTTCAGTCTCTCCACTAGAGAATGAAGGGGAGGGGAGGGGAGCGAAGGCGAGGGAACTAGAGAACGAATAGGAGAGGAGGGAAGGGAAGGGAGGGGAGGGGAGGGGGAGGGGACTAGAGAACGAAAGGGAAGGGGAGGGGACTAGACAACGAATAGGAGAGAAGGGAAGGGACGGAGAGGGGGCTAGAGAACAAATGGGAAGGGTTGGGGAGAGGACTAGAGAATGGATGGGAAGGAAAGACCAGGGGACTGGAGAATGAATGGGAAGGGAAGGGAAGGCGAGAGGACTGGTGATCGAATGGGAAGGGAAGGGAAGGCGAGAGGACTGGTGATCGAATGGGAAGGGAAGGGAAGGCGAGAGGACTGGTGATCGAATGGGAAGGGAAGGGAAGGCGAGAGGACTGGTGATCGAATGGGAAGGGAAGGGAAGGCGAGAGGACTGGTGATCGAATGGGAAGGGAAGGGAAGGCGAGAGGACTGGTGATCGAATGGGAAGGGAAGGGAAGGCGAGAGGACTGGTGATCGAATGGGAAGGGAAGGGAAGGCGAGAGGACTGGTGATCGAATGGGAAGGGAAGGGAAGGCGAGAGGACTGGTGATCGAATGGGAAGGGAAGGGAAGGCGAGAGGACTGGTGATCGAAAGGGAAGGGAAGGCGAGAGGACTGGTGATCGAAAGGGAAGGGAAGGCGAGAGGACTGGTGATCGAATGGGAAGGGAAGGGAAGGCGAGAGGACTGGTGATCGAATGGGAAGGGAAGGGAAGGCGAGAGGACTGGTGATCGAATGGGAAGGGAAGGGAAGGCGAGAGGACTGGTGATCGAATGGGAAGGGAAGGGAAGGCGAGAGGACTGGTGATCGAATGGGAAGAGAAGGCGAGAGGACTGGTGATCGAATGGGAAGGGAAGGCGAGAGGACTGGTGATCGAATGGGAAGAGAAGGCGAGAGGACTGGTGATCGAATGGGAAGGGAAGGCGAGAGGACTGGTGATCGAATGGGAAGGGAAGGCGAGAGGACTGGTGATCGAATGGGAAGAGAAGGCGAGAGGACTGGTGATCGAATGGGAAGAGAAGGCGAGAGGACTGGTGATCGAATGGGAAGAGAAGGCGAGAGGACTGGTGATCGAATGGGAAGGGAAGGCGAGGGGACTGGAGAACAAATGAGAAGGGTTGGGGAGAGGACTAGAGAACGGATGGGAAGGAAAGGCCAGGGGACTGGAGAACGAATGGAAGAGATGGATTTGAAGGCGAGGGGACTGGAGAACAAATGGGAAGGGAAGGCGAGGGGACTGGAGAACAAATGGGAAGGGAAGGCGAGGGGACTGGAGAACAAATGGGAAGGGAAGGCGAGGGGACTGGAGAACAAATGGGAAGGGAAGGCGAGGGGACTGGAGAACAAATGGGAAGGGAAGGCGAGGGGACTGGAGAACAAATGGGAAGGGAAGGCGAGGGGACTGGAGAACAAATGGGAAGGGAAGGCGAGAGGACTGGAGAACGAATGAGAAGAGTTGGGGAGGGGAGTAGAAAACAGAGGGGAGGGGAGGCGATTGGACTAGAGAACGAAGGGGAAGGCGAGGGGACTGGAGAACAAATGGGAAGGGAAGGCGAGGGGACTGGAGAACAAATGGGAAGGGAAGGCGAGGGGACTGGAGAACAAATGGGAAGGGAAGGCGAGGGGACTGGAGAACAAATGGGAAGGGAAGGCGAGGGGACTGGAGAACAAATGGGAAGGGAAGGCGAGGGGACTGGAGAACAAATGGGAAGGGAAGGCGAGGGGACTGGAGAACAAATGGGAAGGGAAGGCGAGGGGACTGGAGAACAAATGGGAAGGGTTGGGGAGAGGACTAGAGAACGGATGGGAAGGAAAGGCCAGGGGACTGGAGAACGAATGGAAGAGATGGATTTGAAGGCGAGGGGACTGGAAAACGAATGGGAAGGGAAGGCAATAATAATTAGGAGGAAAAGCAAAAGGAGAATTAATTTGGAGGGGAATATAAATCGGAAAAGCTTAATCTTCAAAGTACAGTTTACTTGTAAAAATTAATTCTGCTCATTTACATAGCCATAATCACATATTTTCAATTCAACAGTAAAAAGACATCACCATCTCCAAGAGATTAGGTGTACTGCTGGCATTTCATCTTGAGATATTTTTATTTACATGTTGCCCATCAGTCCCCCACTAATGGCTACATTACTTTTCAAGGGTGTTTAATTCTGCTTTAGTAACTCTGGTGCCTTCATTAAAATATTTTGTGATATTTGTTTTGAAACATATATATATTTCATGTTTTCTTTATATGCTACTCTAGATTACATGCCATATTTGCATTTTTATTTTTTTTAAAAAAAAACCCTGTAACAGTTCTGATACAACCATATTTGCCCGGAAGGAGCATTATTTCCAGTTATCAAATAGAAGTGACAATGTGATGAGCTCTCAATGAATCTTCATTAATCCTAATTACAAACATGTATTCGGACTTTGTCTCTGTGCCTGTCTCTAGTTTCTGCCGCTGTACTAACTCTATGGGGGACGGACGGATGTATCAGATCATCCTCTAGTGATACCAGCTGGGCCGCCCCCCGGGCCGGGTGGGCCTGACATACTGTAGCCGCCCATCCTGACCTCTCTACCCGTACTAGACGGCACCGTCCATGACCCTGACTTACGTTGAGCAGCTGAAAATGCCGCATGTGCCAGAGCGAAGAGCCCGACGCCCACCAGCCCTTTCCAAATCGAAGACGCCATGGTTCCGAAGCCTCCACTCCCGATACAGCAAGCAGCCGGCGGTCGCTATCGGTGACGTCTGACAGCTGAGGCGACGTTTGATGACGACTCACGTTTGCCATCCAACACGTACGACTGGCAGCCATGTTTTGGTTGTCATCTGTTATTCCAAATAGTGTATTGTTTCTGTGTCGGTGATTATTAGCAGCAGTGCGCTGGTTTTTACAGTCAGGGACAGTCCTGCATTTATAGACAGATTTCTGACATTGTCTGGATCGGTTTTAAAGGTATTTTCTGACTGTATAATGTGTAGAATACAAAAATAAACACCATTTGAATTGCACAGTAGTCTCTTAATTGGACTCATTTCACCAATGAATCAGAGCTCAGTTTATTGTTGTGAAAGGCTTTATAGCAATTAATTTAGTGAGTCCCAATTAATTCACTGAAGTTAGTGCCAAGTTCAGGAGTCTCCAAATATAGCCAGAATAAAGTAGGATTAGTTGATGTCTCTGCTAGCTCCCTATGTTACACTGTGTAGGTGGCACTGTGTATAATGAATATTGGAATATCTGACAGAATCAATGTGTAAAGTGTATGATAATATTGGTTCTTATGTGTACGTATGTTTAACCAATACTTGTCGACTTTTCCTACCTGATCAGGAGGACAGGTATAAAAATTAGAGGTTGGCATAACTTGATGAAGCCAACTTGCACCATCAAGTGAGCAAGGCAAATGTGTGCGCTAATTGTGTCATCACATCTTTGCTCTCTTGGGGGCACATCATCATCATCATTTATTTATATAGCACCACTAATTCCGCAGTGCTGTACAGAGATCTCACTCACATCATTCCCTGCCCTATTGGAGCTTACAGTCTAAATCCCCTAATATAGACACACACAGACAGACAGAGAGACTAGGGTCAATTTTGATAGCAGCCAATTAACCTACCAATATGTTTTTGGCGTGTGGGAGGAAACCGGAGCACCTGGAGGAAACCCATGCAAATACAGGAAGAACATACAAACGCACAAATAAGGCCATGGTTGGGAATCGAACTCATGACCCCAGTGCTGTGAGGCAGAAGTGCTAACCACTAGGCCACTGTGCTGCCCACATTTATGAACCACCGCATAAAATGAAAAATAGTTTTCAATCCTTATCGCATTGATAAGGATTGAACTATTTCTCATATTTATGAAAAAAGCAACAGAGGAACAGCAGTTCAGAAAAACTGCTGTTTCTGTGAAGTGGAAAACATACTTACCACTGCCTCTTCACATCCGAAGAAGTATGTAATCCACGGGGGCCCTCTTCTCACTCCAGTGTACATGCGCCTACTGAAAACCTCAGGCATGCATACAAACATCTCTGCACTATACAGATGCAGAGAGAGAGAGGTGAGTGACAGGGATGGATCATGTGGTCCCTCCATACATGCGCTGTCCAGCTCTGCTCTTCGGAGCAGAGCTGACAGCACTGAAACTTTTCAATTATGATAATGTATGTCAGCTACATTAACATGCTTTTTTTTAATCAAACTTTAGTAAATAGCGATACTGAGCAGTGCCTATACACTGTGGTGGGGACTGCTCAGTAAAACGAAGAGATATGCAAAGCAGCAGATATCTATGAAATCTGCTGCTATGCAGTGATAGTAAATAAGAATTTTGAGGTTAATTCCCGAAAACATCAGTTTTTGGCGATTGAACACATTTTTCTACTTTCATAAATAGGCCCCTTGGTGTTCACTAAAGTTCGTGGCTTGATGTTACAATTACGTCCTGACCCAACTTAAAGGAGATCCTGCCTTTGTAGGAGAATTACCTGCTCTCTCAGGTGTGCGGGGGACTCCCACTAATTCAGAATCTACTGGAAAGCTTCTTTTATAATATCACAGAAGACATATGGATTCATACATGTGATATAGTGAAAGATCACACACATCAATTCTAAAAAATGGCTGGTAATACACAGAGTATAGAAAGAACAAAGAAAATGCTATGGCAACTGAAATGCTTTATACTGATTTATAAAAGTTTTTATCAAACTCTTTTTTTATTCATGTCATATGTAAAAAAAAATGTAACAAACATTGCTGCTGACACAATGAATGATAGGGAATGGGGAGCATGATGGCTCAGTGGTTAGCATTTCTAACAGCACTGGGGTCATGAGTTCAATTCCTGACTAGGACCTTATCTGTGTGGCATTTGTATGTCCTTCCTGTGTTTGTGTGGGTTTTCTCCCACACTCCAAAAAATACTAATAGGTTAATTGGCTGCTGACAAAATTGGGGCCAAAAATAATGTAACCCTTTTAAAACACCAGTTACTTATTCAAATAGACAAAATTGCCCGTTGTGCTCACTTTGATGCCCCAAACCACATTGGACCTGGCTGGATTCAACATTATACCATGTACGGAAACTCTATATGTTTACGTATTTTGATTACATATTTGTGAATAGGAAACTAACCGAATGAAATCAGCTTCAGTCCCGAATAAAAACCCAACTTTGGCCTCTTGGCCTTAATGCTGTAAACACAAAAGCTGTGACAAGCCCTAGATTTTACCGGGTCTTATTCATTAACGAGCATAAATAGCGATACATTGCGTATTTTGCATACAATTACTCTGCACCTGCTCAGAACCGGGCCATACTCCATAAAACACAGAAACGGCCAATTAATCTTTGAGCGCATAGGAGTCTTACTACAGCCTACAATTTCAGGTGCTGAACGAGGAGGGTAGTGGGTGTAGGTGCATAGGCAATGTACAGTAAGGCTGTGCCAAGCTCAAGTGCACGCAGCAGCGTCTGATTCAAGCTTTGGGCATCTCAAAAGTATGTGATTTTTAGTTGTAACACTTGCACCACTTATAAGTCTGGTGTAAGTGATGATTACTAGTGATGATGGGTACTTTTGCATGCTAGAACATGTGTTTGCAATCAGGAGGGACTGTAAACATTATTTTATGTACAATAGGCATTAAGAACACCCTAATAAAGATATTTTATGGGAAAAAATATGTTTTTATTTTTTAATTTATTTTTTCATTAATGACTATTATTAATAGGTGACATCATTTATTTTTGTGAGTTGATATTCCGTATATGTATTGGACGTATCCTGCAGTGTATTGCCAGTTAGAACAGAGCAGACCTAAATCCGTATTCATCACCACTCATATCATTACATCTGCTCCTTATCGAATACAGACGTGCATATTCCCAAAGTATTTCCTGGGTTTTTTCTTTCTAAAAAAACCTCTCACAATACGTTCGTTTTGCGATTGTTTATGAATCAGGCCCAACATCTTTTGATTGATTATTGCAAAAATAATTAAAAAATAAACACAAAATATTACAAATAATAAACACTCAAAACGTGGAATTGTGGAGCAAACTGATTTTTTTTTAAAGCTTCATATCTCAGTCTGGATAATTATTACTTACTATCACACAGGGTTCATTAGTAATAACAACTGTCTAGTACACTTGGATGTTTAATAAACAGAAATATGTATATATTTTGATGAATATTGCTGTTAGCATAATAATCATTTTATGATATAATCTTAGATGTGTGGATTATGTCCTTACCAGCCTAATATACCATTATTATTATTAACACTGTAAACATATATTTTTGCAAATATATGTACCCTAAATTACAGTGAAAGAAGAGCATATTCCTCAACAAAGAGGAATAATTGTAACATTTTAAACAATTCCAGATTTTATTGGTTTGTTGCATAGGAATTATAGTAAAACATCATAATATTACCCTTACAGTATTACATTGTAGTTTGGTGTTATTGTTAGTGACAGCAGCATAACCACAGCCTGATAGGAGGGACACCCCAGTCTCCTCCAGCAGTGTGGAGAGCTGATGGCTGCCTGGGACCACCTCCAGGAGGCGGTCAGTCCCGTTCACTGACTCATTCTCTGGGAGGACTATCCCAGACAGACCGGCCCCTGTCATGGCGCCGTGCGGCACGATGTTGCCGGGCTCCCGGGGTAGGAAGCTGGGGGTGACCGTGCTGCTGCTGATCATGGCACCGGGCCTGGGCCGGGCAGAGGACAGTGTCATGGAGGAGATAGTAACAGAGAAGCAGGTGGAGGCCAGTCACCGGCAGGACAGTGTCAACCTGCTGATCTTCATCCTGCTCCTCACCCTCACCATCCTCACCATCTGGCTCTTCAAGCACCGCAGGTTCCGCTTC
The DNA here is from genome assembly GCF_038048845.1 of Mixophyes fleayi. Lineage (NCBI taxonomy): Eukaryota > Metazoa > Chordata > Amphibia > Anura > Limnodynastidae > Mixophyes > Mixophyes fleayi. The sequence continues at coordinate 35,871,337 of NC_134410.1, forward strand.
CTCCATGAGACCGGGCTGGCTATGATCTACGGTCAGTATCCCTGGCCCCAGGAGACCTCCTAATGTCCAGGTTATGTCCTGGGGTCACCCAGGTTGTGCACTGCCACTGATAACGTCTATAAACCTCATCATATCTTTATTATTCTTTCATCTTAATTAGTCTCATATAAAAACCACAAGACATGTTATAGGTTGTGACACCTTTGGCCAATCAGTCAGCAGAATTATTAAGTGATAGTGTTTGTTGGGCACAATAAGATGTCTGCTCAGTTCACTAATAAGTGGTTGGAGAATTTTTGTTTTCCACCCAACTAAACTGCATCTCTAGACTGTAGTGTAACAGTAACTTTTACATGTAATGGAATAAATAGGTGTTGTGGGAAAGCTGTTGGTTGTTGACAACATGATATTTCTGGTGTCACTTTGTAGAATGCTGTAGCACAGGTTGGAAGGATGGCTGACGATGAAGCGGTCTCTATAATTGAAATTGGTACACTTGCTACTCTTCTATCTATTGAGGGGGATCCCCCTGTTCCTCTTGTCATTCCAAAGGGCCCGTATACATGGGACATGAAATCAGGTGTTTGTGTTCTTAAAGCCTGCTAAGTGTCCTATTAACAGTAGTAATAATGTAAGTGAATGGACCTGTACACACACTCACACTTTCCGACAAGACTGCTTTATGCCAACATTCCTGCTCTATTCACAATTCATAACACTTGGTACTTAATACACTAGGGCAGTGGTTCCCAAACCTGTTCAGTCCGCGGCACCCTTAGAGTCTCAATAATTTCAAGGCACTCCTACAAAATAATTACTGAGCGGTACCGTTTTATAAGTAGTTGGGTCAAAATAACGTAATAAGTATTTAGGTCAGGACAGAAATATTTAGTAAGTTGTTTGTAACAAGAATACACATAAATCTAAGGGAAAAGAATATTTTTATATATGTTTTTCAATTAAATATCTGTCAAAGAATAACTTACAGCTAATACTAAGAGGAATAAGATCAAACAAAATAAAACATGTACAAAAATCACACTGTGCCCCTTCACGATCACACTGTGCCCTCCTTCATCCACACACTCTGTGCCCTTTTTTTTCTTTTCTTCCTGACCACGGCACCCCTGGGAGCCGTGGAGCACATTTTGGGAACCACTGCACTAGGGTGCAGGGAGGCTTTGATTGCTTTTTTAAAAGAGAACACAGTACACAGTATTTTCAACACCTGTGTGCTGTCCGTTTTGTGGGACAGATATATAAACGCTGACTATAAGAATTATTCACCCCCTTTGGCATTTTTCACATTTTTATTTTTTAACAGCATGGAATCAAAATGGATTTATCTAGGAACTCTTGCCACTGATCAACCCAACCCAATATCCTCCATAATGTCACATTAAAAAAACAAAAATGTAAAGCTTTTTTTTTTTATTTTGCTGCAATCCCCTGTAAAAAGTGAAGTGCTTGTCTTTAATTTGCATCCCTGTGGTTAACTATATGAAGGAAAATCAGTGTGTTTTCCTTAGTATTTGGATTCAAGCTGCTATTAGTCATTAACAGTTTGCTCAGTGTCATGTGATTACCATGGCAACCACAGTTACATGACATAGTATGAAAGAGAGGCTTTGTGACACCCCTCAGCATGTAGATTCATATAGCAGTTGCCTCCTCTCCTTACTTTGCCGTTATGTGACCACCCAAAAACACGCTAAAGGACTAAGATCAGGTTACGCACTCCAGTGAAGAAATGTTTCCACGTGTTAGACAGTTTTTATTCTGGCTGTACCCCCAACAAATTAATTTTACAAAGAACCACTGAGTTGTAGGAGGACCTCCTGGAAAGCTGTCCATCCGCTTCATAATAAAGATATACAAAACTTCCTATTTCGGAAAAAAACAAAAAAACATCTATGGTATTGCAGCTTTAACCACAAATAGCAAAATGGGCAGTAAATGATTACAAAAGCTTTCACCCTCTTGTTTTAATACTGTGTGAATCACCTTTAGCTGCAATTACAGCTGAGCGTCTATTTAGGAAGTCATCTGCACACCAGGACACTGCAACTGTTATCCATTCTTTTGTTTAATACCGTTAGAGTTACTTCATTGCTTGGGGACAGTTGCTGAACAGCAATATTTAAGGCTTCCCACAGACTCTGAATGGGATTAAGGTCTGGGCTTTGACTGGTGCCTCTACATTTATTTAATGTAATGTGGCATTTGCTGTAGCCTTGGGTCTATTGTCCTGCTGGTATATAAATCTAAGTTCTAGGTAACTTGCAGACTGCAGCAAGTTACCAGTCCCTGAAGCAGAGCAGGAACTGCATAGCAGTATGCAGGACCTAAGTAAGGATTCAGGCCTCCCAGACTAATATACTCTTAGTGCCTCCTCGCCTTCCATACCAGGCAGATACGCAGAAGATAAAAACAAACTCGTCCTTAATTTAAAATCTGAATTCCTACCCCCTTCCCCCTGAATGTTTATTTTATGGGTTCCACTTGGCTTTTTAATAGTGTCACAACAATCTTTGACATTCATTTAGTTTTCATTAAACTCTGAACTGTATAGCAGAACAGAGGCATGAACAAGCTTTACTGAGGGTGAAAGGACGGGGGCTGTTGCGCCTGTCACTGTCCATGTCTCACCTGTTTGCTTATTTTCAAGAACCCGCTCAAGGATGACTCATTGTCTTCAGCCTTTACCATGGGAATATGTCAAGATTAAAACCTTAGTGCATTTTTTTCATGTTTGCTTTTTACCTTGGAGAATAACTATTCTCTTATTTTAAAATGAATTTCAGTATATACCTCTCCCTGTCACAATTTGGATGAATACCTTAAAAACATTAACAGAATACTCCTTTTTCTTACTCAGCATGGTACCAAAACTCTTATCCATTCTCTCATCATCTCCTGTCTTGACTACTGCAACCACCTGCAATCTGGCATTCCTGACACCCATATATCCACACTTCAGCCCATCCTAAATGCTGCTGCAAGACTGATCTTCATCTCTCGCTGCACCACTTTCCAAAGCCCTACACTTACCCCCCGTGTCCTCCAGAATCCAATTAAAATTACTCGCCCTTGTCTACAAATCCCTCAACAACACCACCCCTTCATACAGCTCATATCAGAATACTGTCCCTCCTGCCCTCTTAGATCTACCTCTGACCTGCGCCTTCTGTTGTCCCTCATAACCACCTCCCACTCGTCTACAAGACTTCTCTTGTGTTGCTCCCCACTTATGGAATTCCCTACCACACTCAATCAGACTTTCCCACTGTCTTCAAATCGTTAGATGTTCTCTAAAAAAAAGATTTTATATATATATATATATATATATATATATATATATATATATATATATATAGCTTACCTTATCCCTGATACCATTCACACGAATAATACCCTCACAGCTGTCCCAATCTCCACTCTAAGCGGCACTCGCTCCTCTTGTTTGGGCTGTGCCCTCTTCCACTTAGAATGTAAGCTCTCTAATGAGCAGGGTCCTTCATACCCTTTGTTTTCATGTCTGTGTTTATTTTGTCTGCCTTATGTATCGCTGTTTTTATTTATTTCCTGTATTCCCAACTGTACAGCTATTGGGAGCACTGTGGCGCCTTACAAATCTACGATAATAAACAATAATAATGATGTGCATTATTAAGCATGTGCCAAACATAGCACCTAGCTAGAGGTCAAATAGTCACATCTCGGTATGTGAATCTTCCACTTGTTTTATGGCAAACTGTAGGTTTCACATGAGTTTCCTTTTTGTTACCCTCCTGTAAAGATTTGTGAATGCCAGGCTATATTTTTCCCCTGGACAGATTCTGCCATGAAAGACTAAGAGGAGATATTTTAAACCTTCTATAAAAGGAAAAATGGAGTTGTTGCCCATGGCAAAATGCTAGAATCTGATTGGTTGCTGTGGGCAACACCTGCATTTTTCCTTTTTATAAGGTTAGATAACCCTAACCCTAAGTTAACACAGGTCTCTTAATATTCTCCTTAACAAGTACTTTTTATGTTCAACTTTGGGGAGGACACCTTGTTCTAGGCAAATGCATTGGAGTGCCATCTTCGTGTTGTTAAGCTCTCTGGATATAACATCTTTTAGATCTTCTTATGCTGTTTTTAAAAAAAAAACCTTTTATTGGTTTTGCTTTGAATGTTCTTCCCCATGATGAATCGCTCATTCTGTAATATACTAACCAACTTTGAGACCTCTCACAGACAAGTGTATTTATTTTGAAATCAATTTAAATCTTTAGAAATACATAGTTGTAAATTAATGGTGACCTTCTGTAGATAAGTGATTGCAGCAGGGTTTATGTAGGTGTATCATGGGAAAAGGGGATGGATACTAATGTATTAATTCAGTTATTGTCTGTTTATAGTGTTTGTGTCTGATCGTTACCACCACCGCATTACACATTTGTTTGATAGTAAACTCAAATGAATCTTTCATCAAAACTTAAGTGGTCTAAAAATTGAGAAATATATGTTTTTAATACTGCTAGCTAGTGATTAGTCCATAGATTAATGTATTCATACTGGCCTTATCCCAAGACACTAGAGCCACCAGGGGTCTCCTTCTGTCCTTTTTAGTTATTTCAGGTTACATTTTATATCCAGTTCAGTAAATTCTATAGTGAGCTGGCTCTAAGCTGACATTAAATGACATAACCTAGTAATTCTGGTAAATCTCTCTGTTAATATTGATATTGGATCCCTTCTAAGAATTTATTGTTTGGTTATTTGAATTATGAGGAGGTTACATTCTGTGTTTAATTTTGATTTTAAGGAGTTAGCTTTATGTACAGTAATTGTAAGTAATTTGCAGCTTAAGCCTCACTCGTTATGTCAACTAGAGATATGAGACTGTGCCATTTTCTTTGTCTGGTTTATGAGATTTGTATCACAATGCTACAAGTGTGATAAGAATGGCTATCCTCAATTACTGTACAAAACACTGTTGAAGTTAAATTCTTCAGCATTACTAAGTCAATGTTATAATTATGTGGTCATTTCCATTTCACACATAATTTTGACTTGGTTATAATTATAGTCTAATTTTGACTACTAAATAAAGTACAGTAATGGGCAAAAGTTTTGAGAATGACACAAGTATTGGTTTTCGCAAATTTTGCTGCTTCAGTGTATTTAGACCTTTTTGTCAGATGTTGCTGTGGTATACTGAAGTAAATTACAAGCATTTCAATACTTGGAGTTTGTCAGAATTTGTGGGTTTTTATTTGTCCACCCGCCTCTTGAGGATTGACCACAAGTTCTTAATGGGATTATGGTCTGGAGAGTTTCCTGGCCATGGACCCAAACTTTCGATGTTTTGATCCCCGAGCCACTTGGATATCACTTTTACCTTATGGCAAGGTGTTTCATCATGCTGGAAAAGACATTGTTCGTCACCAAACTGTTCTTGGAAGGTTGGGAGAAGTTGCTCTTGGAGGATATTTTGGTACCATTCTTTATTCATGGCTGTGGTGTAAGGCAAAATTATGAGTGAGCCCACTCCCTTGGCTGAGAAGCAACCCCACACAGGAATGGTCTCAGGATGCTTTACTGTTGGCATGACACAGGATTGATGGTAGCGCTCACCTTTCCTTTTTTCTGGACAAGCGGTTTTCCAGATGCCCCAAACAATCTGAAAGGGGATTCATCACAAAAAAAATACTTTACCCCAGTCTCAGCAGTCCAATCCCTCTGTACCTTTTTCAGAATATCAGTCTGTCCCTGATGTTTTTCCTGGATAGAAGTGGCTTATTTGTTGGCCTTCTTGACACCAAGCCATCCTCTAAAAGTCTTCGCCTCACTGTGCGTGCAGATGCACTCATACCTGCCTGCTGCCATTCCTGAGCAAACTCTGCACTGGTGATGCCCCGATCCCACAGCTGAATCAACTTTAGGAGATGGTCCTGACACTTGCTGGACGTTCTTGTGCGCCCTGAAGCCTTCTTCACAACTATTGAACCTCTCTCCTTGAAGTTCTTGATAATCCGATAAATGGTTGATTTAGGTGCAATCTTACTAGCAGCAATATCCTTGCCCGTGAAGCCCTTTTTATGCAAAGCAATGATGACTGCACGTGTTTCCTTGCAGATAACCATGGATAACAGAGGAAGAACAATGATTTCAAGCACCAACCTCCTTTTAAAGCTTCCAGTCTGTTCTAACTCAATCAGCATTACAGAGTGATCTCCAGCCTTGTCCTCGTCAACACTCTCACCCGTGTTAACGAGAGAATCACTGACTAATGTCAGCTGATCCTTTTGTGACAGGGCTGAAATGCAGTGCAAATGTTGTTTTCGGGATAAAGTTCATTGTCATGGCAAAGGGGAACTTTGAAATTAATTGCAATTCATCTGATCACTCTTAATGACATTCTGGAGGACATGCAAATTGTCATCATAAAAACTGAGGCAGCAGACTTTGTGAAAAATACTATTTGTGGCTTTCTCAAAACTTTTGCCCATGACTGTACTCTGGGTGCTTTTTTTGCTGGCAGGAAAACACCTAAATATCTTCTTCTCTTTTGTTTACCAAAATAACTTCTTCCAGTGCTGTGCAAGTAGACTAAATTAGAGAGTTGAATTCCTATAGTTTTATACAAGAAAAACTATTTTTTTTTACAAAAAAAATGTTTTCAAGCTTCTTCTCTTATAACTCATTTACACACTTTAGTAATGACTCTTTAATGCTTTTACCAATATAATCTGTTGCATGTTGTGTGCATTAATGCACACGTCACATGTTTTTTATGTCCTGTTTTAATGCACTTTTTTATGATTTTGTTGATGTGTGAAAACCACAAAGAAGCCGCTAGGAGTGAAGGGGCACTAATGTGTACGTCTGCCCGCTTGAGGCAGTTATTTTGTTTAGCTGAATTAATATTCGCCAGAATACAGTCAATTTATACACTAGAAATCGGTTACGTCACTGAGTCACAAAATGCTATGGATGACACACTGGGTATATCCTGTTTTTAAAGGCTAACTTCACTTTTAGGGCTTGATCGTACCACATTGCGGAAGTGCATTGTTCATGTGATGTGGTTTTACTGGTGTCAGACTGTACCGGCATCGTGCTCATTCATCCCATCACTAGCACTTCTCCCTTTCACATACTACTGTGCAGTAATATCCAGTGTGCCAGGAACACAGGATACAGTTCCCAGTGAGGTAGGTATTACTCTGCGCTGGTACCTGGATCAGAGATCCGTCACACTACGCATCATTAACAGCGCACTGTGGTGTGGATGAGACTTTTACCTACACGTTGCTTTTGCCATAAAAGGCTCTTTATCAAATACACGCCCCCTACCATGTTTCTTTCATGTAAATATTAAAGCCTGTTGTTGGCCTAATATATGGAAGTCATTTTTAAAAAATATTCTACAGAAAGAGAACCTTCTGTCTTCCTTCTGCCGATAGATGCTCCCCTCTCCTAATTTAATATCCTAGCTCCACAGCCCAATTATTCGTGAGTTTAAATTCCGCGGTGATTGGTGCTTGATATGATCGCTTAAACTAATCATATTGAAGGATATGTGAGGGTATATGACCAAGAGTACAAATGGTGTGGTCTGCCTTTCGTTCCTACACCAGGAATTTTATTATATTTGCAGTTCACCTTTGATTATTCTGGTTTCCCTAATTGGCTAACAGCAATGAATCTGTCCAGGTCTCTGTAGTGTTCTGTTTTTTTTTTATGCAGCAGACAAGTAATTCGGCTGCCAACGGTTTTCCCTATATTACATTTCCTGGACGTAGTTTCTGTATTGTCTCCAGAGAGAACCACTCACAGTCACCATATATTGATAATCTTAGTAGTGAGTTAGTAGTTGGGAAGTATTTTCTCAATGAACAAGTTAGATCACCTGTCCCTTTATGGAATGTAAGCCTTGAAGGTTCATAGACATAAAGCCGTCATCTTGTTTATGTTTGTTAGTCTTGTTTCCTGTCGGTGGTTCATGGTGTGTATTCCTGGTAGGATGATATTGGATAGCGCTGTAGCTGGTGGTCTGGTTGTGTAAGTCACCAGTAACAGAGGCCAGACATAACATTCGTGGGAGTCTTTGACCCAGTTATAGCTACAGATAGTAATTGGAGAAACAGTTTGCAGCCCAGCTGGTCATCCCTATTCCCAAACTATATAAAGGTAATTTAGCCTGCATTGTTCCCTTTATACAGGTTCTCTTTAATATTTGCTGCATTACTGACATGAGCTGTGTTGTGTATTGAACCACAGTCCTCTGGAAAGGTTTTTCAGTACTGTTGTCTTAACACCTGCAAAATGTGTCTAAATTATTTTCATGCATTTTATATACACTGTATGTCAGCATTAGAATGCACCAATGCTTTTCTTCATTGCACCATTAATTTACTGATAATGAATCTCCAGGTTTAATGAATCTTCGTGCTTTACCCGAGATGTATTCATCATGTGTTTCTCCAGCTGCTTTGCCAGCCTTTAGCTTCCAGAGCATGCTGGGACTTGTAGTTCCACACCATCTGGAATTGCTGAATGGTAAGGGCTAAATGGGGGACTGATATTAATGGTCTCTGGCTAGCCCACAGAGCAGTGGGACCGGGTGCAATTGTTTAGCCCTCCTGGTGACTACAAATGGTCCTGCCCTAGCCTAGTCACACATCTATATATTTTTAAAAAAATGCTTGCACACACAAAAATGTAAACAGTCATCATCATCATTTATTTATATAGCACCACTAATTCCGTAGCGCTGCACAGAGAACTCACTCACATCAGTCCCTGCCCCAGTGGAGCTTAGTCTAAATTCCCCCCCCCCCCCCCCACACACACACACACACACAGGTCAATTTTTGATAGCAGCCAATTAACCTACCAGTATGTTTTTTGAGTGTGGGAGGAAACCGGAGCACCCGGAGGAAACCGGAGCACCCGGAGGAAACCCACACAAGCACAAGGAGAACATACTAACTCCACACAGATAAGGCCATGGTCGGGAATCAAACTCATGACCCTAGTGCTGTGAGGCAGAAGTGTCTTCCCATTTCCAACAATTGGATATTCTGGAAATTACGGCACACTGTTGTTAAAGCAAAACTGTTATATTTATAGTTTAGTTAACATACAAAAAAAAATCACAGTGCTGTATGAGCAACAACAAAACCATACGATGTTAAAGTACACATTCATTTATTGACATATCAAAAATAAATAAAATTGTTAGTGCAATAAAATAATGTTTAGTTAACATGCACTTCCTCTTTTAGCATTGGTGTATTTTTTTTATAACCTATAGGTATCACTGTTGCTATTGCTGTCAATGAGAACAATTTACCCTGCAACTACAAGATAAAGTGCCTGTCCTCTAAACTGATGTATGAAAATATAATATATACATTTCTGCCATTTACTTTCCTTTACAGAATGGTAGTTTATTCCGCATAGAGCTTTACAGCACAACCTGTAAGTTAGGTTGCAGGAATCATTTTTGTGTTCATGAGGATGTCACTCACCAGAGGCTTAGGACCGGGAGGGGGGGGGGGGGGGGTGGTGGGTCTGCTCCTTACAGCTGCTTTTTCTGGGGCTTGGACTCGCCAAAAAAGAGCGATGTCCAACCATACAGAGGGAGGATGAGCGAAAGGTCCAATCAGAACGTGCAGTCACAGAGAGCAATTTACAAGCCTTACATTATGTTAACATAATCTGTAAAATAATTTTAATATTTTGTGTTGGTTGTAATGGAATAAATTCATTTAATCAGCTATAAATACATTTGGCATATAATATCTGGGGGAAACATGTAAAAGTTACAGCTCTTAGCAACATGATTATCATCCTCACATCCAACGTAATCCAGACAAGAGTTGTGAAGATGATCATGTAGCGAATCTCCTAACTGACAAATATTCCCTAAACTGTTTCCACTCCGATATGTTTACATTAAATGTTAATATTTCTGAAGATTTTATCACAACCAGAGACTCTGCCTAGACCATCTTATTGTTGTGGTATTTGCAGAATGTTCACATTTAGATAAGTTTGAACTCTTAAATAGACATTGGAGTAAATGTATCAAGCTGAGAGTTTTCCGGCGGGTTTGAAAAGTGGAGACGTTGCCTATAGCAACCAATCAGATTCTAGGTATCATTTTGTAAAATGTACTAAATAAATGATAGCTAGAATCTGATTGGTTTTTCAAACCTGCCTAAAAACTCTCAGCTTGATACATTTACCCCATTGTCTTCTTTTACTTTTGACATATTTTGAGACCAAGCACGTTTATAATACCAAGACAAGACTCAATAATATATATTTATTAAAATCTATTTTAGGATTTGAATTTTAATACACATAGGTTTAAAATTTCTCTGTTTAATTTGTAAATTATTTTAGTGTAATGAAGCTTATTTTTTAGCTCGAGCTTTGAAGCAGAATATTATAACCAATTGAAAATTTATTTAATAATGAACTCTTTTCCTTGTGTATCCTTTGACATATTTGTAGTGTTCTTTGTGTTTACCCTACGCTCTCTTCCAAAGTGTTTGTGAGTGTAGCTGGTTACCAACTGGTATTTGAACATTGCATCTGACTTGTGTTTTTAATGCATACAAATGAAATCCATGCTGTTCTGTATATCTATACACATTTGCGTTTTGGTGCAGGTTTTTTTTGGGTGCTGCTTGATCCATTTTAATTTGTTCCAAGCTTGTCACCAAACTTGTGTATACATCAGTAGAAATTCATAATCAAAGCAGTTATTTTAGGTATATTATCTAATTTTGTTATTCACATTTCAGTGCTCTCCCCAGAATTTTTTGCCAGCCGGGTGGCACTAATAAGCAGCCAGGTGGGGGCAGTTGTAATACTTTGCGATACTAATGAAAAAAGGTTGGAGGTTATTACCCACCAGGACTGGTCAGACTGGTGGTCAGTGGTGTTACACACACTGCTGGCTGTAGTGCTTACATAGTAGCTGTTATAATATGAGAAACAATGGTTTATTCTATTCTAATAGGACTCCAAGAGCCGGGTGGTGTCAAATGATAAAGGTGTAAAATATTAAAAAATGCTCTAGGATTTCTTACATCGTTTGACCAAATAAATGAAAATGGTCATACTGTATATACTGAAATGCTGTCACTTTACCACACAGTCCATTCAAGCATTGGAGCCTATTTACCTGGGGAAAAAGAAAAAGCAATTTAATCTACACTGTGTTGTCCTGCTCCCCTGTATATGACTTGGTTATTGGGGTGTACAAGCAGGGTATAGTTATGGTTTAGCTGTAAGTGGACAAAAGAAAAATAAATTAAAGATCCCATATTTTTTTTACGCGGGGCTTCATATATTTTGTGAAGACGTGGCCTCCTTGTCTGTCTAGCTAGCTTTCATATTATGAAAACTGTTTCAGCATAATAATATAGTATGTGGTTGTGTTGTTGTTGCAGCCTTTAATCATAACCACGGGGAAGGACTTAAAATGATGAGGGTAGAAGTTACAAAGTTTTATATATAGATTCTTGTGTGGGGTGGAAATGTAATTTCATTTTCTCACGTTGGTTTCAAGTTCTTGCAACAGAAACTAGTGATCGTTGTTTTATTCTGCCATCAGCAGCCCCAGACACAATATCACTTTGTTCCCCCTGTGTGTCTGACAACCAGTTTTTGTAGTTTATCAAGTAGTGTAATTGTGTCATCTCAGTAGGAGTTACTTTTCCATGTACTTCCATCAACGGTATTACCTTGGACATATATACACTTACATTTTCCATTCATGATACACAAACCATATGTTTGACTTTTGCATAACGATGACCTATTACAAAGAATGGTTCTTATGTGGCTAACGCAGGCATTTTATGATGAAGCTTTCTGTAATTATTTGCCCAAATGTAGCAGTGTTAAGCTGTAATAGCAACCAATAATTATTTTTCTCTCTTCTATAGAGTTGACAAAACTGCAGCATGTTAGACAGCAATTTATACCATAGATCAGGGGTGGGCAAACCAGTCCTCAAGGGCCATAAACAGTTCATGTTTTTTGGATTTCTGGATGTAGAAACAGCTGGGATAATTACTGACCCAGCCAAATAGATTAACTCAGCTGTGCATGATTAAAGAAATCCAAAAAACATGAACTGTTTATGGCCCTTGAGGACTGGTTTGCCCACCCCTGCTATAATCATTCGGTACTATATCATCTGTTTAGGGCAGTGTTTCCCAAACCCAGTCCGCGGGGATCTTTAACAGCCCAGGTTTTCCAGGTTACAAGTTAAATAATTATACCACCTGTGGATCGTTTCAGTGTCAGTCAGTAATGAAGACACCTGTGCTCTAGCAAAGAGATAAGGAAAACATGTACTGTAACTGTACCTGAGGACTAGGTTTGGGAAACACTGGTTTAGAGCGTTGTCAACCTTCATTGAGCTGAAATTAGCAGCTTTCATGACTCTTTATTTTTTAGATTTGTAAGGTGTCACAGTGCTCCTCAGCGCCGTACAGTTGGAAAAACGAGACATGCATTAAACGGGAGCCTACAAGGTAGGCAAAATAAATGCAGACATGAAAACAAAGGGTGTGGAGGACCCTACTCATTAGAGAGCTTAGATTCTAAGTGGAAGAGGGCACAGCTGAAACAACAACAAATGTGGCTCAGAGTGGAGATTGGGACAGTTGTGAGGGTGAATAGTATCAGCGATAAGGTAAGCTCTTAAAAAAGACAGGTATTCAGAGAGCATCTAAAGATATGAAGGATGTGGGAAAGTCCGATTGAGTGTGGTAGGGAATTCCATAAATGGGGATCAGTCTTGTAGACGAGTGGGAGGTGGTTACCAGAGATAAGATGGGCAGCACGGTGGCGTAGTGGTTAGCACTTCTGCCTTACAGCACTGGGGTCATGAGTTCAATTCCCGGCCATGGCTTCCTCTATGAGGAGTTTGTATGTTCTCCCTGTGTTTGCGTGGGTTTCCTCCGGGTGCTACTGTTTCCTCCGGGTGCTACTGTTTCCTCCCACACTCCAAAAAATATACTGGTAGGTTAATTGGCTGCTAACAAATTGACCCTAGTCTGTGTGTGTGTGTATGTTAGGGAATTTAGACTGTAAGCCTCAATGGGGCAGGGACTGATGTGAATGAGTTCTGTACAGCGCTGCGGAATTAGTGGCGCTATATAAATAAATGGTGATGATAAGACAAGGCGCAGGTTAGAGGTAGATCTGAGAGGGCGGGAGGGAGAGTATTTTGATATAAGATTTGAGATGTATGAAGGGGTAGTGGTGTTGAGGTCTTTGTAGGTAAGGGTCAGTAATGAATTTAATTCTGGAGGACACAGGGAACCAGTGTAGGGAATTTCAAAGTGGTGCAGCAGATGGGGAGCGGTGAGAGAGGAAGATCAGTCTTGCAGCAGCATTTAGGATGGATATATGGGTGTCAGGAATGCCAGATAGCAGGAGGTTGCACTAGTTTAGATGGGAGATGATTAGAGAATGGATAAGAGGTCTTGTACCATGCAAGAAAAGGGCGTATACTGGAACTTCTAAAACACTTTGACACAAATATTTGTGAAAGTTATTAAACACTTATTTTCACATTTTTGGTTACATTTTGGGCTTTATAGCTGAAACCTTTTGTGTTTTGTGTTTTTTTGTTTAAAGAGAAAACTGTAGACAGGGATCACAGCTCTAAACCTCTGGTACATGTAATTATTTTGTATTTTATGTTTGTAGCTTAACTAGTGCCCTTTACAGTGTTCGTTAATGCCCAATATATCAGTTAATGTCTTCCGATCACCGCAGTTTGTTGGAAGCTCTTACTACCATTGTTCTGTATCATGTGTACACAACTTACAGTGCTTTATACAATTATTTATAAATAAGAGCAAAGCTCCATATTTTCTTTTATGTATACATTTCCTTACCTTGCATATGCACATTAATCCTAATATTTATTTCAAATTTTTGTTTTGAACAGCATTATGTAAGAGCTTTATAAACTTATTAGTTTAATTGTATTCACTGAGTAAGTTAATAGTCTTTTCTCCAAGAAAATGTGTAAGATTCTATTAACTGGCATTTGTACAGAGCAGAAGTCTGTATTTGTTCCATATTGGCCAAGCTTCCGGCAGAGATTGGCTGTAGAGCTTTTAAGAGGTGAGTGTTTGATGCTGTAGTGGACAGTGTTTGACTAGTTGTGAGTCACCATCTAGGATTTTGGCATATGGACCCTATTAGCTGCCTGAGTTATCGATGGAGGTCTTCAGTCCTTCTATGCCCTGTGTTCTGTAAATCTGTTTTAAAATTTGATATCCCAAAAAGCTTGTATAACAATACCTAAAAGGGGCACTTTCTCATAGATAATAACAAATACTTGCTTCCTGCCCAAAAAAGTTATCCAGCTACTGAAAGTTTGACACATTTTAAACACATGTGAAACCACCACCTCACCTTTCTCCTCTTCTATAATGGTCATTTTTGTTTTTATTTGGCACTTGCCTATCTGGTTACCCAGTGCTTATTGAGTGCTGACAGACAAGGCATGACACTCAGATCTTGCTTCAGCCTGTAGAGTAATTAGATTTATAACGAGATTAGACCATCATTTCCATCCTGGTGTCCTCCCTCTCTAATATACTTTATTGTGATATATTTGATAGCAAATGATAGTACTAAGTGTCATTGTATTTCATGTCAAATCTAGCACACTAGTGTATTAGTGAGAGTATTAGCAGGCATGGATATGAGGGTTAGGGTAAAAATCCATGCAGGATGGAGCAGAACGCGGCTTGCATACAGTGTCTGGACACTGCTCTATAGGAAAGTGTAAAAAGGAACAAAAATGGCAATATATACGGGAGCTAGATATTGGTGGTGTGATTGAAAATTTGTAAACTAATTGGGCAAAAACCCATAGCCGCCAGCCTTTCCTTAAAATACGGGAACATGGCTATTATGGCTGTCATTTGCAAAGCATGTTGTAAAATTATGAATGGAATTTATCAGTCATTCACAATAGGAGTGTGGGTCTGAAGCCAGGAAAGGTGTGGTCGCTAGGTTGGAGTTTTATGTTGCGCCAGGATATATCCAGAGTCATAGTCAATTCATATGACCTGTTTATTGCGCCCCAATGCCACATTTTGAACATACATTTTACATAAGCTAACTGCCGTTTTTTACCAGTGTAATCAGTGGTGGAAGTGGACCGGTATACAGTGGTATGCCATACCCCCACTTTTCCTACTGTTATCATTGTAACATTCCATTCACATACGTTTTCTGTACCACCACTTCTAAATGTCTACTTCAACCACTGAGTGTAATTACATATGTATATGTTGTCGCAATGTGAGGTATCTTGCAAATAACCTCTTGCATCACGTACCGTTGTGTACTGGTCCATTTCTTCTCTAGATATTTGGACTAAGCTATGAAGGGGTAATTCTAGACCTCATTCTAAAAATGCAGAGGTGAGTTCATATCTTAAATGACCCTTAAATACTCCTCCAGAATTAGTGATGGTTATTGGACACCACAGGGATTATCTTTAAGGGAAGAGCAGCTACAGTAGGAGTGTGGTCATTAGCCTGCATACCCATCACTTCTGTTATGCTAAATGTGGGCAGTATGTAGTCTTCCTGAGCACAATTTAAACCACTTTTTAAATGGAGTAAACTATTCTCTAAGTACACATGGGATTCTGGAAGTACAGATCACAGCAGGAAAATGCTCTGTGTGCACTTCCCCATAGAGAATTCACTACATTTGACATTTGTTCACCATGTTGTATTATGGCTGCAATTTCTGAGCAGACTAGTTAGGAAGAAAATACTTTTGTGGTACTCCTCAATGAACAACTAGTTGGGAAGCTTTACACTTAAATGTCACAAAATAGTCTTCAAGTGATTGGCTATCTAGATGATTAGGCTTGAACATGGCAGCATGGTGGCTAAGTGGTTAGCACTTCTGCCTCACAGCACTGTGGTTATGAGTTCAATTCCCGACCATGGCCTTATCTGTGTGGAGTTTGTATGTTCTCCCCGTGTTTGCGTGGATTTCCTCCGGGTGCTCCGGTTTCCTGCCACACTCCAAAAACATACTAGTAGATTAATTGGCTGCTATCAAAATTGACCCTAGTCTCTCTCTCTCTGCTTGTGTGTGTATGTTATGGCATTTAGACTGTAAGCTCCAAAGGGGCAGGGACTGATGTGAATGAGTTCTCTGTACAGTGCTGCGGAATCAGTGGCGCTATATAAATAAAGGATCATCACTGAACACTGTTTTGCTTTATTTTTTAAATATATGCGTTACCCATGTAGTGCTAATTCTACAATGTCATTGATTTTCATCATAGGAAAAAAAATCATTGCATATGTTCCTACTTTATTATCATCATTTATTTATATAGCGCCAGTAAATTCCATAGCGCTTTACAATTGGGAACAAACATTAATAAAACAATACTGGGTAATACATACAGACAGGGAGGTAAGAGAACCCTGTGTTGCAAGCTTACAATCTTTATTATGTGATTGCCAATACTATAGTTGATGGATGCTCTACATTAAGGCAATTATAACAGTAATTCCTATATCAGATGGCTAAACTGAGTTAAAGCCCTTAACTGTAATTAATAACATCCGTGAATCTGGCAGAGAAATCTCTATTAATTTGCTGTGCCACTGAAGCTTCTTACTGGGTCAACCAGAAGCTTGGTGATGTCTTCACCAGGATTTCCTTCCAGAAGAGAGAGGCCCTGAGATGTATGCAACTCAGAACAGCTTCTCCTTAGTGCCTCTAGTGTTAAAGCATATGTTTGCATGCTTTAACATAGGCTTTGGTGTCATTGCCATGTATGTCTTTGATCTAACAGTAAATAGAATAAAGTTGTGCAAAAGGTGAATGGTTGAATTTGATCGACCTTCACGTTTTTTGTTTTTTTTAAACAAATAAGAATTAGCATAGGTGACAAGTCCACTATAACTGAAAGTGGCATGCGTGCTAGTTATAGTGCTTGGCTTAACGGATTTCTGTGTCTGGCAGTAATGACTTAAGTAATGTTCTATAATGTACTCTTGTTTTCCAGGCTTGATCGTTGGTGTGGTGCTGCGATATGGTGTTCACATTCCCAGCGATGTCAACAACGTGACCATAAGTTGTGAGCAGCAGCTGAGTCCTACCACCTTAATAGTGAATGTCAGCGGCAAGTTCTATGAGTACACCCTGAAAGGTGAAATGACTTCTCCAGAACTTAACAATGTTCAGGACAATGAAATGCTCAGAAAGGTGAGATTTGTATTTTATACAACATGCTCGACGTGGGTCTTAAGTGAGGTTTTTGCAGCCTGCGCACTGTGATTAAAGTTCTAAGTCCATCATCAAGCACCCTGCAAAACTAATACCAAACCAGAATTAAAAGAGCCTGTTGGAATACAAAAAGATTAAAAAACACACACAAGACAACAAAGCAGGTTAATGCCAGTGAGTGCCGTCATAAAGACAATATTATTACAGAACAATAAAGGACTGATTTTCGTCCAGTGGCGAAATGCAATATTTTCACTAGTAGATTGACCACTCTGGAGTGTAATGACATGTGAACTAGTCTCCTGAAGTGGGGTCCACACATTGTAATGTTTTGGGATATTGGCAGGATGAACTCGCTTCTTATGTACCCAAACCATTCACATAGAGAAACTGCTGCAAAATGTAACTTGTACCACCTATCTCTATCTATCTATCTATCTATCTATCTATCTATCTATCTATCTATCTATCTATCTATCTCTATATATCTATCTATCTATCTATCTATCTATCTATTTATCTATCTATCTATCCATCTATCGCATCACTAGATTTTCAATGTAATACAAAGTTTTGGCTTTTTAATGTCTCAGCTTCAGTACACAAAGTAACAATTATCAACAGGTAATAGGAGAGCAAACTGCTAAACAGATATTCCTATTTATTTATATTATGGATATGGATAATAGTGTATGTATTATCCAGAAGTAAACAGGTTCAAAGTAATCAAAGATATGAAGAGGAAGTGTCAGGCCACTATGCCACAGTACGAGGTGACACAGAGCTCTTGTTACAGATGTGATACGTGGTAGTGGCACAACTTTTAAACCGCATAACATAACTTGGCAGCACTAAGCAGCAACGTCTCCCCCCTGTAATAGCACACAAGTCCTTTCCCTACAAGTAAGACGTAAAGCAGACAGCAGCCATAATAGGCCATTTGTTTAATAAATGTATGTGTGTGTGTGTGTGTGTGTGTGTGTGTGTGTGTATATATATAATGTAGATATATATTAGTGTGTCTTTCTTAAATTTGTTTGCTCTGGAAACTCGGTGGCATCCACCTTTCCTTTATTATAATACAACAAATGTATTTGTATCCTTGGTCGGCTGCACCTGGTACTTGGATCTCTGGAGTACAAGTGTCCCATGCAGGCTAATATTTTATCATGCACACCTCATGCCGTGTATGATGTGGACATACACGCACACTCTTCAATCATGCCATGTATGATGTGGACGTACACGCACACACTCATCAATCATTCCATGTATGATGTGGACTTACACGCACACACTCCTCAATCATGCTATGTATGATGTGGACTTACACGCACACACATCAATCATTCCATGTATGATCTGGACGTACACGCACACACTCATCAATCATTCCATGTATGATGTGGACGTACACGCACACTCATCAATCATTCCATGTATGATGTGGACGTACACGCACACTCATCAATCATTCCATGTATGATGTGGACGTACACGCACACACTCATCAATCATTCCATGTATGATGTGGACGTACACGCACACACTCCTCAATCATGCCATGTATGATGTGGACTTACACGCACACACTCCTCAATCATGCCATGTATGATGTGGACTTACACGTACACACTCCTCAATCATGCCATGTATGATGTGGACTTACACGTACACACTCCTCAATCATGCCATGTATGATGTGGACTTACACGCACACACTCCTCAATCATGCCATGTATGATGTGGACGTACACGCGCGCACCTCAATCATGCCATGTAAGCTATGTAACCAGGTTACTTACCTGGAAGGTTTAGATGTCTGTGAAC
This sequence comes from Mixophyes fleayi, assembly GCF_038048845.1. Taxonomy (NCBI): domain Eukaryota; kingdom Metazoa; phylum Chordata; class Amphibia; order Anura; family Limnodynastidae; genus Mixophyes; species Mixophyes fleayi. Next base: position 35,890,477 of record NC_134410.1, read on the forward strand.
AGGCCAGAGAGATCTTGCCTAGGAGTGCCTATGAAATCACTTACATATCTAGCATTGCATCACAGTGACATATACTGATTAAATAAACTGATAGACCTGCTGCCATTTAAAGAATCCCTTCCGCATTTGTTTTGTTTTTTGATTTGTTTTTAGTGTCTTACCAAGTTTCTAGTGCAGTATGTAAGGTCAGTATAGAGCATATAGAAACGCTACGCATTACATTTAAAGGACTGTACCGTCTGCAGTCCAACTCTCATGGTATACTTTAATGTGCACTATACTGGGAGAGCGAATAGACAAACTGATGTTTTGTATACCTGCGTAGTGCACTTTGTAAGCCATTAATACAACTGAATGTGGCGGTTGTCTTCAATTGGGAGCAGATCTATCCGTTGACTTAACAGTCTTTTGTGGAATGCAATGCCAGCGATGTGAGTGATTTCATAGACCGTTTCTGTGCTTGGTAACCTGATAACGTTCTACAATCAGCAAAAATTGCAGTTATGTAAATGTCCTTACAGAATCACATAACAATGACTGCTTGTCCTGTTTCATAACAGTGAGTTCCAGTGCTGCGACTATAGGTGTACTGAGATACTGAAGAGTCAGTGTGATAGTGATGTGCTTGGTCAGAGGAATTCTTAGAGACAACTTTATCTTTTCTGACCAATATGTATCTTGTATATTCTGTCACTGGGTTTGCAGGGCTTTACTATTACCAAGTAATACATTTAACCTCTGTTTTTGTTTTTTTGTGTAAGTGTATATATCAACCTAGTAGTTGATAGGCTGATATATCCACAGCAGTGGATCCCAAACTGTCTCAGTTCGAGGCACCCTTAGGGTCTCCATATTTTTTTCAAGGCACCTCAAAGCCAAAATAATTACCAAGTAGTCCCCTGCCTTGCTCACCACTGCCCCTGGCACCCCTGTGAGATCGCTGCAGCACCCCAAGGAGCCAGGGCACACAGTTTGGGAACCACTGACCTAATGTACACACTGTAAGATAAATATATAACGATATGCTTGTTACAGTAATTATATGTCTGTGTATTAAGTTAATTATTTAGTAAAGTGCCATTGTCTATGTCCCATAATCCCTGTAACTCCTCCCAAAGACCACCTGTCACTCTTACCCATGTGTGATCATCTCCTCAGGAATATACCGTCTATGGTGAGTGTGGGTATGATGTCATTATGGGTGAGACAAAACCGGAGTTTCTGAAAGCCTGATCTCCATCCAATTAAGGGGCCTCGGTCACAAACCTCTAATCTGGCCCCATGCAGAGGGCTTAATCTATGTTTAGCAAATTAATTTCTTTGTTAAATACAATGAAGCAATTTGTTGCGATTAGTGTGCCTTTAAAATGTGCCCAGAGAGAGTAGCCTCCTGTTCTGCTCCTGTCATTTGGGAAGTTACAAACCTCTTCTAACATACAAACTAGTAATCTCTACTTCTGAAGTCGGGTGTTAGTACAGAACTTACCACCAATCATTTGCCAGACCTTTCTTTGTTCTGTTAAATAATTAGGCACAAAACATAATCCTGAAAGGGTTACGGTTCATTCAGGGGGCATTATTAGTACTTAATTTTGTTTGTGTGAATATTTTAGGTTTGATCATTGTGTATTGATAATATGAATGGTAGTAATGACGGAGTCTGTATGTAGTTTAATGAGTGGCTGCTAATATTAGGTGAAACTCCTCCAAGTGACCATTATAACATCTTAGTTACACATTTGTCATATGAATGTTTTCCATGTCACTCATTGTTAGTAAAGCTGGGTACACACTACAGAAATTTTCTCCCGGTCCCGATCAGCATGACGATCCATGTGTACACACTATACACGTTTTACTAGATTTACCATCAGATCTGTGCTCTTTATCTGTCATAACCATCGGCTGAAAAGATGGTGACTCTGTAAACTCTATGGAGATCCTGATTGTGAGTGCGTGCACACGGCAGGTGGTGAGTGCGTGCACGCGGCAGGTGGTGAGTGCGTGCACGCGGCAGGTGGTGAGTGCGTGCACGCGGCAGGTGGTGAGTGCGTGCACGCGGCAGGTGGTGAGTGCGTGCACGCGGCAGGTGGTGAGTGCGTGCACGCGGCAGGTGGTGAGTGCGTGCACGCGGCAGGTGGTGAGTGCGTGCACACTGCAGGATTTGCCTGACATCAATTTTTAGTGAAATCAAATGAAGTGCTTTGGTATGACATAACATGATTGGGGAGAGTAAACACAAATGTGATATCAGACCTAACAGTCGTTTATCATGTGATTGGCCCGATAATCGGGTAAAAAACCTGTAGTGTGTACCCAGCTTAACTCTGTTGATGTTTTTAAAGCGTTTCTGAAGTCAAGACCACATTAGGGCAGCTTTATGCCAGTGTTGGGGTGAGTGGATCAAGCCCTGGATAGATGTGAGGACACCACATTATCACAATTTTATTTCTTTTATCTTTTTGGAGGTTTCTACTTTTAAAAATCAAGTAACTGTTCTGGTTCCGTAGTGTTAATTCCACTTTTTCTTAAAGCTGTAGACTAGACTTGGCACTTTTTTCTAAAGCATTATGTAGTAAGGTCAGGTATACAATATGATACATACCAGGTCGCCTCCGTGAATAAAACTCTATCTGTTCCTGTTGTTTGTTCAATGATTCTTATCTCTTAAGCTATTTACTTTTTTATTAGTCTCCTCTTTGTCCTTAGCTGGCACCTATTCACATATCCACCAATACAGGTGACCTATTATACAAAGCATGTGAGGGTGGAGAACACATGACAACCACTGCTTCAGTGCTTCAGTGGTTCCAAGAAAAGACGTCAATTTCTAGTGTAGCAAAGTAGAGAATTACAAAAGTGTTTTGTTTTTTTTTTTTTTGTAGTTTTTTTTTTTTTTTAGAGATCAAGTAGACAAGTTTACTGATACTGTGAAAGCAATCTTTAGAAATTACATAACTGGCTGAGAAAAGTGTCCAACTGAATCATTGAAGTACAGTTTTGATGATAATGTCCCTTGCAGTTTTCCCGATCAGACACAGATGGGTAGTAATAGTAATATATTCTCCCACATGTCCATTGTAAACCTTTTAACACGCTGTTCCGTTGTAGGGTTTTATTTCCATGCAGTAAGATGTTTCTTGCTAGTGTTGGCTGACTATCCTGGGAAAATAGGGACACGTGGAAAAGACTGGCTCTTGTCAGGAACACCATATAAATAGCTTGTTGTGTTTGCTAGTAGTATGTGTACATGGCACTGTGACACAAGTCTTATTCCTTTACCCATTATAATACTTGTCAGAGTAGTGCCCGGGTGTTGTAAACATCATGATACATGAGTCTTCTGCTTGTAACATGCAGCTATGACCGTAGAAATGGATGTGTCAGAAAGTGTGGGTGCAAAAGTCCATCTGCTTAAATTATTTATATTCTCTTTGATTGTCATCATTAAAACACATTTAATAGGCTTTGGGAGTGCATAACAAATGCTTTATTTAACACCATGGGGCCGATTCAATTCCCCGGCGTTGTTCCTTGGAGCAACATGGCCCGCGCACGGTAATACCTGCACATTATTACCATCACACGGTAATAATCACTGCAGAGAAATTACTGTAGTACCGGTAATAATGTGTGGGCCGCGGTGTTCTAAAGAACAATTCGGGGAATTGAATCTGCCCCCATGCATCCGAGGCCTTTGATTTGCTAAAGATATGAACAGATTAAAAAAATAATAATTTTAAAATATAATGGTCATATAATAATAAAATGACAGTGAGCACATTGTTTTTCCTTTTATTTACAGGTTACATTTGATCCTGAAGTTTTCTTCAATATTCTTCTTCCACCAATTATATTTTATGCAGGATACAGCCTAAAAAGGGTAAGTATTGGGGAAGCACTGCTGTGTGGGTTAAGATCACCATAATTAAGTGCACATTTTATATGGAGTCTCCATGACTGGAAGATCTGTATTATTTATCATGCTGCCCAAGCTCCCAAAGAACTGTGCTTACTTTTATTGACACATAACACTTCTGTGCTAATGTATTCAGAATCTGCTCCAGTTTTTGGTATATGTGTGTATGTATATGTGTAATATTATTTTAATTTATTGTTGTTGTTTTTTTTGTTTTTTTTTATATTGAGTCTATTTGGATCTAAAAACCCATTTTAACATGTCATACAGAAACATTCCAGATGTGGGGTGGTGGACATAAAATGTGTTATACTATAAAAATACAGTTCTTAGCAAAAGTATAATAAACAGATCTGAAAAGGCTTTTATATAAATATATATATAAGTTTTATTGTTTGTTTTTAAAAACCAGCGCCTGTAACCATACTCTTATATATTAGTCTATAACATTCTACCTCCACCCACACAGACTATTTATATGTACGCATCAATGGGACTTGTGTATACTAGTTAAAATGTTGTATACCACTGTTCTGTTGTAGGCTGGATAAACACAGAAAATTTCTCCCAATGTCATAACCATAACGATTTTACCCCGATCAGCATGCCGATTTATGTGTACACACTATACGTGTTTTACAAGATTTGCTCTCAGATCTGTGATCTTCATCAGTTATAACCATTTGCTGAAAAGATCATGACTCTGTAAACTCTATGGAGATCCTGATGGTGATGGATACACACTGCAGGATTGGAAGGACATCGTTCCAGCGTTGAACGAGATTTTTAGTCCGGTTTAAAAATCAAATGAAACGATGATTGGTGTTTTGGGACGACCATTGTTCAAGGTTTCATGGTACACACTAATGCAATATAGCAGGCCGACCACTCGTTTATCGTGTGATTGGCCCAATAATCATCTGAAAAGCCGTATTGTGTACCCAACCTTACTAAGGCAAGAGCCAGCTTTTACGTTACATCACTTCATAACAAGTAAATGTAGTGTCATTTTCTTAGGAATACACAGATTGGGTTCAGAAAGAAGTTTTTGCATTTTGTATTTTGTTTTAAGATGTGGAAGGTTTTATAAACCCTTACATAACCCCTTGTTTTATTTTATAGAGGCACTTCTTCAGAAACATGGGCTCCATCCTTGCCTATGCCTTCCTAGGAACTGTGATTTCTTGCTTTGTAATAGGGTAGGTATTTCACTCCCAATTCCTGTTTTGCATTGAGTATGTGACACTGAAGTCTCTCATGTACGTGCAAACTCTTCCAGAGGCAGATTTTATTCCAAATTTTAAATGTTTAGCTACTGTTTTGGCCTTTTGGTTTTAAAGTACTAATGTAACAACAGGGCTGGGATGGTAGCAGTAGACACACATAGCCGGGTACAGTCACCACCAGGGCTTGCTCCAGAGCTCTGCCATATGTACAGCCACCGTTGTCCAAAGTTGTTGCATGGCAGGAAAAATATCTGATAAATGTAATGAAGGAGGGAGGTAGTATCGTGGTAAGAAGTAGAGAACTGGGTGGTACGGTTTTCCTTTTATAGTGCAAACATATTCCGAGGCGCATGTATATTTACATTCCTCCAAGAGAGACGGGAGCTCCAGCACAGTTGACAAGACGTTACCCAGAGCTTGGTTAATGAAGTTGTCCTACTCACCTCTGGTCTTACCCCCAGGTCTCTCCTGTATGGATGTGTAAAGCTGATGAAGGTCACGGGAACCCTTGGTGGTGATTTTTTCTTTACTGACTGCTTATTTTACGGAGCCATTATATCTGCAACCGATCCAGGTAACCCCTACATGTGCCGTTTATCTGGTCTAGCGGTGTGTGTGTGTGTGTGTGTGTGTGTGTGTGTATAGCTGGCTTTGTGTGTGGGTTCATCCAAACTCAATCAAAATCTGATCTGATTGGATCAAATTTGTATGACGGAACAGAGATCTTTAGATTCCTTTGCTCTGTGTTTGTTGTCCATTTTTCGATATGTAAATGCGGAGCCTGCATTGCGATGTGTGTTCGGCATTGTGTCTGAACAGAAAGATTGGGTCAGTTTAGCTGCACACAATTATGGCCATATTGCTCACAGATCGGGATGTGCAGCTTTACCAAATCATGTACGAGTTATAATCTGATCCAATTGCATTCACCTGTCCGTGACCACTTTATACACTTTGATCAATATCTGTAGTTTTCTTCAGGCCAAATCATTACACTCTTTATTACGCAGTATATATCTCTTTATGGAGCAGAACTAACGACATACATGTCACTAGAAGGCAGGCAGGGTACCCATGTCGCTGAAGAATCTAATATTTTTTTCTAGCCCAGACTGACATCTGAGGGCACCATATCCAGGGGAATTGTCTGTTATTCCACAGTGGGTAAATCTAAGGAGGCTCAGGGAGCAGTTTGTATACCCTGTCAGGAGAAAGATGGGATTTGGAGAAAGCTGATCTCTGGTGTTGGGGAATCCAGAGGACAGAACAAATGGAGGCCAAATTTAGACTCTATCCAGCCATAGTTTGGCACCAGGGAGAGAGGGTGTCTGGACACAGTGAGATAAGTAAGCTGCTAGATAATATTTCTTTATATTGGAGACATTTATGCCCCCATTGTTGTATGATTGTGTAAGAACTGTATCCTGATCTGGAGGTTTCATGGCTGAAATAAAAATAGAGATCCGTTTTTGAAGATATTTAAAAGTAAAACTAGTTCCTTTTCCACCTGGAAAGATCAGATTTATAAGCTCCACTAAGGGGAAATTAGCCGTAAGTAACTGATTGTAAAGCTTAGTAATCTAAAGTTTTGAAGTATTTAAGTTTGGAAGGTTGCCATTTAAAATTACAGTTTATATCAAGTAGTTTTTTAATTGGGTCAGTTATATTCAAATCTTATGACGTTCGTTTTGTCCGCATTAATTGTGTTTGTCTTGATGAGGTGCCATAAATCTGGATTTCAGAGATGATCTTAGGGATGAAGGGGTATGTGCTGGGTGAGGGTAAGCCGCACACCATTGGCATATAGCGTCATTTTGTACTCGCAAGAACCCCGTTTATCCCTCAGATGTTTGGGTTGGCGGCTGTTTTAGCAGCGAGAGGTTCTATGACAAGAGAAAAAGTGAGAGCTGAAAGGGGCGACCCTGACCAGTGCCCACAGAGATTTGTACCGTGATATTGGGCTCGGTTGCCAGTTAAGAATTGTCCTTTAAAGCCCATGCAGGTTAACGTCCGCTGCATAGAATTCCTGCTGACTCTGTCAAGGGACGTCTCTGCGCTTCCCCTTCATGTTGCCAGTATAGAACAACAGGGTGTCATACAATGAAAATTAATCCATATACTTAGTGGTAAATGATGATGGCAATATAAATAGGGAGCTCTGTACATTACTTTTAAGAAAAAGTTAACAACTGAGTTATTTAGGTTAGACAATGAAATCTGCAGCTCTGCTCTCGGTATACTATAGTATAAAAGTGTCATCCATATAACTTTAACAACTTGCAGGTTACCACTATTTTCTGGCATATTTTTTGTGTAAATCCATTTTCTTACTCTGCATATTTTATTAAAATGGGAGCTGAAAAATCAATTCTACTCTAATGGAAGAAGGCATAGTTACCAAGAAATTAAAATTTAGCAAAACATCTCTTGGACATGGGAATACACTTTTCTATTCATAATCAATTTATGTGTAGAATACTTTAAACTTTCTGGGGTGAATTTTCTAAAACTAAATAGGAAAAGTGGAGGCATTGCCCATAGTAACCAATCAGATTCTAGTTATTATCTTCTAGAATGTACTAGATAAATGATAGCTAGAATCTGATTGGTTTCTATGGGCAACACCTCCATTTTTCTTTTTAGAAGTTTTAGTAAATCTACCCCTCTTATAGAAAGGATTTAGGTCCTCTTCCTCAGATTCAGCCTTTTCATTTAGTTATGGCTTGTGCTCCTCTTGTATTATTTTCCCATACATCTTTTGACAATCTAAAATACAAGTAATTGAAGTTGATTCCTGACCATGGCCTTATCTGTGTGGAGTTTGTATGTTCTCCCGTGTGTTTGCGAGGGTTTCCTCCAGGTGCTCCGGTTTCCTCCCACACTCCAAAAACACACTAGTAGGTTAATTGGCTTCTATTAAAAATTGACCCTAGTCTCTCTCTGTCTGTGTCTGTGTCTGTGTCTGTGTCTGTGTCTGTGTCTGTGTCTGTGTCTGTGTCTGTGTCTGTGTCTGTGTTAGGGAATTTAGACTGTAAGCTCCAATGGGGCAGGGACTGATGTGAGCGAGTTCTCTGTACAGCGCTGCGGAATCAGTGACACTGTATAAATAGCTACTGATGATGGTCATTTTTGCAATTTGAAGCTGATTTAGTGCAGTATTGCAAACTGTAGTTTTATATAACTATACTTTCCCACAAATTGAAGTAATAAGAGACTGCCTATATTTCTGTTTCTAGTGACTGTCCTAGCCATATTTAATGAACTGCAAGTAGATGTGGAACTGTACGCCCTGCTTTTTGGTGAAAGTGTCCTGAATGATGCAGTTGCCATTGTACTTTCTTCGTAAGTTTTCTTCTTCTCTCCACAGTTAGGAAGGTTTATTGATGTATATACTGCTTTAATCAATCGGGGGAAGATGTACTAAATTTTCTAAAATGGAAAGCAGGAGATGTTGCCATAGAAACCAGTCATATTTTACCTATCATTTTCTAGACTGTACTACAGAAATAATAACTAGAAAACATCTTCACTTTTCCTTTTAGAAGTCTTAGTAACTCTACACCTTGGTGTTACTCAGTGATGCCAACGTTTCCTTATAAATAAGCTGCATTCTCACAAAAATTATTTCAGTAGACTAATATTCCTGATATATATCTAGTGCATAAACTGGATTGGTTTATGGTTAAATGTAACTGTGGAAGCAGCTATTTTGTAGGCTTCAAGCAGTATTCATGAGAATGCGGGCTATAGATTCACAATGAATCTGTGTCTTATGAATATTAGCCAGGCCTCATGAATATTAGTCATGAGATGCCCTAGGGATGTCATTGATTGCCTATGAACTGATTAGCTGCATTCTCACGAATATTATTTCAGACTTTAACATCGTTGCTACAATCATGTGCAGGCGACAAGAGCACCCAACTTGTTTTTGGAGGTGACAACCAGACAATTTGAAAGTTGTTTTATTTATGTGAATGTTGTCCATACATTTTTGTATTGGCCCAAACCTCTGTGGCATGTTGGCAGTGGCTTATCCTATTGTGCTGTCAATATGAAGTCTACTTTTCAGTGGGTGCATCATTTTATCACAGAGTCAAAAACCTTATGGTAAAAATAGTTGAATATATAAATAACTGTACAATAATGCAGTTAGTGATGTCCATCATGCAATAAGATATGTCCAAGATTGGTTTGATATAAATACATTGTATTAATCTGACTCTGTGTATGCAGTACCAAACAATACACTGAAAGCTAATACGTTTTCATAGTGACTATTGTTTTTATGATATGCTTCAAAATATAGAAAGTACTAGGACTTTCAGTGAGATATACAACACTACAGATTACTTCCTGTGCAACATAAACATTTTCTTAACGCTTAGTTCCCATTCTATCGAAATGAATGTACATCTCTTTCAGGTCAATTGTCGCATATCAGCCGGCCGGAGACAACAGCCACACGTTCGACACCACGGCCATGTTCAAGTCGGTGGGAATGTTCTTGGGCATTTTCAGCGGGTCATTTGCCATGGGAGCAGCCACTGGAGTGGTCACTGCCTTAATATCCTTCCTTTGTGTGCTTCTGCAATGTAACACAGGCAGAAAAGGTTATGTTATATACTGGAGAGCGCTCTCTGTAAGACGACATGTATTGTAAAAGGCCACAGGTACTCTAGATCTTCCTTCCTCTCCAATTGTAGATGTTTGTATCTAAGGCAGGGGGTGTAGCTGGCCTAAAATCAGTCTTCATGCTCCTTAACACATATCCACGTCACCAAATTTACCAAGCTGCGGGAGTTCCAGCTGCTGGAGACCGGCCTGTTTTTCCTGATGTCCTGGAGCACGTTCCTCCTCGCTGAAGCTTGTGGTTTCACTGGTATGATGCTTCACAGTCATGTGGGCTACTGAATATTGCACACACATTGCAGTGGGCAGAGATTGACCCGTTGCTGGATAGGTTATGGTAAAGTCACGTTGTTTGAGATGTGTGAGAGAATGACCTGGACTGTTTGTATTCAGTGCAGTAATACTAAGGCCACTTTCCCATGTGCTCTCCCTGCTTTAGCGTGCACTTATTTCAATGTTCTGGAAGCGTTTGTATTCCAGTGTTTGTCACTGTCAGCACAAACTCATGACTGCATATTGTACCTCCACATCCAACTACATATCTTGTGTTGGATGTGTTCTTATAGAGATTGCAGTCACATGGTGACAAGACTGGGCTATGAGTGTGGGGAATACATTAAGCCCCAGTTCAGCGTATTCAGTCACACTCGCTGAGCCTGGAAGCGCATTGTGGTGAATGCTGTTTGGATGGTGAAATGTAAACCGGCTGTAATCAATCTCCGGTTATTACAGGGTTTGATGTCAACACTACCTACAGGAATGTTTATTTTTAAATCTAATTTGCACATAGTCTGTTCATGTGGTATATACATTAGCCATTGTACAATCATACTTAGCCATGCTTATTGGCTTCTGTTTCCATTCCCTCATGAGCATGAATTATTTACACCATCCTAACAGCGAAGGGCAGGGCACACCATATTCCCCATACAGCGTTCAACGCCTGATACATGTCAGACACTGTCGCACCTTCTTTACGTAGGGATGTCGTATTCCAACTACTAAAATGTAAATGTGCATCTGGTCTCTTACTGACGTGTGTTACTATATTAACCAAACAAATGTGGTTTACAATCGAAATAACATTATACAGAAAACACACCAACTCTACTATACAATTTTTCCTGGTTCCATTTCAGTTATCCCTCTTAATATTCTTACATTGGTATTTAGAAGCCTAAAATGAAGAGAGGTCCAGTATCGCCATGTGCAGAAGGGCAGTAAGTGACGTGTACTTTTATTTGCAGGAGTGGTGGCCGTCTTGTTTTGCGGCATTACCCAGGCACATTACACCTATAACAATCTGTCCACAGAATCCCAAATTCGTACAAAACAGGTATGTCATAATGTTCTTTTATTTTTGTAAATATAGCTGATACATTTTTATTACTGTTTATTGCCATTAGTGCCAATATAGACTCATTGAGGCCAGCCTACCAGGCCCGGCACTCCCATTAGGCAAGGTTAGGCACTTGCCTAGGGCGCCGGGCTCTGGAGGGCGCCACAGAATACTAAATGACTTTAAAACTGTGCGGCGACCGCTGACCATACCTGTCACGGCCGCCGCACAGCATCAGATGGACGGGGAGGGGGGGGGAAGAGGCTATTTTGTCACCACCGCCGCCTCTCTGCTCCGTCTCCTCCCCTCCACTGACTAGTGTCAGTGAGTGGAGGGGAGGAGACTGAGCAGAGAGGCGGCGGTGGTGAGACAAGGTAAGGAGAGAAGGGAGGAGGGCGGCGATTTTTGCGGGGGGGGCACCGCTTTTTTAAAAATGCCTAGGGCGCCGTGGACCCTAGCACCGGCCCTGCAGCCTACATAATGTAAGTTTATATTCCCATATTTATTGTGCACAGCATAATATTCCAGGATTCACGTTATACACTCGTTACCTTGATTTAGTGCATTTCTATCAGACAACCGTATATGGAAGTCTTAGGAGTCTATTTATAACCCCAGAGTGGTAGACATCAATCTGTACCGCTGCGATAGACGCACTGCCACAATTTACTATGCCGGGGCTGCTCTGGAGTCTTGGCGGTGACCCCCATCCAATGCTCCCTCAAACCTCCTCTTTTTTTTACTTTTTTCTTTTTTTTTTTATTAACATATGTTTACCAGCAAACTTTTGCTGCCGGCAAACTTATGCTATGTGCATAATGCATTCCCCAGGGAGGGACCCAGCGAAGTTGGATAGACTGTGCAGCTTACTAAATTACCTAATGCTGCTGTTCCCATAGAGGTCTGTGGTCCTGGTAATTAGGCTATTGCCAGAGAAAGCTATGATTTCTCTAGTGTTAGCCCCTTGATAAATCAGATAAAGTGGCGAAAGAGCCCTTTTTCTGCGTTTATACCAGCGTTTTGATTCTCCACCACTTTTTAAATAGACCCTCAGTCTGTGAAAACTCAGTCCTTAAGTGACTGTCTATGTAAGCCTGTGTATTATAAATTCAAGTCTTCAAGAATATTTCCATTCAGAGAGGCGCAGGGCTGTATTTACCATAGAGGCAAACCATACAAGCCTAGGACGGCATTGTTTAGGTGGCCTCATACAAGTGTTTTGTGTTTGGTTGTTTTTTACATTGAATTTGTTTATTTATTTTATATATTTGTTTAGAGGGGATGGAGCTAAGGTCTTGTTCTAGTTTCCTTTATTTCAGAAACATCCTGCAAAAGAAAGCAGCAGTGCCCATACTGAGATTAACATTTCCATATTTTATATACTGTTAGATGAGCAGCTCCGTTAGGCCAACAGCTTTGTACTAGCGTTTTAGGCTTCCCGAAGCAGTGAGCACAGAACGTTCTGAAAGATACTACAACAATCCAAACAACCCGCCAGTGGGTAGGTTAACATTAGATGCCCTTAGAATGTGCCCGCTGGAACTCATTAAGCGCATCTGAATTAAGCTGGTATTTACACTTATTGTGATAATAGATGACTCTTAAGCCGGCATGGAAGGAAGAGCAGAAAGCCATTTTACTGCAGGAAGCTCCCAGGTCGGCCATATTTTTGCTGGATGTTTCAGGAGAAAAATGTTGCTGATGTTACACTAATTATGTTCCCTTCTCTCCCCTCTCAGCTGTTTGAGCTTTTGAATTTTTTGGCAGAGAACTTTATCTTCTCCTACATGGGTTTGGCTCTATTTACTTTCCAGAATCATGTCTTTAATCCCACATTCATTGTGGGGGCTTTCGTATCCTTTTTCTGAAATAGACCTTTTATGTAACCTTTATTATTTACATGTTTTCTTTAAAAAAAAAAAAAAAATTTTTTTTTTTTTTAAATCAAATATTTTTATTTAGACTTTTCGGACATTACAGAAAAAAAAACATACAAAAAGTAACTGTAGTTTCAATGCACATAATGTTCCAAAACACTTAGCGCAGGTTAAAATAACAAGAACGTTTTCTCAGATCAGGGTATCATAGCAACAATCACATAAACAAATCTATCGGCGAGGTTCCTGCCTGTTTGCTCACACTGTTGTGGGCTGGGCAATAGTCAGAGGGGAAACCATATGACGAGCTCGGCCTAACCAGTAAGGTGAAAAGGGGGGTACACAGGAGGAGGGGGGGGGATAATTGGAGTAAGCTAGTGCAGCAATGATGGGGGTGGCTCTTGGTCAGGATCAAGGTCTGCCGCCATTGAAATAGACTTTTTAATCTGTTTGGTAAGATGCATTTAGATTTTTTTTTTTTAGTAGCTTATGGAAGCTTTTTGGACTAACCTGATCCTGTATGAAAGGGGCGAGTACACAAATTTGAAATGTAGTAATTAAGCGTTCCCCCCCATATAATGATGTGATACGTTTTTATTTTTAGATGAGATTTTCAATTATTTTTTAAATATTTTCTTCTACATTCCTTACACTAATATTTACCAGCATGTCAGATCTCAAGGGAAATAAATTGGTTAACAATGTCATGGATAGATCGCAAAACAACCTTTTCCTTAATAATCACATTTCAGCTTGCAGTCTTCCTTGGGAGAGCCACAAATATTTATCCCCTCTCGTTCTTACTTAATCTGGGCCGAAGAAACAAGATTGGCTCAAACTTTCAGCACATGATGATGTTTGCAGGTATGTCTGCTCATTGGCACCCCTAGAGGCAGCAGAGAGCGGTGCACGACGTTCAGTGACTGCAATCAGTGCATTTATATGAAAGTCATTCTTGTATTGTACCACCCTACCCATCAATTGCATTTATTTGTTAGGCTTTAGACCTGTGGCTCTTCAATTGCAGAACTGCAGGTCCCATCATGGCCTGACAGCCGTGCTAAGACTAGTAGGTTTGACTCTGATCAAAATAACTGTTCAGTAATGTTGAAATAAACTTTGACTTTAGACAGTGGATTCCCTTCCCATAATCAGCAGATTACTTGATAACAACTGGTTACACTCACAGAAATAATTCATGTTTTGTTTCAGGGTTACGTGGAGCAATGACATTTGCCCTGGCTATTAGAGACACTGCCACTTACGCCAGACAAATGATGTTCTCCACCACACTGCTCATAGTGTTCTTCACAGTCTGGGTATTTGGAGGAGGCACAACAGCGATGTTGTCATGCTTACATATCCGGTAAGGCTCTCTCTTCCGTACTGTGTGATTATTATTTTATTTTTTTTCACTGAATTGCAATTTTGATAGAAGACAAAAAATAAAAAAAACACTGTTCTATTCCTCCTGTAGCCATGTCTTTGTTAGTGCGGGTTTGGACCTAGGTGATTCAGTTTCTGTGTTTTGTGATGCTTTTTTCTATTTCTTCTACCTTCTATACAAAGACACCTTTACCTATAGGAGTTAAGTGTAAAACCAGCTGTTCGATTAATACTTGTGTCCCGCGAAGCTGAAGCGACCTGTTAGTTATCTAACAGATCCCCAGCTGGAATTCATAGAAACTAAAACGTGTTCAGTTCTCCCCTCGACTGTAATAAGCTGCCCTGATAATCCTGCAGCAAGTCATACAAACAGGTATCGTTTATAATCATTCTCCACGTTTAAATAAACTTCAGTTCCGTTCAGCTGAGCTCAAATTAAATCTCTGCTATAGTCTCCATTGGCCCAATTACACTACAATATGGATAGTTGTTTTGTCACTAAATCCTTTTTGAACAGAGCATCACTCTTTTATATGGGACTAATATAATTCTAAGCAATAAGAGAAGTTATACAAACCATATACTTTTAAAACTAGAAACCTTTCAGTGGAATGGTCTTTTAAAAGCATTTACAACAACTGCGGGGAGTGGAAAGCCTCCATTAGAATTCTGTGGTTATCTGTGGGTAGAAAATTCAGCGTTTGACATTAGCTTTCAGCTTTTGTGTGATGCATCTACTAAACTGATAGCGCATACTGTTGGTAGCCTAACTTTGGTTGTTCACTAATAAACGGCATATGTACTGTAATTAATCATTGTCTAACTTGCATTAGAGCCAAGCTAATTACTCATTGGTTGCTATGAGTAATATGCTCTTGCATTATTATAGGAAATAATCCATTTTATGTTCAATGTGTTAAAAATGTAATTATTTCGATGCTGCCTATCCTAACTAATCTAAGTGCAAACTATTTTTTTTCTGATAGCACACCCAAGTTTTGACAGTATTGCCCTGTTATTGCTGTGTATATCCACTAGGTGTCACTTAATCTCCATTACCAACATAATCATTTTGCATTATGTTCATCTGTAAAGAACATTTTATCTAATGACTTTACGGCAATTTGTTTAAACTTGTCATATTGTTCAGATATATTCTGCTGACATCATGCTTATCTTAAAATATGTTAGACTTTGCTTTACTATGTCTAATTGTTTCTGGTCTCTTTTTTTTTTTTTTTTTTTTTTTAGAGTGGGTGTGGATTCAGATCTTGATCAATTGGTAAATACCTATTTCTCACACTGTCAATGTTTTCAGCATTCTTCAAGCTTATATGTTCCTTAGGTTAATTACTTTAACAATAATTGTATTTTGGCCTATAACAATATTGAGACATAGATCTTTTGTTCAATTGACAGTGACTCAAAATCATTAATATATGCTGTGTGGTCATCTTCAGGAGAAAAGAAAAATGGGGTGAACTTTTGGACATTTCCTTTTCTTGTCTACTTTTTGGGGCAGACTCAATTAGCCGCAAGGTTCCATATTAAGGATCCGTTCAATAATCTTGCAGCTTTGTTTCTGTGCGCGAATACAATAATTACTGTAATAATATCATCATCATCTATTTATATAGCACCACTAATTCTGCAGCGCTGTACAGAGGACTCGCTCACATCAGTCCCTGCCCCATTGGGGCTTAGTCTAAATTCCCTAACACACACACACAGACAGACCCAGACAGACACACAGACTAGGGTCAATTTGTTAGCAGCCAATTAACCTACCAGTATGTTTTTGGAGTGTGGGAGGAAACTGGAGCACCCGAAGGAAACCCATGCAAACATGGGGAGAACATACAAACTCCTTACAGATAAGGCCTTGGTCAGGAACTCGTGACCCCAGTGCTATAAGGCAGAAGTGCTAACCACTTTGCCACCGTGCTGCCCACATAGGAACATCACTCATGTTTTGATCGCACCCCTATGAGGTTCAAGCAAGACTGAGCAAAGATTATTACCCAGAACATCGTGCAGTAACATATCCGCAAAGTTACTGTGGAACCTAGCGCCTAATTGAATTGGCCCCTTTAATAATAGGGGGAATTCAATCCCTTGCGTTGTTCTAAAGAACAACCCGGTGTGCGCACAATTACCGTTAGTATGGCAATTGCTGCTCGTTGCCATTGGTACGGTAATTTCAACGCAGAGGTCTACTTGCAGCTCCCTGAGCCGCGAGCAGAAAACTGTGTTGAAATTAACGTACTAACGGTAACAACGAGCATCAATTGCCATACTAACGGTAATCGTGCGCACCCCGAACAACGCAGGGAATTGAATTCCCTGTTTATAACTCTTTCGTTGATAACATGTTCTACTTCAATAACCGCTCTACTTTTAGCCCTTCCCCAATGTCTTGTAGCGCAATATCTCCACAATAATTGGGACTATGCACATTGTGTTAATATCGTGGCTTAATTCCCTCTGATAGTATTCAGGATCGCATTTATATTTGCAGAGAGTTCCATACAGCACATCCACTGTCTGTCTACATTATCCTCCTGGTGATGACAAAGTGAAACAAGGGCAAAATATACAATTGCCCATATTTGTGAACGGCACCATCCAATCATAGATTACCTGATGCGCAGGCTGTGTAAATACATCTTGCTGATGATTTCTGGCCCAAATTACTGAAACCGATGTTCAAGCGTCTCTCTTACATTTTAACAATTCATAACTTTTTTTTTTTTTGAGCACATGTCCTATAACCACCAGTAATCCAGGTATTTATTGTCTTAAAACATAAAGTTGGCATAATATCAATGTATTTGTATGCACTGAAACATTTTCCGCCTTGGGCGGCTTTTTAAAAGGCTGCTCTTCAGTTAGGATTATTAATATGTCATGTTTATTGGTCCAAGAAATTTCAGTAGGTGCCCAAACACAACTCTCTTAAAATAAGCAACCCAGACAAAAAGCCAGTAAAGTATCTCTGGAACTAGAAAGTTAAATAGAAGGGGAATAATTCACTAAAATAGGATTAACTTTAGTTTGGGGTGTAATGCCACAACAGTTCAGTCTAACAGAAAGGCGGGTTTGTGTGGGCGGTAGTCTGACTACACATCTTGTGCCCCCATGTTGCTTTATGATCAAATGACATAAGGGCTCCAGCAGCGCCGTGCCTTGTAATCTGATAGGGATTAGAGCTGTATACATCTATTTTATCTACGGATTCCACAGAGTCTTGTATAGTGACTTAATTACTGTAAAAAAAAGAGATGGCTCAGCTCTGTCTGTAAGGAATAAGCGCTATTGGTCCAGTCTCTGTAAATGTGCTCTTAACACTGCAAATTTGAAGTATATGTAAAGACAACGTTTATTTTAAAGTATTATATGACCTGCAGCTCTTTGTTTGAGCTATATTTAGAGACATGTACTAAGAAGTCTGGACACATACCTTGTTATTATGTCCTGTGCTGGGATACCATGTACGATTCTACACTTCTGAATCATACACACAGTAGAGGAGACATCACTTCTGTTGTCCACTGTTAAATAGTCTTTAGGATAATTGTCCCTTATAGTCTCTCGCCTTGATTGCTGTAACATCCTTATCTCTGGAGAGGGAAAAACTGAGAGTTGGGAAGGCCAGTATATCCTAAATGCTGCTGCCCGCCTTATTTTTCTCTCCCGCCACTCTCTCTCTCTGCCGTCTTTCTCTGTCAGCCGCTACATTGACTCCCTGTGGCCTACAGAATTACATTTATACTCCTTACATTCACCTACAAGATCTGAACCAATGCCCCCACATCTCCAACCTCATTTCTACCCACACCCCTTGCCACCCCTCCGCTCTACCAACGCACACCACCTCACTACCACACTGATTACCTCTTCCCACCTCCACGACTTTGCCCAGGCTGCTCTCCAGCTCTGCAACGATCTCCCACATCCTATCGGGTTATCCTCTACTCTCCAAGGCTTTAAGCCTGAAACTCACTTCTTTATTCAAGCCTATCAGTCCTGCTCCTAGCTCCTTTGTCTCAGCTATCGCCTTCATTCCCCCACTCAGTACCACCCTATTTATGTCTTCCCTTTCCCTTTAGGATAAAAGCTCTCGCAAGCATTGCCCTTTTTACTCGTGTTCTCTATTATTCCCTCACCCTTTGTTCCTCTTCCCTAACCCTCCCTTCTTGAGCCCAGGCCTACTTTGTGTTGGACACTACCACCACTCTCTCTCACTGTCTCGTAAACAGTTTGATCTGCATCGCCAAGCTATCAGTGTGTAGTTTGTTTAATCAGTATGTCTGTTCTTTGTATTCTTTTGTTTTTCATGTATTAGGTAATGTGTTATGGGTCGTTGCTGTCTATTGAATATCACTGTAAATGTCTTGTACGCAGCTGCAGACCTTTTGTGGCACCATATAAATAAAATATATTAATAGGAGTAAGTGATACATTGCCAAAGATAGGGAAGAATATTATACAGTATAATGCAGCAGCAGCAAAATGCTTACAGAGATCGGCTACACACTACTCCCCATTAACCAGATTACTAAATTGTTTTTCAAACTTTTAACAGTAAGCAAAAAAATAAATAAAAAAAATCAGTATGTGCTTGTTTAGGGCAGGTGTAAATATTGACTTGTGGTACCAGATGCAGGTGCTGATGAGGCATCTCGGTATATGTAACCTCTGCATATATGTGGAAATACGCTTATTATTTTGCTCTTTTGTTAAGGGTAATTTAATCCCATTTTGTGACCAACCAGGCATCGGCCCCACTGTGTCTAGCAGCTGAACTCACCGCACAGAAGATCTCCCACTTTGTAGACCACTAGATAAATGTCCTAACACTCCAACTTGAATTAAAGAGATTTCCACCTGATAAACTTATTATGTAAAAACAATTAGAAGAAAGCAACAGCATCTATACGTCCACACAATAGCGCCAAACAGCTTATCAATTCACTAACAGAACAGCTAGTGACATTACTGAGGCACGAGGCACCTCCTGCCTCAGTGGTGCCTCTAGTTTCTAGTAAATTGATATAGGAATACTGTTTGTTTTTTATTGAAGGGAACATTTAAATGCTTATTGATGATTGCAGGGATGTCGTCAGGCTGCATAAAAGATGACGTTGAAAATAATATCACGTCTCTTATATTATCCATTTAATAGAAATGAAAGTTGTATATATTTAAAGGGATGAAACCTATCCCCATATGTGAGGTAATTGTTCCTAGACGTCGTACCTTGCAGTCCAGTTGTTCAGTATAGCGCCTATAGCAGTTTAGCTGAACAACGCACAGTACTTGCACTAGTTTGCCTGGTCACAGCCAAAATCTGACAGGATGCTAAATGTTTCAGCAATCTGCACTATGTTATTAAATGAATCTCATTGTATCTGGGTGCTGTCTGTTCTGTACTAACACACATATAGATTTTTAATTATACTGTGAGGAATAGCCTGTACAGTATCCACTGAGGTATTGGAAGACATAATCCATTCTGTTTCATTAAATCATCCCTAAAACGTACATCATTTACCTCTTACAAGTCTGGTGATGACAGAGAATCTTTATCTTGTGTTCTTATTACAGGGGATTCCAGAGACAGAACGCAGGAGCACAAAGGCAGAGAGCGCCTGGCTTTTTAGACTCTGGTACAACTTTGATCACAAGTATCCTTGAATTTTACCATTTTAAGTTATTTGAACATGTTTGTCTTGCTAACATTCAGGTGAAGAATCCTTAAAATGATTTTTACTTATGGATGTATCATACGGTCTTGGTTTTCATTTGTTTTTTTGTTTTTTTTTTAAATATGCAGTTTAAGTACAACTTTGCTTCATATAAAGCTGGACTACCCCCTAGTAACTTGGTTCACCATCCATGGAAAACTAACATTAATTGGTGACACAAAGGGGGTGTGATCGGGATGACCAATCACAAGCTGCCATCTCTTTACTATGTGGTAGTACGGCCTATATGAGGCTTGCAGTGCTGGTGGAAATCATTATGGTATTGTGTTGCTTTAGATGGACATAAGCTCTTATTAGATTTGTTTCCATTAACATGACAGAAGCATTATGGAGCGGGCTGCATGTTCCACATAGGCGTTTAGGAATGCTGTCCAAGATACACTTCTGCATTTTCCATGCGCTCAGTGCTTTGATTAAGGCATCAATAGCAAGCAAGATAAGGTTTATTGAAAAGGGAGAATGTGTCTTGTCACATGGTCAGTGTACTTGGCTTGGTTTTTTTAATCTGCACTCCAAAACAGTAATAGCAAATGTCTGTAACCCAGTGAGCTAAAAGAGCTATGAACTCTGTTACAACATATTAGTCTGGCATTCTATTTGGCTGTGTAGTAAATATCTGGCAAGTCCCAGATCATTGTAGCAAATCAGTAGTAAGCATTTCCCCAAATAAAACTGATACTTGCAAGCAAATCCTACAGCTTTGGAATTCATGATAGAGGAGCGATAGCCTGGTATGTAGTGTGTATGTACGTACGTACGTACGTACGTACGTACGTACGTACGTGTTTATATGTGTGTATATATGTATGTGTATCTACATACATACATACACAACATTTAGAATCCCGAAGGTGGGGCAAAATAAACCCCACCCCTTCTGACCAAACCTGCCTGCAAATATATGCAAAACACCACCCACTTTCCTGTTCAACCACACCCCTTTTGAAGTCCTTGAATCGGGATGTCCCTTTGAAATCGAGACCATTGGGGGGGGGGGGGGGGGGGATGTAGATATAGTATTTAGTTTAACAATAAGAAGTAACTATTAGGGCACTAGGAGAATGACATAAAACATTTCTGCAGTGTGTACCCAGCCTAAGACAACAGTTCAGCAATCCCATTAAGGAGAACCAAATAAAAGATAGTATAGTATGTCACTGAGTCATAAATAGCTAATATACAGATTAACGGTAGCGGAGTGTCAAATATAAAGGTGTCTGGTCCTCATTGAATAACAAATAAGTAACATATTAATAAATAATAAAACAGCTTATCTGAAATGGTTCATGAGTTCAAACCTCTGGACAGACTTCTGATGGTGCAAACAGATGTTCCTCAGTAAAGTGGTCTGTTGGTTTAATAGGCCCCTATTAGCGGATCTTATAAAAAAATGGACTATCTGAAGACTGTTCTCTTCATGGGGGAAAGATAACATGCAGTCCTTGACATATTACTGGTCCCAGCTATGTGATATCTGAAAACAATAATATGACCAGTTATTAATTACAAACCTGGTGACTTTGAGCAGTAGCCGGTGGGAACAGGAGATATGGGTAACTATAGCAGGTATATGATGCACTGTGCTAGGGAGTGCAGCTAACAAATGTCACAAATAGAAAGGGACCTAAGCCTATTTGTCTTTTACAAAATTAAATAAAGATGGTGGACACATCCTTTTAATGTCCAAAGTGGGCTTTTCCCCTAGAACTAGCAATGTGTGCTTTATTAGTTATTATTATTTTTAGTTCTAGAATTAATAGATCTTTTCAATTCTTCATCACAACTAACAATGATAAAAGCTCATTCTTTCCCAGATAGAAGGCTGACAGAATAAGTCATTCTCCAGGTAGAAGAATGTCTTGTCAGAACTAGTCAAGCAGTTAGACAAGTGGCTTGGCCATGGAACCAGTTGAATTGTGTGAATGTCAAGTTAATAAAACCATTTACACTTGCTTAACAATTCTTCATGAATATTCAAATGCAGTAAATCCACTTGTGAAAATGATATTTCCACGGTGCATGGGCCCTAAAATCCTATGAGAGAAGTGATTGTATGATATGTATTCCAATAACAGGATGTAGCAATACAGAACTGCTTTATGCCGGTGAGTTTCAATCAGAAATCCTTTACAGTGATAGAAACAGCACCTTTCTGTAAGTCTTCCTTAATTTATACAGCTATCTAAAACCTCTGTTGACACACAGCGGACCACCCCTCACCACTACGCTCCCCAGTTGCTGTGGTCCACTTGCAAGATGCCTGACCAGTCCGCAGGCCTATGAGGTGAGGAGATCAAGGGGAAGCATAGTTATTCAGATTGTAGCCGATTTCTTGGCAAAACAACAGAACTTGTGTTGGTGATTATGGGCCTGATTCATTAAGGATCTTAACTTGAGAAACTTCTTATTTCAGTCTCCTGGACAAAACCATGTCACAATGCAAGGGGTGCAAATTAGTTAAATACTGCCTGTTTTTTCATGTAGCACACAAACACTTCATAGCTTATTTGTACACTGACATTTAAAGTTCATATTTGTGTGCTACATGAAAAAACAGTCAGTATTTAACTTATGTGCAAAACGGAATACTAATTTGCACCCCTTGCATTGTAACATGGTTTTGTCCAGGAGACTGAAATAAGAAGTTTCTCAAGTGAAGATCCTTAATGAATCAGGCCCTATGTAGCTGCAAGGCAATGTACAGTGCATCAGTCGTCTGCACACAGTGAATGCCGCCATTATATGCTGAACCAATATGTGTAAGAATACATCACCGGTTCTTAGTAACAGTTTATCATTGAGGTGTAATGTCCCCAGTTCTAAATGAATATACAGACTTCATTCTGATGACTGTTGGCTCCGCTTGCAAAATGGCCTATTCCACTGTGTGTAGATTATGAGTATATTTACAAAGGTTATAGAAATGTAAGCTGTAATTTGTGGTATATTTCTCTTGTAGTAGTTATTTAACTCTGTTCATGTTATTTAAGGCTGGTGTCAGGCAGGAACTTTATGTGCCTGTGTATAGAAGTCTATGTGTGCACGCTCTATATATACCTGCACGTGGCCACAATTAAAGTGTGTCCCAGTCCATATTAATAACTGATCTCTTTCTGTGTGTGATCTTATCTGGCCTAAAGCTCCCACCTTTCACTATATAGTATTTGACTAGCAGAGAGTACTGTGTTGTCAGGGACTATGATTGTATCCTATTGTTCCTGAGAATGGTTTCCAGGTTATGAGTAATAAACTTACACTATTCCTGTGTACCTGAGAAGATAGCAGTGTTTCCTGGGAGAGGTCTGACATGATAGGTCAATATAGGTTGCTGTGAGATAATCATGTGCAGCATTCAGTGTAAGGAAAATCTTGTACTTTGTACTGTTGGTCTCGGCAGAACGATAGGGGAAACTTGCTTTTACATGTCTACTTTTTTTTATAGCAGGACATTGGTAAGAAATAGGGGCCTGCAAATAACATTGTCCTACTACAGTTATTGTAACCGCTTCTGCAATTTTTGTATATCATTGTTTCGGTGCCCAAAGCCTACAAAATACTCTCTATGAGGTTATCTTTCAGGACATAATTAGGCATAATTTAAATAGGTTTTCCAGATGAATTACAAACAAAATAACTCTGGCGCTATATATGGTAGTGATCAGGAGATACCAATGCACAAGGACTGCAACCTTGAAAAATATATAAATAAAGAAATAAGAGTTGCACTGATATCTCAAGCCACCAAAAACCTGAAAATGTACTGTGGATAGCTCCAAATATATTTTATTGTACACATGTAAAATCACACATAAATAGTAGAAACGCTACTCAATATCAAGCAGATTGAATAATAAAAAATGTAAAACAGAGCTATAACTATGGTATAAATAATCCAAAAATTGTATAGGTGCAGCTATATCGTTAGCTCATAAGACCTATACGATCCTTAGGCACATAGATGATAAAATGTCAATGGGGTGTCTGGATTTGTGTAATATCTTAATGTTAATTAGTTCAATTGCCAAATAAGTTGCATGATTTCCAGATAGATTGAAAAATAGTCAATTCCGGAGTTAGGTTCCGTACAGTATAAAGAAAATATAACAATTTCTTACCAGGGGACCAGATTAGTAATGAAGCATTAGGAAGTCAGGATAATAATCTATGAACTGCAGCAATCGGTCCCTTACCAGATCCCTGGAATGAGACATCCGACTGGTAGTATGCAGCAGCTCTTAAACTCACATTCAGCGCGTAAAAATGAAGAGAGATCTCGAGCGCTTCTATCCTGGTAATGGTTGTTTAATAATCTGTAACTGTTTTTTATATTTTTTATTATTCAATCTGCTTGATATTGAGTAGCATTTCTACTATTTATGTGTGATTTTACATGTGTACAATAAAATATATTTGGAGATATCCACAGTGCATTTCCATATGAATTAATACACTGACTTGTATAGGCCCCCGAAACTGTTACTAAGTACGTTGATTTATTCTGCTTCCCTCTGCTCTTATCTATCTCTTGTCTTTATGCTAACCTGGCAGAGTTTGGTTGTTGGTTTTCTGTGTATCTGGTACTCTCTGGAATACAGCTATAGCCAACGCATAAGACAGTGTGAGATCCCATAGTAAAAACATAGAATTAAACATCATAGAATTAACCGTCAAAATAAAGACATTTATTTAGTAACCGTTGGGAAGGGCACATACCAGTAAATAGCGGACAGCAATCTAAGCCTGGACACTCCCTTTTAAACTTTCTATATGACTTCAAAAATGTATTTCTCTCTGATTTTAGAACCAGGAACAGCTAAAGGATGACGATTCAGATCTCATACTGAATGACGGGGACATCAGCTTAACGTATGGGGACTCCACCATGAGCACAGAACCCATAACATCAAGGAGGGGTATAGGAAACAACTCAGAGGATGCCATTGATCGGGAGCTTACCTGCGGAGATAATGAACTTGTCTTGAGAGGAACGCGCCTGGTCATGGAAGAATGTGAGGCTCCAGGGAATCTGCAGGTTACCAGGAGGCCAAGCCCTCTGTAGATAATTTGAGATGGTTTTGTTTTTTGTAGGAGGTGGGAGCTGCTCCTTTTTTTGTGTTCTCTAATCATGGCGATATATCGTACTACCTACTGCATGGCTCTGATTGTTTGAGCTGTATAAATGCTATTTATATGGCATCACGAGTTCTTTTTGATGCTACTTGTAAAGATAAAGTTAACATTTTTTGTTTTGGGAAAGTTATTTGATTGCACTTTAAGTGAAGCCACCTAACAAAGCAACGGTGATTGCACAATACTGTATGGTGGATTTCACAACACCCCCCGATGTGAAAATATTTGCCAATGTTTATCTTCTGTTACTTGAAATATTATTCGGGTTTTATGATCATTCTTGTTCCGTCACCTTTGCACTATCCGTAGAAGGAATTTGTTGTATACATTAATATAATCTTCACTTCTCCCTGGATATCCAGCATGGACGACTAACGTTCTGCTTTTCTCTCTGACAGCAAATGGTTCATGTGCGATACATCTCTATTAAAGCCAAGCTTTGTCTTCTTCTCCATTAGCCATTTCTTTGTGCAGTGGTCTAAACGCATTTCATGTGAGGTGACGATAGCTTGGCTGGCTTCTCCTGTAAAAATTCTTCTACTTTCTGACAGTTTTCTCTTTCTTTTTTAATACATCTATCCTGTGGCAGTTAAAGGACACATTTTAGTGTTTCCAGCCAAAATGTGTTTTAAGAAAAGATGTTTTCCGAGCCAAAGTTTATTTATAAGTGAGCATTCCGTAGGAGACCGTCGGAACATAGCACAGCGGTTACGAAACTTTATTGAAATCATTTTGTTAAAGACGTATTTTAAAGTAGCCATAGCCCTTAAAATGATTTTAGTATTTACCCCAACAGCAGAGCTGTCCAGTTACCAGCTCACATGAAAGATGCATCTCGTGGCTATTGCTAATCTGCCTTTTTGTCACTATTACTTTTTTTATGTATACAATCAAAATAGTTTGTGCAATATATAGCTTGCAGTCCGATATATGATGAATTTGAGTAAATGGTACCTTTTTTGCCCATTGGGTAAAAAGAAAATTATAATTGAAACCCCATGCACGTTTTTTTAAATTCACGTCCCCCAATTTATAATAAGATTATAAGCAACGTTTTGGTATTGGTTATTGTACATGAATGCAGAGGGTGTCCTTCCCTTGGAGAGAACAGCCAGCACAAATTCTTCGATACACTCCGTAGAGTGTATCTAACCAACGGCTGAATATAGGCAGAGAGTTCCCAAATGGTGGTCATATCCTCTCAATTTTAACTATAAGAAGAATGATTAACAAGGTTTACTGAAAACCGTTTTTATTGTGGAATATAAATTAAAAAGAAAAATCATTGAAGTGTAAATGTATGCCGATGGATTCCTTCTCAGTTGATGTTTTATGGTTACATTTTAACAGCAGATCTTTTTTTCTGGAATGGGCTTCAGCTTAATTCTAATTATTCAAAATAACAAAAATATCCGTCCAATAAAGACATTTATATATGCCGGTAACGTCCAGTTTGGTACGATTGTTCTATTACCCATATTACCTCTGGGAGCATCAGGACCTAGAAATGTTTGTACAGTGATATTCATCCAACTGCTACAGTAAATACTGACTATAGCAGCTTATGTAATGTAACTGTATTATACTGGCCAAGAATAATACAATCTATAACTTGTGACATTGCCTTTAACCATTAAATTATTGCTACCATGGTAGATATAAGCTGTGAAAATGTGCCATTGTCTTCTAACCGCGTTTATCGCCTGGTTGTGTATAAATAGTCAGTAGACCCTCTCAAGCTGTACCGAGATAGAGATAGATATATATTATATATATATATTTACAGTGTTGGCTAACCTGTGACACGTCAGGTGTTGTGAAACTACACGTCCCAGCATGCTTTGCCAATATATAGCAGCTTATTGCTGAAAGGGTATGCTGGTACTTGTAGTTTCACAACACCTGGAGTGTCACAGGTTAGCCAACACTGATATAGTATAAATCTTTATCAATTCCTTAGGTACACACTAGAGATGTATAAAGTTTGAGTTTGGGGCAGTACAGGCCGTTCTGCACAGTTGGTGATAGTGTGAGTCACAGTTTTGCGCTGCCGTTGTAAATCCACGTTTTGATGACTTTTATAGTATGTGGTTTGGCTGGCGTAAGACTAGTAGCCAAATTCCACGGGCAAACCATGTAAAATTTCATGGCCAAAGAAGGATGGAGGCAATTATTTCCTGGGACAGTTTAAATAAAAAAATAATAATAATAATCCTTGTCTCTAGTATACATAGAGAGGAGTAAACATATAGTCCACAAACACACTTAAAATCAAAGTACAGAAAAAATGAGGATCGCTGTCCTGTAGTGAAACGGAGATAATGAAATAATGTTTTGGTAATTAATGCGGCACATTATTATAATAACTTATGATTTGCATGGCTAACTAAAGCATTCTACACACATGATTAGGTAAGGGAATAAGTAATAAATCTTATTATTATTGTGTAATAAACACAAGTTTGTAGTAATGTAAAATATCTAAATCTATATTTATACCATAACTCGTAATCACCATACCCATTAACATATCGGAAAATTACACCACAGAACGAACCCTAAAAATAAATAACCTAATATAAATTGTCTAAATTACAGACAGCGCTATCGTTCTATTACTTCTGTTCATTTATTTCTATTAATTCTACTTGTTCTGTGGGATAGTTGTCTATTAATGAGTGGTGATGGGGAATTAGTGACGACATAAGTGACTATTTGGTATTTTTTATTACTATAGAGAAACAAAAGCAGAAATCAACGATGCTTTATCTTATTATTAACATTATAATTATACCACTTGGGTTACCACAAATTGAGTTGATTAGCAGGTTTTTCAATACATATGACAGCGGTCCCTTTTTTTCTTAAATATATTGATTTTAAATGTCTTTGTGAATTACACATTTATGTGTATATCCAGTGGTCGGAGTGGAAATGTAGAAGTGGTAGTCTAAATTTGGTAGTCTTACAATGTAGGTTATAGGAGAAGTGGCGGTATGATACCACCGTGAATATCTAATGAATGAATTAATAAAGATTTATGCTATATTTTGGTAGTACTTCTCATTTGTGTCTTTCTCTGTGTAGGTTGTTTTTGTTGTACACATACTGTCGTCCAGTATTTTTACTTATTTAATACTTAGATATTCTAATTAGAATAGAACAAGAATTAATTATGGGACTTAAGAGACACTGGGTTCATCCATACACTTTTGCCCCATAGTTGAATATAGTCAGTAGCTCAGAATTCCCTTGATGTCATGTTTCATATCAAGTGGTTGTGGGGGGACATAACAAATGAGCTTTAAAGACACGTTGCTATGAAGGAGCAAAAATATTGATCAAATTCTCTTCTCATAAAACCCTAATGCTATGGTAAATGTAAACATGCCTGGTAGATTTGTTGGTTTGGAAAGGCAACAATATTTAAATTTAAGTTTCTAATTATGTTCCTTCTATCAGGTTGCCCAGCTGCGTGTGTGTATATAGCATTTTTATTCTTGTATTTCGTATTTTCCCTATTCCTAGTTGGAGCCATGTATATGTAATATGTTTAAGCCAGACTTGGGCAGCAGTAAGCCCACCAGCTGTGGTTGACCTGTAAATTCCATCAGACTCTGCCAGTCATACGGCTACCGACTGTCTACTCTACTCTTAGACACACAGAACAATGTAATCTTGGCATTTCTAAACCATGGCGGCTGTTTACAATATTTGAGCCATCATTTTCTTTATTTGAATACAGCTTATGAAATACATATGTCTTGTGGGCTTTTCTTCAGCATGATGAACAAATACACAGAAAGTAGCTGATATTTGTGTTATGAAATCTAGATCTCTGGGTTAGGCATTTAAATATCAGGAGAGAATTCACGCAATTATGCCCAAGACCTGTATGCTCAGATTTTGAATAGCTACTCTTTAGGTTTTGGATACAAATCTGACTTTCTTAGGGTGGTCTGAATCTGTTGTCTGAGTCAAAGAAACACTACTCCAACTCTTCCGTCCTTTTTCTAAGTGCCCAAAGTATGTGCCACGTAAAATTTCAAAGTATCTTGTATAATTTATTTTGACAAAAAATGTGTTTGTATTTTGGTACGGAGTACAGATCGTTTTGAAAGAACAGTCAACTAGGTCAGACTTGCTACTAAGTAGAGGGATTTTACAATAAGCCACCAGCCTACGGGACTCTCTTTAGACTTTCTAGTAATGGAACTTTGATTGCTCACAATTCCATAACCCTAAATCTGAACATAAAGATCTAACATTAGACCAAGCTATCAAATTGTTCTAGTCCCTAACAGAGCTCTTATCTCGTCTCCCTCAGTTCTGAGAACCCTACACACTCATTTTCAACATGAAATGATTTGCTGTCTTGATAAAGCTTGGCGCATACACCTTTTAGCATTCAGTGGCAGGTCACCATTTGTGTTTAGCAAAGGGGGTATGGGGGGGGGGGGGGTGCTAATGTTTTCAGCCCTGATTGGTGACTGGATAACATTTTGTGAACACAATAAAACATGCTAAAAGGTCTAGCTAACTAGGCTCTGGGAATTATCTCCTCAAGAATCATATATGTCCTTTTGTAACTTACTGTGTTTCATTAAATACATCTACTGTATGGGAGACATAATGATTGTGTAGAGCTGGAGACATAATGATTGTGTAGAGCAGGAGACATCCGTGTATGTTGATTTGGTTGTACAACTTTTCAGTGTTGTTGCTGCCTACTGGGTTCACCAGCTTTCGCCCTGAAGAGCTTTGAAGAGCATTCTGTCTAACGGCAGGATCTGATAGGAGTGTTGCTTACAACCAATGAGATGCTCTGCAACATTGAACACCTATCCCCTCTCTAAAGCAGTTCTAGCAGAAAGCTGCCAAATCTTGTGGGCAGTATCTGAAAAGGGAAATCCCATCAAAATTGTTGTTGAAATATATTCATATATCCTAATAAGTTCTGTAAATTATTTGCTTTTCTGTTTCATTCCGATACAAATACAAGCATTTGGTAAAGTTTTACCAAAACCGTCAGCGTTGGACCCAGAGATTTCAGATGTCATGTATCAATTCAGTTTGAAATGATAGCAGTCTGAGCTCTCGCATCTCCCTCCCTTCTCGGTTTCCTACAATAGAACTAGGCATGCAGCCAGGACTACGGTTAGATTTTTTTACATTGTTGCAACAATGTTATACTTCTCTGCAAAACAGAGATGGAGAGAAAGCATTGATAGACTGACAATATAATCTGCATCAGATGTTTTATCAGAATTTGGTTATGTGAATTTATTAATACACAAAGCCTGCCAATTAGGACTGCTTTATGCCATCATGCTGTATGAGGGTGTCAAATGTGTTCTTTGTGGGGAGAAGAAACATCAGGGCTCTGTTATGGAACTTGATTTAGGTATACTGATAGGACTGTTTTTAATCTGACCAAGGATCTCTTATGATCACCTTGATCATGCATCGTAAGAGGGCCTCCCCCCCTCTTGTATTTGCAGGACACTAGGTGTCCAGGAGCTGCTGTAGAATGTCACCCATCCAAATTCCATTACAAGGACCTCTAATGCAGGGCTCATGGCTTATGGCCTTTATGCCCATTTTCTGTAGTTTTACTAAACCACAGGTTGCCTAATATTGCTGCAGTAAAGTATACAAACTGTAAATGCTGTTTTATTGTATTAACCAGCTCTCATGTAACATTGGCTTCATTTTATGTATATTTAAAGGTGTAGAATAAATGTCCAGTTGTATAGCTGTAGCTCCAACAAAGTTTTCTTTTGTTTTTTGTAATTTTTTTTTTTCCTAAACAAACGTCCATTTCTCACTATGCAGGAAACCCACTCTGTTATCTCCATATACCACATGTTGTCACTCTTTTGTATGCAGCAGTGGGTGGCCAAACCCTGCATTAACGTTACCGCTAAGTGCTTGTGTACATTTTGTTGTTTGCTATATCTTGTACATTTATCGATTTTTCTGTATACTAAATCACCTGAGTTCTTTTATAACTGTTTTTGAAGATGTATAAAGTCTTGAATTGTGTTTGGTGTATGTTGTACAGTGATTTAACAACTTGTTTATTAAATTAATAATTACTCTTGCCACTTGCATTCGTGTTTTTGGGTATTTGTTTAATAAATGTGTTCTTACAGAATAAAATACTGGTTTCCTGAGCTTGCCTAATGTTCTACCTGCCTTGTGTGTGGCCAAGTTGGAAATCCAGGAAGCGCCACCACCCCAGTTGTTCACCTACATTGACTTTTGTGAAAAGTCTCCCCTGTGCTTAGCTACTTAATGTATAACTGATTTGACGCTCATGTTTATTCCAACATCACATTACTTGTACATTGTCTCACACTAGGTGAGACTGGGAACTTGTCCCATACAGTGAATGTTTCATCAGTGCTCCGTTCTCATGCATAAAATGTCAATATTATTAGACTGCCAGTTGTACGTCAGACATTGACATGTGCCTATCACGTCTGAGATTTCTATTTATCAATACATCATCTTGAGCCAGTATCTGCAATGTTCCTGTGTTCCTCCTATCATGACCCATATTACCACACTAATTATCACTGCCTTATTACCAATCATGTCACTGGCAAACCAGACCAAGTCAAGTTACTGTAAATCCCTATTGCTTTCCCTCTTCTTTCCTGCCGGATATTAGTCTAGATTTACATTCTACTAAGTTTCAGACCCAAATGGAAGAACAATGTATTTGGTAAGGACTCCTAACCCTTCAAGTAACGTTAAATGTTTTCAAAATGAGGGGAACTTTTTCTGGACACAACCGGCCCAACTGCTGCGCGAAATCCCACAATAAGATCCTTGAAGCCGCACTGAGCACATTTATGACCGGTTACTGCTGCAGTTAATACATGACATATTCGTACACTTGTGGTGAGAACTAACATACACAAGAGATCAATTTACAATAAAATAGGGGGGGGCGGGGGGTGAGGATCCACCAAGGTTATATGTCAAATCCATTCTTATCTAATGGTGAAGAATTACCTGTTATGAACTTGTGAGCTGTTGTGTCTATCTTCTGCAGATTGAGTTGAAGAGAGACGACACAGTTAATAAACACCCAGTATAAGGCTTTAATCTGGCACAAGATAGACTTTAAAACTCTTTCAAAGTTTCTGAATAGTGATCCTGCAAAGGTTACTCTGACACCAGCTGCATTAGCTAATCCAAGCATTGTACCTATTGTATTATCTGCTTCAGTCTACCTAGTAACATACTCGTATTGCTGCCAAAAACACATTAATTACACCTTGCTAGACAAGTTGCTGGGTGGATGGGCCTATTAGATGGATACTGGTAGACTGACCAGATATAAATACCGTTGACTGATGGCCACACACATACAGTTGGCATCAATCAGCCCTGATTGGTGGTAATTCTTTTGGAATTAAAAAAAAAACCACTGCAAATATCAGGCCTATTTATTGTAAATAATCCCAAATCAGATGAGCTGAAAAAATTACATGTTTAAATATTTGTGTATGATGAAAGTATGCAATATTAAAATTATGTTGTACCCTCAATCACTTCTAAAGGAATTAAATAGAAAAATGGATTAAAAAAAATAAAGCATTTCATAAAAACATGATTTGTCTTCTTAACTTTATAATTTTTGTACACTTAAAGAATAGTTATTATTTAGGATCTTTTTTTGTTTTTGACCTTCTTCTTACTCTGTCAATGTCTGAGTGTCCTCCAGTTGCCCACGCACTCTCGCATATGTCATTTAAAAGGTAATCTTGCTTTCATTTCTGTACAGTTACAGTTAAACCTGTATTTCGGTCCTTCTGTACATACAGAAAATTATTTATCAGCAAAGCAGTTATTTACATTGATAGGACATATCTGACATGGTCAAGCTACAACCTTTGTACAATGTATCTTTTAGATAATGAAATGTTGTTATAAAACTACATATTACTTTGCACATTTGTTTTTCATTTTCAAAGAGAACTCCGCTCAAAATATTTGTTGAAAATTCATAAGCTCCAGTTGATTATTTTCAACTTATACTTCATTTTTCATCTGCCTTCTGGTAGAAAAAAAACAAACAAACAAGTATTGAACGTTTTGCTGAACAATCCGCTTATGACCTGGAGAATTCAACTGACGTGTCAATACATTTTTAAAAGATCATAGCCTGAGCTGCACCTTTGGCCTGTCTTCGGTACCTGCCTCCGGTTTTACGGTTACTTCCACCCTCCGCTACGGTTATCTCTGATAAGATTTCACTACCATAGAGTTAAGTCCTGGGAGCATCCAAGTACGTCCAGTTTGACGGGAAAGGCAGCTGCTATAGGTGAAGACCTCTATCAGTCGGGTTTGAAAAACTTCGTTAAATTGCTGTTCGCCCTAACACCTAATTGGTCCTTGTGTGTATGAGATGGTAGTACTACATAGAAGCTGATCATTTTAGTTTTTGTTTTCAATTGTAAAGTAGCAGAAAAGATAACAAAAATATTTGCAAATTATATTATCAGTTGGACAATATGAATTTAGATTAAAAACACAAAGTACTGAAATGTGCCCTGCCCAGGATAACTGCAGTAGCGGGTTCAGCTTTTGTTCAATAGGCAGGAGCACTCATACCTAATATATATGCAGGTTTCAACTACAATCTTTTTTGCAATTCAAATAGAATCTGTTTCAGTCCATAATCAAATCTTGATATAGTTGTCCTACAATTTGGGAAATATGAAAATAACACACACATAGAATCTAATGGAAGAAAACATTTTTTTTTTTTATTGATTTCACCCTCTGGCCAATGATATCCATCCTAATCCATAGTTATACAAGCACCATCATAAGATGTGTGGGATTATGTATGCAGAGAGGGCTGTTGATTTTGATGCTGTAAACCTAACACCTAAATTCAGGGCCTATGCAACATGAGCGCAAAATCCTTCTGAATCAGGTTAAAATCTACATCTCTCATGTCTCCACTTTCCACTACTGCTCCTCATTCCAACCATTCTACACTACTGGTAGCTGCACAGGAATGGCAGCTGCCAATCCCTGCTTTACTATTGATAATGCTTTGACTTTACAGAAGCCCCCACACACTCTCCTCTACCAGTTACAATTGTTATTCCACTACATTAAGTATCAAATGTTCACCATCCCTCTTCTAGGCTGATTTTGAGCAGGGCCATCTTCTGATAGTTGTCATTGTATGTAAACAAAAAGCATTCTAATGACTGTTAAATATGATGAACGCTAGAATAAAAATAGCACAGGGAAAACTCTACATTCCGGGTGGTTTCATATTGTTATCAAGTTTGCATACAGAAGCCAAGTTGTGACACCCTGTGTGATCTATGAAAACCAAATTAAACACAAAGAACAACATGATCTACAACATAATTATAGGCAGATTTTAATGTTATCCAGCTTTATTTTCCTTGCTGCCCCTTTAGGTATATTTATTCTCTGTGGTGTGTATTGTGACATTTATGAGTTGGGAAAAAAATACGTAAATTAAAGTTGTTTATTTAGATAGAGAGTCTGGTATTTTGTGATGTAAGACGGCCAAGACAAGTATTATTTGTACTCTGTTTATTCCCTCCTGGCAAGCATGTGTAGTGCTATTAATTTAATTATTTGCAATTTCTGTGGAGAGATGTCTTATTAAGCTGGGTACACACTACCGAAATTTCGACCAACTTTTTATGCCGAGCGATTTTACATGCGACCGATGTTCCGATCGCTCGGTCCATGGACTGCATACACACTAGCCTTGTTTAGGACGATAAAGGGAAGAGCGGACGTCCCTTTAGCGACTTTTTACAGCCATGTTGTCGTGAGCAATGACTGTAATTTCGTACTCACTGTTGTGGATCGGTCGGAAGTTTATACACACTACACAGCGGAAACGAGATTGGAACGAAAATACTAAACGGTACGACCAACCAAATGAGGCGATAATCGTCCATTTGGGCAGACTTTCGACCATCGTGTCACTGCACACACTGACCCGACTTTTGAACGAGTGGTTGTATGTCGGCTGATTTAGCCGATTATTGGATGAAAACCATGTAGTGTGTACCCAGCTTAAGTGCATATATTATACTGAGTGTCCCTGCAGTTGTCCGGCCTGCCCCACCCGTTACACATTTTAGAGAGAGTTGTACAAGGACTAGTGGCAGATTACTGTAGCTATTATATTGGATATTGTAGAAACAAGAATATAGAGCAACTCATGGGGGGCAGGGGCAAATAAAATGTATTTAAATGAATTAGTTGATATATATACAATGGTAGTAAAAAGGTGAATAGATATAAAAATGTGCATTTATTAAAACCTAGAGATTAAAATGTAAATATATATTAAAAATAATAGTGTATGAAAATATAATGATCAGTGATCAAATATAAAATATTTTGATATAAATATTTCAACATTTTTTTAAATTTATACTAGAATTAATACAAAAAAATAAAGTTGTGTAGTCTAATAGGCAGGCTGGGCACTTTATTTTAATCTAAAAAAACATATATCAAACTTAGCTATAAGTAATTATTGGGAGCATGGGATATGACCAATGCGCCTTATATACCTAGAGTTAGTTGTGTGATTTGCCAGAATAGTGGAAAGCTCCACAATTCTCAATAATTGATTAAATGTAAACTATCATTCCCTTGTATTGGAACGCATACAGTTCAGTCTATTTCCTGACTATGGTAGGCCTAGGATGCCAAATATAAACAAAACATGTTTCGTTTGTCAATTCTGATGGAGTTTC
The DNA here is from genome assembly GCF_038048845.1 of Mixophyes fleayi. NCBI lineage: Eukaryota > Metazoa > Chordata > Amphibia > Anura > Limnodynastidae > Mixophyes > Mixophyes fleayi. The sequence goes on from NC_134410.1 coordinate 35,926,538, forward strand.
TCAGGGGTAACTGGCTGGTATCCGTGCTTACCATTTATAGTATAGCATTAATTGCCCATTAGTACTACCTGCAAATAAAAATAAAATGAAGATAAATTAGGGTGGACTGTTCTTTTACAAAGAACACAGACTTTCAGAATACAGTCATTATTCTCATTTAAAATAGCTGAGTAAAAACTACAATTTAAGAGAACAAATTATTTAATAAAATAAACCTGTAATGTAGAACATTGATATTAAAAGTACACATAATATTGTATCTGTCATTAACGTCAAATAAAATTATTATATTTATTATTTTGATATTTTTTTTACAACCTTTGGTCTCGGCAAAAAACGTTACTTCAGAGACATTATACAAACAGTAAAGAATCTCGCTGAGATTACATGGCAGGCACGATACATGTTTATCATGCGTTAGACACACGGCTGGTTGTGCTCACATAAGGTATTTCTACAAACAAAAACAAAATTACTTCAAAACCACATTGAATTTATTCTAAAGCGTAAGTATTTCTGGTTTGATGGTGATTTCCTGAACCAAATAGGTACAGCTATGGGAACTAAATTCACCCCAAGATAAGCAAACTTCATGTCTAGATGGGAGAATGATGTCCTATGGTACAATTCATTCCATGCAGATCTAGTGTGAGGCAGAAGTGCTATATATGTATATGTATATATATATATATATATATATATATATATATACACACACACACATATACACACACACAGTATCACAGGCTCACTTAAAAAATGCTAAATGTATTAACAATATACCATTGCACGTACCTTCAGATCAAGGTTGTCTGTGTAATATGCGACGTCCTGTGCAATGAAGCTTGGTTTTCTTTGTTTTTTTTTGTAAAGTCTGTACTACATGATGGTGGTTTTACACTACAAGCCATGGCAGGTTAATTTGCTGCTATTAAATTTCCCTTAGTCTCTCTCTCTTTGTATGTTAGGAAATTTAGACTGTAAGCTCCAATGGGGCAGGAACTGATGTGAGTTCTCAGTCGCGCTATATAAATAGAGGATGATGATTATGGCACTTGTAGATCTCCCAGCAAGCCCAGTAGTGCCACATATGGTGATGCTTTTTTGTTTATTTAAAAAGATTGCTACCCCCACATCCACCATCCATGGGTGTTGGGAGGATCTCCAGTGCTTTAGACAGAGAAGAAAAAGAAGTTGATTATAGGTGCACTGAAGCTTCCCATTCCCATTTGAATATTAATTAAAATGTAACTTTTATTGTTATATATTAAAATAAGCGAAATATAATAAAATATACTAAAAACAAGGGCTGTCTGCACATATAACCTCCATAATATGTGGACTTATGCTATAGGTAGATTCCTAGTATCACCACTAGCTGCAGTTATGTATTGCTAGGTGACGCTGTATATATCAAAACACAGTGTATCCTCCCCACGTTAAGCTAATTCCATATTAGGATATGCTGATTGGTTAACAAATCTTCACTGTAATGAAGCTGCTATTACATAGGTCATAGGTTATGCTATGATGTCTCCTTACAGAACGGGGATAGTATCACCACTAGCTGCAGTTGTATATTACTAGGTGATTGTGTGTATCATAACACGAAGTATCCTCCCCACATTAAGCTGGTTCCATAATAGGATTTGCTAGTTAATTAACAGATTTTCACTGTAGCGAGACCACTATCACATTAGCTCATAAATTCAGGCTGTAGTGTCTCCTTGCAAAACGGGGAGTGTATTGCTATCTACCTAAATAATATCTCCGAACTGATTCTGGTTTTATCGGAGTATTATATTATACAAGCTGCCAGTTTGAGAGGTATAGTTTGTGCAGACAGCGAGGACGCCGACGCGCGTTTCGCTTAGGTCTGCTTCTTCCAAGGCAAACTATATAACAATAAAAGTTACATTTTCATTAATATTCAAATGGGAATTGGAAGCTTCAGTGCACCTATAATCAACCTTTTTTTCTTCTCTGTCTAATGTTATATAAGTTAACGTGGCACCCCATATAGATATAATTTTGATAGATAGAACTAATGGGCAGTAAGCTTCCAAACATATGAATTAGTGCGACAGCAATTTCCATTTCCAAAAGGATCTCCAGTGCTATCAGCATGGGGCTGTTTTTTTTCCAAAGGGGGGGCCCAATTCCACTAGAGAATTCAGCCCCATTCTGGACAGGCTGTTACAGGGGAACCCATACTGTACTCTGCCTGTGCTTGTCTGTCCTTGCCCTCCATCATTTCTCATTTATAAGCGTAAGGTGTCGATAAAATGAGATTAATCTGCATCATTGGTGCACATGTGCCATACAGAGAGGCTTATTATAAGCAAACCGCAAAAAAGGACTGGCATCCAACTCTATATGCGCCCAAAAGTGAGTATTCTCTCCTGGGTATAATGTGTGTAGTCTGTGTTGTTGAGAACAGTGTGTGTAATCTCTGCTGCGCACAATGGGCCTGATTCATTAAGGAAAGGAAAGCAAAAAAAAAATGAGTAACTTTGCACCTTGGCAAAACCAAGTTGCATTGAAGGGGGATGCAAATTTAAAATGTGATTATAGATTTGTAGTTGTGGTAGGGCATGTTCTAGATCAACTTTACATTTCAGTGTACAAACAAAGCTATCAAGTATTTGTGTGCTACATAAAAAAGCAGCCAGTATTTTCCTTACTTGCAAAATAATAAACTAATTTGCACCCCTTGCACTGTAACATGGTTTTGCCCAGGAGAAAGCTTACTCATTTTTTTGCCTTACTTTCCATAATGAATCAGGCCCAATGTACAGTATGTGGTCACTGCCTGTATAGTAAAAATGTTGATGTTTAAAAGTATAATATAAAAATATATGCTGCACACACAGGAGAGCCAGTGTGCCTTCCCAAGAACCCCCTCTAATGAGCCCAAGGTAACACAGTCCGACACTGCTTGTATGGCCATTGGGGACTAGACTGTAGATTCACTGGTCCAGAGACTGATATTAGAAGTTGTAATATACACTTGAATTCAGTAACAGTGTTCTGGTAGAAGGGTTAATCTCTGCCTCCTCTGGGTACAGCTGTGTTCCTTCTATTGCAGCAGACGCTTTTTCCATTTATTTACAGATCGGATCCAAAGTTTGGACTGATCCGTCTCTCCTGGCAAGGTCACAGATGCATTTTTTGGCCAGAGCTGACAGCGAAATATTTTATCCATTTTTATTTAAATGAGGTAACTGGAAAGCAGTGGGAATGTAAATAAAGAGAGATCTGCATGGTGTGATAGGGATAAGTGTGCCAATTTTACACCTACAATTTCATTGCTGTCATTGAAACGAGCCAAACATTCATAGTGTTATCCATTATAATGTGATAATGCACAGTCATGCGGATCTGCACAACATTGGGGGGATATGACTCCGGAGCAAAATAAATGGATGAACGATGGAACTCATAACAGAGAAAAGGACTTAAAAGGCATTTATTCCAACACGTACTTAGTATATAGCAATTTGTGCACAAATGTATCCAAGTATATTTATTAAAGTTAATATATAACTATTTCATAAATACATTTGAATACATTTTTACACAACTAGCGGTTTTGCAGGGATTGTAATGGGCATTTAAGTCCTTTTCTCTGTTATTTGATTATATATTGTTGTACTTAAGACTTCAATGTCACAGATCAAGTGATTTACCTCCACAACATCAAAAGGGGACATATACTGCAGCTACATATATTGAGATGGATGAACTAGTCTTTGGCATCTGCAATGTCTGTATGCAGCATATAGTCATAAATAATAAGAAATAATGTTAAATAGCAAGTAGAAGACAAATAAATAAATAAATACAGGTATTATAATAAAACACACTGATAGATATTGATATTATTCACATTTTTCTATCTAATAGGTATTTAAAGTAATGTTCTGCCTTATGTATAAAACACACCTCTCTAATGCTGCTCGGCTGACGGACAGGAAGTGTGAGGATACCGATACTGACTTGATAGAATGAAACAAATGAAAAATATTCTCTTTCGTCGGTTGGATTAAAAATTAATATATATACTTTTTCAATTAGAAATATATTCTATAATAGAAGATTCTGTACAACAACATTTTTAAAGCAATAATATCACAAAAAAACTAAGGAATTATAGATTTGGAGAAATGTAAAAGTAAATTACAAGTAGTAAAACTAAAACAATTCAAGCATTTCGCACTGGTGGAATAAACACACCAAGAGGTATAATAAAACTAACTACACCTCTAACAACAGGGTGCAGAAGAGGAAACAAAAAAATGGTGGGTGCTAAATCTTTTGATTAGACTTTTAATAAATATGCAAACTACAGTAATTATCCTTTATTATTGTTATCCTATAATTATAAAGTGCTAACATATTACACAGCCCTGTACACTAAGGGTGATCATAATTAATAACAAACAAATTATGTGCAATGTCAGGGAACAGAGGGTATATTTGACCCTGCCCTAATGAGATTGCAACATAAGAAGTAGGGGGAACATATAATATATAATGGTAATGGAATAAGGATTGTAGATGTTGTGGAGAGTGTGTGACTACTGTAAGGCAGAAGCATTATCAGCACCTATATTAAAGCTGACGATGGCGAATGGCATTTTTGTGTAGCTAGTAGTGGTGTGTTATGGTTGGCACGAGGAAAGTCAGTGGAAGGTGGCGACGTGAAAGATGAACTAGTCTTTGTAGCAACAAGTCATCTGCTGTTGACTGTCCGTCGCCATTTACATTAACCGAACATTTTTCCTCTTCTAGTTCTGGGCAGCACGGTGGCTCAGTGGTTAGCAATTCTGCCTCACAGCACTGGAGTTATGAGTTCGATTCCGAACCATGGCCTTAACTGTGTGCAGTTTGTATGTTCTCCCGTGTTTGCGTGGGTTTCCTCCGCGTGCTCCGAATTCCTCCTACACTCCAAAAATATACTGGTAGGTTAATTGGCTGCTATTAAATTACCCTTAGTCTCTCTCAGTGTGTGTATGTTAGGGGCTTTAGACTGTAAGCTCCAATGGGACAGTGACTGATGTGAGTGAGTTCTCTGCACAGCGCTGCGGAATCAGTGGCGCTATATAAATAGATGATGATTATGGAGAAAGTTTTCTCTTTTGTGCTGCATGTGTTCTCTTGTGTTTATCTGCCACCTTAGAGGAACTGTGCCACTGGTGTTTTTCTTTGGAATAATGCTCTCTGCTGGGCACATAACCAGGAGACTTGTTCTCCGTGTTCTCAGGAATTGTTCCAGTAGCTGCTGCCTTCCGAGGAGGCCACGGAGACCTCCGCAGCAGGAACAGAGATGGCAACGGCAACAACAGTAACTGGGTCTAGCACCCGAAGTGAGATAGTTTGCCAGTAAAAACAACCACCGTCATGTTTGTTAATCCTCGAATGAGTTATCAAACTAACAGAGAATTTGGTCTTGCAAACTATATATAATAATAAAAACTCAATTTTATTTTTAGAGATTATGTCTAAAAAGTGTTCAATCTAAACACATGCTATAAAAATATATAATACATATTAAATACATATACACTAAAAGATCATCTAACCACAAGCAGAACAATGAAGAATATAGAAATAAATGTTCAACGTACAAATAAACATGTTAACAGCAAAGCAGGATTAGAAATAGCCAAAATGTGCTCTAGGAACTCCACTGAATTTAGGAATTAGGGAGAATTTCCCCACACGATGTTACTCCACGTAATAATGTGTCCCATGCATGTCTCTACATTGTTGCCACCAAATTCCCAGTGCTGCGTGTATCTCTTTGAGTTATTGTACAAGTGATTTGGCAATTGTTTCTAGCAACAGCAGGTGAATTTGGCTTATTATCACTAATTTAGTGCTGGAGCATTTATTTCTTCCTTCTTTTTTTCATAAGAAGTAACTGGGACAATCGGGTTAGACAGAGACTGGAGGAACATGAGTCATAGGCTAGAGGACCCTACCCATGAAAGCTTGCATTTTAAGAGAGAGGAAATGAGACACAACAGCAGAAAATGGGACAATAGGCTTAGTGGGGTCCACTATGGTGAAGAGCTCTGAAAAATGTTGAGGCTAAATGATGTTAGGTAGAGGTAGTGCACAAGGCTGGATGGTGGTGAGTCTCGGATGGTGGAGAGACCTTCAGGGTGTAAAGTAGAGGTAGTGCACAAGGCTGGATGGTGGTGAGGCTCAGATGGTGGAGAGTTCTAGATGGTGTAAGGTAAGGGTAGTGCACAAGGCTGGATGGTGGTGAGGCTCAGTTGGTGTAGAGTCCTAGATGGTGTAAGGTAGAGGTAGTGCAGAAGGCTGGATAGTGGTGAGTCTCAGTTGGTGTAGAGTCCTAGATGGTGTAAGGTAGAGGTAGTGCACAAGTCTGGATGGTGGTGAGTCTAAGTTGGTGTAGAGTCCTAGATGGTGTAAGGTAGAGGTAGTGCACAAGGCTGGATGGTGGTGAGTCTCAGTTGGTGTAGAGGCCAAGATGATGTTAGGTAGAGGTAGTGCACAAGGCTGGATGGTGGTGAAGCTCAGTTGGTGTAGAGGCCAAGATGATGTTAGGTAGAGGTAGTGCACAAGGCTGGATGGTGGTGAAGCTCAGTTGGTGTAGAGTCCTAGATAGTGTAAGCTAGAGGTAGTGCACAAGGCTGGATGGTGGTGAGGCTAGATTATACAGGGAACTAAATAGGACAGAGGCCAAGGTGGTGCAGAGGCTCAGATAGTGTCTGAGCCAAGGTGTCCTTCAAGCACAGGCCTGCAACACAGGTAGATAGATGAAGCAGGGGGCATTAGGGTCCAGAGAATGTTCCAAGCCCAAGTAAGGCAGCCAGACTTCAGATGATGTGATGGCTTAGGCTACAACTGAGGCCTTAATTTGTCCGGTTCCAAGATGGAAGGCAGCCCATCTGCTTGTGTCCAGGAAGGAACTAAAGAGACTGAAGACAGTCCCAGGTCTCAAGTGGAGCTGCATGGGTTAGGGCTCACTTGTGAGTATAAATACAACAGACCATAGCAAATAGGTGATGTTCCTCCTATATTACATTTAGGTTAAGATCTTTAATGTATTGTGGAGATATTGTCCTTTTGTTCCTTATATATGCTTCAATACATTCATGCAGCAAGAACTATGCTCATCCTTTGCCCTAAGACACAATTTAGTCCACTGCACCACTCCCAAATCAGGAAGTGGCTTCAATGTATAGAAACTAATAATATTTACATTGGTTGCTATAACAATGCAATTTCACATGGAAGGCCAGATGAACGCACCAGCCTTGATTTCTTGTTTGCAATTGGTAACAGTGTATTTAATGCGTGCATGTGCATACATGTGTATATTTTATTCACATGGTTAATGATGTGTATGTGACCTACATGGTCGAGTGTCCAGCATGCTCCCTCCGACCTCTTCCCTGCAGGCTTAGCACCCGGCTTTGGTGTCCCCTCTCCCTGGCGCTGCCTGATCTCCTATAACAATGGGCAAGCAGGGAACTTGTACTTGTGGCCATGTACCCATCAACTTCACACGCCTGCAAATTTTGAAACTGTCAGAGCCTGTTTAACCACAGCTCTGTGCCCAGTTCAGTGCCAGAGAATTAGGCTCACTTTGTACCTGTGTCCCGGTGGTCCCTGTGACTCCTTTCAGCTGAGCCTTGTGTACCAGACACAGACTGGTGATATTTCTCTTGAGCTTCTGATTGAGTACTGCCACTTGTTTCCTGCTTGTTCCTAACCCAGCTTGTCCTGACGTTTCTTCTGTTTTCCACTTTGACACTTTTTAATCTGACTATGTACCAGGCCCGACTAGTTGACCCATCTCCTTCTCACCGTTCTAGCACCAGCATGACACGCCAGGGGTCAGAGCAGAGGGCTGTGACCTGCAGACCCAGTAGCGGCGAAGCCCATACCTCCATGCTGATCCTGATGATCCTCCATCCTGATGAATATTGGGGGTCCGCTAGGCTCCATTCCTCTGTTTCTGCAGATGTAAAACTTTGCTGGCAATAAGGAATCCACTACTTTGGACATTATCGTGACAGTGTAAATTTTGTTGCTTTGCACAGACCACTTGACAGCTACACCTGTAGGTTAATCACAAAGGGGGTTTTCTATTGTAGGGCATATAGTTCACTTTCTTGGGTCTAGCTGTGGAAAGTGCACTCAGGCCTAAACCATTTGTATTCATTTCTCCCTCTGCATTCTTTTGTAACCCCATTCCTTAATACAACAGCATTCCATGAATTGAATAGTAATTATGTGCTGCATTTTGCTTTTCTTTCCCTTCTGAATTACAAATATGTTAAACCCATTTGTCTTTGAAGAACGTGCTCAAGGTCTCTCCTTCCACAAGTGTTTAAAGAATTTGACCACATCGATTTAAATTTTCATTCCAGAAGTCTCCTCCCTAAATTGGTTGTGCTGCATATTTTGCATTTAAGGAGAATCATGCTGTAAGTAAAGCAGTCCCTCAGAGAGAATCCTCTCTAACCAGTGAAGGTAAATCCTGCCAGATATAGTCTATGTAGGGTCATACCATTTGCTGACACGTGTGGGTGAGTCATCTCTGCAGTTCATGCCTCTCTGTTCTCTCTATTACTGTATTTCTCTTGTTTCACAAGGTTTGCCAGGAAAACAATAAAATGTATAAATAATTACCATGTTAGGAGGCCAGAGGCTGATATTTCCATGCCCTGGTTTGTAATCAGACACATTCTCTGCAACTAGAATGGTTAAAGCCATGTTCAACCTACTGTAGGCCTCTTCTGAAAAATTTACATACAGGCTCTAGGATCGTGATTCACAAACATCTCTGTGGAGAACGGCTTATCCCCATTTTTACTAAATACTGAAAACATAAGGCATGATATTTTATCTGGGTTGCCACTATAATACTGGGAGGCAGGTAGTGTCTAAGCAGAAGGTCAACTATACTAATGGGACATCCCCCCTTTCCCATTCAGTAAGACCATTTTAATTAGAAAGGGCCTCCAGAGTGCTGGACACGACAGCCAATGGTCCAGAAAATATGGGAGCTTTTGACCTGAAACTGAACCCGTTGAATTACTAAACTGTGGATTTGAAAAAGTGGAGATGTTGCCTATAGCAACCAATCAGATTCTAGTTATCATTTATTTAGTACATACTACAAAATGACAGCTAGAATCTGATTGGTTGCTATAGGCAACATCTCCACTTTTTCAAACCCACAGTTTAGTAAATATACCCCCTGGTCTCCACCAATGTCAAAGATTTCAAATATAAACAGTCCTGTTTCTTTTGGACAGTTTTTCCCCAACAGATTGATAACTGTCAATCAGCCATATAATTACTCCAATGGTATTTGCTGCTGGGTAGGATTTGTTTCATTACCATGTTTTTTTTTTGTGGTTGACAGGCCCACTTAAATGTGAATAAGATTTTGTATAATTATCAAGAATATTAAGTGTATTAGTGGCACTGTTGCTATTGCTGCCTATAGAGCACTTTTAAACCTACCTCTGGTAAAGAAGGGATACATTCATTTATTAATAAAGTGTTATCTGTACTTATTGTGCTATGCCCATTTAAAGAAAAGAACATTGGGAAATACTCCATAAAACTGAGCTATGCTTTTCCTTGTTGCTAAGGCTTTTCATACATCCGAATGACAGTGAAAATAAAAAGAAAAATGTTGAAAGTCTGGCTAGAATAACGTATAAACATATCTGTATTTTCTTGGGACTGCATCTGGGTTGTGTTTGCTGCATTCTTGTTGTAATGTTGATTCACAGCACTGCTCAGTTTCCGTAGTGTGGTGCAGACACAATAAATATATGGCAATATATCATCTTTAGAGAAGGAGCGGGGAATTCCAATAGCTGCTATTAGAGTATTTCTTTACCCTTTTATTATTACACTGATAGAATACTTCATTGTCTGTGTTATACTATATTTTTTTCCTATTATTATCTTGTGAAACCTGGGAGGGGAGAGGTTGCAAAGACATTATTAACACTTCCTTGTTCAATAGTACTGTACATACAAATCTTCTTGTGCTGGCCACTCACATAGCAATAACAATGATGGTATTTGGTGGTACAAATTAGAACACTGTTTATACTAAAAAAAAAGTGCGAGATTTGGGCTGGAGTCCTGTGTGTTCCCTTACAGTAAGCTTCCAAGTCACGAGTGCGCAGAGGGCAGTTTGTGACAGATAAAGGTGGTCAGGAGCAGTTTCCTGACAAAATAGAGGTGAAATATTGTATGACTGTTGGAATATATGATAAGATATTAAATCAGGGAGTAGCCAGAGGGGCCTATCCCTGACAATCATGCATAAAAGGGATGGAACTCAGATTTTCGATCTGTTCTAATGACTATGTAAATTAAATCTCAAAGTGGCGGTACTAATTAGTATTCACGGCTGTGATAATAGACTGCATCTAAATATACGCTCCAAAGGCATGAGATCTGTAAACCAATCACACATAAATTATACTTGTGAATGAATAGTACAATTTTAAGATCTAACTATATTAATAAAATAACCTTGAATATCAAATAACATATATATGCTTTACAAGCCACTATACCATAGTATAGTACTGTCAGGTCCTGTGCTGGTGCAGTTCCCCACTTGCCCTGCTTTGCACATTTAAAATGCCCTTAAGGCCTCATAGTTACCCTGCAACATTTGAGATCCCACCTCTTCTCTAACATGGCACTGCTGCGAAGGCACAAGATTTTTCGTGCTATTGTCCACGAGGAATCTGGTACACAAACTCCCTACTCTGGGTTGCAGTAGTGCAGTCTCTACACAGTGAGCCACAGGCTCAGTTAACAACCTGACTCTGTGAGCCAGCATTCTGAATGATGTACCTTCATGGCTGCTTTGCCATGCTTTCACCTCTTGCTCTCCGATGACTGTCTTTCATGCTCGTGTCCACTGGCTCTCAGATGGCATTCTTCTCTGGTTCTCAAACCCGGCTCCCATACAACTACCTCTCCAGGTCTGTTCCTGGCTGGGGGGGTAGAGGGGCATTTGCCCCCTGGGCCAGACCCATTGTGGGCTGCCTGGGGCTGAATCACTGGGCCGCCTGAATTTTTTCCCCTTTTAAATGTCCCTAATAGGCTGCTGTGTCGAGTCTTGCTCCCCAGGCTAAAATTTGCCAGCCTTCCTGGGTATTTAAAGGTACAGCACACATTTTTCAATATAAACTGTTCCTGCCATTGGAACCAACCAAACTATTAACCATCATACAAATATCATAAACCCTGACACATCCTTTTAATATTAATAAATCAGAAGGCAAATACTTTTTAAACAATTAACATATAAAATGAAGTAAGCAAATAGATATAAACATTAATATTAAGTCTTACGAATCACATCACTTACTTATGGCACCTAAGCATCCAATGGTCTTATCGCATAATGAAGTGGAAATATTTTCAATCTTTGTATTATTAAATCTTTCATTGTTATTCCAGAAATAGCTCGGGGTCAAATGTTTCTTCAAATTTCTTTAGAACTTTAAATTTAGTAAGAACCACATATAGCCGGATGATATATATTTATAACTTTTTATACAATGTGATTCACTATTGAACTTTGAAATAAATAAGAGTGAATCACCCATATTTAATCTCTTGTTTTTAATGATTTGACTAGAATTATAAATGAAGGACTGGCCTCTCTTTAGATCCTTAATTTCATTGAGTGGCCCTATAAGATGATGTGCTACCGGCTATGGAAGAGAGGGTGAGATCCTGAAAAATAATACTTGAAGGGTGAGAGAGAAATGTGAATTTTAAATAAAAAATGTTGGAAGTACTCAATGAATTGGTGAATAGAATCATTATTCCCTTTCCCTATAAATAAAAAGCATCTATATAACTTTCATAGAAGACCAGGTTTCCACCCATAAGAGCTCCCCCCCCACATAGGTCATCATCATCATCAGCTATTTATATAGCACCACTAATTCCGCAGCGCTGTACAGAGAACTCACTCACATCAGTCCCTGCCCCATTGGAGCTTACAGTCTAAATTTCCTAACAGACACACATACAGAGAGAGAGGCTAGGGTCAATTTGTTAGCAGCCAATTAACCTACTAGTATGTTTGTGAAGTGTTGGTATTTGGAGTGATCTGAGAGAGGGAAGTGGAGATAACCAGGTACAGGGGCTTCAGGTGAGGCAGTGTCTGATTGTATTGTCTGATTGATTAACCATGTTTCTGTTATTCCTGTATGGTTGAAGTTGTTTGAGAGGAAGAGGTTGGATGGAAGTTAGTTTGTTAAAGACAATGCAATTGTAAAGCGCTACGGAATTTGCTGGCGCTATATAAATAAATTATGATGATGATGTATTACACAGTGCACATTTAAATCTTCAAAGTGATGGGAGACAGGCGATATGTTTGAGGTTTGATGGATGTTTATAGTGTACAGAGTCCGAATGAAGCATATGGGATACTCTAAGCCACACTCGCTCCTCATGTTTCAGCTGTGCCCTCATCCACTTAGAATGTAAGCTCTCTAATGAGCAGGGTCTTTTATACCCTTTGTTTTCATGTCTGCATTTATTTTGTCTGTCTTGTATGTCGCTGTTTTATGTATGTCCTGTTTTCCCTACTGTACAGTGCTGTGGAGCACTGTGGCACCTATGATAAAAATAATAATAATAATAATAATATGGGACAGATGATTAGAGATGGTTGTTAGATTTATAAAATCTTAGTTTGTGCTCAGAGGTTGAGGATATTGCAGTTAGGAATGAAGACAGAAATGGTTTGTGATGAAGAGCTTGCGAACAGTAGCATAAAACCATCACTACTTTGCCGCCACTTATAACCAAACATGCCACATATAAAGACAAGTCTGTGGATTTAAGCGTAAATTGTCTGAAAGTAATGTTGCATAATTTGTGTCAATTGCCAGCAAATGTTAATGCAATTGTGGCATCACATCGAGTGAGTTACAGAGGGTCAAAAGCTGCTGAAACCCGTGCAATAGCGGAGAATGGGATGGCGCCATGTGCCAAAGATATTGCCCATGGCTTATAGTTTCTTTCACTAATAATACAGTGTCACAGCAAATTCATTACAAGTTCATAAAAAGCATTACAGGTAGATGAGTCCACTGATGCTGGTGGTTTTGGTGATTAATATATATATATATATATATATATATATATATATAGACAAAACCAGACATAGATCCTCTGCACTCACCATGCACAGACTGGGGTGCAAGAGGGGGTTGACCATATTATATAGACAAATAAACAGGGATACTATACTATATATATAAGGCTCTGTAGAAGAAGATATATTATTCTGTCGACCTTTCGTTGGAATATCCACAGGTGCAGACATTTTTCACCTGATTAATCCAAGTGATGAAAAGCACCTGGTTTGATCTTACTGTGTTGGTATTTGCCCTGATGGTGCCAAATCACTGACAGAAGCATATGCCGAGCTTACTGCTCGTTTCCAGAACTTGGCAGTGACTGTCGCGTGGACTCACTGCAGTACTCACAGACAAGCTCTTGCAGCAGGAGCATTCCTGAGGAGTTACAGGGAGCACTGAACACTGCTCTCAAAATTGTTCATTTTTATAAAATCATGACCCACCAATTTCAAGATTATTTACAGTTCTATGTGAAGAAATTGGCAGCCAGCATGTGACTCTACTACTACACAATGAAGCAAGGTGGCTCTCACTAGAGAAAGTTCTTGCGCGCTTGTTTGTCTGAAATCCAGGGGTCTATTTACTATGCGGCGGATCCGTAAAACCGCCTGATTCTTGGCGCTTTGAAGACATTTTTTAAAAAGGCACTTTTATTAAAGACAAAACCCATCGGGTCACACATAACTTTAATATCCTTATAAAGTCAAAGAACAATTGGTGACAATATTATAACAAACCAACTAGAAAAAAAACCAAGAACATATTTGACTGTATTATTTTTCAATATAATCCATATATTTTTTTTTTTATTGTATCTATTATTTTAAAATAAATAACTAAATAAGTTACCCTTCAATGCGTACGGCTGTTCTGAGCTAGCTACTGAGGCGCGTGCGTGAACGGTAGTACACAAAGACAGTCGGTCATCGCTATCATCCGGGATTTAAACAAGCGTACTTACGCTTAACACAGGATTTCAATTGGCCGCATCTGCATGAACACGCCCTACTTTAGTTTGTCCCTTATCTCCCCTGTTCTGCGCCTCAAGTCATAAAGGGTTGTGTCACATTTGTGCAGATATGAATTCCTTGCAACTGCGTGCAGGTGCGCAAGCTTGGTATTTGGGCATGCGCAGGGTGAAATCACAATGCAAAAATGGACGTCTGGACTTCATTCAGGGCCTAGAAGCACGTTCATTTATGTGTCTCAAAGCTTCCCTGCAGCTTAGAGTATTATGTACCTAAATAAGCATTCTTATAAGTGTATTGAGTTTTACCGAGCATTAATGCTTTTGAAAACTGCATGCATGGTTCACATTGAAGTAAAGCAAAGTGCCCAATTGTCAAGTGTGAATGTAAAGTGTGAACTTTTCCTCGTTGACTTCAGGGAGACCCCGAGGAAGGTTTGCATGCGGGGGCGGGGCTTGGCGAATTGCATAATTTTGGCCCCGCCCCTAAACGATTGTCACAATTTTGGCCAATTACAGCAGGGGGCTGGGCTAAAATGATGCAATATTTGCATAATTAAGCCCCCCCCCAGCCACTTATCTATTGCGGGGGTGAGAACCGGGAGGTTGCCCTGCTCTCCCGGGAGCCCAGGAGGTCTCCCAGAAATGCTGGAGTCTCCCGGACAGTCCGGGAGAGTAGGCAGCTATGCGTTAAGGAAAAGCAGCTAATGAATCTCTAGAGACTGTCATGTTGTCTTACCTGTCAGTCTTTGATTAAATCTTGGTCTCCATGAAAATGGCCACCTCCATAGGCATCAATACTTGGACATAGGACACAATTTCTGAACTGTGTCATCATACCACAGATGGCAAAGCCAACAATGTCTTGTACTGACTCAGCATCAGGGAGAATGCCAGGCTCTTCAGGGAGTGAGGGAGATCACCACTATTTAAGGGATTCTCCCTGACATTCAGCGAGAGTTGGCAAGTATGCATTATTCTTTGTAGTATCAGTGTCGAGACACTCTTATTAGGCATTGAGGAGTGCTTTAAATAAACGCACAAGTGCGTAAGGCCTTAATAAATGTTCAATAACAATGTGTGTGCTGTATCATTTAGTTCTGCTTCCAGATTGTGTTGCTGAGCTAAGGCCAAGTGTGTGCGTTCCAGGCGAGTCTTTTAACCAGCGCCGAGAACCAATATAACACAAAGCAAGTTCCAATGAGATCCTGAGAGGTATTTGCAAAGAGACATGCTCTTATTTGGAGAAATATTTACACAATGGTTTCAGACTGATGTAATCTAAAATACAGGATGCTACATGCAGAAATTATAAGCATACATGATAATAAAGTAAACATGTCTATAGACATGTTATAGAGATAAACATAAGTAGAGATGATGATGTCATCCTTAGAGGTTACAAATACAGGTCTATTGACGGCCTCACGCACGTTCTGGTGTGATTTAGGCAGAAAATCAATGAATATAACCATTTGACCGTAACGTATCCTGTTTCTGAACATAGTGCTTGCATTATTTCAACAGGATGCATACAGACAGTGTTAGTTTAAGGTCTCAGAGGTAACAATGCTGATTTATTAAAGTATTTTGACTGATCTCATTTTACCCAGCTGTGTTCATATTTCAAACAAATTAAGGGGCCAATTTACCAAACTGCAGCGCTAAAAATTATTTTTTATTGCCAATTATTACGCCACAAGACTCCAGCGCTCAGCCAATGGTGTACGAGAGGTTTAAAGGCGATAGACCTTCCTCTAACTAGCACATGCTTCAAAGTCCCGTATCATTGTATTAAACAGATTGGGGGAAATTAGTTACAGTGATACATATACAAAACAGTTAATAATAAAATGTATTTTTATAAAATAATCAAATAAATATCTCCATAGTATGCACAATGCATTTCTTTATTTTTTTTTCAACTGTTTGGCAGTGCTGGTTTGGTGCATACATCTACATATACAGTCTCACCCATAGCCAGAGCATCTAATAGGCAAACCCAGGGGCCATTGAGGGGCTATCCACCAATTAGAGAGCAGAATACTGTCACATGGCAATACAATGTGTAGATAGACAGTGATGGACCACAGTAATTTAATTGGGCTGCCCCAGAGATCTGAGGTCTGGTTTTTAACCCATTTATTTGAGAAATAGAGAAGAGCAGGGGGCACAAATCTTGTGTTGTTTGGGGCACCATTCAACTTAATCCGGCTCTGGCCCCACCCTCCACTTTAATTCCATCTCTCCCGCATTCACTCTAATTCATCAACCCCCCTCCACCACCCCCACCGCCACCACCCATTTCGATCATTCATCCAGCCCTATTATTCATCACCCCTCTTCATTATCTGCCCTCTTCACAATCCCTTCCATGTTATTAATCAACCTCCCAAAATCCCCATTCCTCCCTTGCAGCTTCCCTTATACTCTCTATACTGCTTGCCTCACTGCTTCTCTTACCTTACACATAACAGAAGCAGCAATCCCATGAAAAATCAGTGGTGTTTTTTTTAATAAATCACTGTGGCCGGCTATAAGATGAATGTTGGTATTTAACATTTCCCATTGTTTTTTTTCTTCAGGCTGCTGATAATGATTTATAATTCTTGACTACCATGCCAGATGTAGCGAGCAGAGCGGCTTTGGAACGCCCCTCTGAGCTCTGTCTGCACTGTGACATCCTCCTTCACCTCTACCAACACATGACATGCTGAGAGTCTGTGAGCCTGTGTCTGAGCCTGTTTTTGTTCAGAGATATATTGAAATGGAGATAATTATTTATACGAAGATAGCTAAGAAAAATCACTTGCTCTTAATGTTTGAAAAAGTACTGAATGTGGTGAAGAAAGACAATATATATCATACTTGCCTACATTTTAAATCTGTGCTCCGGGAGATCGGAGTACAGATGATGTGACAGAGGGTAGGAGGGGGCGTGACAACGTCATTGCATCACTATAGCCCCGCTCTTACCATAAAATACAGAAATTTAAGGTATTGAATAGCGGGGGCGGGGCTTAATTGTGTAATTAAGCCCTATCCCTGATATTCAATGCCATGAATTTCGGCATTGTACAGGGTCCAGGAGGTTTGCCTATTGCCTTTTTGCACCTTACTTTCAGTCATTTATTCTATGCTATGTGTGTTTCAGGCCACGGTGTCATCTATCAAACATTGTTCAATAAGTTATGTTTCTTGCTTCCTCTCTGTGTAAACAAGGGCAGGAAATAAATCTAGTGCTAGTTTTGTTAGGCATGTTAATCTGAAACAGCAGCAACAGAATCTTATTATGTCCACAGGAGCAGGATGTTATTATGAAAGTACTTGACAAAGGTATTAAGTAAATACAATATAGCACATGTTTTTGTAGCACAAGTCCAGAATTAGCTTTTACACCTTCAACATGAAAATGGACATTTACTCATACAGCCAATATACACTAAGGAGCATGTATAGACAGATCATTCACAATGTGAAAGTAATGTTTTCTTGATTATATGAATAAACCATACCTGCCAACTCTCCCTGAATGTCAGGGAGACTCCCTGAAATAGGGGTGATCTCCCTCACTCCCTGAAGAGTCTGACATTCTCCCTGATGCTGAGCCAGTACAAGACGTGATTGGCTTCGCCATCTGTGGCGTTATGACACAGTTCAGACATTGTGTCCTATGTCCATGTATTGATGCCTATGGAGGTGGCCATTTTCATGGAGACCAATATTTAATCACAGACTGACAGGTAAGACAACATGACTTCAGTAATGGAGACAGAAATGTAAAAGACACTTCAGTCTCTAGAGATTCATTAGATGCTTTTCTTTAACACATAGTTGCCTACTCTCCCGGAATGTCCGGGAGACTCCTGCATTTCTGGGAGACCTCCCGGTTCTCACCCCCGCAATAGATAAGTGGTGGGGGAGGGGCGTAATTATACAAATATCACGTCATCTTAGGCCCACCTACTGCTGTAATTGGCCAAACTTTTGGCAATCATTTAGGGGGCTGGGCCAAAATGATGCAATTAGTCAGGTTCCATCCCCGCATGCCCACCTCCCCCTGGATCTCCCTGAAGCCAACGAGGAAAAGTTGGCAAGTATGGAATAAACAGAAGAACCACATTCATTTGTAAAATGCATACATTATTAAACTTGGTACTTAACTATGAGACAGTTGAACTAATGACCTAATTAGCTTAAATTTTTCAGGGTTGCAATTAGTTTCAATTTTTTTTAGACCTTTATTCTAACATTCCACGTGTGTCCCCTGCTCCACTCAGTGGGGGAACTACCACGGGTGCATGCAGGCTTTATGGGGGCCGTCCTGAGGCCCCTCATGACACCCACCGCAGCCCACACATTATCCCCCCTTCCTCACAATACTACTGTTCTGCTTTGTAAAGAGTGGCATCCGTCTCTGATTGGTGCGTGCACAGTAGGTGCCGTTTAAGCGGGGCTACCCCTTTTAAAATTAGAGAAGGGGGCCTGAAGGCATAGGCAAACCGAGAGGGGTTTCCTAGTGCCTGGAAACCCCCTCCAAGCCTGGGGCACTGTATAATTGAGGTGGCTGGACTTTGTCCCCACTTCACACAGCTCTGCTTGAATAGGGAGAGCTGCGTGCACCTAACAGTGGTGCACACAGCATTGCCCATGTATAGTATGGGGATAGGAAGAGTTGGAGAGCAGACAAGCACTGTCTAAAATTATAGCCATGCCCCCATGCATGCTGGTCACGCCCACTGGCGGCGTGGTGTGGAAACCCCTCTCTACAAATACTGCGTTTGCCCCTGGGAGGCTATAGCTGCATCGTCAGGTCGGGCCCTTACCCAAATTCTGCTCTGTAACCCTGCAATGCAGACCCCCGTCCCTGGTTCTCTCATAGTATATGTAATGTATAGAAGAAATATTTTTTTATATATAATTCTACTCAGGGCTGGATTAAGGGAATGGAGGCCCCTGGGCTAAGGGGCCCTCCATTCCCCGCGAGGCCCCCAATGTGAGCCGTCCACCGCCCCCCCACCCCCCGCGAGGACCCCCCCAGGCACTTACCTGTCAGTGCAGTCCTCCGTCCCGGCGCGCTGTAAGCTCCTTACTGAGGAGATCTCGCGAGAGTTCATGAACTCTCGCGAGATCTCCTCAGTAAGCAGACTACAGCGCGCCGGGACGGAGGACTGCACTGACAGTACTCAGCAGCATCGATCGGGCCAGGGGCGCCCCCGCCCCCGACCGATCAATAATGCTGCTGAGGAGTTTGAAGGGCCCCCTGGATGCCCGAGGCCCCTGGGCTATAGCCCAGTTAGACCTCGGGTTAATCCGGCCCTGATTCTACTGCAGGCCTTTCCAAACCTTCTGCAACAATGGCTTTCTTGTAGGTTTTATTGCAATTAGATATAAACCATCTTTTTCTGTGTCTGTATCCATCCTTTTCTTACCATTCATCTGTCTTTTACTCCGTTGTCTGACAATGTATTGCGGGTTGAGCATCTTTATCTCCTGCTTGGCTTTCTGCTTCTGCAAAGAGATCATTGCTAATGTGGAGCAAGTTACAGGGAGGGCATAAGGGCTGAGAGCCAAAGGAGCATGACGTATGCCTGCCAGCTTACTGTAGACGGACTGTCTGCCCATGCAAAGATTACAATGCTTGTTGGCTTGACAGAACAACCAAACAAAGAAATAAACCATCAGACAGACTGCATATTCCCCTTACTGACCTATGCATACCGCAGATATGCTGATAAATAAAGAACCACTAAGCTGGGTGCCTCTACTATTTTAAACATGATGGGAATACCAGGCTAACTTGCAATATTTACTGCAATTGGCCAGAAGACATCCCTGGATGGAAGGGGTGTTTGAGGGTTGGATGTGAATGCCATGTGATTGGCTCACATCCTACTCTAGAACACACACTTCGGCCACTCTGCTTTCGAGCCTACCGGTCAATCAAGAATAATGCTTAGGGGCAGTGGTCGAGGTGGAATTGGCAGTATGGAAATGTAGTTGTGGCGGTATGAAAATTGTAATGGGAATGTAAGAGAATGGAATCTTTACAAAGAAGGCAGTAGGAGAAGTGGCGGTATGCATACCACTGTATACACCCCCACTTCCATTACTACCTCTGTGTGCATTTGGTAAACCACCATATATTGCATGCAGTTTTCAGAGCCAAACTGACAGATTTACTCACTTGCAATTTGAAGGCTGAAAACTCAATCTGCATGTGTCAGAACACAAGAAAGAATAAGGTTAGTGTTTATTAAGGAGTCAGCACTGACTTATTCATTATGGAAACAACAGTAATGCATTTATTAATATTATTATTGATTTATTATTTTAATAAGGAGCCAGTATAAATGTATCATCTGATTATGTGGCCAATGTTATTTGATTTATAACGGGTGCAATAACAATTTATTTATGATTGGAGAAACACTTAGATCCATATGGGGTGCCATTTACCACTTGCACCCAGGTGCATGCTGGTACTTGTAGTACCACAAGTGTGCGCTATAACCTTCATTTGTAAATGATGTAAAATGATCTAATCTGGCAGAACAAATCATTGAGGAAAAAGCTAATCTGCCCAATCACTTACTACCAGTGTGTGACACATGGTTTGGAACCCATATCACACAGTGATACAGATAGCTCATCACACAATGACTTCTGTTCTCAGGTTAAAGTTAAAAAGAAAAGTTAATGACAGGTGGTGCACAAAGAAAGAATAACTTTATTGCTGCGTTTGGTCCCACAATAAGACAGTTGTACATCCTGATCACCAGCGTTCAGTAGAAAGTACAACATTTAGCTCTCTACCACCTATATATGTTTCTATATTGTGACACTATCTGGGGAATTCAATTCCCCCCGCTGTACCGCCGCGTTAAACGTATTACCGTTATTACGGTAATATTAACCTGGCTTTCTGGGGAGCTGCGAGCAAAAAGCCAGCGTTAAAACTACCGTAATAACCGTAATAGTGCACAGACCACGTTACTTTTTCAAGTAACACGCCCAATTGAATTACCATTTATGAGACTATTGGGTGGCATTATTGGGCTATGTTGAACAGAGGGCTGTATATAATAGACAGGTGAGTCTGATGTATACAGAACTTACCTTCTTGTGAACATGAAATATTTACTTCTTGCACTGTATCCATTCAGTTGACCATAGCGCACATGCTAGACATTCATTTTTATGCAGCAGAAAATATGTAATATTAAGTCATTTTAAGTTTCTGCAGTCTGCCTACTTATTAATTTCTCTAATTGTGCCATGCTCTTTATTACGTATGGGAATTAGACTGGGAAAATCAAATTTGTAGATCTGTAAAGGGATTTGTCAGTTTAAAAAACATTGGATAGCAAAGGATCAAATAAGTTTACGTTTTGCAGACTCAGAGGATGTAAAAAAAAAGAAATGAAAAAGAACAGGATCTCTGTATACGCAGCTTGATTGGGAAGATCATATTGTACAAGATATGGAGCAATTCAGTAATTCATAGTTGGTGGATTTCATTTGTACATGATCAAGTTGTTTACAATTTTGTTGTCCTGTTTGTGGCTACACCAATTACTATTAATAGTATTATTATTATGCATATGTATATGCTGTTCTATTTCAATAAAACCAGGCTATATATAATAGTATTATTATTTTGATAATTCCATGATCAACCTTTACAAACCATAAAAGGAGTGGACACGCTCTACTATGTGTGCAAGTTGTCCGTCTTGCGCATTTGAGGGTGCACACCCCCATTTAATGTTACTGTTTTTCTCCTAAAATACTGCACAGTTTAGCTATATTTATAGCCTTTATTAATCACGAGAATAAGGAACATTGGTACGGTCTTTACATGTGTCATTTTTGTGTGTTTAAAGCTTTTTCACATTGCTTGAACTGTGCCTAGAGATTTGCTTTTCTGCAGACTGTGTTCCAGTATACAACAAGGTCTGGTCTCTGGTACCTAAGACATCAAGTACTTTTGTAGGTAGAACAAAATTGAGTGCTCAACTGCACAGCAGGGAGCACCCATATAAATGTAACTGCCTCACCGCTTTATCTTATTTTAATAATATTGTTCTGCAAAACAAAATCTAATTTCTTCATTTGAGTGCAAAAAGTACTTGCACTTGTTCTATCCCCAGCAAGGTGTTGAAGTCGTATAATTGGATGAACGAAAGTATATTGGTTTAATATTGGTTTGCCGTGCGTATTGCATAGCGTACGCCACGTGTTACGTGGCGTGATACGATCGCACGGTAAAATACGCACGCACACACTCGCATTACAACAGTTAGTTATTTATATAATTTCACATTGGTTCTGTTACACTGTAATTCAGGAGCGGCGAAGAGATCGCACATTGCATACTTTAGTTATTGATATTAGAGAGTAAACCTTTGTATGATACTGGCTATGAAAGGAGCAGACCCCCTGGAGAGAAGACCCCCACCTTTGGATTCCTTAGATTGAATCAACCTATTACCTGTCTGGCCTGGACCCACCCAACGCCTGGACCTATAGAAACAATCTACGTCATCTCTATTGTTCAAGTGTAACACTGTACTGTATATAATATAGCTGCGCTTCTTTTTGGCTCTCAGTCTACTCTGACCACAGTTATCTAACAGATACACTGTTCCATTGGGACCCATAGAAGCGCAGCGATTGCAGCGGTATGTATGTATGTAACTTTTGGTATTGGCTGTGCTGTACTGTACTGTATTAGAAGATAATAATGTATTGAATTGTTGACTATTTACATCTGCTAAAAATAAATAACTTTGTGCTTTGGAAACACATACAATTGATTGGGCAATGCTTATTTTAAAACGATAGAATTACTTTAATAAAGGTATGCCCCGGACCCCCCAGCTCCTGCCATCGGATGGTATAAACTTGCACCCAAACAGATATTGACATTTTGGCCATCAAATCCATGCACATTCGGAAGATACCGGGTTTTATGGCCCAATTCTACCCACTTCACTCTGGCTGGCCACACACGGGTGCCTTCCTATGCCAGGGAGGCCTACCCAGTACCTTTTAAGGTTCTTATTAGTCACTGCAGTTAGAAAAGTACAGAAGTACAGTTATTGTAATAAAAATAACACTAGAATATTATGTACACACAGTAAATAAATGCCAGGCAGGTTCACCACATCATCTGTCCCTTACCCCACTAGCTTAAGGAGCTACAGTCACCTGGATGTCCTGACTTAAAGAACCATGGAGTTCTTCTCTTAGCTGCAGCTGTAGTCCATTGGTAGAGAACGAAAACTCAAAACCAACTACACTGCACCTTCCACAAATTAATCCTCAGAATGAATATCTCCTCCCCCCCTGGAGTGGCTCCTTATATCTAGGGTCTAATTTCCACAGTGTTTTCCCCTCCTTGGGCAATCCCCTGGGTCTATCCTTCTTAACCATTGGTGGGTGCTGTATCTGGGGGTTGGAGAGGAAGTGGAGATGAGCTGTACTTCCACAGAAGGTACCCTGCTGGACTCTAGACAAAATGCCTGAACTAGTCATTTTGAGAACAATGGATACTAATTGCCCTTCCCCCTCACTTGTATCCTGCAATCTGATCCTTACCCATAACCCACCTGGCTTCACTTTAAGGACAATGACTAACAGCTTCCAAGCAATATCAACAAGATACAATAAACAATATACATATTTACAATGAGATAGAATGTCCCCTTATCCACATGTAATTAGACACTGCAGTGGTATTCTCTTGAGCTGGGGAACAAAAGCAAGGCTATAAAAAGTACATACTATAATCCACATTTTGTGAGAAACGAGGGACAAGCTGGTTAGGGTGATATTAATATCTCGTTTAACCACACACATACCCATAAAACTGGGTACATTTGTTGTCACTTATCATTAATAACAAATTTACCATGTAGCTGCATTCCTGCCTCTCTGATTCCCTTTCATGGTAAGATAAAACTTTACTTCTGCTTTTCACATTTCAATAATCTGGGCTGTGTGGAGTTAAAGGTATTTTTAACATTAATTAACATATTCCACCCATGTGAAATTGGAAACTTAGGGACCAATGCAGCGTTGGACGCAAAATGGGAGTAAATTACTAAAGAGAGTACAGAAAACAAGAGTTTTTCCGCCCGTATGCAGAGCCTCCACATCTGCAGCATATGTGCCTGGATCATGATTAGCCCTTAATTAGTGAGTATTTGCATACGCCCTATAGCAGGTGCAAAACATACGTCTTCTAACAGGTGTATACAGGGGCTGACCTAGATTTTGTTTGGGGGGGTGTGATTTAGCATAACCACGCCCCTCCTTCACTCTGACTGGTCGGTCCTGCCCCCTCGTTTGTGTTGATAAGCAATTCAATGATATGTAGAGTGCTGCTGGGGGAGGGAGGGGGCAATTGTACCAACTGACCCCCTCTGGATCCGCCACTGCCCCCTAGAGTGAAAAGTAGAAAGTGTTATTACTTGTCTGTTAAATTGAGTCAGGGTGGTAGGCATGTAGAAGCAGGTCTTGGTGTACTTTGCCTCTACTGACAACTGTGCACTTCAGCACTGACATAAGAAGGCGAGGCATTTTCTTCCAGTGGACCTGTCCCCAGGGCTGTCTAGCATTAATTGTTCGTAATACTATATAGTGCCCTGTCCTGTGTTTCCCCACATTCCTGTTCACCTAGGAGAGAGCATTCAATTCCAAGCTCCATTATGCACTATGCGCTCTCGAGCAGGATAACTCCAGCCGCACGAAGGAAGAGCTGTCAGACTAAAGTGCTGGTTTCCCTTACACGTCACTGCTCTCCAACGCTGAATAACATACTGTCTTCCAGGTGAACAGGGCAATGGGTGAACTCTATTTTTGCTTAGTACATAAAGACCTATGCAGTAAAGCAAAATAATAACACTAGAAGAGCCGGAGACTAATATGCTTTAACTACAACGTACAGAATTATACAAGATCAAGGGCTAGATTTACTAAGCTGCGGGTTTGAAAAAGTGGGGATGTTGCCTATAGCAACCAATCAGATTCTAGCTGTCATTTTGTAGAAAGTACTAAATAAATGAAAGCTAGCATTTGATTGGTTGCTATAGGCAATCTCCCCACTTTTTCAAACCCGTAGCTTAGTAAATCTAGCCGCAAAAGTGCTTCTTGCCTTTGACAAAACACACTGCGTTCTCCTTGGTCACCTCACGTTGCTTCCTTTTCAGTCACATTTTATTTAAAAAAAATAAAAAAACTTTATTCCACCAAAACTTTAACCAATATGTTTGACTTCCTATTCCACCTATAATACAATGTACTGTTATTAGGAGTAATACATCATTTACTGTTAGTTTACTTAGGGTTCCATGAACTGCATAAAAGCACTTTCACCTTAATATGATCACAGAACTCCTCAGTTATTACTTATATCCTTATAACATACAGTAATGGGTACAGTATTTCCTATATACCATTTACAACGTTTGTATTGAATACAAGATTCAAAAAGGAACGAGTGATTGCTATTGGCAGGTTGAAACTTATCAAGGGGATGAAGATAACCTAATTCCAAAGCTTGATGTTGCTTAAGATTAAAAAAATAAAAATACAGTTAATTTAATTACAACATAGGGTTTTATAAGGTGCAATGTGCACACATACCAAGCAACCAGTTTGCAGCTGTCATTTTTCTTATATAGCTTGTAAATTAAAAGATACCATCTGATTGGTTGCTACTGGTCACAGCACTATTGTCAACATTACACCATGTTATGAAAACAATCCAGCTCCAATATCTAACAATAACTCGATTTTAAAATATTTTTGTTGTGTTTTTCCCCTAACAACCGCCATCACCCCAAAGAGCAGAACTGAGCGGTACCTATGCCAGGGTTGGTAAAGGTAGGTAAATACAGTTTAGGTGGATTTAACATTTAAATGAGCCACAATAGTGTCGGTTGTGCGCACCTGCCAGCAGCTAGATATATTTGGCAGCTCCTATATTTGGTTAGTAAACATGACTTAATGCTCTTTCCAGCCAATTGTTCCTGTGGTTCCCAATAACTTATTATAACTACATTGGCTTTGACACAATGTTGAAATGTCAACTACAAACAAACAAAAGTGAGATAAACAACTTCTTACAATTTAAATCAAACATTGATAACAAAAGTAAATGGTTTGGAATAACTGAGAATCCTTGTGTTACACAAGAGTCTGTACTGTACAATGGTATTTGATACAGCGGATGTTTACGAGAACTGCACCATCTGATAGGACCAATGACTTGGTGCTTGTACAGTTCCTGCACAGTCCAGCAGGGGGCGGAGATAATGCAATGATTTTAATTACCGTGGTTTCTGTTGCACTCTCCCCGAGCACTTCATCTCTGTCCGTGGAGCAGACAGCACACAGTAAGTTTCTCTTCCTGCACATTACTTACACTGTCTGGGTAGCACTTTGCAGCAGATTACAGTATTGCATTAGACTATTCAACAGCGTTAGTAAAAGTCATTCATCCAAAAACTTTATTACTCTTTTTATATGTGTTTACAAACTATGAGGTCCAAACTCTCTGAGCAAACGTATGAAGCAATAAGATTAACCAGCAGGATTTCTAAGAGCAAAGTTATTATTTGTTATGAAACCTATTTTTATATTCTAGATTTTATTCATCTGATCTAGAGGCTGAGAATGGGCTAAATTAATATTTGTTTTTATTATTTTCTTAGCATTTATTAATAAGCTGATCCTGATTATCAAACCATCTTCTTTATATGCTGTTGTCTGTCTGTCCACAGGTGTGAATCCTTCAGGATCAGAGGTACTTACTTACTTTGTTCATGACCACACAAGTTCCTCAATTTTGCTATGTGCTAATTAAACCAAGGATACCATTTATTTGTTAGGTATGGCTATCAGGACACTATTCTCAGGTGTGTTGGCTACAATGGTTGGAGGAAGAGTGTGAAAAACGCTGTTATTTGACTCACTTTGCAGATATAATGCCCAGGGAAAATATCCTTCTGGATATAGTGTTAGGTTATCTAGGTGAAATGTATGTATTTTTTAGTGCTAGATAGGGCATTGTTTAAAATAAATATATCTTTATTTTACTTTTATTGGCAAAAATTGGTAATTTTTTTTTTAAAAAGGAATATGTATTTGCTTGATTCTACCCATGAATATATTCATACCAATAGGGCATCCTTTAATATACATTAATATATATATATATATATTTATCAAGCCTAAAAAGGAAAAGTGGATGTGTTGCCCTTAGCAACCAATCAGATTGTAGCTATCATTTATCTAGTACATTCTAGAAAATGATAGCCAGAATGTGATTGGTTGCTATGGGTAACTCCTCCACTTTTCCTTTTAGAAGGTTTGATAAATCCACCCCTCTAAATTAATAACTTTTCTCCTATTTATTTAGATATTTTGTTACCATTTATATGTAATATTAAAGTGCCACTAAGCCCAAAATTAAAATGTTCATATATGAACCATGAAGGTAAAATCAATTGTCCTGTGTTATCCTGACATTCCACGGCACACAGCAGAAAGTCCACACATCTTCAGAACAATGTCCTGATGGGACCAAATGCTGGTCCAAAAGCTGATTCTATAGGCATGTGAATTACTGTAACATCACTGGTCCTAGTGTATGACTCAATAATCCACACAGGGCATTTCTGCACAGCAAGGCTGCCAAACTGCTCAGGTAAGGGAGCATCTCCCTCCTAACATTACCACCTGCTGCAGAGGGGTGAAAGATGGATGTATATTATCCAACTCCGTGATACACAGCTTTTGGTATATATTCGTTTCATATAGTGACTTGTCTTGCTTTTTAATGGAGAGTTATAGCGACTGAAACTGTGTACCTTTACATCAGCTTTAGTACTAATCAACAGAAGCCCTTTTTTATTTAATCTTTAAACCGTGAAAGGTAACCTGGGTCTTTAAAGCACTGGAGTCATAGGGATGGGCCCGGGGGCAGATCTAGATTTTTTGTAAGGGGGGAAGATTTAGCGCCCCCTCTTTCACTCCTAACAGGGGCAGGTTGCCTGCGGCCACACACTGTGTACATATGCCTGTTGACAGACAGGCACATTATGATTAATTTCATGTCGGGGGATATAGTGTACTAAAAAAACCAAACTGAAGACTGAAGGATCTTCTACGCTATGGTTGTATGATTTTGTTGGAGACTGAAATAAGAGCTCTTGTTTTCTAAAGTTATTGTTTGCCAACTACAAGAAAGGATCCAGTTATTTTTTCATGACATAAACTACTAGTTTTGCTAACATTTTATTTTTGATTGTTGAGTGTGATAATTCGTCCATCTACATATGTTCAAATTGACACCACATTTGCTAAAACAAGTAAATCCTTAAAGTGGACTTTCCACCTTGTAGGGAGAGAGTGTACAGTGCGTTACGTTCTCTCCTTCCTTCATCCGCGGACTACTGCTGTGTAGTAAGTATTTTTAGGCGTGGAGTTCTGAGTGGCATGTGGATGAGATCCGGAGTACATGTTTGGGTCTGAGGACATGTGTAAAGGCATTTTGTGGCAAGTGGGGGTCTGGGGTCATGTGGGGGGGTATTATGGTGCAAGTGAGGGGCCTGTGGGGGCATTTTGGGATGAGTAATGTGAGGGCTGTGGCTATTTTTTCATTCTTTAAGGGACATGTGCGTCCTTTTGTAGTTTTCAAGTTGCCCATCACTACAGTAGACTATTCTATTGTTTTTTGGCAAATTTTATTGCAGATTTTTAAATGTAGAGCTTTTATTAATCCCGGCGTGGCCTCCTATCTCCTATTCCAATGTTTTGTGTCTGAAAGCAGAATGGGACATGCTCTCACTGTTCTATAGCCATTACAAGAGTTTGGTGTTGTAAATGTTGTGCTAAACCCAGTGCTTGTGCTATCATTAAAGCTATATCTACAGCTAGGGATGGTATCAATTGTAAATATCATCATGAAATTATAATTTACAGAAAATCCTATTGGCTTAAAGTAGCAATCCTATGAAAAAAAGTTTATTGTGGTAGGCTATAAGGAAAATGGTAATACCAACATTTGTCTTTGATTTATTTTTCTTCGGGCTGCTATTAATAATTTATGATTCCGGACTACCATGGTAACCACAGTTGCATGGCACACGATCTAGTGAGCAGAGAGCTCTGCCTGAACTGTGACATCCTTCTTCTGTCCTCTTTGCCATCACATGACATGCTAAAAGCTGTGAGCCAGTGTCTGTGTAGCAGATTGACTGTATCTGTCTGGCAACCATTTTTGTTTGCTAACCAGATAGTTTTGAAAAGGAGTTAATGATTTCTAGGAGGACAGCTAACAAAAATGATCAGATGTTTACTTAAAAGATACTTAAATCGATATTTAAAGAATAAAATCTTCTATATGGCATTGCTGCTTTAATAACATAATATCAAATACCTCATATTTCATCATCATCATCATCATCATTTATTTATATAGCGCCAACATATTCCGTAGCGCTTTACAATTGGGGACAAACATAGGAAACTAATAAACAAACTGGGTAAAACAGACAAAGAGGTGAGAACGACCTGCTCGCCAAGCTTAAAATCTTGTGAATACTTAAATACCCTTTCCTATAGGACCAATTTTATCTTGATGATTTAATTAAATGGGAGCTACAGTTTTATGGTTTTTTTTTACATTTAATTTCCTTTTATATACAAGACCTAGTACAACTTTCATTATTAAACATTACATCATTGTCAGCAGAACACACAGCTTAGAAATTGTGTTCTGGACAACTCGACAAATGAACATAACTACAGTAGGTATCCAGGATAAATACAAACTACACCCAGGCAGACCCACCCAAATAAGGACATGAGAAAGCCATGAACTTGAGTCACAGCTGTATCGAACATTCTTGCCAGCAAATTACTTTATCAGATAATGTTTAACTGTTGATAAAAGCATAAAACAGCACGGTGGCGTAGTGGTTAGCACTTCTGCCTCACAGCACTGGGGTCATGAGTTTAATTCCCGACCATGGTAAGTTCTCTCCGTGTTTGCGTGGTTTTCCTCCGGGTGCTCCTGTTTCCTCCCACACTCCAAAAACATACTAGTAGTGGCTGCTATTAAATAGACCTTAGTGTTTCTCAGTATGTATATATGTTAGGGAATTTAGACTAAGCTCCAATGGGGCAGGGACTGATGTGAGTGAGTTCTCTGTACAGCGCTGCGGAATTAGTTGCGTTGTATAAATTGATGATGATGAAAACATGCTAAATAATTTACTTCCTCATGCCAACCATTAGCAACCAGTGGGCATGTAACAAGCCCAATGTAGCCACAACATTTCCAGTATCTTCAGTTTAGCGGGTAGGTTCCATTATCAGTGCTCACCGCAGTTACACCTGTTAACAATTTTAAGGGGTATTTCTACCCAAGCAGGTATCTGTAATTTGTCATAATGGTAATGGATTATGGTTTTTAAAACTCAACATACAAGTAGGGCAGCATTGTAATAAAAAAATGTTTTATATCGATAAGAGTATAATGTTTATCAGAGACTTAGAAATATACACAATTATTAATAATTTTTACAGCAGTAGTTTACACATTCAGGTTCACTGGCCCAATTAGTAAAACACATTACATAAATAAAGTGCATCAGGTATCTTTGCTAAAGTCATCAAAATTTAATTTTAAACATTACATTTGACGTTTGGGGGAGTACAGTTTTATGTGCAGGTAATATGCATAATATTACAGACTGTCATATCCTACATACAATATACAACATTAATATGCAATAAGTAGTGAGCTGTTGACACAGTTTGGAGAAGGGAGGGTGGAATGGCCGTGGAGAAATTATGTTGTAGCAGTTAACTTGTATTAAACTTGGTGGGTAACATTAATGTGACAAAGGTAAAGCTCAGAGACACAGAAAAGACAGGACAAAGTAACAGGAAGATAGAGGAGCAGGAATGGACTAACTAGTATCAATGTACGTGTTTTGGAAATGTCTTATATTTTTCATTTTCTTTAATAGGACAATAATTTGATAATTTTTAACTTCTCGCATCTTATGGACATATGCATGTGATAAAGATCTTGTGAAGCTGTAAATACCAGTCTATAAAGGTACATAAACTTAGTCCTGTATGACATTGAACAATATTGTAGAATAAACACAGTCAATCTGTTTGCAGCAGTGACTGTTATCTCTTCAGAAAAGGCAGGGAATACCCGTCCACATGTCCCCTAGCATTATTTTTTTGCTTTACTATATGGTGCTTGGTGCAGTGTAGACTGATGAATTGTGATTTGCCTTCCTTTGCGTTTTGTTCCAGTATTTTTCAGGCTCCCCTTAACCCTACAGAAACACAAGATGTATCACTGCAGATCACTCTAATTTTGCACTATCATCATTGATTATCTATAAGGTTACTTGGATCGCCCAGGCTGGGTATACATTACAGAGTTTTTTTGACCAATGTGTTAAGTCCTGATCAGCATGCTGATTCCTGTGTACACACTATACATGTTGTTTTTTTGTTTTGTTTTTATAATTTTTTATTTTCAGTGGTCAGTCAAGAAAATACAGACAGCAAAACGATAACACTGTGTAACATACACAATAAAGTCACAACAGTAATTGTGGTATATCGCATACTAGGGAACCTTTAGACAAAAAATGACCAGTTTTAAAGAGTAATATAAAATGGGTGTAGGAACAAAAGGGATTGTGAGGGGGGGAGGGAGGGGGGTAGGACCACAAAGATAAGCACTGTAAGTATTTAGAGGGTAACTAGGGTGTGTTGAGCCTATAGTAGTGGGGGGGGGAGTACATGTCGGGAAGAGATTTGGTCATCGCACATGGGTCGGAGGCAGGGGCGGATCTAGACATTTGTCCTACCCCAGGCGATTTTAGGGGGGGGCGATTTAGGCCCCGCCCCCTTTCTGATGTCTATGGCTGCCGGTGGCTGCACTGTATGTGCAGGTCCGTTGAGCAGTAGCAGTGTGCTGTCCCGCTGCTCTGATTGTGTTTAAAACACAATCAGAGCAGCCGTGCAGCACACTGTCACTACTGAACGGACCTGCACAGTGTGCAGCTGTCGGCAGCAAGCCCCTGGTAGCATTTAGCTATCCCCAGTCTCATGTCCTCCCAAGCCTCTTCATCCGGGGGCAGACCAAGGTCCTTTTCCCACTCGTCTTCATGAGGATTTGGAGAGGGAGGGGCAGAAATGAGAAGATTGCTATATATTTGAGAAATCATGCCTTTGTCCAAGGGATGTCTTCTACAAAGAGATTCACACTATACACGATTTAAAAGATTTACCGTCAGATCTGTGCTCTTTATCTGTCATAACCATTGGCTGAAAAAATCGTGACTCTGTAAACTCTCTATAGAGATCCCGATGCTGACACACTGCAGGATTGTAAGGACGTCGTTCCATAGCTGAACGAGATTTATGGTTCTGTTGAACAATCAAAGCAAACGATGGTCGGTGCTCTGGAACGTTCATCGCTGGAGCATACACACTGATACAATATCGGGCTGAAAGATCGTTTATCATTTGATTGGCTCGATACTCGGTTGAATACACTGTAGTGAATACCCAGCCTTAGAGTACACGACAAGTTTCCAGTTTTTGGAGACGTCTCGCAAACTGTAAGTGCACCTAGGATTGTATCACAACAACTCCAACATCCTAGCACTTTAGAGCCACTCATTTCATCAAAGACACTTTTCCATCTTTCCCTGACAATAATACTCAGTTTACCCTCATTTATGGCTTAAGTGAATCATTTCTGTTCCTACGAGCCTGCACAATGTGTACCTGCCTGCACAATGTGTACCTGCCTGTGCAACGCATACCTGCCTGCGCAACGCGTACCTGTCTGCATAACGTGTACCTGTCTGCACATGAAGCGGCTGTTGTCGGTCGTCTTAACTCTGTTGTCATTTGAAAGTGTACTGGAGGTTTTAGGTTGCTTTATCACAAATACATTGTTGCTATAATCCACAATGTTGTGCGCTGTTGTCCTTCTCTGTAATTGGTAGAGTGAGGGGATGTTAGCACATAGAAATTTGTTTTTTTGCAGATGTACCAATGAACAGTGCAAAGTGCATCTACTTATAAATATAGGGACTAAACCCAATCCAGCCATTTCTGACCTAGTGCAGAACCTGTGTCCTTTGCGGATTGTACCTGGCTGTGCTCCCTGCCTTAAATCAAAGGTTGCCCCTAATATGTGCATTGTTCACCCCTTTATTTTATTTTAATAATCGCTCTCTGCAAAACAAACTCTTGTTTCTGCACAGGTCTGCAGTTAGTATGGGACGCCCTTGCTCTACGCAGTTCCTCCCCTTAGTTGGAGCAAACGTTGCACCCCTGCACTTGTGCATCTCACATGGGTTTTCCAAGGGGCTGTTAGATCCTGTTATAAGCTGATGGGTGTGAATTTTTTTTTTAGGCAGAGCAGCATGGTGTCTTAGTGGTTAGCACTTCTGCCTTACAGCACTGGGGTCATGAGTTCAATTACCAACCATGGCCTTATCTGTGTGTTCTCCCAGTGTTTGCGTGGGTTTCCTCCGGGTGCTCCGGTTTCCTCCCACACTCCAAAAACATACTTGTAGGTTAATTGGCTGATAACAAATTGACCCTAGTCTGTGTCTGTGTTTGTGTCTGTGTCTGTCTGTGTGTGTGTTAAGGAATTTAGACTGTAAGCTCCAATGGGGCAGGGACTGATGTGAGTGAGTTCTCTGTACAGCGCCGCGGAATTAGTGGCGCTATATAAATAAATGATAATAATAATAGGCTTGCTAATTGGTTAATTTATGTCTTGTGTACTATGATTGGCCTAGTTCTCCAGTGTGCGTTAATTATTTGCCAAGTTTGGGTGAATTGGGAGCAAATTAAAAAAATTAGTTCATAGACCTATAATCTCTAAACTCATTTGGTCCATGTATACCCACGTCGGTGTCTCAGTCCAGTTGTGCACTCTATTTGCTCGCCAGTCTGCTTCCTCTACTGGAGAACGGGCTAAAGGAAGCCGCCCATGAGAGAGCATGGTGCACCACATCCAGTGCTCTCTCCTTGGTGATAGGTCCACTGTAACAGCCGACAAATCTACATTATCTAATGTGATAATCAACAGTGCTGAAGCAGATTGTCTGTTTTGTCCCATAATACTAAGTAATGCTAAATTTGGATTAAACTTTAAAATATGGTATTTCTAACATCATGAGACCTTTGCATACGCACTAATATAGTAAAGCAAATAATTCTAAAGGAGAGCTGACAGGTTCAAGATCTGTTTGATAAATGGTTGTAACTATTGTTTGGTTTTATTTGCCATCTAGATGTCCTTTAAGTGGGTGCGGCTAAAATGATGCTATTTACAGTCTTGAGGGTTTCCAGAGAAACATTAGGGAGGAAAATTAACTCTCATTTATTTGTTCTGTGTAAGAGGTTGTGCCAGATCTCCAGTCTCCGAGAACAGGTTTATGTTGGCTTAAATAAAAAAAAATCCATATTATTTCAAATATACGTATGCCTTTTGTAAACTTTGCATGCGCCGTGTTGCGACGCTTCCGTAAAGTTTACAGATTATGCCCTCTTTATTCCAATTATACATTTTGTTAACAGCAGACAACAAATATAATAGTTTGATTAAAACAAAGCAGACACTGACATCATTACATTTATTACTAGAAATCCAGCCAATAGGGACGGTCTCAGCCATCCTATCAGGAAGCATTGTCTTACCAGACCTTACAACACATCTTATTGTGAGACACAAATTTGGATATAAATCACTTTGGATGGTGGGCACTGGAAAGCACCTGGAGTCACACATATGGAGAACACTTCTATCCCCACATAGCAGAGCTCTGTTGAGTACTTTTAAATAGATAGCAGTCACTTACACTCAAGCAGTAAGGTCTCTTGGTAACCAAAACGGCATATGTAGAAATAGACAAAATAACATTTGTAACATTTGTATCTACATTAGTATATTATAGACACGTTGCGCCAAATCAAGGAAACCTCCTTGTCGCCCATACCTTAATTCCCATCAATTCCGGATAAGAGGTATTGTATTGTGATTGTTCAACGCTATTTTCCATGATCCATACTTCATAATCATCAGTTATTTATATAGCGCCACTGATTCCGCAGCGCTGTACAGAGCACTCACTCACATCAGTCCCTGCCCCATTGGGGCTTACAGTCTAAATTCCCTAACATACATACACACACACACACACACTCTAAGGTCAATTTTGATAGCAGCCAATGAACCTACTAGTATCTACTTTTCATGTTCCACTGATATTGTATTAACCTGTTCATTACTGGAGGGCCCAAATGGTGTGGCTTAATGACTGAGCATCTTCTGCCCCTTGGTCAGACAGTATAGCCCAATACCACACTCCCAGCCAATACCGACATGGAGGAGGAGCAGCTTCACAGGTTACAAGCTGCCGGCTCTCCCCTCCTCCATGTCGGCGGCCCGTGCTCCATTGAGGGTGCAGCAGGGAAAGTAAAAACACTGCGTGATGCTTTGTGCCCTAGACTCATCTGGTGCTAGCACCGGCCCTGGGAGGGTAAGTATTCAGAATATCACAAGGTGAAATTCATCTTTTAATACATTCCCATAACCAAGTATAAAGTGTTGGCACAACCTAATAAAACGAAGTACTGAAGAATAAACATTCCTGGTAGAGGTAATTGCTTTTTTATTACATAGCATTACAGGTTATGTTTTAACTGCAGACATATTGTACTGTAGCCAACATTTGACAGGGCTAGAGGGAATCATACTCAAAGTAGTATAAACAAATGCACTTATGTTCAGTTTTACTGGCATGCCATCCAAAGTCACATACATCTACGTTTATGCAAAATAAGCCAGAATTTGCATGCCTTAAACGCTAACGCGTTATTTTTATTTTCTTGATGTTCTGACACATCTGCTAACCAGAGTAACCAACCTTTGAAAATATTTTGGCAAATTTATAAAAATGTGCTAACAGCCAACAATGTTTACTGACATCATTATTTTGTAACTAATATAACTATAAACAGAGCCGTAGCTAGACGTTTTAGTTCCCTGGGTGAGAGAAAACTGTTGCCCCCCATCATGGTGGAAGTGATTATAGGCACCATTGCAAAGACCCATTTTTCTACTTGCCTAGAAAAAGCAGATAGCAGCGGAACGCCCATCTGCGTTTTCTGTATGTGTTTCTCCTCCTTTGTATAACTAGCCTATTGGAACATTTTGGACTTATGCTGAGATTCCGGTTAATCGATAACTAACTGCTACAACTTGCCCAAACCCCGAGAATTAGCAATTTATAGGCAGTCAGCAATTCACCCCCTCATCTAACAAATACAGGGAACTGCATAATACTAAGCAGATATAATCCCTGCTAATGACCGAACTGATATCACATTCAGAATATCAAGGACATCCGTATTGGTTCCTTTTATATATCAATTTAAAAATATCAAATCTTAATTGATGCACTATATGAACGGAAATAAGGAAAAACACATACAGCCTTTTAATTCACAGTTTAATTCACCTAACACTTTCTAAATTTCGCTGCTTTTATCATATACAAGACTATTTTAGGAGGATTTAATAAAGGTTAAGTTTTATTAAAATACGGGGTATTCACATTACATACATTTATTTAACTATTTAATAAGACTGTAGTGCACAGACTCATGTTAGTTCTTTTTTCTTTTCTTTTTAACATCCCTAACATAAGAATAGTAGATCAAGATTATCTCCATGTTATCCATATTGTAGGCACAGATCTAAATAACAGACCTTACAGAAACGAAAGTTTATAGGTTAACTGCAGGTGCTTGAAAGGGTGCGGTTTCAACTGTCCCGATTTTGATAGGACATCCTGGTTTGAGGGCTGCCAAAGGGTGGGGCTCAACAAAAAGTAGGTGGCGTTTAACCCAAATTGGCTCATTTGTGACAGAGTTTGGACAGAACGGGTAGGACTTATTTTGTCCCAATTTAGTGATTTAAACTGTTGGGAGGTATGGAATAAAAGTAATATACGAACCATTAAGGCATACAGAGCATTACATTTTGTGCGAATGTGACCACTTGCCGGCCTTATGAAGTAGCACGCCTGCATTCTGCAACTGTCTTCATAAAGTCCATCTGCCACTATATTTGTGAGATTGTTTGTCCTGCTGAAAACATGCATGGTAGAAAAAGGCTTGACTTTGCACTAGCAGTGGCAGATCCAATAGGGGGCGGTTGGGCAATCACCCCCTCCCCTTCCAGCAGGTGCGGGCGGTCTGCAGTCACACACTATATTCATGTCCCTGTCGGCTGAA
Source organism: Mixophyes fleayi (assembly GCF_038048845.1). Lineage (NCBI taxonomy): Eukaryota > Metazoa > Chordata > Amphibia > Anura > Limnodynastidae > Mixophyes > Mixophyes fleayi. The sequence goes on from NC_134410.1 coordinate 35,964,068, forward strand.
TCCTGCCCGGCCACCTCTCTGATTGTGTGTAAAACACATTCGGAGCAGCCGGGCAGCATCCTTTATGTGGTCCCTGCTGATAAGGACAAGTATATAGTGTGTGGCTGACAGAGAAAAGGGGTCTGGGCATGAACCCCCCCCCCCCCAGACAAAAAGCTAGGTCCATCTTGCAGCCTAGTACCATTGTGTAACACCCACTAAAACTGTTTTCTACCCTAAAATACTGCTTGATTTGGCCTTGTTTATGTCTTATAATATTCTTGAGTTCGGGGACAGATTTGCATTTATCACGTGCTACTATTGTACATTTGAATATTTTTATTACATTGGTAAAAAAAATGCTCATAGAACTGTGCTGTCACATATGAATGCATCTGGAAAGTCCATTTGTTAGATACACTCTAAATAGATGCATTCTACTAGCACATTCTGGAAATAATAGCTAGAATATGTTTGGTTGCTATGGACAACACCTCCATTTTTCTTTTTAGAAGGTTTAGTAATTCTAAGCCGTAAGGGTATATTTACTAAACTGTGGGTTTGAAAAAGTGCAGATGTTGCCTATAGCAACCAATCAGATTCTAGTTATTTATTTAGTACATTCTAGAGCCCAGAATCTTAAAGCTTTAACACGTTCTGCTGACTCAGGAGTCTGTGATTGGTCTGTGGAAAATATCTTCTTTTCCCATAGGTGCTGCCATCAACTAATGAGGAATCCGCAAAATACATTGTCCATCCACTCACTGAGGCCACTGACATCAGATCACCCTCATTTCCCTGCCGTCAAACACCTGCACAGAATAAAACAAAATAAACTGCTAATGGGTGGGTTGCTCTTGAGTGGGAAATATCTCATTAGCACAGTATTCGGATAAGGCATTAGATATAAGACTTGCTTCTGCAATGGACGTCCTACTAACCGGTTCCTTGTTGTTCCTGAACACAGGGAGCCTGGAAAGTTTTGGTCTGGAATAGTTATATTTGTATTATTAATTATACTAACCGTGGGTTACTTTCTCTAGAATTCATTACACAAGTTGGTAGGAGATCCTTTTTTATGTTTTTCCTGTCTTCATGGTCCTGAGCCATAAATTTCTGGACCCTAATAGTTCCTACTTTGCAGAACATCTCTCTCTATGTTTTGCATTGATAATTTGCAAACTTGTACTTTACAAACCTATTCATACATCTGCAAAGCTTCGTCAATTTCCAAATACCTCTGAGCAGATCCCCAATGATATATACATTTTTTTTTTTTTTTTAACATCAAACTTGAAAACCAAGAACAGCTAGCTACAAGTTAAATTGAATTTGAATCATTTTTATTTAGCTGCATATCTTCGTTTGACTCCTGGAATTCATTGCTCATGCACAGAGCTGCTATTTATGTTCAGATGAACCTGGCCCAAACTGGCACCTGGTCAGACCTCTCAACAGCCTCACTGAATGTCCCAATACATGCACATAACTCAGGTTGAACTGTAACCAAATATGGATTCTAAGATTTTCGTCTATTTCATCCTAAAATTCCCTGTGATTCATGAAAACAACTTTGCATTCCTGAGTGACATCATCTTGAGATCTGTGTATTTAGTTGAATAATCAGGAAATCTACATAGCAGAATATTTTACCACCAGCTTGTACAGTATTAACTGCTTCTCAGCCAGCAGAGAATCTAGTGCATTTATTTATTAGCACCTAATGATGCATTACATCTGTTCTTTTATTGTATTTACCTGATCTTTGTTGATTTTTAATGAATAAAAGTCCTAAGTACATAGATATAGTTTTATATGTAATGCTGGCTGATGCCCACTTTCTATGATTTTTCCTACAGTTACTTTTTAACAATTTGAGTTAGCCCAAAATAGACTTCGATACTTTTTACCAGAGTGTAGGAATATCATCATCATCATCATCATCATCATCCTCATCCTCATCATCATCATTTATTTATATAGCACCACTGATTCCGCAGCACTGTACAGAGAACTCATTCACATCAGTCCCTGCCCCATTGGAGCTTACAGTCTAAATTCCCTAACATACACAATCAGACAGACAGAGACAGACTAGGGTCAATTTTGATAGCAGCCAAATAACCTACCAGTATGTTTTTTGGAGTGTGGGAGGAAACCGCAGCACCCGGAGTAAACCCACGCAAACACGGGGAGAACATACAAACTCCACACAGATAAGGCCATGGTTGGGAATTGAACTTATGACCCCAGCGCTGTGAGGCAGAAGTGCTAACCACTACGCCACCGTGCTGCCAATGTATGTGGAATCTACAAATTCTCTGAAGTTATAAGTCCAGGACCAAAAGAACATATAGTTCGATCTTACGAGCTTCTTTTTCAAGTAAAATTTGCTGTGACTTCCACCATAAAGACAAACTACTTTATGGTAAGAGAAAGAGGACATAGACCTGGGGGTGACTGTAGCCAATGTTCATTCTGTCTGTTCCCATGATTCCATTCTAGAGATAGAAGAACTTGGTGTGAAAGTAGTGGATAGAAAACACACGGCTGTAAGGAATGCCTGACATGACCACATTATTATTTTCTGAATTCCGTCATGGAACACATAACAAAATAATTGTTGTTCGGTATTTAGGTGGGGTCTGTTTATTTACAATCTTAAATTGTACCTGTCACCTTCCCACAATAGAGACAGCCGTCCTTTCACTAGGAGCCAGTGAGGCACAAAGTGCTATTGAATAATATATATAAAAAAAACAATTCTATATGTCATACATTCCACCAGTGTTGTGTATACAGTGCAGTTTTTATAGGCACGGGATAGAAAGGGCTTCATGCATGACCGGAAAGTTAATGTTTCATCAAGATGCACGAGACATTCTTGCTAACAATGAGAAGGAAAAAGCCTCTTGTTCTTTATTTCAGTTTTTCTTACCAAATTAGGTCTTGCGTGTTTGTCTGGGTGATGTTTACTAGGCTAACTACTTGTAAAAACTCTGACTTGGTTAAACAGAGGGGGGAGAAAAAAAATGCTGAAAGTCAAATTTTTTTTTTTGGCAGAATTCTGTGGCAGGAAAAAGGCACCTCATGTTCTGCTTAGATTACACTCGCTTGGGAAGGAATTTTATCCAGATGGCTGCACGAGCCCCGCACTCCTGAAGCTCTCTGCTATTTAGAGAAAATGCATGTTTTCATTCACACACACCCTTTCCAAAAGATCTGCCTGATATCGGCAGCCGGAAATGGGCCATTGATATGATGTAATGTTTATTTTCCAAGCAGGCATGACCAGTGCAACAATACACTGAACAATGAATGCCCTGTTTTAAGTACAGGTGACTGGCGTACAAATCAGACATATCCCACTGTAACTGAAATCCATGGTTTAAAGGAATTTTTTATTAGCCTGTATGTTACATCCTGCTTTATTGCTTTTGTTGTGTTTCAGCAATGTATTTATATAATTGGGTATAATTGATAATTGTGGTTGCCGTTTGATACGATGCCGCTCTACAGTTGTTTCCAGAGATTGGCCCCTTTGTTCCCATGGCAACAAACGTAAACTATTTTGCCTGATGATCTAAATACAGCCAAAGAAAAGCAATAAGATTGCAGCCAATATGTTAATTTTATCTGAAGGTGGAACAATTGATATAGAATGGGCAGGGGAAGAACTACCCACAGTGTGATTAGGGTGACTGGGTCCCAGATGGGTACAGCATACCTCCCAACATTTAGACATGTAAAATCGGGACACAATATTTTCCACCCTGATCTATCCAAACTATGCCCTGATCCACCCAGAAATTCTCACTCTTGGGCAAAACTCTGCCAGGTTTCATATAATCCCGCTCCTATTGAGATCCAGGAATCTGGGCCGTCCTGACAAAATTTGTACAGTTAGTGGTAGAGGGTGGTCATATCTATATTTTTTTGTTAGTTTCCTGGTATCTGGAGCCATTTGAAAAAATGGCTACTTTTGCAGATTATTGAAAAAAAAAAAAAAATTCAACTCACATTTAAAACTTTCCTATTATCTGGAGCCATTTGAGAAAAAAAAAAATACAACCGACATTTAAAAATGAATTTATTCACTCTGAGAAGCTGTGACATTTTTGCAAGAGAGAGGATTACTGCCAGCTAGGATGCTGTGTCAAAGGAATCATGAAATGAAGCTCTACTTTGTATTTCCTGGAATTGTAGAAAATCTACTTGTCGAAAGAAGGTCAACATCTGCCAGGGAAATTGGTTCACCGACAGTCGTCTACCATTCATGACAGCGTTCGCTTCTTCTATTGCTGGGCCAAGGAATTGACATCGATCAAGTTGTGCAAAACAACTACATGCGAGAAAATCTGCACAGAGTGCCTCAATGGACAGCCAAAACAGAAGATCGGAGGTGAAGAATTAATCATGGAAATCGACAAGAGCTTGTTCGCTAAGCGCAAGAACAATGCCGGCCGAGTGCTTCCTCAGCCGTGGATCTTCGGAGGACTCTGTCGGGACAAGTGCTTTTTGGTAAAAGTGGATGATCGCAGTGCGAAAACGTTAATGAAGGCGATTTTGGACAATATCGAAAGAGGCTCTATAATTTACTCGGATAATTGGTGCGCCTTCAAGACTGAAGAACTGGAAAAGGACGGATTTCAACATTTCAAAGTAAATCATCGCTACAATTTTGTCGATCCTGACACTGATGTCCATACACAGGAACGTAAAAATTTTTTGTTCAACTTTGGGTTTCAGGTCTTTTAACCAACCTGTTGGGGGACATGTTTGTGTTATAATAATTATAGGTAATATAAGAAATGCATACATCGGGTTAAGCCACGGGAGAGCAGCCTTTCTCCCAGATCCTGCCCACTTCCTTGTGAAGTGGATAAGACGGGGGACTCAACAACGTGATTTGCATAATTTTTGGCCTTGACCCCACAGCTCGAAGCTGTGTTCACTGCCTCTCATCACAGAGGGTGTGGTGTAAAAAATTGTGTCCTTTAGCTCCCGTCCACTGGCTGCTTCACTTCACCACCCCTCCGGGATCTCTCGGAAGGTTGATAGTGAAAGGTGACAAATATGAGGAAATGTCTTGAGAAATAATATATATTATATTTTAATTGAAACTTAATGGATTGTACTAGATTTTCATTGGTTTTTAAATATATAATCATAATTTATGATATAAATGTTACTTTCTACAATGATGTAACTATGATGTGCGCACAAATAGAAACTTAAAAATAATATGACCGTGTGTGTCACAGTTTCGATAAGGTGGGAAACCGTTGCTTTAGGTCTTCCCTCTGTCTAGATGTCCCGGCAGTGAGGGACCCAAGTAGTATTGATTTTCAGGCAAGCTTATAATATTCCTCCACCACCCTCTTAACCTCCCTAGGTTACCCTATTACATACTTGCCTACTCCCAGAATTTCAGGGAGGCTCCTGAATTCTGGGGACCCCTCTCGGACTCCACAAAGATTAGGCATCCTCCTGGACATGATGGAGGCAGGACTTAATGATGTGATGTCGCATTATTAAGCCCCACCCCGTGACATGAAATGCTACCCCATGCCGCATAACCTCTCCTCTGAAATCTCCTGGAGGAAAGTTTTAAAAAGTCGCCAAGTATGCCCTTTTACCACCCTTTGCACAGTTCACACAAGACTACAACCCTCTGAGCCCTTGGCCAATATTACTGTGTGATTGGATCATATGGCCCACTAGGCACTTTATATAATTCTGCATTCTGGCTGAACCAATATGCAGTGTGTAGCACTTGACCTCATGTATCAGTCTCCCATTGTCCTATAGATTGTAAGCTTGTAGGCAGGGCCCTCCTACTTCTCTGGCTGTATTACCCAGTATTGTTTTATTACAGTGTTTGTTTCGAATTGTAAAGTAAAGCGCTACAGAATTTGCTGGCGCTATATAAACAAATGATGATGGTGATGCTATTGCTACAGAAATGTATTGTTCCATCACATTATTATTATTATTATTATTATTATTATCATTTATTTGTTAGGCGCCACAAGGTTTCCGCAGCGCCGTACAAACAGTAGACTATACAGGGTATAACAGTACAGAACAATAAACAAAAGTACCATTACTTCAGAAACTCCAGGCAGGCAGATGCAATAGACACGGAGCAGAAGAACGGGTAAGGAGACAGGAGGGAAGAGGGCCCTTACATCCTAAGGGAGGGTTAAACAGACCAGGCACAAGAGGAGCCAGTTGAGGGAATGGGAGAGAGGGGAGAATGAGTGGAGGAGATGGGGGTTAAGTGGATGGTTGGTCGGCTTTGAGAAAGAGGTGAGTTTTGAGTGCATGTTTGAAGGAGCACAGAGTAGGAGAGAGGCGGATGGAGTGAGGGAGGTCATTCCAGTGAAGGGGGGCTGCACGGAAAAAGTTCTGGAATGGGAAGAGGTGATCAGAGTGGAGGAGAGGCGGCGGTCATTGGCCGAGCGCAGGGAGCGGGTGGGAGTGTGAATGGAGAGGAGGTTAGAGATATAAGGGGCAGTAGAGTGGGAGAGGGCCTTGTAAGTGGTGGTGAGGATTTCGAAAAGCATTCTGTAGGTGAAGGGGAGCCAGTGTAGGGCAAGGCAGAGTGGGGAGGCAGAGGAGGAGCGGCGTGAGAGGTAGATGAGTCTTGCGGCCGCATTGAGTATAGAGCGGAAGGGGGAGAGACGGGAGTGGGGGAGGCCGGTGAGGAGGAGGTTGCAGTAATCCAGGCGGGAGATGATGAGTGCGTGTATGATGGTTTTGGTGGCCTCCTGAGAGAGAAAGGGACGGATGCGGGCGATTATTATCACAGTATTGGAAGCTAACTGGCTGAAAAATTCTGCTATAATTCCTGTCAAACCAGCAAATTGTGTGTCTGTCTGCTCTGTAAATGTGTCCAGAAAATTTACATCATATCCCGTTCCATTAATCAGATAAGGCCATCGCTTTTTCGCCAGTAGCTTTCATTTTATTTATTGCATTCTACAAAATGACAGCTAGAATCTGATTGGTTGCTATAGGCAACATCTCCACTTTTTCGAACCCGCAGTTTAGTAAATATACCCCTTAATCTTCTTGTCTGTCTTGCCTGTTCATTTAATTGTTGCACAACATGTCCACCAGGGGGTGGTGCTGAATAAAGAGACTTCAGAGGTGCCAAGTAATCTAAAACTGTCTAAAACATAACTTGCTCTTGCTTGTTAGTTTTGTGTCCTTTCAGTGTCACGAGATGGGTTAAGGTTTTTACACTATATTTTAGGAAATGTCTGAATTGATATAATTTTTTGTGTACCTTTGAAAATCGTTAGAGTAATCTGCTGTGATATTTGCTTTACCTGAAGTATTATGATTTCATGCAGTATGAATTTTTTTTTTTTTTTTTACTAGTGATCACCTATTAAGCAGTGAGAGGGGCTGATGCAGTGAATACTAGTCCAGTTTTTGTATCGTATCTTGTGAAAATCGCTTTGGTATGTCCAGAAAAGTGGTTACATGCATATACGTCTATGTAGATTTACAATTTTGAACCGATTCGGACCAGGGCACTGACTCATATGTGGTCAAGGGCAGCTGGAAGATGATGATGATGATGATGATGATGATGATGATGGTCGCGAGCAGTAGCGAACCACTTGTGATTGGCTGTTCGTGAATGATGCAGATAGGTGCTTTCTTCGTTGCACGTTCATGATTCATGCCGGTGTGTGCATGTTTTATGGTAGTTTTTTCACATATACAAACGGGGGAGTTGTTTCTCCTGTATTAGAGGGTTTTTGAAGCATTATCGATGCCTAACAGCGTATACGGATTTTGCAAACAAAACAATTTGTTATAAACTTATAAGTGTATGTGATGTATGCTTGGGTAAACCAGACACACAAGCAACTGCTGCAGACCTGCACATACCTAGCAATAGTTGCAGCTTTTCATATGGCCAGAATTGTGGCTTTTTAGTGAACTCCATTTGTGCCTGGCATCATATAATAACACTGTCCACCAGACACTGCATAACATTAACACCCTCCACATAACATTAATAATGCCCCTTTATTAAATTGGCATACTGACAACACCAACGCTTACTGATTCATGAATTCTTGAACTTCTCTCTCTGACTTCCGTGCGCCAGCCACCTGTGCGGAGAGGACGGATGAAGAAGGAATGAGGAGAGAGGAGGGACAATTGCTAATCCTCTGTATAGCTCATAGGCGGCTGGTAATAGGGAGGGGCTAACCACCAGGAAACAGTAATAATGGTACCAGCCCCCTTTAGTCCATGGGGCCACTGGCCTACTGTGAAAACCAGTGGCCAGTCTGCCACGGGATTAAAGCCATTTGAACACATGTTTTTTAATGAAATAAATGTTCAATATTCAATTATTAAAATATATTACTGTGAAAAATTAATAATGGTTCTATTTTTAAATACTAATATCCTACTAATAGTAGCTAATCCAGAAGACATTGGATGATGACAAAATTGCTTAGAGGTACTAAATTTGCAAGGTTTTTTTTACAAATTTAATTAAATTTAAGAAATCCTATCTGCCAATGGACAATGTAACCAAGTTAAGGTTGGTCCCTGTGGTAATATTTGGAATATTGCATTTAAATCTTTAAAATCTGATTACATACCTGCTCCCATTCCTGTTTAGAAATTTGGGTAGAATATTCCTCACATTCATAGTTTTTTCAATGTGATGCATCAATTAGAACCAAGTGTTTTAAAGAGAAAATATGATCTCTTCATCACTAATATCCAATGTTACTGGATCAATTGGGGAACATTATTACAGACACATGTCAATACAGGGCCGTAACTAGTGCTGTGCGACAGGGGCGATCGCCCAGGGCGCAATGCTGAAGGGGGGCGCAATTTAGGAATATGTTAGGTTTATTTGGTTAAAATTGAGTGCTAGGGGGGCGGCATTTGTCTTTCTCGCCCCAGGCACTAGAATTCTAAATTACGGCTCTGTATCAATACACATGACAATGCATGGACAGAACTCTTTTAGCTTCATTTATATGGTGATATGGTGCAGGGGAAGTAACCGTGAAGAGAAATAACATTTAGGACTCTGAATGGGCTGGTTTCCAATAGAGATCAAAGTAAAGGAGATTGTAACTTTATCTTTTTGAGCCTAAATAAGTCACTGGCTTACGTGGGCTGATAGGTCGGCTAGACTCTTGAATGGAATGTTCATCAAAGAGGGAGATGTTGGCTACACTATTGCTAAAAGGGACACCTCTGTGGGAGCACTGTGTCCCATCTTTAGACCTGGCAATTTGCTGGATTTGACCCAAAGCCTCCAATACAAGCTCTCACGTGGCCTAAGAGCTTCAATTTCAGTCCAATCATTAGAAATCCCTGTGCAATAAAATGGTACTAATGAAAACTGACCCTCCGCTATGTGAACCCAGCACCTACTATATCTACATCTCACACAGACCCTGTACTGCTGGGTAAATCATACCTACTTTGTTACACTGTTCTGTGACTCTGGTACTCAGTTCCCAGGTATGCCTATTTCCTAACCAGCTTTCTAATACAAGACTGTTCAAAAGGGCGATGACTTGAAGGGATGCCCATGTTGGCTTCTTCTGGTGCCCATGGCGGCTTCTTCTGGTGCCCATGGCGGCTTTTTCTGAAGTTGAGCCTTTTATTAATTTCTGATTTGTAGCTGTAGCACCACTGCTAAATTGGAAAAAGTCAGACTGGACAAGCTGAATGATACTCCTTTTTTTTCTAAACTTCATCATAGTCCCTGGTGGATTGGAGCGTTACAAAGGACTTGGGTAAGGAAGCTAGAAGTACAGCAAGCTACACAAAGCTAAGTGAGATGACTTTGTCACCCGTCTTTTCAGTTGCTGACAAAGTTTTTGATGTAGACAGAATTATGTCTGAAGTAGATACTTGATATATTTATGGATGTGCATTTTAAGAGCCATAATTATCTTTTATTTATAATGTGGTCACATATTACGCACACTGGATATTGCGGGAATCCTGATACATTGAGCAAATCACAATAATATGAAGCAAAAAGTAAGGATGGCACTGCTCAAATAAGCTTACAATCTAAGATGTGCGCGGAAAACTTGATACAAAAGGTAGTGGGATCACAATTGTAGTTTCTGGTGGGGAAAGGGTTTGTGGCTGTTCTTAGGCAGCAGCATTATTGGCAGCCACTAATAAAGCAGTCATTGGCGACTGGCATTTCTGTGCAGGTACTGATAGTGAAGTATGGTAGGGATGAGCAGAGACATCAGAAGGCAGAGACACAAAACATGAACCAGTGACTGTGCAAATCTTAGAACGGTCATCTCAAAGGCGGAACTTGTGAGCTCTGGGCCCCGGTGCAGGGAGGAGGGAACCAAGGCCCTCTTCCCTCTGCATCTGCCCCTACCTTCTGCATCTGCCATGCCATTATCTCCATGGGCCTCAGTGCATGGCACCTGCCGTACCAATGTCAACTGCTGACAACCACGACTGTCTTTCACCATTTATCTTAACAGAACTTATTTGCTCTGCTGGTTCTAGTGGAGACTTTTTTTGCTTTTGTGCAGCAGAGGCTCACTAGTGGTTGTCGGTTTGGAGTAACTGTGTTGATCAGTGGTTTCCTTTAGTGTCATGCTCACAGCTGGAAATAGACCAAGGACAGTTGTTCCCCATGTTCGGTGGCAGCAGAGATCACCAAAAGAGGGATGGAGGTGGCAGCAGCAGTGGTCGTTGAACTCACTGGTCCACCTGCTGAATTGAGATGGTATTTAGTAGGTCTTCTGCAAGCTTGTCCTTGGTATGATGACACTACTTGGCACTACCATGTAATTTCCCACAGACTTCACAATTTTTTACATGTTTTACATTTGTGGAAAGATGATTAGGTGGGAAACCAAGTACAGAACTATCTCCAACTGCCTTCCGTGTGCCACAACCTTTGTTTATGTATTTAACCTTTTACTATTTGTACAGCGTCATGTAAAATGCCAGTGCTTTGTAGGTATTGTAAAATAATATATTCATATAATGGGAGATATAAGCAGAAAAGGCTGCTGACTCTATTTTGGTATTGCAGCGGGAGATGGTAATGGAGTGGTGTACTGGGGAGAGCTTATATCTAAATTACTGTCCTGGACCCATAATTTTCTTTAGTCACTCACTGGTCTCCTCCCTGGATCATTGTCAATACATACATATCCGCATTTCTGATGTCAAATCTAGGTAAATTAGGCCACACCCCTGATCCACCCAAGCATTGCCCTGTTTTGCACAAACAATGCCACGCCCAATGGCATATGTGTTTCAGTGTCCGATCAGTTATCTAATAATTCACATAAAACACATCATTGACTTTAGTAAGAAATTGTACAAAGTTGTTTTAAACAGTGTGCAGAGGGCATGTTTATTGCCAAATTTATAATGATTTTATGTCTTCCGCAATAAATGAAAAGGTAAGAGATACATAATCATCTCACTGTTTATTAAATTAAAGTACTTCTGCTCGCCACCATTTTAATATGTAAGTAAATGTAGACTTTCTGGGCTGACTTTGAGTCTGGAGTTCATCCAGCTACTGGGTGCAAAATTTGCACCTGGAAGAACCATTTTATGCTACAGGAGGGAAAATGTAAAATGCAAAACCTAATGTAGTTGTGAGAGGAGTGTGTGTAAAAATAAGGCTGGCCAGTAGGTGGGTACATCTCTTGCAGTGCAGGAGGGTGTGCTGGGTTTGTGGTTCTGCACCTAAAACTAAAGCCCCTTTGTCTTTTATAGTATCTGCTTATAATCTGCAATTAAAAAATAAAAATTCTATATAATTTTATTGCTGACAAATGCATTTCATAGCCAGCAATGGCTATATAGGCGCATACCTCCCAACATTTGGAGTTCTGAAAGGGGGACAAATAAGCCACGCCCCCTGTCAATCACCATCCACAAACTTCTCGTTTGCGCAGTTGGAGTCGGGACTGTCCCGCTGGAGTCGGGACTGTCCCGCTGGAGTCGGGACTGTCCCGCTGGAGTCGGGACTGTCCCGCTGGAGTCGGGACTGTCCCGCTGGAGTCGGGACTGTCCCGCTGGAGTCGGGACACTTGGGAGGTATGTATAGGGCAACATCTATTAGTCCTTAAGTTTTATTTATTTTTTCAGTTTCCACTATACTGTGTTGTATTATATTGCCTGAGTAATAGATATATTTTTATGTAAGATATGTATCTGCTCCTTTGATATTGTGTTGTATACAAAAGTTTAAGCAGTCTTGATCAAATTGAAAGTTTCACTGAATCCCTAGCTGAGAAGAAGATAAAACTACCTCCACATGATGCAAAACTAAACATGTTAATGCACAGTTACTTTTTCTTAGTTACATGTAACCTATTGAAAAAATAAAATTATGAATGTGATGTGCTTAAGTTTGAGCACCTTTCCAATGGATTCATTAATATTGAGGCCAACCAACGTTCCTTTAAGCAACTAACTGAGGATTAGGAAATAAATATTATGCACTGTTACAAAGCAAGCTTCCAACTTGGAATTACCACTGTCAGAAACATTATTAAGAAATGGAAGTTAACGTTAACTGCCGTTTCTTAATGATGTTTTTAACGTTACCTGTTGAAGTCAAGGCAACGTTTGATCAGATATACAAAGCCCTACAGAAATGTTTAGCCAATATTAGTGTAGATGTCTACAGCAGAGCGTTACTTACACAGAAATACTCTGCATGCAGAGCTGGCAGAAGGAACATAACAGTAAACATCTTAAATATGCAAAACAATCCATTGATAAGTCAGAAATCATTTGTAACAAAGTACTGTTGACTGACAAAACAAAATGTAACTTTTAGGCACAACCACAAAACTTAACCTTGGTTATAAACTGGTGTATCTGTTACACTTTGTATTTGTTTGGCTGCCTGTGGCGCCGAAAATATTGTCCTGGTGGAAGGAAGAATGGCTATTAGTATCAATAAGTGTTAGAAGCTAATTTCCCAGAGTTAGTGGTGAAATTGAAACTGAAGAGGATGGATATTTCAGAAAGACAAGGATCCAAAGCATATCCCATGGAGTACTCGCTGGAATGAACGATTACAGTTTTGGAATGGAGGCCACAACTCTTCAGGGTTCTGCAAGGAAGAGAGGGGGAAAAATCCTAAAGCAAGAATATAAAGACTCTTAGCTGGCTACTAGAAACTTATGGAAGCTGTTATTTCTGCAGAAGAGGTGTTCCTAAATACTAGAGAAAAAACAAGCCTGTGCTTGGTATATCCCATATTGTATGTGGTACCAGCTGCGTGGCAATATAAATGCCCATATATGTATACAAAACAAAAAGACAGTTGTCAGCGCTTGTCCTTTACACTGCATATCTGTGTGTGTCTAGCAAAATGAAAACATGAGGTATTAGTTCATATTTTGATCAAAACTTTAAGCCTGCATCCCAGTGTCAAGGGCACCTCATTATATGCAGGTCCTACATCCTAAATACTGACTGCCAGTGGAATATGGATTTTGATCAAAGGTGACCAAGTCATATATACATTACATTTATTATTAATATAAAGCATTTTTTTTTCCATCTTCCACTTCCAGTGCACATGCCCAGGCCGGCCTGTCGGAGAGTCCCAGGACTGGCTTGGCAGGCGGTAAGACTCCTTTTTCCGTTGCCGATCCGTATAACTGAGGAGCTGAGCATCGCTCTGCTGCCCTGGTCATCGTTCCTTAATAAATTGTCTGAAGAAAAAAAAAAGGATTTTTGATTATTGCGATTAACAGTGATTGAAAATCTTATCTTGATAAATATATCCCTAAAACTTTTCCAGAGTGCTACCCAGATGTACCTGGAATCTTACAAAAGGGAGGAAGAGATTTAGAACACTGAAGCTATAGACATATTATGGTTTAGAGAGGAAAATTTTGTGCATTTATTAATATGTTGGTACTAAAAAATGTGCTATCGGAGGAAGATTTTACTTAGATCTATTGGCGGTACTACCACCATTGCAGGGGCTTTGCGGCTAAGTGACCAAGGGTGGAGGATGACCCACCAATGCTGGTCCATCTGCTCCTGAGAACTAAAATCCATAATTGAACTTCACCATACTGTCCTACTCTAATGGCGTTTTGGAGAGTTCTCTCAGCCCTCCAGGAGAGCAGCCACCCAGTCTGACCCATACACTTCTCTTGCCATTCATGGCATTACATAGCGGGACCATGATGACGCAATTCCCCCTCCGGAGCTCCCCTTCATGATCTTCCGGAGCGGAGCAGAACTGTGTTGGGACGTACAGGCTTCACTGCGTATGTGCTGGCCTCATACATGCTCAGATCATGGGAAGATAGACCAGCATCGCCTTCGCCAAATTGTGCTGTGGGGCCTGACAATGGAGTGTTACACCCCTGCCTAGATTATAAACATTTGATAAGACTGGTTGCTTGTTAAAGGTCAGGACACAATAAGGCTACGTACTCACACAACACATTAAAAAACATTTCTCATTGAGACATATGTAATGTGACCTCACTGCAGGGGAGTTTCTAGACCTGTTCACTGCTATGCAGCATAATGGAAAATGTACTCAATGCTTTCCCACAGAACAACATTTTATTTTACACTTGTGAACTCTGTAGACAAACTTGAGATTGACGTAATGAAAGAAAATGCTGTGTGTACCAACCCAAAAAAGGCTGCAGAAAGGGGGTGTGGCAAGCAGAGAGGAGGATTTGTTTGAACTCTATAAAGTAAGGCCATAGAGTATGAGAGGGTAGAGGTAGGATAACACTTATTCAAACAAAGTTTGGTCCTAAGTGCAGGAAAATATCTGCCCAGTATCGCTGCTGATATCAGTCTATGGCCAGCATGGGTTGTGGTTGTGTTTTTTTTTTTTTTTTTTTTTTTTATTTGAGCATTATATTAAGATTACATACTTTAAAAAAATAAAATAAAAATAATTATGTAAGTCCGCCTTAGTAGGATGTATAGGACAAATGTATGGATTGAAATCTTGGCATTGTTAAGGTTCTCCAAGGGACATAATAAAGCCTTCTCCCCAAATAGTTAAGAACTAATATCTGTATTCTTGTAAATATTAAGCCATAATGAAAAAGTGGAATGTGTGCTGACAGGTCATGTTCCGGATAGAACATTGGTGTGTTGTCAGTATTACTAACTACTTCTTAATTTAAAGATGCTGTGTTTTATGCATTACGAGTTTGGATTATGATGTGGGGTTGTGAGGATGAATGTCACTCGCTGGTATTAATGCAGCAGCAGAAATAAGCAATGATCTCACTCCTTCAACAATGCAGAGTTCTTGGCTTAATCCTGTTAGATAATGAGAAGGTCAGTGTGATAATAGCAGCTCTTCTGATAAACAGGGGGAGGAGAAGAGGGTTATGTGCTGTTCTTGTATTGATTATGTTACCTCTCATTCAGAACTTAATGGATTTGTTGTCACAAAATGTTTTCGTATTCCTGTTGTACTCCCACACTTTGCAATTTGTTAGTGGCAAGTAGATCGAGTTGACATTAAATTTTCATATAGAAGCATTTTATTTATTATTGGGAAAGATAACGTTTCTTATACAAAAGCCAATCTCGGTATATATCAGTAGCCTTTATTTAGCCAGTAAGTGGCTGTATAATTGCAAACAATCTGTTAGGGCTTGTCCAATCAGAGTTGTTTATTCGGCAATATTAGAGACACCTTATATCTCTTAAGGGCTACTCCATACACTTCAATAGGATTTAAATGAAAAATGCACACAATTTTTTTTAACAACTGTGTACTAGAGTAAGGCTGCGTACACACTACACTGTTTTCAGCCAATTATTGGGCCAATCAGACGATAAAATACTGATTGGCCCGATATCACAGTAGCGTGTATCCTGGAACGATGAAAGCTCATCGTTCCAAAGCACAGATCATTATTTGAGATGATTGGTCATACTGTTTAAAAAAATGTCTTTCAGTTATAAACAATGGGCAGCACAGTGGCCTAGTGGTTAGCACTTCTGCCTCACAGCGCTGAGGTCATGAGTTCAATTCCCGACCATGGCCTTATCTGTGTGGAGTTTGTATGTTCTCCCTGTGTTTGCGTGGGTTTCCTCCAGGTGCTCCGGTTTCCTCCCACACTCCAAAAACATACTAGTAGGTTAATTGGCTGCTATCAAATTTGACCCTAGTCTCTCCCTCTCTGTCTGTGTGTGAGTGATATTAGGGAATTTAGACTGTAAGCTCCAATGGGGCAGGGACTGATGTGAATGAGTTCTCTGTACAGCGCTGCGGAATTAGTGGCGCTATATAAATAGATGATGATGATGATGATGATGAATGTCTGTCCAAATCTGCAGTGTATATGCACTCTGCAGAAATGGACCGATAGTCTACCTATTTACCTGACGTTTGACAGCTGGGGTCCGGAGGCTGTTCATGTTTTGTGAGGTGCATGTAGGGTTAATACTGCCCTGTATACTGGTCCCGTGCTGTGTGGGTAGCATAACTTTTCAGAGGGGGGGGGGGGGTCTAAGCTTGACTACTGCAGCACAATGGTTCAGGCCATCAGCAGAGAGTAAGGAGGGAGTGGGTGAGACATGTGCAGGGAAACCTCTCACTGAAATTTGCCTGTCAGCCTTGAAGAAGAGTTTCTAACAAGAAAGGTGCACTAAAGTTAAAACGAGTAATTACCCTGCCCAGATAACGTGCATGCAGGGAGCTTCTCTCCCTGTACCTCTCCTCCTCTTCTCTCTCCCGTATGCAGTCTGTCATTCAAGACAGGAATTGCTGTTACCATTCAGACGATTGTTATGACAGAGGAAGAGCAGACATCTGGAGGTAATCGTGTACAGTGTGTACACATAAATCGGCAGGCTTGTTCATGTCGTTGGAAAATTGCTCATCGTTTATTTTTGCTGTAGTGTGTACCTAGCTGTAAGGACATCAATGGCAGATGACAGCACTTGACCTTGCTAAATGACCTTTAAAGAGTGTATTTTCTACCATTGTACAGTTGTACTCTGTGACTTGTCACTGATCTCTTCTGTGGTCAAGATTAAAGATGAGTGATAAGCACTGGATTATTCTAATGTCCATTTAATCCTGATTGATAAAATAAAGAAATTAAGTTTACACACCTCTCTTCAAAGTTTCTAATTGCTGGAACAGTGTGTTAGATAAAGGAAGATAAGTGCACATATTTAAACTAGGTACACACTACAGAAAAATTCTCACGATATTGTTAACGATTTTACTATCGACTGAAAGTCCCGATCACTTCACAGGTTCTGATGGCCTGACTGATTTTACGATGGGGGAAGCGGGGTGCCTGCCGAGGAAGGATATGAAGATCACTCTCCTGCAATGCTTTCCCCATAGGATATAACGGCTAATGCCATCTTCATATATCAGAGATATCTGCTGCAATCCTCTGTTAATAGCCTGAACACGTGAAAATGCGACAACCCCCTGTAAACTGCAGATTTAGAATTCTTCAGAGGTTCATACATGCGTTGAAATTCTATAATGAACAAACAGCTTGTGTGTTCAACATGTATATCATACTTGCCAACTTTTCCTCGTTGGCTTCAGGGAGATCCGGGGGGGTGGGTGTGCGGCTTGACGAATCGCATAATTTTGGCCCTGCCCCCTAAACGATTGTCACAATTTTGGCCAATTACAGTGGGGGTGGGGCTAAGATGATGCGATATTTGCATCATTAAGACCCCCGCCTTTTATCTATTGCGGGGGCGAGAACGGGGAGGTCTCCCAGAAATGAGGGAGTCTCCTGGACATTCCGGAAGAGTAGGCAACTATGCGTTAAAGAAAAGCAGCTAATGAATCTCTAGAGACTGACGTGTCTTTTACATTTCTGTCTCCATTACTGAAGTCATGTTGTCTTACCTGTCAATCGTTGATTAAATCTTGGTCTCCATGAAAATGGCCACCTCCATAGGCATCAATACATGGACATAGGACAAAATTTCTAAACTGTGTCATCATGCCACGGATGGCGAAGCCACCCACGCCTCGTACTGGCTCAGCATCAGGGAGAATGCCAGACTCTTCAGGGAGGGAGGGAGATCACCCCTATTTCAGGGAGTCTCCCTGACATTCAGGGAGAGTTGGCAAGTATGATGTATACTTGAGCCATCAACCATTGTGTTGTTTTGGCCCTGCCCCCACAATTGCATCATTTTGCGGAGGGGTGAAAGTTACACTCATTACCACAAATCATGTCAAGGTGGCCGCTATCCTGCCCACTTCACTAGGAAGTTGGCAGGGTACAGGAGAATAGCCTGCTCTCCCAGGAACACTGGAGACCTACTCTGAATTCTGGAGTCTACTGGAAATTCCAGGATAGCTGACAAGTATGTCATATGTTTATTAATGACTATTCAGAGGGAACTGTTTAATTAACGCGAGTCCCCCCCAAACAGGCCAAAATCCAAATAATTAAACATGCTGAATGTTTTGGCATGGACATGGCACATTTTCCAACACTAATTAAAATAAAACACACATTTCTGTGTAAAGGGTTAAAACTTAATGATGAGTGTCAGTTGATTTATTATATGAATAATTTGCTGAATGTAGAAGGTAAATATTCTTCGTACACTACAAGGGTGGGACTATAAAAATACAGCTAATTCTCAAATGTATTTGTATTCCTTATACAAACCATGTCCCTGTGTACAATCTGTAAGCAAAAGTCTTCTAGAATAAGATCTTTTGATGAGAAGCTTGGCAACCAAGGAAAGAGCTAAACAAGGTTGTTTCATTGTTGGAGAGCAGTATTGGACGACCAGTATAAATCCATATTTGGTCATGAATAAGAGTTTTATATATCCTAGAACCCATCTGTTTATTGTGACTAGACATAGTACTGGATTTTTACCATCACTTACTGGCTCTTATTGTCGCCCTCCTTACTGAACAGGGGCCAATCACTGCTTATCTCCTGATGCCGGTGACGGTGGAAGTAGAGTACCTTCTCTTCTGACTTTACAGGTGTATGCTTCTGATTGATGTAGGAGAAGTCAGACAATGATCTTGTACTTTACTGACCTATCACAGGGCGCCATTCCTATCTGCATCAGAACTGGAGTATGATGACAAGTAACAAAGGTTCTAGAGAGGTAGCTAAATGCCTGGTTGCAGACACGTCCCAGCCAAAAATGAAAATCTATATTTTTATTTATTGGTGATAGTTTACCTATATATATATATATTTAGAGAGAACAAACAAGATATCTACAGATGGCGCTTACCCAATATATGGAAGATAACACAAATACAGAATTGCATATGCGTGTATAAGGCAATAAATAAATATATAGATGAATGTATAATATTAAAAGCAACACCTCCACAATGTGCGTGTGGCAGCCAACCTTAAAAGCGGATGGTTAGTCCGATAACATAGTAGGATATAAATGGTAAAGGGCGGCGCTTAACATAGTAGGATATAAATGGTAACAGGCGGCGCCTTCAGGTGTATACAATGTATATAAACATATAAGCACAAATATACGGAGAAATAGTCCAGAGTGGTTAGAACAGGACGGTGTCTTTATCTGCACCGCAGGTAACTAAAAATCACTGTAGTACAGGATAAATATATTCAAAAGTTGATCGTGCAGAATAAATAGAAGTGGTGTGCGTACCAGATATATAAAATCAAACCGCTTATCTGTATAGTAGCTCCTTAGAAATCCCGGAGTATGATCTGCAACCAATTCTCCTTAACGATGGATAAAATATGTGTTCTAAAACAACCGCGACACCAAACTTATCCACTCATCATAAAAGGAAATATATAAAAAGCCCTCAGCTCAGAAGGTCAGTAAGATAGAATGGCGGGAAAATTACTGACCTGAGCTGAGAGCTTTTTATATATTTCCTTTTATGATGAGCGGATAAGTTTGGTGTCGCGGCTGTTTTAGAACATACATTTTAACCATCGTTAAGGAGAATTGGTTGCAGATCATACTCCGGGATTTCTAAGGAGCTACTATACAGATAAGCGGTTTGATTTTATATATCTGGTACGCACACCACTTCTATTTATTCTGTATGATCAACTTTTGAATATATTTATCCTGTACTACAGTGATTTTTAGTTACCTGCGGTGCAGATAAGGACACCGTCCTGTTCTAACCACTCTGGACTATTTCTGCGTATATTTGTGCTTATATGTTCATATACATTGTATACACCTGAAGGCGCCGCCCTTTACCATTTATATCCTACTATATATATATTTATTTATTTTTTTTAGAAAAAATAAATAATAATATGTGCCACTTCACCACATTGCCACCTGAGCTAGGTTCAGAGGCAGAACTACTGAGCTATGGGCCCCGGTGCAGGGAAGTGGAGAGGAGGGAACCGGGGCCACGTCACCTGCCGCACCAATGGTAGTTCAGCCACTGGCTAGGTTCTCATGTTGCATGGTATGAACGTCACTTGTGACTGTAACCTAGTTTGATCAGTCCTTATAGTCAAAGTATAGATATGGTTTCTGTGGCCATTCATTATTTTTTGCTTCTGAATTTCCTTTCCTAACATCAAGTTACAAAGTCCACATCCACAAACAAACTGTTTTTTTTTTTTTTTTCTTTGTTGGCTGTTTGACAGCTTAAGTCAAATCCTGGCCAAATATAACCTGCCATTTTAAAATCCCTTCTAATATGTTTATGTTGTAAGTAGACCTTACACTATCCAAATATTTTTGTAACGGGTTTGTTATTTTTGATACAAAATGCTGCGCAGTAGTAATGCAAACACATTTCTACCGTTGTAAATTGAATAATGCTAATGCTTTTTAAACAGTAAATGCTGCCAATTGTCTAAAATACATCTCAAGTTACTTTTGCTAAATGCCAGCTTTGTAATACAACCTTTCTGAATAAAACGCTGAACAAAGTAGTGCATTTATTTGGAGCTTGACATGGTTTGGTGCTTCACACTTCTCTCATTTTTACCCCTAAAGTGGAGGTTAATCCAAAAGGTGACTGCATCTCTTTTACAAAAAAAAAATGATAGACCATTAACTCCCTTCCTCTACAAAACACATTCACACATCTGGGGAAACACATTCCCAGGGCTAGCAGCAGAGGGTACAAGGCTGCTGAGTGGGACCAATACATTTAATTGGCAAAAGACAGGATGCTTCATCAATCTTGGTGACATCATAGATGACACCTCTGAGTTCGAGGCCACCAATTTCTACGGAGCATTTTTGTTACATAGACCGCTGCCAGCCAGTCACTGTTTGCATCATTAAGGAAAGAGTAACTCTACCTTTGGTAAATTGTACATATCTAAAATATATACAAGACCTTATGGCTCTCCTAGACATTATGGCTCTTTTTGTTGTTTAGATACTCTTCTCTATTAGAAAATATACTGTTTCCATAGAAGACCATGTGCCATAGTTTCCTTAGCAAATCATTTGAATTGCAGGAGACTGTAGTCTATGGAATGCCTTCCCAACATCACTGAGGTTCCAAACACCCAGTGTGGAAAGCTATTGCCACCAGGTGTTTAAAACCCCAGTGAATTGGGACAATGACATGCCGGGGAAGGTATTCCACATGTCCCTGCAGTTTAAATGTTTTCCTATGGGAACCATTTGTAAACAGTGGGGAGGTAAGAGCCATTAGGATCCCTGTCATAGAGAGAGTTTTTAGAGTATGTGCGACAATTTATGCTCTGCTGTTTACAAGTGATAGAATCAGGAAGTTATTAAGATTAATTAAGTTTCTTCTCACTGTGTATAAAAATGGAACCAAGGAATCCATGTTTTGCAGCTTACTTAACAACAGTCCCTATTTTGACAGGACTCCCTTCCCAAGTCATGGACCCAAAAAGAGGGAGGGACCTTGAACAATGTGGGCAGGGATCAGCAGATCTAGGTGCAGATTTGGGCTGATCTGGTAGTGCTTTGTGGGTCTGGTCGTGGTTTTTGAAGCTCACAGGGATTGTCTTATTTGTGTCCCAATTTTACTTTTGAAAATATTGGGCGATATGTTGCAGTATCTAACATGACCGGACAGTGCTCTGATTTTAGAAGCTTCTCTAACAATTATGGCCCTACAGTCCAGTGCTGGAGCAAATAGTCTGTAAAAAGGAATTATCAGGTGAGCGAAAACAAAACACAAAGAAAATGACCATTAACATTGCTCCAACACCTTTCACAGCAGCTTGTCTGACCAGCCAGAGCTACTAGTCACGGAGGTTTCACATAAAGATGCTGCTCAGCAAAGCCACATAACATTGTGTACAAAAGGGTAGACCCAATACACTAATGGATAGACAACGTTCATAAGGCCCATAGCATCAGAGCCAGATTACGACTCGATGGGGGTCTTGGACAAGATACTGGTTTTGGGCCCCCCTTTCCCCCTCAGTTTGTGGAAAATAACTTATAAAAACAGTTTAGAGTATTCTGGGCCCCTCAGTGCCTCCTGGGCCCTAGTTACCTAATGGATGATCAGACTCAACATAACATAGGTAGATGATGATCAGATTATATTACACCTATTCAAGTGTGAAACAACAAAAGAAATGTGGAAGTTGCTACAGAAAGTAAACAAGCACATTTCAGCAATAAATTGTGTTTAATTTGAAAGCTCTAAAAGAATGAGCTGATGAAAAGCCAGCATATGTAGGGCTATATAAAATGCACCTGCGGGGCATAGAAGCAGGGCCATCTTTTCCATTGGGCATGATGGGCAGCTGCCCGGGGGTCCCACAGGCACGGCTCTTAATGAGAATAAATAATCCTGCAAAAGAAAAAAACCTTCAAGGGTCACTGAGCAAGTACATCTATCTATCTCTATCTCTCTATCTCTATATATCTATATCTGTATCTGTATACATGTATATATCTATATCTAGGGGCCCCGGTGCACTGCTTTGCCCGGGGGCCCATAATGTTGTTAAGATGGCCCTGCATAGAAGAAAGAGTACTTTGAGCAGCATTGCAATGGAATACTAGTCACAGCACTTGATGCCTAACCTGGTGATAAGCTGACATTAGAATATGTTAAAGACAGACTTGTGGATAAGTACAAACATGATGGTCTCATAAGGAACAGGCGAAAGATACCACTGCTGCTCAGTCTCCAGAAAGATACCCATTAAATGTATTATATCCATTATATAACTCATTTTGAAAGTAACCTGTTGTCAATGAAAACATTTGCCCAACAAGGTAACGTTGTGAATGTAAAAGGTAGCACCTGCATTATTGTACACATGGGAGTCACACACTCACAAAAGGAAAAGTTACAGATGAATTGTAGATCAATTGTATCCGCTTAATATAATGAAGTGATTATCACCATGAAAGAGCAACGGCATATGGACTATATCCATACCTGGCGCTGTAGCCTTCTAAAAGAGTGTATGTAACCAGTCAAAATGCAGGTAGTTAATTCTGGTACATCCATGATCCTCGGGGTCTAGGGCTTTTAAATATATAGTTTATAAAATGAAGATTGCCTTTCAAGGACTAAAGAAATTGTGCATTTTACTTGTTAGGTGTCTTACCAAACAGTTAATATGGAGTGTAGGGATCAGGAGCGGGTCCAGAGGGGGCAATCCCCAATAGCAAATTTGCAGGCCAGCTGGCTGCGGTCGTGCACGATATAGATGTACCTGATGCCCACAATCAGAGGCTGCTTCTCAGCCACCGTCTGCGGCCATGCAGTGTGTGGCCAAACAGTCACTGGATATGACAGTAGTATACTGATTGGTGGATGTAGCGGGAGGTCACCAAACTCTAATGAATGGTTGGAACTATAAACCAATAGAGAACTCTGGGGGGGCTCTGCTACAACCCCAAAAAATAAGAGTCTAGATCCGCCCTAGTAGGTATCTTGCTTACAGTAGTTTTATAAGCAAGTCCCAACCAGGCTATTCAAAGGTGATCAGCTAGGTGTCTGGCTTTGCTCATAGGAAAAAAACATCCCCTTCTTCAGCTCTCGGATCTGTGGACAGATCCGTCAAAGATCCTATATTGTCTGTTGTGATGTGTCTGGTGACCGTTTCCAAGAGCAACCTTCTGTATGGAGAGGAAGGCAGCGCACAACATAGCATTTTCCCAACATCACTGGGGTTTCAAATACCCAGCACCAATAGTTTTTCATAATAGTGATGTCTGTTATCTGGGCACATTGTCTGTGTTCTGCATTCGCCTACAATTCAAATTATACAGTCAGTAGGGAGGAGCCCTGTCGGCCATTATTTTAAGATTTTAATTGATCCAATTTATTGAGTGTGATGTTGTCCTTTTTAAATAAGTGAACGTGACCAGTCATTGTTGGCAAGAAGTTCCTGAGCAATAATGAGGTTAAGGGTTAAAAACCTGATATCCGTTGATGGAAACCAGTAGCCTAACTATCACATTCAGTAAGTGAAGGGTGCAAAGGACAACGCCTTCTCCTTAGTTTCCTAGTATCAGGCTGCTGTGAACATCCCCATTGCACAGCTTTGGCCTGTGTTATCTCCCAGGCATGAAAGCTTAATGTCAGGATGCTGACTCATAGCTCTTCAATAGAACTGGCATTTTATTGCTGAACTCTGTCCCAACATAAAGCTCCCATCCTGAATATCTGTCTCTCCACACTGCATGCTCTTTATACTGTACTTAGCTACGGACAACACAAAAGCTATTTATACTGCAGTGTATCCTGCCAAGTGAATAGATTATGAACTCCAGGTGAACATTTTATGATGGGGAGAAGACAAACTATCATCTAAACCTCAGCCAGTGTCGTACACTATTCAGCGTGTGTCTGATCTCTCAAAGCCTATTTGTACACGCCATGCATTATGCCTAATAATGACACTAATGACACCTATTCCAGTTCAGAGGTCCGATACTGGCAGAGGTGATTGGACAACAGGCTCTTCCATTGTGTTCTATCACTAATACTCCTACAGTGATGTTAAATAGTCTTTCCTGGGTGGGGGGACTAGAGGAAACCAACCGACAATCCGTTCCACCATGTAAATGGAGTATGAACCTTGTACTATCACAGTTGGTGTTGGGTGCAAGGCCATTTCACTCTATGGGCTGTTAGTACATTGGCAATAGGTGCCAGGGACTCTCTGACAGGCGGCAGCACTGTACCAGGTTTCCCGTCCCAGTGAAATCCACTAGTGATCTAAAAGGTTCCAAAGATTTATGCCTAAAGTTCTAATTCAAAAAGTCGGTGCTCCATATTGAAAGCCTGAACTCGCTAAGTTCAAATATGTTATTGCACAAATGTTTCCCCACTAACTGTGCAGATGATGTAGCCAGTAAGGTATCTATAGAGGTTCCTGCAAAGTATCCAATGTGCGAAGGTGAAATAGATGTTGTCATATGTAGTGCACTGGCAGAGTTACAAGCTGA
This sequence comes from Mixophyes fleayi, assembly GCF_038048845.1. NCBI lineage: Eukaryota > Metazoa > Chordata > Amphibia > Anura > Limnodynastidae > Mixophyes > Mixophyes fleayi. The sequence continues at coordinate 35,989,451 of NC_134410.1, forward strand.
GATATGAGCAGACATAAAAGTAGACAAATGGACCAAAATTTCAATGGAGCCTGTCCGTTCTTGTCCATTCATTCTGCCCCTTCATTTCAAAACTGCACGTTCTGTGCAATTGTTAGTATCTGTTTTAAGCTGACCAAGACGCAGTGACCACTGTTAATATCATCATCATCATCACCATTTATTTATATATATATAGCGCCACTAATTCTGCAGCGCTGTACTGAGAACTCGCATCAGTCCCTGCCACAGGAGCTTACATTCTAAATCCCCCCCCCACACACACACACACAGACTAGGGTCAATTTGTTAGCAGCCAATTAACCTACTAGTATGTTTTTGGAGTGTGCGAGGAAACCCATACAAACACAGGGAGAACATACAAACTCCACACAGATAAGGCCATGGTCAAGAATTGAACTCTGGACCCCAGTGCTATGAGGCAGAAGTGCTAACCACTAAGCCACCGTGCAATATTGGCAGATTGGTTCTATATCTCTGTGTTTGACCCCAAAACAAGTGAGAGAATAATGGTGGAGCATATGGGCATATCACACATACATGTAGCTTATTATAATTGATTGGTAAGGCGACACAGTGCTCCGCAGCATCGGACAGTGGGGAATATAGGACACGCATAAAACAAGGGACATACAAGATACACAAAATAAGTGCAGACATCAAAGGGTAGGGAGGACCCTGCTGATCATAGAGCTTACATTCTAATTGGGCACAACTGAAACAAGAGGCACAGTTGTAGCTAAGAGTGGAGGTTGGGACTGTTGATAGGGTGCATTAGTGTGAGTAGTACAGGTGGGAGTAGGATGAGCTCTAATAGAAGAGTTTTCAGAGAGCGTTTGAAGGCTGTTGGAGGGTCCGATCAGACATGGTAGGGAATTCCATAAGTGGGTAGTATCATAGGAGAAGTCTTGTTAGGTGGCAGTGAGAGGTGGTTACCAGAGGCGAGGCACAGGCCAGAAGTAGATTGAGTAGGGCAAGTATTTTGAGGGGCATGAAGGGGTGGAGTTATATAGTATCTTTCTGTTTTTTATTGTAGGTAAGGGTGAGTAATTTGAAGTGGATTCTGGAGGACACAGGGAGTCAGTGTAGGGATTTGCAAAGTGGTGCAGCAGATGTGGAGTGACTAGTGAGGAAGATTAATCTTGCTGCAACATTTAAGATGAATTGATGCGGTGATAGATGAGTGAGGGGAATGCCATATAGGACAAGGTTGTAGTAGTCAAGGTGTGAGGTGATGGAGTGGATTAAAGTTTTGGTAAGGTAACTAAATGAAGTATTCCTGATATAGGTGGAGACAACAGGAGTGGGAGGGAGACTGGATATGGGGAATAAAGCAGAGTCAGTGTGACACCAAGGCAGCAGACAGGCTTTGGAGACTGAGTAAATTGTGGCGTTATTGACAATTGCGGAGATTTGAGGGGAGGAGAGAAGATGATGATCTCTGTTTTGAACATGTTAAGCTTTAGAAATGTGGTTTTTAATTTGCACAATATTGCTGTGAGATTGTTCTTAGCTGCTGGTACAAAATAATTTTTGCCCAAGGATCAATTTAATCTAAACCAATCTTGCTGCTATCTCCTATGATAACTATAGGAGAGGGGAAGCACAACGAGTAATTCTGTGTTTTGACTTCTGACTTATATTTTCCATTGATAAACCATGCACCACATCTTTTCTTTGATCCGTGAGTGGGATATTGGATTTCAGCAGGGGGAAGGGGCTTCTGTGCAACTGCATCTGCTTTGGAGCTAATTTAGAAATTGCAGTAATTGGGTGGGCATTTTGTCTTCACTTTTTTTTTGGACCCTATTCTTCTCCCAAAAGATAACCAAAAATGGTCTTGCTGCTCAAGCAGGATTACACATGAAATCTCCAGAGAGGGGTGTGAACATTTGCCTCTGGCTCCTTATTAATAGCTGCCAGTAAATGTTTGTTATCAAACACTAGGTTTGTATCGGCTAAGGACAGAACAGTTGTCTAAGGGAACTTCTTGGTACAATGGCTTTTGAAAGACACTCAGGTAAATAAAATATTATTAATCTGTTGTGATTTGGTGTCATAATAGGACATGTATGAAGTTATTGGATATTAGACACATATATGGATGTCCTTTCCTTCGTTTACACCTAGAAAGTAGCTGCTGTGATTAATTGCTTTCACATTCATTTTGTCTATATTTATTTTATTTATCTATGTTGCTGCCATACACATTTTAATCTTCTACAGAGCTGTAAGGCTATTTGCATTTGGGTAATCCATAAACAGCCTTTTGTATTGTTGAACTTGTTTTTTTGGGTTTTTTTTATTTTTTTTTTTATTTTTTTTCAATATGAATTTTATATACATTCCAAGGAGTATATGCCCATAATAGATTTAAATTGGAAAAGGAAAGCATTAGAAGCAATGACAATTAAGCACGACTGGATCTCTTATAGAACAGATGTTATAGAATGCATGTAATAAGATATGTTACGGACATGGTGTTTCTTTATGTGTTAAATAGTAAACACATTAAATCGCATTACCATGCTTTGACCACACCAGCCTGTATCCACAAGCAATTATTGGCAATTAATAGGATGCAGTGAACGATGAAGACAGAGTACACTATCTGCCTGTGCTGCTGCTATGCTCCCCATGGTCCTCTACCTTTAGGAGTCACGGAATGAAGAATATACTTTATGCTTTGTGTTGTACTATGTAGTGATGGCATTTTAACTATTTAATGGGGATTAATCAGGAAAAAAGTTTGAGTTTTGGTTAAAGTTTCCCTTCATGTCAGAATATGAAACCGTATTTAGGTATATTAAACTTATATAATAAATAAAGCATGGTGTTGTTAGATAAGGTCATACGTTTTAGCAGCATCACCAGGTTACCCAAGTCTATGGCAGCTTTGAGACCTACATTGCTCTCCTAATAGAAAACGAACAACAGGGAGTTCTATACAGTGGAGAAGAAAGGATTAGGACAGATATAAGTAGACACAAAGGGACCCCTGTCCTCCATAAAAGTAAACATATAGCCTTTCTTCTTCCTCTTTGTTGTACCTTTCAAAATTCTTTATTGTATTTTGTATTTGTATTTGTTCTTTATTGTTTAATTATTTTTTATTGTATTTTTACATTCAACATAGTTTCGTCAATCGGAAACATTTGTCAATCCTCATTTGGGAGGATGACCCGTAAAAAGAGATCATGGCTGTATTATTGCTGGATTTACTGGCTCTTAATCTTTCCTCCAAGGAGTTCTCCTCCCAAATTAATAATTCTCACTCCTCTGCCAATTTGTGATGTCCATACTGGAAATAATTTTTGTTAATACTTATTCAACTGTTTATTCCATCACTACTCAAACTGTAAATCCTTGGGTAGAAGGTTAACAATTTTTGAGTAGAGAACCCCTTTAAATAATTTTATACTTTCCCTGTGCAGCAATCCTATGAAATGATTTATAATTCTGCCCAGCACCATGGAATACCATGGCAACAACAGCCACATGATGTAATGAGCAGAGAGGCTTTGAAACGCCCATCTGAGCTCTTTCTGTTCTGTCTAATGTAAAATCCTCCCCTCCCTCCTCTCCCCTTATGTGACATGCTGTGAGCCTGTGTATGTAAATAGCGGTCACATTTTGCAACCTCCAGAGAGATGTTGAAAAAGGGGATAATTATTTGTAGAAGGACAGCTAAGAAAAATGACTATTGTATGCCTGCTTTAAAGGTACTTAACTTGCTATTTAAACATAAATAAAAGAAACCTCTCTCTTATTGCTGATTTAATATGTGTATAAAACTTTGCTAGCACAAAAATTTAAAGAATTGCTCACTTTGTCATATGAACAAAATAAACAGACTCCAGCCATGTTTTGTAATATGACCAATTTAAAGTGTTCAATGATAAAATGCATGAGCATTGAAATCCAACATACCTACATATGAGCATACTCAAATTCTAAACCTGTATTTTATAATGTTAATAAAAGAAAAAAGTGTGACGTTTTATACCGGTAATACCAGGCCCCCAGCAAAGCTGATGCATGTACAAACTATGTACATAAGCATGAGAACAGATGATGATGATAATAATAGGAAATGGTTCTCTTATCATTGCAATGGAGTTTAATTCACACAATAGCTTCAGTATTCAAATCTGCTAAAATTGATAATTAATTTACCATTTAAATCCAGAAAGGTGGTGGTATATTCCACATGTATAGAAAACATACAAAAATGAAAAAAAAATGTCATTATACAAAATATAACCAGTTGTACTAAGCAGTTGCCCATACACGGCAAGGTATAGTTACAGAGAATCACATCCAGCACACAGAACAAGAGAGCCGTACTAAGCATTTGTCCATACACAACAAAGGATAGTTACAGAGAATCACATCCAGCACACAGAACAATAGAGCCGTACTAAGCATTTGTCCATACACAACAAAGGATAGTTACAGAGAATCACATCCAGCACACAGAACAATAGAGCCGTACTAAGCATTTGTCCATACACAACAAAGGATAGTTACAGAGAATCACATCCAGCACACAGAACAAGAGAGCCGTACTAAGCATTTGTCCATACACAACAAAGGATAGTTACAGAGAATCACATCCAGCATACAGAACAAGAGCTGTATTGGGCAGTTGTTAATATGAACAGACAAAAGAGAAATGCTGCTGTACAGTTCTAAACAAAACATCCAACAATAGAAACCAATAGGAGATATACTCTGGAGTTGTGGAAAAAGGTCATAACCGCACCAGGAAAAATATCAAACAAAACTGCGATTTTTAATTCACTGTATATGTTGTTTTGGTTTTAATATTTCGCTAGCTTTTTCATAGTTTTGAGGAGGATTATTCATTTGTAAGATTTTATACATAACTTTTATTGGTATGTTTTATATATAATAAGTTTATTGATCTATGGACCCTGAGTGCCCCTTTAGAAATATTTCTTTCTCTCTTTTACATATACTCTGAAGTTGGTCATTATTAACTAACAAGCAGACAGACAGAAAGAAAAAAACTTCCCCAAACCAATCCTGTATTGTTTTTGATCCAATTACTTTAATTGAAGTACTTACTTTCTTGTGGGCTATCTGGTGTAAAGGAACTGTACTATCAAACACACTCATCCCTTCCCCCTACACACCTGTTCTGGTGCACTCATCCATGATGTCACAATGGAGTCATTGTGGCTGCAAAGTCTCATGCTGCGCAAAATGGAACAAATGTCCCAACATAATGGCGTACAGACAATGTTATTACATACTTTGTGCGGGGGGTGACCATGTGTATGTGATGACATTATCTCTCACATGGGGCCTTACTGGTTGCTGGACATTCATTTTAAAAGCTGGAGTACAGAGCTTCAGACAGTCAGCAGCTAACATAGTTGAGAGTTAAGCAAAGAGAGGTGAAAGCAAGATCCCGATGGGATCCACTGGATTGCACGAAAGGTTGGGCTCAGTTAAATACAGTGTTTGGACTGGCCTTACTTGGCATATAGAATTTTCAGTTTTGTGTTGCAATGTCCTTTAAAGGAACATTTTTACTCCAGCGTGTGAAGCAGTTATGAATGTTCACAGGATTCCATAAGTGGGGTTTATTTTGGGATATTTTATTATTGTAAATTATCTTTTCAATAGTAGCTTAATATAATAAGTAGCATTCTTTGTCAAATTTAGACAAACATTTAGCAGCAAAATGTATAACTTTAAAGTGGATCTGTCATCTGCACACAGAGGACATACCGGTTGTGGGTTGAACTAGTTTGCACTCTATCAATTTGCTAGAAACCAGTGACATCACTGTAATTTATGAGGCTTGACTTGATGTGTTACTGGTTCCTACTGAATTCAAAGTCTACAATCTCATGTTTGTCAGTCTGCACATTTAACCCCATCTATTCATTCCTTTGCTGCTATGCCATAAAAAATGCATTTAGGGAAATAGAGCCTGTTTATGTCAAACTGTGTGGGTAGAAGCAAGAGGATTCATTGTAAATAATGTCTCACATGTACACAAGCTTCTCTGTGTATTTTATGTTACACAACATTCCATGTGAAACATATGTCATAAAGTCACCTAATCTGTATAGTTGACTCTATTCCTTGTATGCAAATTAACGGACATTAGACAAGGGGGGGGGGGGGGGTCTTGGAGAGGGCACCCACTCATTTCCACTCCACAAAAGTACTTTGAACCCTCACAGAGCTGATGGTCTTTTAGGTCTTATCCTGCACTTTTGCTGGGTCCCATTTTGCATCTACAAGTATACAAGTGTTCCATGTCAGAGGCAAGTGCAGGATTCCTAGAGGGGGGGGGGGGGGTGTTCCCTACCACACCGCCAAGAGTGTATGCAGGGGGTGTAGCTATCATTAACAGTGCTGGGCTGCTCTCCAACTCTTCCCATCCCCTTCAAATCCACAGGCAGTGGTAGCCAACTGTCCTGATTCTGGTGGGGCAGTCCCAATTTTATGTGACTGTCCCGCTCAGTTAGGACTTTATTTCAACTGCAAGGCTAGTTGGGATGGATGTTGTGCTTCACACTGTACAGCTTATTAAGGGCACGCTGCATCTAACTGTAGTGCATGTTGATAGACTATGCTGCGCTCTCCTAGCTGTTCTTGTAGTTTTTACTACCTGCGGCTGCTAGTCTCTTAAGCTCAGATGCTGCTTGTCTGGATCCTGGAATGTTGGGGTCCTGTTTGGGGAAAAAATGGATAGGTACTTTAAAATATGGAAAACATAGCAGTGAGTGAGCCCATTTAGGCCTTACCCACTCCCACTCTAAGGGTTAAATCAATAGCATCTACGTTTAATAATTAGGTCTCACTAACAGAACTAGCCCCTAAATTAAACTAATATAATTTACTTTTAATAAATAGAACTAAATATACCTCATTAGCCTCAACATTAAATTCAGAATTAATATAGACCTACCCCCCCTCGCTCTGCCCCGACATTAAATAGCATTAATACACATTTACCCCCAAACAGACCCATTATTACATAATTAGTATTCCAATTTAATAATTAAACCTATTTCCGCCCAAATTGCCCCAATAATAAAGTTAGTATTTACAATTTACAAATAACCCTCCTTCTCCCAAAAGCCCACATTAAAATAATAATTCCCAAACCACTCTAGTATTAAATAATTGCATCACACAACCTTAAATACTGACCCCCTATTAAATTGCTCCCACAACCAATACATTGATATCTCCACACCCACTATTAAATAATTATCACCCATCCTCACCATTAATTTAATAAAAAATGCAGTGTTCCAGCGATAATGGACCATTAAATGAATGCCCCCCCCCCCCCAATTATCATCTGTATCGCTCTGTAGATTAGAGGCAGAACCTTCAGTCTGCTTCTGTTGCTTCTTGCAGACATGAAACTTCACTATGTCATGCTACCTGCCCCACCAAAGAAGGAGACACGACGTACAGTGTAGAAGGGAGTGGCGGAACAGATTTGTGGATCTGCTGCAGCAAAGTGGAATCCTTGGACTGAGGGGAGTTTCTGGCCAACTGGAAACCCCCCTAAGTGCTCACCTACATGTAATAAGATCCTAATCTCTCCTCACTCTCACTCACTCATGATTAAGTCATTAATGAGGTTAAACAAAGCAATGTTTCAGGAGAAAACCAGAAAAGTGTATTTCAGTGAAAGGAGTGATATTATTTGTAGGCTGTTGAACTTTGATTTGACTTTTGCATATGGCACCTCCTGGAGATTTTTCCATTTTACAGCCCACGAGGTGCACTTCTAGTTTGTGTCTCCCCAGAGTGAAAATCATAAATGGCCCCAACAGGTCGTGTCTAGGAAATCAAATGCTGTATAAATGGATGATGACTATTGTGCTTGGCTGCCATGCTCATGCATTCCTCTAGCTGGTTTCCAAAAGCAGAAGGTTGCTAAGACTGCAATGTACAGTTTGTTTGCTGTTGACATTACTAAAGGTCACAGGAGCCCTCTATTTGCAACCTTTTATCTGTAAACCCCTTCCTCAGAGAAGCTGCCAGCATTTCACACATTCACTCACTTTATTTAGTAGTCGGTGACAAGCAACTATTTTAAAAGCTTGATGAACAAGGTCAACTTTAAGTTTGATATGGTGTCTGGTTACAGTCTGTTATTGGCTAGTATAGGGATATTAGTGCTTTACTCCCAGTCGTCAGATGCTTAAAAAAAAAAAAAAATGGTTCAGCAAGTGTACTAAATCTGCTCTGCATGCGTGTACCCATGATTTTACCATTTGATTACAGACTTCTTGTTAAATGTATAGGCCTTTGCATGCAACCTGCAGATTACAAATAGATCACAGAACATGACGATAGTTCCGTAGTTCTGACAATATTCATATCCAAGCGGCTCTCAAGATGCATCTAGTATTGAATTTGGGTGTAAGTACGCTCTACCTACACGGTACTTGATGTATATTAACAGAACATAGTGCAGTATACGCACAAGCATGTGTGTAATGTAAGGTCAGAACGCAAACAGTAAAAATATAAAAAATTAACTCTAAACAATATAATTATTAATAAAAATAGTTGGTTTAAAAATATATATATTTTTACATTTAAATACACAAATCAAGATGATAATTGGTACGGTACATACAATTTTTTTTATGGTCTATCGTACTTGCATACACATGTTCTGTGCCAGATCATGGCATGCATACGTGTAATTCCAAATGCATCTGTGTCAGTAAGCCCTTACTGTACACTGCCTACCTTCATCCACCCCTTCCCAACCCAGGTTAAGGCTCTTGTCCACTCTTATTATCTCCCGCTTGGACTACTGCAACCTCCTCCTGACCGGCCTCCCCCGCACTCATCTCGCTCCCCTTCGCTCTGTACTCAACGAGGCCGCTCGGCTCATTTTCCTTTCTCGCCGCTCCTCTTCTGTCTCCCCCCTATACCAATCCCTTCACTGGCTCCCCTTCCCCTACAGAATCGTGTTCAAGCTCCTCGCACTTACTTTCAAGGCCCTCTCCAACTCCACTGCTCCCTACATCTCCAACCTCATTTGCATCCACGCTCCATCCCGCCCTCTGCGTTCGGCTAATGACCGTCGCCTCTCTACCCCCCTGGTTACCTCCTCCCATGCTCGCATCAAAGACTTCTCCCGAGCTGCCCCCCTCCACTGGAACCAGCTCCCCGCTCCATCAGAACATCCCCTAACTTGTCCAGCTTCAAACGGGCCTTAAAAACACACCTCTTCCTTAAAGCCCTCCAGTCCCCCTCCTAAGCGACCTCCTTCCAGCCTCCCACCTACCGCCCTCCCTATCCTGCCCTCCTCCTACCTCCCTCCTCATCATTCTCCTCTCCCCCTTTCCTCCTCCTACCCTGGCGTCTCTGTCCGTCCTCCCTCCCTTTAGATTGTACGCTCCTTTGAGCAGGGCCTCCTCTCCTCCTGTTCTCCACCACCTTAACTCTGCTCTCCAGCTACTTGTCTCCTCCGTGAGGTCCTCCCGCCCTTCTACCCTTCTAGCTACCCCGCTGGGGGCTCTCACCTCTCATCTAGCTGTACATTGAGCTTCCGAGTTACTGTGCTTTTTGTTAACTGTACCGTGCTGTCTCACCCTGTATTGTGTTTCTGTCTGTCCCTCTACGGCGCTACGGATACCTAGTGGCGCCTTATAAATAAAAATGAATAATAATAATAATATCCACCAAGTTGAAGGCATTGTTTGCACTTGGACATGAGTTGCATGCGATTGCATTTGTTGGCGCAAGCCCAGAGCTATCACATGCAAGATACCGCATGCAAACGGACTTGCGTTCAAACATGAATGATAATGCACAATATACAATGTATTATAGGAACTGAAACACAACGTTTCTTATGATTACCAATTTTTGTCATGCCTATAGTACACCATATTTATTCATCACTATTTAACATGTTTGTGTCATGAAATTACAAAATAAAGTAAAATGTATTGTACATATTGATATTTATGTTGTCTCACAGCAAAGAACTATACTGTAGAGGTGGTATAGTTCTTTTGGCATCCACAAAGCTTGGTTTGACAGTTCATGAATTAAATTCCAAACTACGACTAGTTGAGCCGCGTGCTACATAAGATGCGCTGTATGAATGATGCAGCGCAAGGCAGACATCTCTACTCTCGTTCTGCAGGAATTATTATTAATTATTATTATTAGTTAGGAGAAAAGCGACCCAGCCCCTATGGATATAGGAGGCATAATTTAATTTTACTATAGGGTGAATTGAATTGCCTTTTTATTTGTACATTTCCTTGGAAATCATTTGTTTTGGATAATTGGTTATCAGTATACATAGAAACAGACAGACCGTGTTCTAGCTATTTGTCTTTTGATAAACATTCATGCTTGTACTGATATCTCTTTGCACTCTGCATACTGCACATGTACAGTACATGCTGATTGCCCCCAGTCAGAATATGAGATGGTCAGATCCCATAACTGTGACCCTGGACCCTTGTCTTTAAAACTTACTTGCCTACTTTTTGGACAAAACCTCAGGTAGATCACAGGTCCAAGAGGCAAATGTGGGGGTGTGTGATGATGCAAAATGTATAATCACAGGCCCATCCACTACTGCGCAATGAGGCAATTCACGATGGCAGGGTCATGATTATCATCATCATTTATTTATATAGCGCCACTAATTCCGCAGCGCTATACAGAGAACTCATTCAAATCAGTCCCTGCCCTATTGGAGCTTACAGTCTAAATTCCCCAATATAGACACACACTCACACACAGAGGGAGAGGCTAGGGTCAATTTTGATAGCGCCCAATTGTTTTTTGGAGTGCGTGAGGAAACCGGAGCACCCGGAGGAAACCCACGCAAACACAGGAAGAACATTAAAAATTCTTCACAGATAAGGCCATGGTCGGGAATCGAACTCATGACCCCAGTGCTGTGGCCACTGTGCTGCATGATGATGCTTTAAACATCACCAGGTCCATCTGCTGTTGTTGCTGCGTGGTGAAGCAAATAGCCTCCTCGCGCAACGAAGGTAGGGCTTTGCACATATCTCATCATCACGGCTCATGCCCACTTTACAAGAACGGAGACTCTGACACTCCAGGAGCCTAGGCCAGTATGTTTCGAAACTCTTAAAATTACAAACAATATTCCAGAAAATGTAACAATCTAATATGGAGAATGTGATGTAGTGAAACACTGAGACTGATTCACTAAAATTTCATTTAGGTGCAAAGCTTGCACTAAATCATAGCAGCCAATCCGTCAGTTGCTTTTATTACATAGCTTTTATCTGGATAGTGCAAGTTAATTACTGATTGGATTCTATGGTTTCAGTGCATATTTTGCACCTAAATACGACGTTCGTAAATGACCCTAATGACCGTAGTAAGGAGACACTAGTGCATCAAATACAATTATAAAACATTGTAAAAGTTAGTAAAATGCCTAATCAGCATGTGTTCAGCAACAGCGGTATCTCCTGTCCTGGGTAACATTTTAAGACTTGGCTTAGTGTATGAGAATGCTCCTGCAGGATAGAAGTACATAGCAGATGAATCACTGTTAATAAACATTTCATAACAGATCAAGCCGCCCACATGCTAATCCCCCCCCCCCCCCCGTCCTGACCCATTACACATTCCATCATCTTTGTGTTTAGTTGTTATAGTGAAGGACTAAGCCCTTTGCTGTAAATGGACTAGCTGTTGGACGATAAGAACTAATGGACCTATATTAATCCATATTAAGCTTAAGATGGACAAAGAAGGTTACAGCCACTAGTTACTGAATTCTCCTAGGACTTGGGAGACACATGCAACAGTCCTTAATCTTAAACCCAATTATATAATGGGATGTAGTACACCTACCTTCTCTACCTTTTTCAAAGTACTCCTCCTTGTGGTCTGATGTATATGTATGTTTGGGTAAGATATCTGCTGCCCTATTGGTGGTACTCACTATAACAACGCTGGAAATGCCAACAGTACTTACCGCGACATGATTACACCGAAGACCTGATCGCTGACTGACTGGTAACAGACTGCTTGAAATGGAGACTTAAAGAAATTGCGGCAGCTGAACATCCCGGCACGGTCCGATGACGTCACGTTGAAGGGACACACAGTCATCCGAGCTGTTAAGGTAGGGTTTTAAGGAAGCGCCATCGGTACAAGGTTCTTTACTAAGTCATGTACATTCTACAGGTGCCACATCCTTAAATTGCTACCTTTACAGCTCGAATGACAGTGTGTCCCTTCAACGTGCCATCGTCGGACCGTGTCGGGATGTTCAGCTGCCGCAATTTCTTTAAGACTCCGTTTCAAGCAGTCTGTGTTACCAGTCAGTCGGCGATGTGGTCTTCGATGTAATCATGTCGCGCTAAGTACTGTCGGCATTTCCAGCATGGTTATGTAGTACACAACCCTGCCATATTACCGACCCTTCTCAGGACTATTATTTATTTATTTTGCCACTTTAAAGTAATACAAATCTGTCAGTAATGATTACCATTCTATAGCTCCAGTTGGCTGCCATGTGCAAATGTTACTCAATATGGCCCCTGCCCACCTTCCTATATGCTCTCTGTGATACCTCATTCTATACGCAACAGCAGGTCTGGCCAACCTGTGGATCTCCAGGTGTTGTGAAACTACAAATCCCAGCATGCTCTGCCAACAGATAGGCCACCGATAGCTGGGAAAATATGCTGGGATTTGTAGTTTAACAACACCTTGTGAGCCATAGGTTGGCCTGGCCTGCTCTACAGGATCCTGGTCATCAGATATAGCTTGGACTTCTCTCCTTAGTAGTAAAGACGCCAGTGGGTGTGGTAAGAATTACAGTAAGTGGTAGGGTTCTAGGGGAGGAAATACTTTATTATTGGAGGAAATACTTTATTATTGGAATTATTGCTCCTAGTATTACCCTTGGCAGTAATGGTTGATATGTTTGTATTAATAAAATAGAAACACTGCAGAATATAAAAATTAAAATGAGTGAAATATAGAAAGTGTGTCTGGGACAGAGAGGGCTGTAGAAATATATAAATATACGTTTAAATAATATAGGAAGGAGATCAAATCTCACTCTGGCAGTATGCAGATAAATACCTAAAGTACCACAAAACCCATGCAGTGTATATAATGATAATGTATATAAGTCAACAGTCACAAATGCAGAAAAAATACACATTCTTCACTCCTCAGACAGGGCGGTGACTTTCTCAAAACCTGTTGTTTGCCATGTCCTAGTCTGTATACAAAACTGGTAAAGAGGCACCAAATGGTGAAGTATCCTTCGAGTAGTGTCTGCACTAATTGTAGAGTAGTAATGATAGCAGTACTCCGATATATGGGTCATCGGAGATGTGGGTCATGGGTTTGATTCCAACCAGGGCCGTATCTGTGGAGTTTGTATTTTCACCTTGCGTTTGTCTCAAACGCCAAAGACATAGCGGTAGTTTAATTGAATTCTAACTTGGTTAGGGTATGTGCGTGTGGTAGTGAATATAGATTGTAAGCTCCACTGGGGCAGGGAAAGATGTGTATGATTACATATTACGTAGTGCTATATAGAAAATATGAGTTAATAAATAAGCTTAGGATAAGATAAGGCCCACTGCTGTAATTGGAGTACCACAGAGGTTACAGGGGGATGTAGGAGGACTAGTCACCTAGTAAACAGCTAGAATGAACAAGGCAGCACTCTGCTTCAATGGTTTTATCCAGAAAGATTTCATCAGGAGGATGTCCTTGGTTGTAGCTACAGGGAATAACTAAGGCAGTAACCAATCAGAATATGCCCCTGATCAGATCCTACTGCCTCCCTTCTCTGCGGACAGCAACATTATTTTTTGGTACAGCACAGTACCATCCCCTAGGAGAGAAATAATTATTGTGGCACCAAAATCAATTAGATAGATGTATCCTCTTCTAGAAAGTTTTATACTTTTGGAATTTGTTTAGAAAGAAACGGGGTGGCAGAAAAAAAAAAACACAATCAGGTCTTAATGGGATTGAATTCCCCGGCACATTGCAGTATTTATTGCATTGTGGCAGAGGGAACTGTAAACGGCAATTTGTTCCTGGATCAGAGCTCATCCGCGAGGGTAGTGCCAATCATGTGATGATCACTTTCAATTCTGGGATGACGTTTTTGGCCAGAATCCCTTTGCCATTCGCAGTACTGTGATGTGGTTTTCATTACTTTTAAATTGGGCACATATGTGGTGATATCAGGCAAGTGGTCACACCTTGAGCTTGTGTGGCCTAAAATCAAGCATGATGATTGATGATATTCCAAATAACATTAAATCATGCCCAAAACCACTGGCAGAAGATCACTGCTATTGGCCTGTGCATGAAATTCTCTTCCAAAGTGATCTCATCCAACTTGTCTGATCCTGACACTCTACATCAGGCCTGACCAACCCTTGGCTCTCCAGATGTTGCGAAACTACAAGTCCCAGCATATCTTGCTGGCTATCTGCTGGAAAAGCATACTGGGGCTTGTAGTTTCACAATAGAGCTACACGTTGGACAGGCCTGCTCTAGATGAAGGCAAGATTGGCCCTCTTTAAAACAGACGGATGAACAACGTGTACATTTGCACATGGCCACCTCATGGATGATCCGGTCCAATATGGAGAACAAGCTAATTATATATTTATTTCTATACAAGCTACATGTCCATTTGAGGGATCAATGATCCCTACAGACAGCTGTCAAAATACAGATTGCATACAACTTTTCCCCATTATCAATTTGACAGAACAGAATGCATTCACATCATCCGTAATACTTACTGTTCCCCCCTAACGATAATTATTTTTGCAGGTCCACGCCACTATACCGCGGGCACAATGTCCGAACGCTTTGACTGCCACTACTGTAGAGCCCCGCTCCAAGGGAAGAAGTATGTGGAGAAGGACGGACACAACTGCTGTGTAAAATGTTTTGAGAAGATTTGTGCCAACACCTGTGCTGAGTGCAGGAAACCCATCGGGGTGGATTCCAAGGTTAGAGAGGGGGAGGGCAATATATAACAGATGAACAATATAATTGCATGCCACCTGGACTGAATTCTGTACCCTAATCAATGTGTTACCATCTGATAGGAGGGAATGAAGAGTATGGCTGCAGCAATGTTATATTTCCTCCAATATGAAATATCAAGTTTGTTGTAGATAAAGCGGTTGCAGCTATTCCATATCCATAAGGTTCACAAAGCTAGTATTATGCAGCTGAGTCTTATGGATACACGGGCTTCCTGCTACGAGCGTCATAGGGGCACATTGCCTATTGTGTATAACTAGCAGCTGGGTATCTGTGAAACTGATCTCCCTGCTGTGGCCTGACACAATCTATAGTCGCATCACATCTGCTTCTGATTTGTTGATCTGTCATCCAATCAGAACACAAATTGGAGATGGTCTTGTTAGTTACTAGGACTAAATCTGGTGTCCTAGGCACTGTTTTTGATCATTAATGCTGCACAAGTAGCTTCTTTTGTGCCTACCCAAAAATCTAGTATACTATAAAAGCAGAGATACCCAGACTCCATCCTCAGGACAGGTGAGATAATTTAGGTGGCTGGGTCAGTAATTATCCCACCTGTTTCTACAGACAGAAATCCTGAAAACGACCTGTTGGTAGCTCTCGAGGACCAGCTGTAAAGAATATGGAATAACAGGCTATTTTTTTTCTCTCGTTTCCCACTTTCAAAAGTGTTAAACTTTCAGTCCTTCCTACACAAATATTATATTTACTTCAACTTGTTAAAATTGTCTTTCAAAAACTTGCACATGACACCATGCTGCACAGAAAACATGGAGAAGACATGCACAGACCTGAAGTGTCTGACTATTTGGCAATACAATGATCAAATGCTGCCACCTAGTGGTGACATCCTAAAGACTCAATGTGATTTAAACATTTTTTTTAGACTATAAATTAATAATCTAGGCATAAACCAATCTTCTGCATACAGTAGTGACAGACTTGTTCTCAACAAAATAACTATCAATTCACTAGAAATCAGTGACATGACTGAGGCACAAGATTTTAGTTCAAAAGCAACCACTGGAAGAAATGTATTCATTTATGATGTAGTATTATTGTAATATATCAACACTAGGTAAAAAAAAAAAAAAAACTGTATTAAAATGTTTACATGACAAAATACAATGGCCAAGGTTGATTTTCCTTTAAAGGTCCACCTAACCCATTTTGCCCAAACTATATACGTGAAACTACTAAATGTCTAAGTACCATTGTCCTGCATTTCTATGGATGTGTCATTTGGCAAAGAAAAAGTCTTCACCACGGCCTGTGCACTGAGCTGTTTCTAGGTACGTGTTTCCATATAATAATTGGCTTCTGTCAATATTTAGGAACTGCATTATAAGAGCCGTTACTGGCACGATACCTGCTTCCGCTGTGCCAAATGCTACCATCCTCTGGCCAATGAACAGTTTGTCGCCAAGGACAATAAAATCCTGTGCTCTAAGTGTACGACCAGAGAGGATTCCCTGCGTTGCAATGGATGCCACAAGCTGATCCAGCCAGGTAAATCACAATACACTTCCTTCCACCAGCACCCTTTTCAGTTTAGGGAGCACAGTCCAGTTGTTTTGGATCTTTGTCACAGAGAGAACATCACAATGACAATACCGCCTGTTACACTTATGCAATCTCTTCAGGTGTCATTTCTCAGAATCCACTTTGTATTCCCATTGGTGACTTACTATTGCCTGCAACAGCAGTTGCAAAGTATTTTAGCATGTTGTACCTGGAAAGAACTACGTGTAATTTAACCATTATTGCTGGCTACAGCGATATCTGGAAATAACCATGTGTGGTCCAAAAACATCCCACGTACAGGATAATAAGCAGGTTCTCAGACACGGTGGTAGATGCAGTTTAAAGGAGACCTTTTATCAGCCTGTGTGCGCAGTTATCTACAAACCACACAAATAGGCGGCATTGTCACAATAAAAGATCCAACCTTTAGGCTGATACCCAGGTTTCATCACATCCTTTTATATTGCGACTCTTCTGTTCTTGTTACAGGTGGAAAAAATGTTGAATATAAGGGCAGCGCTTGGCATGAAGAATGCTTCACATGCAGCAACTGCAAGCAGTCCATAGGGACGGGGAGTTTCTTTCCAAAGGGAACGGATGTCTTTTGTGTCAACTGCCACGAGCAGAAGTTTGCAAAACACTGTGTAAAGTGTAAGAACGTAAGTTTTGATTTCAATCATTCAAAACATTCTCCACTATTGTTATGAAGTTATCGGTGTTTAGGTGGGTGAGAACACACATAGGAAACACAATGTATAATGCCAAAAACTAATCACACGAATAACTAAATCTGGACAATAATTATACTGAATTAATTTGTATATATGATTAGCCTGTTACATGGCTGTGCCATTACCATTGGTGAATTCAGCCATGCAACTGCACAACAGATGTGTGTAACTATGTTTATATACCCTTGTACTTGGGCATGCAATTTTGATTAGTTTATTAACACACAATGTATTGAAATTCAGGGGAAGTTCTGTACTCTGAGGTTGCCCGTGTGACTATTCCTATTTCTTTCCTTGGTCATATCATTCTGTTTGGCAATACTGGCACTATGACCTAAACAAGTGCTGGGACTGTCAATAATCCACAGCACCTCTATTTGCTAATTTTTTATATGTAGGCAGGAATTATTCCCAGCTTTCTGCCTCTACGCTATACTACTCCCACCACATACTACTGTAAATTGCCTTTACTGGGTAGTAAAAGTGGCACTAGAGCCTAGTCATGGGCAAAAGTTTTGAGAATGACAAGTATTGGTTTTCAGAGTTTGCTGCTTCAATGTTTTTAGACCTTTTTGTTAGTTGTTGTTGTTGCTATGATATACTGCAGTACAATTACAAGGATTTCATACGTGGCAAGTGGTAGCTTGTTTTAGGTTCTCCTTCCGACACCCCCTGGGTTTTTTTTGCCAGTCTGCAAAAGGCTTGGAGGAGCTTATTAGTAAAAAAATAAATAAATCTTTTTCAGCAGGTGGTAGTGCAGTTTTAAAGAGAATTGCTAGTGTGGTTACTAAATGTTTGTAGCATAAAATTGCGTATCAGGGGCTTAATAGTCTTGTAACCTGACATTTTCATTAGTGTGTTAACAATATGGTTGTTTTGTAGCCCATAACTTCTGGAGGGATAACCTACCAGGATCAGCCATGGCATGGTGACTGCTTTGTGTGTGAAACTTGCAGCAAAAAGTTGGCTGGTCAGCGCTTCACTGCTGTTGAGGATCATTACTACTGTGTGGATTGCTACAAGACTTTCGTAGCAAAGAAGTGTTCTGGCTGTAACAACCCCATAACAGGTACATCTTATTTAATGAAAAGAAATGTTTAGATTATAAACAGTCTGGCTATGCTTTAAGTATGTTTATATTCACTGATTGTCAGTGATCCACAGGTATTTAAGGATAAAATATGTGTGGGTTAAATGTATTTTTCTGCGAATGATCAGTGAACTACACAAGTTAAAATTGTAGTGTTTGACTTAATGTCATCAGTGTAAATTGTAGATTTGACAACTCACTAAAGGCATTCAGTAGCCATATACTTGTCATATAGAGCATGTTAGAGTATTGTCCTCTAATAAACACCTAGCACTGTTCTGAAATATCTATAATACCACCTTGTTGAGCGTAGTGCTTGTCTACACAGAAATGTATAGAGGAGTCCTCTGACCAATAGCAAAATATCCCTGTATAATTGTCCATATTTTTTTAAATGAGGAATAGGTTCTTAAAATTTAGCAATTGCTCAGCAGCTTTGGTCAAAGGCTCAGAATGTACTTTATTAGCACCTCAAATATTTTTTATGTAGTTAAAATAAGAGCTAAATAAAGTAGGAAGAACACAACATAAATTGTGTATGGTCAAAATATTCCATGTTGTGGGACAGGTTTTATGCGATCTATAGATAGATATCCCTGTCGGTTAGTAAACGTAAAACAATCTATATACACACACTTAAAGAAACTCGAATTCTACATGACTTCCTTTCTATCTGATATCTCCAACTGGTCCATGTAGTTGTGAGTATTTTACACACTACATCCCCATTAGAGGAACCATTTTGTTGGATAGTTTGGTATACAGGCACTTGGACTATTATCCGGATCGCTTGGGATTTTCCAGATACACAGAGTAGGGTGCTTCCCTTATTTGGCACAAAGACTAAAATCTACTCGCACTTCAATCTTACCCAGACCTCATCATAGGGCAGTGATTGTAGTACAAACACTTATAGACCATGGGGTAAATTAAATGGCAATTTAATTAAAAGGCAGGTTTTGTCTTTAATCAAGGTGCTGTTTTAAACTTGTCCAGCACTATTGGAGAATATCTGTGATTGGCCAGAATCGCACACATTGATGCATTTATCCCCATGTCTGTAACACATGTCCCCAAACATCAGCACTAATTTGCGCTTTCTGTTTTGTTTTTTTGAAACTCTGAGTAGAAGGGTTACAGATTAGCAAAACTATATACCTATACTCATAGGAGCCATCTTTTGTTTAAAAAAAAAACTGGATAGGCTCACGTTACCCTTCCTCCTCTAAGACTGAAAATACCACGCACCCCCATAGCTGCCTTCTGTGCCTATACTCTCCACAAGGTGGCAAGCAGATTAGAATACTAAGACAAGGAGTCCCTAGCACTAGATAAACCCCTTTCTAGTTTAACTGTCTGCATGCAGCTAATCCAAGGGTTGGTCGTACAAGATTTACTAATGTTATTCTCTTCCACCAACAGGGTTCGGAAAGGGATCCAACGTTGTGAACTATGAAGGGCATTCTTGGCACGAGTACTGTTTCACTTGTAAGAAGTGCTCTCTCTCTCTGGCTAACAAGCGTTTTGTACGCCATAACGAGCAGATTTACTGTCCTGACTGTGCCAAGAAAGTCTAAGATGGCACACCACATCCGTTGCAGCGTCTATATGCTGACCACTTGCAATTAAATGATTAACTTTAAAGTCTACAACTATAACAAATATGCATGGACTCTATATTGTCTATATCAAATGTAATCTGTAAGCATATACCCGTCTAGTTTCCTTATTACATATAAATACACAATCTTTATGCATGATGAAGTCTGTTCAAGTTTATTTTTTTAGATCTAGCTTTTAAATTGATCGGAGTACTATGTATAGCATAACTGCACGAGAAAGATAATCAAGGCTATTAACATTTTTAAATATGCAGGCTTCATATTGCTATTCACAGAAGCGGCTCATTATAACCAAGTAGTAGGTTTTGGCTTTGAACTTAAATCCTGTGAATGATTATACATACATTCATAAACAGTTATACAAATGATTGAAACAGCTATGGTAAGCAACTTATACTAGCATGCCTGCTACAAACATGCATGTATGGAATAAAGTACATTGTTAGTATTCATGTATGCGTCCTATATTGCTAAGAATCCTAATTACATAGCATGATACAAATAACAAATCCTGTTTTAAAATGTGTAAAAGCTAAACTGAAGTGCAACATGTAAATGCCACGAACCATAAGCTTTACATTAGTATCTCATTCTGAGTTAGGGGAAAATTCAGCTAAGAGTTTGTTAGAAAGAAAATCAGACAGGGAACTTGGGTACATAGTTACAGACTAAAATGGGTATAATTAAGAAATAAAGTTCTCAATGTTCTATTCACTGTCACATGTACTGACTCAGTTTGGATTACATTAAAGATTTGGAACAAAAACTGTAAAAAAAAAAACAACAAACAGAAGAAACTTTTACTTAAAACCTTAATAAGTACGGTGTCAAAATGTGTGTATTATACCATAGAACGGTTTGACATTCTGAAATATTTAACATAATAAAAACAAAAAAAAAAAGTGCCATGTTTTGATTCTTCAAATGTTTGAAGCAGCAGAAGAAAAAAACCTAACATGGGAAAAGTGTACTCACGAGAGGTACAGTGATATCACTGAGCCCAAACTTAACTGAAAGAATAAAAATCATACGTGTCACAGATTGACAATACAAACATTAAGTGTAGCTGATAAATCATACATCAGTAGCAGTGAACTAAATGGGACCATGCATTGGAAGCATTTACAAATCCACCACTATGGAATCGATAGATCCTGTGAGATGCTCAAAGAGAACTTGTCCCCATTAAAAGGTCTTTGCACGGCTCCACAGAGGCTCACACTCCACAATCTATAAGTTAATTATGGGAGAGAGACCTGGATATAGTGACTGATGAAATAACTGGGGTATGATCTTTGAATCACAGCTATTTCTGCATTGTCATGACAACACCCACTTGGGCATGTGTGACGTGTGGGTGTTAAAGTTAACCAAAACAAACCACCTGGTATACCCAAAACTAGAGCTCTCTCTCAATATTAACAAACCACTTCTGCCAACAAGATTTAGTTCCACAGCAGGCACTCTGGCGAAATCTTCAGTTATTCCTTGATTTGTCTCAAAACACTATCTCAACTGCATTTTAAATAGTTTCTATAAATTAAACACTTACATGTAGCATTAAATATACATTTTAAAGGCCATATGGCATGTGAACTAGTTAAGGACACAAAGACAGAACATTATTTAGTTGAATTTAATATCAAAGTCACAAAAAGTTTATTATATAAACAAGAGCAACATATTGACATAGAAAACACAAATGCAAACAGTTTCTTATACAAGAATAAAAACGAAAAACTTCCACAACTTTTCATGATATGGGAAGGCTAGAAAGTGAACAGAACCTTAGTAGCATACTGACCCTCCAGGAACTGTCAATTTTCAACATAAATTTCATGACTTTTTAAAGCTGTCTGTTGCCAAACCCATTCCTAGCCTCCCCGTCCAGAAGTCTATCAGTATTCTAATCAGTTTTAAGATGTTTTTATTGTCTGTTCACACAAGCTTTTAGTAAGGAATTCTATGACTGGGATATCGTTTCTCTGAATGCTCACAGAGATATAAGTTCAACCACCACTTTATGGTTCCCTGAACACAGGCATAAGAAACATTAATATGCAATATAGTTTCTTTAAGAATATAGGGTATTTCCATGCACCCTGATAGGGTTGGTATCTACTGATTATGTATATCATGCAACTGGTTCTCCTAGTTACAAATATGTACATGTATCTACTCAAATATGGATTGTGAATAAGTTTGATGCATTTTCCCTATAAGAAAGGAACTAGAGTGACCACAACTATTGTTCTTTGCGTTCACAGCATCCAAGTTGTGCCATAGACCATAGTTACAGGCTGATCTTATCTTGTAGATAATATCTCACATACAGGTTAGGTGTTCTAGGATTGGGGAATGTTGGTGACAACTGCCGAGATCTAAAGGGTGTCCAGACCTTGAAAAGCAAATTAGAAATGGGTAGATTTAGCGCTATATAACAAAAATGATGTTCTTAAAGATGGTGGTTGTTATGAAATGTGACCCCCAACCTGTGATTTATTATACATTATATTAATAACATCATGATTACCAAAAATCTGTATAACTTATAGTGTGATCAACCTATACCTCAGTAATTTTCTACAATGTAGAAAGACCACGATCTGAAGGGCTAATCCATTTACTAGCTACTCATGTATGCACAGATATATTACATGTGTATAGGCAACACACTTATGGTATTATTATATTGCACAGCATTCTGACATATTTTAGTTTTCCAACTGGACAATGTTATGATACGAGCAATATCAACAGAATGGATAAATATTGCAGCAATTAAAGGTAGACAAGATGTTTTGACACAACTGTAAAAAACGCCCGTCATTACGCAAACTCTTGTGATACAAAAGAAAAGCATATTTACTTTAACAGAGATGCTTGCTGCTATGGTGACACATAGCAACATCCACCCGGCATCTAATTGTCAACACGCAGTACGCATACAGGATATCCCCCTGGAGTCAAACCTCCACAGTGACAAAGCGCATTGGTACCACGTCTTCAGACACTATTGTGAAATGGAATACAGAAATTACAAGCTGGAACGCACACGGATTGAGTGGAAACATGCTGCTGCTCACAACACAGGAGCTCTGAGAAGACTTGATAAACTATATATATATATATATATATATATATATATATATATATATATAAAAATCTGCCTCAAGCACTAGTTTGTTAATAAAATGTTATTTCCTTTTAATTTAGACATTTTCTAGCTGTTTCTTTTCATACACACATGCATACTGGTGGAAAGTTTGAGGTGAGTTTTTCTACAGCGTTCTCCATTTGGATTCCCAAGAATTCAGTATGACAATAACAGGACCTGAAGAACTTCCAGTTGGTGCTATGCACACTGCTTGTACTTTATTGTTACAACTGTTATTTGAACATAGAAAAAACTAGAGATTCATCTCACAGCGATTAAACCACTTTGCATTTGCAAAGAGATTTAATTGGTTATTGGACAGTATAAGTTTCCCAACAGACAACCTCCCCACCACAAGGGTTTTCCCCCACACCTATACTGTTATAGTGTGAGAATCATTTATTTCATCTTGTTTTTGTATTTTAACTGTACTACCATGTACTGATTATAAACACAACCCAGAATATTTTCCTACAAACCCCGTAGGGATCATATCACTGCATTCTTTAGGAACATTTTTGTTCTATAGCGCTAGGTCTGCACATTCATGACCTTAAATTGTGACGGGGGGATACCAGGCTTCTCCGAATATAATAACAGGTCTTAAATTAAATTCAGCATCTATTAACCCTGGCTTACTTACACACAGTTACTTCACAGTTACTCACCTTAAGGAGTAATCATAACTGCATTGATATCTCATGATAACACTCGATGGAGATCCTCCTTAAACCTAAAAAATTTGGTTCAGTAGAACTGATTATTACAAGAACATGGATGAAATTATTTAGGCAGCTGACAATAGGTATGAGGACTTCTGTGCCACCTACTTATGGTGGAGGTGGCAGGTAAACACTTACCCATAAGATCAATGGGTGACTAGGGCAAAGAGGGAACATTTACCTCTAAGTGCAGAGCAGGAGGTTGGAAAGGAGACTGCTCTTTGCACTAGGAGCCTTTATAGCTATGAAAGTACATACAATAGCCCCCCTCCTCCTGACCACTAACCACCTTTTCCCAGCACTATTTCAGTTCGCACCCTCTTACCCAGTCTGTTAGTATTCCCTGGTTTCTTAGTTGGATGCACATGGGTATTAGCGTGTGCAACTCAAATATAAGATAGCGTTCAAAGTAGTCACAAACGCACTTATAATTTGAGAAATGTTGAATAGTAACTTGGGTACTAATATCCTGTATTATTTCTATCTTGTTATATTACTTTACTCAATAAAAAAATATTAAATAAAAAAAAAAACAGTGATGTGAAGGCAAAGAATAACTTTTGAAGATAAACTAACTCAAATGGGATAACCCCCCCCATTGACAATATTTAAACAAATTATTGTAACAAGGGTTTAAGAAATCACACTTTTTAAATTGTAAAGTTTATTTAACAGTGCACATATATATTTACATAAGTAGCTGTAAACTAAGAAATTAACATGTAACAGTTGCACACAAAATATAAGCAATTTACTGGTTAGATTGTCTCTGCTAGAATTAAACAGTGTTTATACAAAAATACATAAACTTTTTGTTTATCTAAGGCACTGCTCTGTCTGAACAATTCTACCAAGCTGAATCTGATGACGGGTGTAAGACTGAATGGGATTTTATCGTACAGTGAGGGACTTCTACCGTTCCCCATGACCAACATGCACAAACTGTTTCGTTGATATCAATATTTTTAAGAGAGACATTTTGACAAGATAACCGCACAAGTTTTTAATGAATGAAATTAGCATTTGAGTGCTTTTAAAGTGTACCTATAGCCTACACACAATGAAAACAGACGTGTTGTGTGCAGAACAAAACTTGAGAACCCGGCCTACCAGCTTACTAGGAACAAGTGACATCACTTTGTGTCTTATGACTAACTGTAGCTAGCAGAATTAAAAGGATTAGCCTGCAATAAATAGATTCTCATCTCTGTTGTCAAAGCATACGTCACCTTGAAACCTGCTACATTAAATTGAAAAAT
This sequence comes from Mixophyes fleayi, assembly GCF_038048845.1. NCBI lineage: Eukaryota > Metazoa > Chordata > Amphibia > Anura > Limnodynastidae > Mixophyes > Mixophyes fleayi. Next base: position 36,014,643 of record NC_134410.1, read on the forward strand.
TTGTACTACAAGCAGCCCATGGAGACCAGAAAATCGTTAATCCCGCCTAACTAGTGGTGCAAAACTAGTCCACAAGTTAGCTATTAAATGTATATTCATAAACGCTGGCAAAAATCAACTTTTGTACTGTGTGGTGCACCACGTGAAAGCAAGGAAAACAATAAATCGTGTCTCGCTAAAGGCACTTGAGGACTGAAAATACAGAACTCTTGCCAAAGCAATATATATTATCTTAACAATCCACAAATTAGCGTTTCAAAAAATCCCATCCATATTGTGCTACCTAGCAGAGTTTCAGAACCTGTAACTATCGGAGTCTCTGTAAATCAAACACTATGTGGGGCTCTTTAGGAGTTCAGAGAGTATTAAAGAAGACTGGTTAAGCTAGAGGTAATGAATCAGAATGCTGGAAAATACCACTGACTGAGCAGAGAGGTCAGTTAGTGGAGACATTATCCAGATTCATTCAAATAATAATATGGTTAATGTGAAGCCTGGTGAAATCAATCAGCTGAAATGTCTTGGTTTGCTGCAGGTAGGACCCTGTGGCAGCACTCACAACTACATCACTGTAAAACCTAGTTTAAAAACCAACAGAAACATCAAAAAGATCAAGTAGTTGTCTAATACTGCTGTTTATGTACACAATAAAATAATACTTACATATGCAACTTAAATACATATAAATGAAAAAAAAAATGAAATGTTTAAAAAAATTGTGACAAGAGCAAAGTTGCACGAGACACTTAAAGCAGACCCGTCATTCACACACAATAAAGGCAGTCATTTTATGGGCTGAACCAATATACATGTGAATGCAGCCTATCCGTTCACTAGGAACTAGTCACGTGACTAGTGCCTCATTCCTCAATGTCACTAGTCCCCAGTGAACTCATACGGTGGATAATAATTAGATCAGGGCACAAAATAGCTGCCTTCATTCTGTGTACATGTGTGGTCCAGTTTTATGAACATTATTTTTTCATAGTATCAGCCATGGGGTACTCTTACTGCGCACTGGATGAAAGTCATTAACGAGTATAAAAAAAAACCCTGGTTCATTAATTTCTAAGCAGCTCTAAAATGAATTATTCTTAGCATATACTCTCGCTTTATACAAAGCATTAACTGTGTTGCAGGGGACAATCATTTAGTATTGCCAAGTAAATTCTAGAACTGGACATCCAATGACGATAACCGGATTGCTAGGAATTCATAGCATCAAGAGTACAGCATTTTACTGATCCCAGGAAAAAAAAGAAAAGCTCTGTCAAAGTTAGAAGTAACAAAATGAGGACTAAACTTGTGAGACCCTGTGTAACTGCCTAACACAACAAAAAGTGATATTGCCAACATCTCCCTGAAGAAATATGTAAGTATAACCTCAGTTCCTTCTGTTGCCAGGTGATTCCTGCATGTAAGTAATATGATGAAGTAGCAGCTTTTAACAACAAGGCTTCAGCGCTTTATTAAATACTGGAGAGTGAAGTGCAATCAGAGGATGCCGGCTGTGGAGATGTCACATCTCTGCGGACAGAAGAGAGATTGATTAGTATTTGTTACCTAAATAAAAGTTAATCACCTAAATATGCATTATTAAAATTATATTGAGCTTGCAGTTAAAGTGTATCCCATCACTTATCCAGCAATATTGTGGATTGAATAAATATTCAACCTATTAATGGATTAGGAACTGGTGTCACCATTGAGTGACCAGGCCAACAAAAATGTTAAAGACATCTAGTAGTTGGTCTACCAGACACTTAAAAGTAAGCATAAGGTCCCAATCTTCAGGAGTGCTGTTGAGTGGGTCCACAGGGTAAATTTGAACAGTTGCCAATGGTAACCATGTAAAGAGCGTGGTGCTTGGGTACAGGTACCCGTCAGGCATTAAAGATCCCGTCAGGTGAACTTGCAGTGTACTCTTCTTGTAGACAACCGTTTGCACGTTACATAGTTACTCTCCAGTCCTTGTAAGGCTCAGAAATGGTGGCTCCGACTTGTTTTCAAGCGGAGAAAGTAAGGTACAGGGAAGGGCTTCCAGCAGACCTCTAAACGCACAGTTAGGGGGACTTCCTAATGAGGTAAACTGTATATTGAGAGGAAGTCTTCTAGTGAGTCCCTCTCCTAATGAAAGTCAGAAGTATCCATGCCAGCTCAGCAGTACTGGTTGTAGCATAGTCTACTCATTACATTGCATATATAAACATGCATTCGTAACAGTGATAAGGAATAAATTATTAGTGGTTTGACCCTATATGTGTAATTGTAGCAGTCCAGCATGTTTTATATACAATGTAAAGTTTCAGTAGAGATCTGGCGCAGAGGACATATATACAGTATGTGAATACAAACTCACCCAGAATGTGTGTTTGGAGACATGGTATAATTATTCCTTCCCAGTGTAGTAATCTGTTCTGTTAATACACAAAACTGTACTTTGTATGGAAATAGTGACTAAGAGGACTGTAAAACTACTCACCTTGGGTAGGTGAAAATATACCTTTAAGAATTTAAAAGTGATTGTCTTCAACAGCCTGAAGTGACCCTTTAGGAATGTTGTGCTCAAATAAAAAACACAAAAATACAGTGTGATCTGTGGTATTAATGATAAATAATCACACTATGGAATCACTCACCCAATTGGGATATTGAATGGATTTTCTATCTCTGAATTCAGAGATCCATTGTTCAAAGAGAAAATTCTTATTTTTCTCTGATAAAATCATGGCACAGTATCTTCAACATATATAAAGTAAAATTGAGAATGCACCTACAATTTCACAAATATCAAATCATGTTGTGTATTGCTTTCAGGGGTAAGAGAAAATGTTTAGTCTCCGCTCAGTCACCACTTCTACGCGTTTCACAAATAAAAACTTGCTTCATCAGGAAAGTCACTTTCCGGACGAAACAAGGAGAAAGGTATTGCGGTTTTATTATTTACAGGACACATTACTACATTGCACATCAAGAAGGAATAATGTTTTATACAATGTCAAACGCCTATTTTGGGTGCACTTGTTTTGGCATTTTTTCTCTTTTGGGGACCTCTGCACCAGATCTCTTCTGAAACTTTGGATTTGCTTTGGAGTGTCTTTGGGAGCCTCTATGTTATCCTGGCAGCGACCAATGGACTTGCAGTTTTTCTTTTTAGCATAAAAAAAGAATATTAAATTATCAACCATCCTGTGGTCCGTTTGTCCTCTTTTATATACACAATGTACCTGCAGCAGACTCTATGGTTGTGGACAAGGCATTCACTTGTCCTTCTTCAAACGCTAACTTTGGAGGAACTGTAGCAGCTTCTAGGAGGTCCTGGTTACAGCTGTCCGTAGTGATGGAATCAGACAAACTGGCAGTCTTGGAATGGATTCCCAGATGAATAATTTCCTCAAATGTCCATGTGCCAGATTTCCCATTTAGATTAGGTACACAATCTCCTGTTCTATCATCTTCATTAAGATGCGATTGATCGTGGCTCAGTATAGCGGTGTCATTTGTCATCTGGCTGTAATTAGATGAGTTATGTGGATTAGGAATGGAAAACAGATTAATTGCAATTGTTTGCAAAAGTCACTACTACTACTGTAATTACTAATACAAACTAATTAAATAGGTATGTACTTTTAAAGGAGCTCTCCACCATTTGTTTTTTCTTCTAATAACAGATGTGACATCTAAAAAGCAGACATTTACCATTCTTACAACCATCATAAGCACCTTTGTAGCTGTTATCTACTTAGGAGACACTGGTGTCGCTTTGCTGAGTGGTGCTCTAAGTAACCCACCATTTATAACAACACCTGTGAGATATCCACTCCCATTATGGACGTCCTGGCTGTCTCATTCCTGCAGCTTCAGCCCGATACTGTGTAATCCCTGGACACACAGTGACAGCACTATAATAGGTTGAAGTCTCATGAAAGACAGACGGGACTTCCATAAATGGGTATCCCCCCAGTTGTTTGCTGCTGGGGTCATGCCCTTTGTTATTGTTTCATAGTAATGTTATTATAGGCAAAGTGACCCTTAAATTACACTGGACAGGCCCTCTATTTCCTTTGCCTGACGCATGTAAATTAAATGTTCAATAGGACTTGGTGGGTGCTCTGTGGGCAGAGGACAACCTGCTTAATTGATTTATCAGGAGGTATCTGGAATGCCCCAAAACAAATTAATACACTTTGTTCTGGCATAAACAGGACTCCACCCTCCCCTCCCTCCATGACAGAACTACTACTGTAGAACATCTGTTCCAGTATCCTGAGTCCCCCTGTAATTGTTCTGCATCAGTTTCTTAAACTTATCCTTGTCACAAACCCCTCCTCTGTCCCCTACCCAGTCTTGAAGAAAAACAAATCTCAACCACACTCCAACAGTAATCCATTGCTGCATCCTCAGGGGAACTCATTAAAGTTCCATCCATTGATAGGTAACATGGCTGACCTTGTTTAGCTGATGGGAAAGAGAAAATTGGGGATCTAGCAGGTCAAGTTTTGCCTGTCACTTATTTTAGTATGAATGTTAATGCCATGTAGAACCCACAATGTACACTGCCTCGTCTCCACTGACCTCGATTCTTGTGCAGGTGCAGTTTCTGGAGTGTGTCCATTAAGTTTCTGAACAATGTCTGGACTGTCCCCATTAATAAATAATTCATTCCTCTCCAGCACTGCAGCATCCTGGGAAAAAGGATTCGGGGAAGTCAGAGCAGGTGTTTCTTCCAACTCCCTGGGACTGTCTGAATCTTCACAAAAATCAACACCATTTATGACTCCTGAAAGGCAGCACCAAATAACAGAGTATTAGTAAATGTAATTATATAGTGCCAGCATACTCCACAGTGCTTTATAGTTGGGACTATAAGTACATAAATATAAGTCTGAATCTCACTAGTCGGTTCTGGTGCCCAGATAAATAAAAATTAACCCAACACGGTTGGTTTCTTGTACTACTACATAAAGTTTTATTGCTTTTTACAGTGACTAATGACAAGTTTCCATGTTGTCAGGGATTGTGCCAATTTACTCTTGTCGATTTTTTAATTCTGCATTTGACAGAGAAAAGTAGTAACCAACACAGGTAACCCTTCATTAAGGAAATCACTCAACAAGCGAGATGCTCGTAAATTTCAACAAATCTCCCTCATGCCCTCCTAGAGCTACCTCTGACCTATGCCCCATATAGCATTTGATAACCGCCTCACTCCCTCTTATATAATGTATCTTGTTATATCATACCCTCCCCAGACTTCAATTCTTTAAACATACTCTATACAATATCTCAATATCTTATCACTTAATCTTAACGCACACACTTGAACCAATGTACACTAGAAATGAATGCACACTCGCAAGAGCTCCACACTCACTCTGTAACTGCTATATGCCCAATACAGAAATGTGACCTACCCTGTAGTTCTCTCTCTAGATTGCACATTTCTTCATCCTCTTCAGATCTGTCTTCACCCTTCCAAACAAGGAGCAATGATGACATTAATTACAATACTGATAAAATATATTTTTTCATGAGTAACTATAATAAAATGTAGGTTTAGTTTTTCTTCTTTGCCACGTGGCCTATTGCTATAAACTTTACATGTGAATAGAAAAATAGTGACATTGAGCCAGGTAATGATTTAAGGGGGTCATACACTATAGGACCACCCCATCTTAATTAATCTGTCTGCAATGTATAATAACTGGGGGAGTGATCGCTCCTCTCACATACCCAGTCACTTAAAGCATATTGCTGAATGCAGCTCTATGCATCCATAAAACTCTTGTCGTGCTATGGGTAAGGCACTTGCCAGCACCCAGCCTCAGGTAACCAGGTAGAGGCCCAGAGGGGGTGGACTCAATAATTATATCATCTCCCTAGGTATAATATAGATTATTATGGGAAGTGGCCATAATGTATGATGAAACAATTATACTCTTGAAATAATATACAAAATACTTCCAACCAGATAAGTGATATTAGTTACAGAAGTATAGTTGACATTATCACTTTATTGTATAATGGATCATATGTGTTACATGACTAAATCACTATGACTTCTGTACCCACATAACAAAATCATCTACTACATGCATATAGAAAGCACAAGTCACAGCAGTTCTAAGGCAATATCGTACCATTATTCTTTATTTAATAAGCACCGACATAATACGTAGATCTGCATATTGTTGGGATCATTATGCAAAATAAAATGACATACGACTACATGATACATAAAAGTAACAGAATAATTGTAGCTGCAGATGGTGTGTGACGGTATAAGAGAAGAGAAATAGGCTTCTTTGAAGAAACACATGTTCAGTGACAGATTAAGTATTTTTAGGCTTAAGGAGAGTGATAGGGAAGGGAAGAGAGCACCATAAGAGGGGATCTGTATGAGAGAAGTCTTGCAGCTGTGCATGGGTTGAGGTTATGAGAGCAGACGTTAGTAGATGACTAAAGGAGCACAGAGGACACTGGAAGGGTGCCTATGTGTGAACTTGGTGACATAGGTGGGGCAGGAGTTTTAAGGGGCTTTTGTAGGCAAACCTGAGTACATTAAATTTTATTCTGAAGTTCATGGGAAGCCAACAAAGTAATTGAACTGAGTAGCAGCAGATAGGAAGTGTAGAGGAGTCTCACAGCAGCGTTAATGATTGACTGCAAGGGGCATAAGTCTCCTTCTGGACAGCCAGACAGAGATGGTTGCAAAATAAGGTGGAAAGTTATAAGGGCAAGGATCAGGAGCTTGGAAACACATTACATGTGAGGAAAGAACGTATTCTGGAGGTGTTGCACAGGTAGAAGTGGCATGGGAAGAAGATTGTAGAAATATAAGGAAAAAAAAAGTGTGGAGCATGGTTGACACAGAAAACTTGGGAAGGAGGTAGAATGAGGGAGTTACTGACTAATGAAGAGATATCAGGCAGGTGTTTGGAATATGATGGAAGGAATGTATAGAGTTCAGTTTTTCTACGTGTATTCTATTGAGAAGTCAGCTAATACATAGGCTGTAGTTACAAGGGCACCCATACAATTCACCTACTTTAGCATCCATCTGGTCAGTCTTCCTAGTTCTCTTCATTATTTCATCAATTCTCTAAAAAAACAAGAGGTCAATTGAAAATGACATTCAAGAGACACAAAATCCAAACATGAAACTATTGCAATACTCCATGCAAGAAGCACTGATGCCTGAAAGACATAAAGGGCCTGATTTGCAGTTGAATATAGGTGCGGCTGTGTGCTGTAATTTTGTGCTCACCCAAAACTGTTGCTGCACATGCCTACAACATGAACCTTTCACTATGGCAGGCAGATCAGGGACAGACTTGTGTGTGTGAAGTAAGGGTATGGAGATGCAGTGACCTACGACCTCCTGGGCTGCGTATGTAATTAGGGTTAGAGAAGTGTGAGTTGTGTGTTTTGTAGGCACACACAAATGTACTCCATGCAAGTATGAACCTGAGCATTGGTTATGACCGTATTTAAATTAGAGACTTTTGGCCTTGGCTTCTAAGTTTTGCAGAAATTTGCCCAGACCTGTAATATAATAATTCTCTCATTAGGTGCAGGAGAGTGTACAACTGTATTGCTAACACCATTCCCCTGAATGCTCCGCTGGCTGCTGAAGTAACATGGGAGATCTAGCGTGCTAATGGCTGTTCATCGTTAGAATAGAAACATCATGGGACTTGTATACCTTTTTTCTTTCGAGTCTTTCCTGCATGTTTTGCTGCATGATTTTTTCCCGTTCTTGTCTTTGCTTCTCAGCTTCTTCCATAGCTTTGGCTTCTGCTTCTTCTCTCTTAAAACAGATGAGAAAGATAATGTTGATAGTTTGCTGAACTTTAGCAGCAGCTTTTTAAACTAACTCACGATAGCATGGCTTATTGGTCACAACTTCCCAAAGGTTGTGTCTCCTATTGTAAAACTTGTATGATGAACTTGTATAATATCAGCAACCGCCGAGGATGGGGCAGTAGCCTACAGAAATTGGACAACTCAAAAAATAAAATGCAATGCCACTAACCTACTAAGAATAATGGTAATGGACCCTGCAGTGTAAATTGGTGTTTCTCAATTTGGGTCCCAAGGGACTGCTAACTGTACTCCTCTAGACCACTAAGTAACCAGCTGCACTGAAACATTGCTATGCTGAAAACAGTATTTATGGTCCAATACTCCCTCTCTGTATGGCTAGAAGAATTTAGTAACTATTGAGAAAGTTTTAGACAAATATGTCCCCCAGCGAACAGACTGCTCTGCTGGTCCTACCCAACTCTTTTTCAGATACAGTAGTGGGATTGGGAGTGTACTACATCTTCATCCTCCCATGCACCGATTTTCATCCAATTCTGCTTTTTGTACTGACTTTACTTTTGTTACCTCTGGCACCTTCTTCCTATTATTGATTAAGCAAAATTTCTTCTTTGACCACCCTCAAAATATGTTGTCACTAAACTGGGTTCTCAAACTAACTCAAATATTCCTATTTACTTACTCCAGAGACAAACCGAATGTATGCTCAAATATTGAGACCATTCACATTGTAGAACACAACAACATCATTAGTGGTTTGAGATGATTCAAAGCTTATTCCAAAGATCCCATTTCTACAGAAAGAACGGCAAAAAAGGCTTGCTGTGAAAGCGGAGGGATCGGAGAGGACATATTTACAAGATCCAGTGCAGACCAATGTTCAGAGGAGAAGCAACAAATGTCATGGGTTAGAAGACACTTTATCATTCTTCCCTGGAAATGCCCTGTAGCTGAAGATCACTGTTGAATTAAAATTTTGCATTAAATTTCTAAATGAATCTACAATGTAATGGGGTTCACCGTCTGCCTGCTCGAATTGAAGAGTTAAATCTTCCTCACAAAAAACAAACAAATGCTACATGAACCGCTGTTCCTTGCCACGAAGGCCTAACATACCCACAACGAGTTACTGGTTAAAACTAGTAAACAGCTCTTAAGAAACCGGTTCATCTTCATTGGTGGTGGCCTAACAAAATTATAAAAAAATAAAATAAAAAATATATATATATATATATATATATATATATATATATATATATATATATATATATATATATATATATATATATATATATATATATATATATATATATATATATATATATATATATATATATATATGGCAGCCATGGTTGGATAAGCCCTTTAAAAGACAGCTTGTTGGATAAGCCCTTTAAAAGACAGCTTCACTTTCCCTCTAAGCCTCTCCTCTATGGTAGTATGTTAATTAATACAAATGTCCTACATACTTTTGGTAACTTCCTTAACTATATTGTGTCTGGTTTCCGCCTAATATTCACATGACCTATATAGCAGGCACTGATTGTGACCGTTTGTTATGTAATATGGTGATAAAGTAACATCCAAATTTATGAGACTGAATGGTGGTCATGTAAAATGATCCTCTTTTCTCATTTTGTTGTATTTTGTTAATACAGTATAGTAAGTTACTATTTAGTTACTGTTCTTATTTTACAAATATTAGGCCAGATATTAATTTACACATGTAAACGTATGGTCCTGAATTTCCTTCTGTAGGCATTCAGTGGTGGAAAAAAGTCTTCAATAAAAAAACAAAACAAAAAAACTATAAAACAATCATAAAAGTTATGTAAACACATAAGATTCTAAATGGTAAATATGTTGAGATATCTGTTAGTGCCAATTACTGTGCACTACTGTTCACCTCCAGCACCATTCTGTGCCCTGCAGAAAACAAAAACAGAGTGTCTTTCTCCCTATATATACGTGGAATACATATGAGTTTTTTTCATTAGAATTGAAATAAGGTGGCATGTTCTCCTATATTACCAAGAAGTTATGCGACTGCATAGAATGTATATAACTGAGGTCACCATACAAATAATTGGAGTTTTATACTCACGATGAATCCTTTTCTCAGATTCCATCTGGGGGAAACTAATACCATGGGGTTGTAGTGGGGAGTGAGGAAGTTAGCACTTAACTAGTTAACTTGTTACTTGTGACCTGCTGACAGAACCCTCCCCTTAGTAACCCCCTTGTAGCTCCTCAGTGTAATTCTAAAGCCCCAAGGAAGGAGAGAAAAACAACCAAAGACCAAACAGCAGAAGAGCAGAAGGGAGGGAACACAGTGTCCCCCAGATGAAATCAGAGGAAAGGATTTAACGCGAGTATAAAAATCCAATTTTCTCTTTCATCCTTCTGGGGGACACTGCTACCATGGGGACTTACAAAAGCAGCCTCCATAAGGGAGGGACCGCTCCGATTGCCCGGCCTGTAAAACACTACGGCCAAAGCTAGCGTCAGAGGACGCAAACACATTGAACTGATAAAATTTAATAAATGTGTATACAGAGGACAAAGTGGCCGCTCAGTATAGCTGCTCCGCCGAGACCCCATTTTGCGCGGCCCAAGAAGCTCCCACTGACTGGGTGGAATGGGCAGTAATGCGGCTGGGCACAGATTGATTCGCACTTATGTAAGCATACTTAATAGTTCAAATAAGCTATCTGGAAATGCTCTGCTTAGAAGCAGGCCATCTCCGTTTATGGGGATCATATAGTACAAACAGAGAATCTGAACGTCTAATGCGTGCAGCCCGAAAAGCTCCGTCTGGTTATCTCCAGGAGTAGAAGGTTCTTGAAAAACTGAAAGTACAATTTTCTGCTTTAAGTGAAACCCCGATAGCACCTTAGGTTGAAAAGACGGAACAGTACGAAGGACCGCCCTATCATTATGGAAAACCAGATATTGTTTCCTGCATGAAAGTGCCCCAAGTTCCGATACTCTACGAGCTGAGGCAATTGCCAGCATAAAAACCATGTTAAGAATTTCAGATCCTTTGACTGTAAAGGCTCAAAAGGAGGAGACTTAAGCATTGAAAGTAGCAAATTAAAATCCCATGAAGCAGTGGGTGGTACATAGGGAGGCTGAATGTGCAACATTCCCTGAAGAAAAGTCCTCATGTCTGGCATGTCCGCCAACCGCAACTGAAAGTAGACTGATAAAGCCGACACCTGAACCTTCAAGGAACCCAACCGGAGGTCCATTTCAAGACCATGCTGTAGAAAAGCCATAAGACGATGAAGATTAAAAGTCGCGATATGGCGGTCTCTACTCTTACACCAACGAATGTAGTTTCGCCAAATCCTGTGGTAGATACGAGCAGAAACAGGTTTCCTAGCCCGCAAAAGAGTGTTCACCACCTTGGAAGAGAACCCTTTTGACCTCCAGAGGCCGGCTTCAACAGCCATGCCGGTAAAGCTATCCGAGGAAGGTCCTGGTGTCGAAACGGTGCCTGAAGGAGAAGGTCATCGCATAAAGGTAACCGAAACCCCTGACCGACTGCCATGGACAGAATGTCTGCGAACCAGACCCTGCGCGGCAATCCGGACACCTCTAGTATTACTGGCAGATCTCCCTGCCTAACCCTCTTGAGAACGCAAGGAAGAACTGGGATTGGGGGAAATTATCCCAACTTGAACTCCCAGCGCATTGTCATGACATCGACATCCACTGTCAGGAGGTCCATGACTCTTGAGCAGAACTTGGGAACCTGACGGTTGTGTCTCAATGCCATTAGGTCCAGATCCGTAAGACCAGACCTGCGAACAAGCATTTGGATGACCTCTGGATGCAGAGACCATTCTACTGGCAAAACTGCGTGTCGACTTAGGAAGTCTGCCTCCCAGTTTAGCACGCCTAGGATGAATACTGCCGAAAACGAGGGAACGAATAGTTCCGCCCATTCCAGGATCTGGGTAGCCAGCTGCATTGCCCTGGCACTTTTGGTTCCCCCGTTTGTTGACATATGCCACTGCTGTGGCATTGTCGGTTTGGAGGCGAAATCCCTGAAGAAGAGCCTGATCCCCCCCTTAGTGCCATTAACATAGCCTTCAATTCCAGAATGTTTATCGGAAGTGCAGCTTCTGCTTGTGACCAGAGGCCCTGGAGGCGAAGATGATGGGTCATCGCCCCCCAGCCCTGAAGACTGGCATCCATTGTGATGATTATCGAGGACACTGAAGAAAACGACCTGCCAACAATCAAATGGTCCCGAATTCTCCACCAGTGAAGGGACGACCGGGTCTCCTGAGACAGATGGACTGGCTGGAAGTCCAATCTGAGGTGATACCCTGACCCCTTCGATAGAACATCCCGCCGAAACCGTCTGGAGTGGAATCTTCCGTAAGGGATAGTGTCTAATGTCGAAACCATCTTCCCTAGGAGCTTCATGCAGAGGAGCATAGAGGGATTGCGTTGAGACAAGACCTGGGTCGTCAAGATATGAATGAATTGGGCTTTGTCCTCGGGAAGCAACACCTTCTGTTCTCTGGTGTCCATGGTGAGACAGAAGAATGTCATCTTTTGGCAAGGGATTAACTGAGACTTGTTTAGATTTAAGATCCATCCGTGAGACTCGAACACCCTGTTTGCGAGATCCAGATGTTGACTCAAGAGATGAGCAGATTCAGCCTTGAAGAGAAGATTGTCCAGGTAGGGCACTATTTTGACCGCCCTGGAACAAAGACAACTGGCCATCACCGACATGACCTTTGTGAAAACTCTTGGCGCTGATGAGAAACCAAATGGGAGCGCCCTAAACTGGTAGTGGGATGCTTCTATCGTGAAACGAAGTAGGGACTGATGTCCCTCCCATATTGGAATGTGCAAGTAGGCATCCCTAATATCTATGGATGCCAGGAATTCTTCTGGTTCCAGGCCATTTATTACAGACTGAAGAGATTCCATGTGAAATATTTCCACCCGCAGGTGTAAACGTAGGGACTTTAGATCGAGAATTTGGCGGAAGGAACCATCCGGTTTTGAAACCAAGAGTAGGTTTGAATCCTAGGAGTCTCTGCACTTCCGGAACTGCAAAAATTACCCCTGCGGAAAGAAGAGCAGCGACGCAACCCAACATCGCTTATCTCCTTATGGGATCTAAAGAGGGGGGAAAGAACAGACGCGGGGCCTGACCCTCTAGCCTGATCATGTAGCCTCTTGTCATGATCACCTGAATCCATTGATCTGGGGAGGACGCTATCCACTGTTGCCTTAAGAGAGCACTTTGACTCTGCATCGGCGTTCCCAGGACCTAAGCCAGAGGGTTTGTCTTGCTGCCACCGCTGAGCCAGACGCAGTGGAAGACAATGAGGCTGCATTTTGAGCCGCCTCATATAAATAGCCTGTTGCCCCTTTAAGGTGCAGCGCAAGGGGGAGAAAGTCGGAATCCTAAAGTGCTGCCGCGAGCTGGTCAGCCCAGGACTCCATGGCCCTGGTAACCTATGCCGAGGATAACATAGGTCTAAAATACATTGATGGATTTTAAAAATCCATCCACTTTCCTGTCAGTAGCGTCCTGAAGGGAAGCTGAGCCCGGGACTGGCAAAGTGGTGTAAGGTGCCAGTCGTGGTACCCGAGTGTCAACCCTTGTTCCTAACGGTTAACATCCTCCAACTGTAGAGGGAACAATGCCATGAATCTTTTAGGAACTACTATCTTGCGGTCCGGCTGAGACCAACCTGCCTCCACAATTTTCCTTAACTCTGAAAAAGGGGGAACAGACTGTGCGTCTTTTTGTTTTTTTACAGTGTACCGATTTGAATCGCACACTAAACAGGCTGTGATATATCTATGTAAAAACAAGAAAAAGATATGGAAAGAAAATAAACCTTACTACACTACGCCAACAGTAATGAAGTAAGCCCAACTCCTTAGGTACTTAAACTACACTGAAGAGGGGTTTGCAGAGTGGAGGGCTCTGTCAACAGGTCACAAGTAACAAGTTAACTAGCTAAGTGACAACTCCCTCACTCCCCACTACAACCCCATGGTATTAGTGTCCCCCAGAAGGATGAAAGGGAAATTCATCTTTTTAAAAAAAAAATAAAAAAAAAAATGAATGAGCATGTTATTCCTAATAGTATAATGGTTAAGCTGTGTACACACTACAGGTTTTTCATCCGATTATCGGGGCAATCACACGATAAACAATCGCTCGGCCTGATATCACATTAGTATGTACGCTTCAACGATGAACGATTATCGTTCCAAAGCACATTGTATCGTTTCATTTGATTTTTAAACCCAACTAAAAATCTTGTACAACGATGGAACATTGTTGTTCCAATCCTGCAGTGTGTATGCACTCACGAACGGCAGTGTCCATAGATCTCTATGGAGTGTGCAGAGTCACATTCATTTCAGCAGATTGTTATGACAGATTAAATAAATGTTGTAACATGTGTTCAGTGTGTACACATGAATCAGTATGCTGATCAGGACTTTTTTTAATTCTTTTTTTCCCCAGTAACTGGTAAAATCGCTAACTATATCGCATCGGGAGAAATTTTCCGTAGTGTGTACCCAGCCTTATATTGAATATAGGGATAATTTCCCAAGGAACACAGCATTGGTGATCATATCAAATATAGTTTACACAAATGTATCAGGTTTTAAACATATATTCGGTTTATTTTTACATGCCTGTTGTTGAAGTTCTACAAGCCGCTCTTGTTCTTCTAGGTCACGGAGGAGCTTTTCTTCTTGAGCTACTCGTTCTTCTTCTTCTCTCTCTAACTTCCTCTTTTCTTCTAATAATATCGCCTCTTCTTTCAGTCTCTGTTTCTCCTCTTCTGCCTTGCGAGCCATTTCTTCCTGTCTTATCCTGTCAAATGACACTTGTCAGTTAAAGACCTCCTGTGATATAGGACAGCCACAAGCAACTAAATCAGCCTACATTGCTGCGGTTATGCTCCCCATTTGGCCCATGGCTCCCCGCCGCTATCTTTTCGTTGAAGAAACGGCACAAGGGAGTTTCATCCTAGTCAGCCAGAAGACCAGCTGGAGATGGGCTCCCTCTTACAGTTGCTGTGTTGTAATTGAAGCCCAGCATAATGAAGCGAGAAGTATAAATATACAAAATCAATAAAATCTTTGTATGTTGTCTAATGAGAAGTATATTTTATAGTGAAGATGCTTCAATGAACTGAAGAGGTTTCACAGGACAGTCAGTTTAGAAACAAGTCACTTTTTGAACTCCCTATTTTAAAAAAACTTGCTAAGAAAATGAAAATCAGAAGAAAAAAAAAGCCTTACTTTTCTTCTTCTTGTCTTTGAAT
This sequence comes from Mixophyes fleayi, assembly GCF_038048845.1. Lineage (NCBI taxonomy): Eukaryota > Metazoa > Chordata > Amphibia > Anura > Limnodynastidae > Mixophyes > Mixophyes fleayi. The sequence goes on from NC_134410.1 coordinate 36,029,792, forward strand.
TCTCTCTTGTTCCTCACGCTCTCTCTGCTCCCGTGCAAGACGCCGGTTTTCCGCCAATATTTTAGCAGCTTCCTCAGCAGTAGTGCTCCCTGATATAGTCTTGTTACTGGATTCTAGTAACAAAAAATAGAAGTAATCATCCTCCAGTCAAACTGTAAACCACATTTGCAATATTCCAAAAAAACTCATGTCTCCGATATGTATTCCCAAAAAGTTTGTTATAATTGTAGTGTTTATATATCTTTCTGCAGCACATCACTGTTGGTGAATCAGCACACACCAAATAAAAAGTAAGATATTATTCTATCTGATGGAGAGGACTATAAAATGTAAAACAAACAATCAAAGCAATACAACTTATATAAGAAATAAAACCACATTTTCTCAAACTAAATAGTATATTTAATAGAATATGGTATAGAATTGTATAATCGTTCCAAAGTAATTTAAGAAAACATTCAGGCTGCATCGTTATAGAAGTAGAGGAGGCTCCTCTCTCCTCACTGTTTAGAATGTGTTCTATAGGAGACAGTGTACATGCACCTTACCTGCAGTTTTACACACAAAGTACAGAACAACACTGACACAGATATCGGTGATGTCTGATAAAGGTTGCAGCAGGTGTACCTACAGTTCAAAAGGTTTCCCATACAAAGCATTCTAAACAGTGAGGAGAGGAGCCTTTAGATATGATTGAATAGCAAGTGTACAAACACTCCCCATCCCCACAAACAACAAAACAATAAACAGGCAGGTAATGCTTTTGCATAAATGAGGGCAGCACGGTGGCTCAGTGGTTAGCACTTCTGCCTCACAGCTCTGGGGTCATGAGTTCGATTCCCGACCATGGCCTTATCTGTGTGGAGTTTGCATGTTCTCCCCGTGTTTGCGTGGGTTTCCTCCAGGTGCTCCGGTTTCCTCCCACAACCCAAAAAACATAGTAGATGAATTGGCTGCTATCAAATTGACCCTTATTTCTATGTCTGTGTGTGTATATGTTAGGGAATTTAGATTGTAAGCTCCAATGGGGCAGGGATGGATGTGAGTGAGTTCTCTGTACAGCGCTGCGGAATTAGTGGCGCTATATAAATAAATAAATGATGATGAAATGACCCTTACATTTAACAATATTAACTTTAAATAGCTATTTAGGTATTTTTATCATCCACAGAATACAAAAATATTTTGTTTCCATAAGGAAGAAGGAAATACAGTAGATATAAATTTAAGACCTAAAGATTTAAAAACAGGGCAAAACCAGATATCATGCTTCACATATATACACAGGTTCAGTTACCATCTTTGGTCTTTGCTGCCTCCTTTTCCGTAGTCTGCACAGTTTTAAGCTCTGAGCTAATCACATCCAGAGATTTCTCCTTTGGTTTAGATTCTGATTCAGTGCTCTTTTTAGTAGCACTTAAGACAGTTGGTGTGAGTGAGGGACGCTGGATGGGAACTGGCTTGTGGGTCACTGTGGGCGAGGGAGGTCGCTGCTTCAACAAACTTGGAGATGGAGGACGGTTCTTGTGTGCCAATGAGCTACTGGTCCTTCTGAAATTTATATTAAAGAAATACAAACGTCAGACATTTCCCCAGTTTCCCTAATTCCCTCGGGAAAAATAATTCTTAGGTGGAGAAAATATCCAAACACAATCAATTCATGTTCTCCTTTTTCTTTAATTGGTAAAAACGGTGTTTCATACTAATTAAAACATCTACATCAATTTAGAGCAGCTTCCAATGGGATCCTATCTCCCAGCACTGCTCTATTCTAATGCTGAAAGCCTGTGCTTGGAGTGTTGTACACGGTATCTAATAGAATCTGGTAGGTCTGCTGCAACTAGATCCAGTTTACATTGCATCTATAAGTGTGGGAAATAAGGAAGGCTAATCAGAGATTCTGGTTAAAGTTCATCATGATGGGCAACATATGTATCACAATAAAAAGGATTCTGGCGCACAACTAAGTGTGGAACTATATATGCAATATATCACATATACTTGTGTATATATAAATGTTAGACATTTATTTGAAGACAAAAGGAAGAAGAAAACAACAAAAACAACAAAAATACGTGTTTTTTCATGGATACAAGGCTATCTTTTTACTGTTCACTTTGTGTCCCAGCAGGCCTGCTATTTTGTTTTATGGAATAGTAATATAGTGCATTTTTTTTGTTCTGTTTGAATATAGATTCTCCATCATACAGTACTAAGTTACCACATATGCGGCACCTGCTTTTTTATATATTAACTTTATCACATATTTTTATTGTTTTTGTTTTTTTCTTATTCCTTTACCTTCAAATAAATGTCTAACATTTCTACATACACAAGTATATTTGATATATTGCAGTTGTGCACCAGAATCCTTTTTATTGTATCAATTTAAACATAGGGAGGAACACCCTATATATTTTTCTGAGCAGCAGTACATACATTGATTTTATTTTTTCAGCAGTGCAGTTAGGTGTTATCTGTGTTTCTGGTTCTAACATATTTATCACATTATAGGGCCATTGAATACAAACTGGTGGTTGCTGGACAATACATTTGCACTAAATATTATAAAGTAGAAAACTGCATTGTACAACTATGTGCACTATGTCTAGCATTTCCCAATGTGCACCAGTGTCGCACGTTCACACAGCTAGAGTCTCAAATTAGCCCATGACAGCCTAATCCTACAGGTCACTTTCTAAAACAAGCCTCCAACAAATCTGAACCAGCCTGGCACACAGCTATTTGCAGCACCACACCAGTGCTTCAGCCAGTTTCACTAGAAAGATGATGTAATGGAGAAATAAGGTCATAGGTGACGCTCATATGACCTCTGCTTCATCAAGAGTCACATGAGATGTACACTTCTGATTATTACACAGAACAAGTTTCCTAGCTTAACACTTTTTGGGGGAGAAATGCGAATACATATATATTAAAAACTTACTTTTCAAGTGTTGGCGATGATGCTCGTTTTGTTACATTGGAGGGCGAGGGAGATCTTCTATTCAAAGTCACAGTAGGAGATGGAGGGCGTTTCCCCACAGAAGGTGGAGATTGTTTTTCAAGCTCTGACTTCTAGAAGGCATATTAAGATCTTATTTACAATACAATAATATAAAACATAGCTGTAACCCTGTCGGTTATGTTCTGAATGCAGTCAACAATGCTAAGGTTAAGAAATAACACACTAAAATTGTACCCATATGCCCATAAACAGAGCAGACCTGTCAACATGTTACTTATACAGGACATTAGCAACAAGTGGCTCCTTAAACCATGGTTTTATCAAAGGTACAGGACAAAGGCTTAAATCAGCAACGTCAGACTAGAGATCTTAATTTTATTTTATGTCCTTATCTGCCACAGATATAATTGCAAAAACAAACCATTTGAATTGGTACTATATAATTATTTTAAAACAACATAAGAGAAAACTTCCTTTAATGGGTGTACACTTGTGTAATCTCAAGATGCTGCACGACACTGAAGTTTGAGAACATAGCAATAGAAAGAGCAAACTAAAGACTGTGATAAGACACTTTACTCAAAACACTTTAAAACTATATACAATAGGTAATGTTTCAAAATATAGAGAGGTAAATAACAGTAAAAGTGTGAGGCCTTATCACAAAAAAGAAACAAAATCATCTCCTCTACCTGGCTAGGTTCAGTGGCGATAACGCCAGATGCCGCACTTCGAGGGGACTTCAATCTGTCAATGCTGCGGCTGCGTACGGGACCTTTAGGGGCGGAAGGTGGGGTACTGATGGTAGTGGCTGAAGCTGAACGAGGACAGAGGTGAGATTCTATAAAGTTAAGAATTGGACAAGACAAAACAGAGAGCCAAGTGCAGAGCATAGCAGAGGAAAAAAAAAAGAGAGAGAAAGATTGTGTGTTAGAAATGGCAGTGAAGCGCACCATAGGAAGTGTGCAGTGCAGCAGGTCACACAAAACACCATCACCATACATTTAGTGCAGAGAAGCAATAGCAACTGGAAGAAAGACCCCTTCAGAAAACTGAGACCAAAATTACAGGGTCTATTTAATAGAGGTTTTTCTGAAAAATGTTTCATAGGGTACAAATATATCATTGATAATTTCCTCAAGTGATAGGTGCACTTTCAATTAACCAACTAGTCTTTGCAAATAATGATCTTTAAAGCAGTTACATATTATATATATTCATGTTTTGCAAATCTAATATTTCTGGAAAACACATTCCGGCATAAAAGAAAATCATGCTTGTAATCTATTTCATTTTTTACTAGAGGTCACAGTTGAGGACTATTTATAATAGTGAAACATTGTTGCTGCTTACAGGGATTACCTACTTTTAAAATAACCCCTTCATGACACGTTAGACAGCAATAAAGCTCTATGGAAGTTTTGAACTGTGTGCAATGCAAGAGAGAATGAGCAACATTAAGGGGCCTATTCAAGTAGCGATCAACATCGCTGCTGAACATTTTTTATGTCAATAAGGTACCGCAACACTATGGGGGGTATTCAATTGTTAGCGTTAACGCTAAAAAACGAGCGCTCAAAAAATATTACCGTTTATACGGTAATATTGCGCTCGAAAAGCGTTAATACGGTAGTTTACTCACGGAATTTCAGCTCGCCAAGCTGAAATTCCGCGAGTAATTACCGTATTAACGCTAAGATTTTATGAGCGCTCGTTTGAGAGCGTTAACGCTAACAATTGAATACCCCCTTATGGATTTTTCTTTGCCCTTAATTGAATATGCCCTTAAGTGTAGTCCAGCATGAGGTAAGAGAAAGGAGAGCGGGAGTTTTATTACCGTTATTACGGTAATGTGCACTTAAATACCGTTAGAACGGTAGTTTCAATGCCGGCTTTTTGCTGCTAGCAGAAAGCCGGGTTAAATTTACCATCGTGGCGGTAATAGGTTTAGCGCCAATACTTTGGGGGAGGGGGGGGGGGGAGTTGAATCTTAAAATGTAGGCACAGGGAGATTGGAGAGAAGCCCTACCAATCACCCAGAATATCACACACACATTGTCCGTGCGCTGCAATTAGACACATCCAAGTTTCTTTACAAGTACAAAGAATTATGGATACTGTCAAGTCTGCTATCCACAATACACTGCATTGTACATTTTGACTATGGCTAATTACAATGCACTGACATAGGCAATGTGAAATAAAACAATGTTGCAGCAACAAGGTGGTCTCCATGTGGAAATAAAAGTGTCTTTATTGCTGGGGATGGGTAAGAGAAAGACAAAAACAGGGACACATTCCTAGGATTTACAGGGGTGAAAGTGGGCCAGCATGTAACAAGTACACAAAGTAAGGTCTCTGTGCACAGACTGTATTATGACCACAACAACAAAATTGGTTAAATTATTAAATAGACCCGATGTATCACATAAAAGTAGAAACAGTACAAAAAATGTTTGTGATTATTGTTGTGTATTGGGTATATGACAATTTCAAAATAAAATATACAACATTTTGAAGAGACAATTTTACATTTGTTTGTGTCAATTGTATCCTATTTAAATAAATAATTAAAATTTGGGGGAGAGAACTAGAGGCTACAGATGCACCTTTCTGAACCAATACATATAACTATACTGAACACCTATAGGACTCTGCAGGGATTTGTTTGCTACTCCGAGAAGAAATGAATAAAGCAGGTTTTAAACCGGCATACGATGAAAGAAATAAGAAATATTTTAAGAAATGCAGTTAGGTCCATATATACTTGGACACAGACACATTTTTTTTTTTTAGCTCAGTAATATAATGAATATGGGTTTAAAGTGCAGACTTTAATTTGAGGTGATACACAACCATTTGGAGGAAGGGTTTAGGCTTTACAGCAGTTTAATATGTAGCCCTCTCTTTTTCAAGGGACCAAAAGTTTATTGGACAATTGACTCAAAATCGGTTTCATGGACAAGTGTTGGCTATTCCTTCGTTATTTCTTTATCATATAAGCAGGCAAAAGGTCTGAAGTCGATTCCAAGTGCGGCATTTAGCATTTGCAAGCTGTTGCTGTGAACCACAACATGTGGTCACAGGAGAATGCAAGTGAAACAGGCCATCCTTAGGTTGTAAAAACAAATAAAATCCATCAGAGATAGCGGGAACCTTAGGATTGGCCAAATCAACAGTTTGGTATATTCTGAGAAAAAAAAAAAGAACAAACTGGTAAGCTCGGCAGCACTAAAAGGCCTAGATCCTAGATGTCCACAGAAGACACAGGATGCTTCCATGGCAAAGAAAAACCCCTCCCAGCATACAGACACGTGAAGGACACTCTTTAGGAGGTAGGAATATCATTATCCAAGTCAACCACAAGGAGAAGTCTACACTAGAGCAAATACAGAGAGGGTTCACCACAAAGTGCAAACCATTCACAAGCCTCAGGATTAGAAAGGCCAGTTAGACTTTGCAAAACCAAAAAAAAAAAAAAAAAAGGGGCACCCTGGTTCTGTAACAGCATTTTTTTGGAGATGTGAAACTACTTCACAGTACAGACAGGCAATGATAAAAAAAAAACCAAAAAAAAAAAAAACATACTGTGAAAGCAGCAGAACAGTTTTGTATTTTTTAGGCAAAAGTGGAATATTTTGCGATGAGCGAGTCAATCACCTGATCTCAACCTGATCAAGCATCCATTTCACTTGAAGTCAAAACTAAAGGTAGAAAGACCCACTAACAGACAACTAAAGAAAGACCTGGCAAAGCAAAACAATGGAGAAAACCTAGCATTTGGTGATGTCCATGGATTCAAGACTTCAGACAGTCACTGCTTGTAAAGGATTTGCAACAAAGTATTAAAAATGAACATTTTATTTATGATTATGTTAATTTGTCCAATTACATTTGAGCCCCTGAAAATAGGGGACTGTGTATAAAAATGGTTGCAATGCCTCATGTTTCATATGATATTTTTGAATAAAGCTGAAAGTCTGCACTTCAATTGCATCTCCATTGTTTAATTTCAAACCAATTGTGGTGGCGTACAGAGCAAAAATTATGAAAATTGTGTCATTGTCCATTTATTTCTGGACCTAGCAACAGAATATTGGGGAGTGTTCTTTTGTTATTAAAACCCCTAACTTATTTAATTTTGATGATAACTGTGCTGCAAAATGGGTCAAAGCATTACTGGACCCTCAGGCCTTTAAAAGCGAGATCAGGGGCCATTCTCCATGATGCTTGCGTTACAGGACACAGATTTCCAATATGGACTTAGTAATTTGCATGTGGAGCACTCAGGTTAGAAGATGCAAGTGCAAATTCCAGGCTCTTGATGTTACCTGGCGGATCTTTTCCATCAGCTGATAATGTGGCAGCACTCTTACTCCTAGCTAGGGAAGACTGAGTGGGGGCGAGGAGGCGACTGATTATACTATTGTCCAGAGGACTGGTCGGGGGGCGATGAGCTAAATGGACAAATCAAATGGGCTTTGTCATGAATATGTACAATGCAAAACATACAAATAAACAAAAAGGTAGAAACTGGATCAAAACACCAAGAGAAAAAAATAGTATTAAAAGTTAGATGGAAATAATATAAAAAGTGATATCATCCACAGAAATTGCAGGCAACTTGTTTAGCGATTTTAGTACAAAATTAAAAAGTCAGAGCATTAACATTTGAAAGTCATTACTTTTCAAACTGATTTGACCATACATCATAGTAACACTGTGTTTTTACTTTGTAACAAATATTATGTTGTAATAATAACGTGTTAATCATGCACAAAAAACTGACATTATTTAACATTCTTATAAGGAGACGGCTGGAAAAAAATGCTTTATAAATGGCATGTTAGAGAAGGCAGGATAGAATAGATACATAGCAGTGATGCATATTAGAACAACAACAACTGTAGTTAAATTCTGGTACAAGAAACAAAATATTAGTTCCAAGCATAACAATGCAGGCCAGCAACACACACGCAGGTTCATATCATTACATGGAGAATCATGCTTGTAAGCAAACACAAACCTTGGGGCTTATTTAACGACAAAGAGTAATATGTACAAATGTGCAGCAGCCAATCAGATGTTAGCTTTCATCTTCTAACCAATCCTAGATAAACAGCTAGAATCTGCTTGGCTGATGAGGACTACACACTGTTGTGCACATAACACCATGTTGTTGAATAAGCCCCTTTATGGTGAAACCCTACTTTTAAATATAAATTTTAAAAGTTTTCAACTCGTAATTTAGGTTGTGTGATTGAAATGCCAAGTGACTCATTTTCACTTGTGTGGTTTTACAACGTATGAAACGAAAAAAAGAGTAGTTGTATTTCTGCAATTGTAAGTATGAGTATGTATGCATTGTGTATTCATCTATATTGTAAATTGTTTGCGCTTGGATAAATCATTTCCAATCCATTGTGTGTTGTGCATTGGAGGCTGGGTGTCATGGACACAGCAAGTGGTTGTTAGACTGGAGCCCTGCTAAGCACACAAAGCAGACTGACAAAACACCTGGGGTTTCTTCCTTTTTCACACCCTCTAGAAGCGGAGAGGATTTTTTACTATTCAGTCTACTGAGGGAGGAGCTTCTCTTCTGTCCTGCTCCGCCTAAATGTCAAACCAACAAAATACTGCTTGTCAAACGGAAACACACCAAAAACACTGTACATGATCAATCATTTCAATGCGGTTCCTAAACTTTACCATTGTACATCTGGGCTTTAAAAATCTGTAAACATCTCCAGTACATTCTCTTAAAGAGGACCCGTCTCCTTTTACCCAGCGCCTATCTTTTACTTAAGTATATACTGCTAGTAAGAAATAAACCCCCTCCCTTAAACTTCAACTTGTGCTGTATTCAGCTTTTAAAGATGCATTTTTACTAACGTCAAGACACCTCATTAAAAAGCTTGTATTCAATTTTCATCTCCTGCTCATCCAATCTGATATTATTGAAATATTCACAAAGTCACAGAGTATTTCAGGGACTGTGCAGCAATCTGGACAGTACACTTGTGTGATTGTGTAAATGATGACAGGGCTGCATGTGGTAAGGACAGTGTCATGATGTGAGGAGGGGAACGAGGGAGGGCAAGTGGGAAGCAATACTCAGAGACAAACAGTGGAAAGTGAAGGGCGCACAGAAGTCATGTGAATATCCTGTCATACTGATGCAGGAAGATTATAGTCACAGGCACACTAGGAATCAATACCCCAATAAGGCACATTACACTTCCCATAATGCAGGATAGATGGGTGCAAAGTGTTTTCTCTCATAGGGATAAGATCCCTCCCTAGAAATTCTGTGTTTCTCCTCTGTCTACTGGAAGACAAAGGGAAAGCAGCACAAGTGGATTAGAACTGCCCCTGAGCACTTAGCGCTCAGTATCTCCACCTCTAGCCCTTCCGCTATCGATCAGCATTCCTAACCAAGCTAATAAACAGTATTGTTCCGGTGAAATTGGTGAAATTATAAAACTAATGGCAGCTTTATCAGAGCAAATTAAAATGTTCCAACTTGGTCATTGTTTAATGTTTTAAAAGTAAACAAGGCAGATTCTGGTATAATTTCTATACACCATAAATTACTTTAGATTTCAGACCGGATTGTTAGTGTTCTAGTCTGGATCCTAAAGCCATTTATGCTTCGTATAGTTTTACCATATTAATATATTTTTTCCTTCTGAGATGAGGTCTTCTAGTGACATGACCATAGATTCTGCTAACCTCTTTACCCCATTTCTACAAGCCCAGGCCAGTAGTATTTATGGGGCTGAGCTCTATCACAGCTAGATGCCAATTTTAATACTCCACCAACACCCCCTGCACCTTTCATATAGCTTTTCTTTTTTATACTCCCCATTTTGTAATGGGACACCCCTTACATCAGGAGAAGGTGCTTTTAATAATTTAACAAAAAGCCAATTAGCAGCTTAGGCTGATTATCAAGAGCCCCCTGTACAACTCAGGTAGGCTCTGGGGTTCTTCCTGTACTTCCTATATCAGCCAGAATAGGAAACAGCTGCTCAGCACTGCTAGGGAATCCAAGTGACCTCGCTAGCTATACTAGAGAAGGGGAACTGAACAAAAATAAAAATGTAACAGAACAAGCATTAACCCATTAAAAATAAAGAAAAATGTACACACACGTGTGGATATATATTATATATACACACATACATATATACATACATGTACACACGCACACATATATACACACACATTTTAAAATCTATGTGCGATATGTATATTTGCAGCAGGTTTCCTTTAAGTCTTTAACAGTAACTACTTTATATAAAAAAAAAATCTCTCCCCCATGGTGACAGGTCCTCTTTAAGTGTTAATTGCTTACTTGTTTTGGCATGCTGTGAATTAAAGGACACTTATTTCATAAAGCGTTATTAAATCATATTTGGTCTAAAATACAGCCCATGACATTCCCAGAATCTAGAGTGCAAAGTTAGATAAGTCTCCTCTTTATGTCCTGCATCCCTCAATGGGATGGGTTCATTCCCCTGGGGCTCCACTGTTGAAAGACGCCAGGGGTCAGACTACGCTCTCTATGTCTAGATAGCTGCTGCACTCCATTCACCCAAACCAACTTAGAAATGAACGTCACCAGTGACTGGATGAAGACACTCCTGTCTAGGTAGAGGCCGTCATTATACGATTGTGGCAGATTGAATCAGCATGAATAGACCAGAGTGCTGCTCTGTAATTGGTAGCAGCTCCTTTTCATAAACAGTGCAGTCTAGATCCAAGGCTATGGGTCATGGTAGGAGTCCCAAGGGAGAGAACAATACCGAAATGCTACATACTAAAAAGTAAAAGTAATAGAAGGGGGCGAAGTCATCAACCCAATAGATAACCCCTTTATTGCTAAATACCCTGCTGAGCACTCCTGTTATTCAGGAGACACTCAACCCTCCAGTAACTATTACTGATCATTCTCCTACTGGCAGTTTACACAGTGTTGAGAGCAGTTGACCGGTTGGTGGAGGCACCTATCCAATCAGAAGCTTTGACACAAGAGTTAAGAGATGTATAAAATCTCCCGACTGTAGCAGAAGAATGATCAGTTACATTGCTATTTTCTGAATTGCAGGACTCCTTGACATTGGACCCTGGCCACTTTGTTGCTCAGGGGGATTTAATTAAATATTAAGCATGAGTGGACGTCACCTTTAAGTAATCTGTGAGATCTAAATAGTTATGTGTTTTTGCCCTTAAAACAACTGTATTTGAACGTTATCAGGTGGACTGGAGATGGCTAAACTCAGACATAGTTACTCTTGGTATTGACAAAAAATCTGTAAAAGGTGATAAACTAGACATCAATGGGGCGATTCAATTAAAAAGCCATGAATCACGGAGTGCCTCCGGAATGGCCGTGATGGCACTCCGCGGCTATGCAACACTGCAGATTTTTACTCACACCCCATATAGGTGCCTAGGAAAAATCTTTGATGTAGGGGTACCGAAGTACCTGAAAACATGCAGAGCCGGAAATCACAGAGACGCCTAACGCACATCGCCTTAAATTGAATCGGCCCCATAAAGTATGACGAAGTAAGATCTAATAATAAACAGTTTTAGAAATGTAAGTGACCAAAGCTTTATAAAAGCTTCTTCATTTGAGTCTGGATGTGTTAAGGGTTAAATGGAACTTGTTATTAAAATTATATATGCTGTTCATATGTTGCACCTTTCTTTTCCAGGTTTGAAACCCTAGGCGAGGGAGACTGTGGACTGAGAGGAGTTTTGTTACTCAGCCTGCTTAGTGATGAGCTCCTCTGCTTGGTACCTGTAAAAGTGCACAGTTAACAACAGCAATTACACTGATTCTGCAAACACACTGGAAAAAACGGATGAAAATGTGTCTTTATAATTAGTAAATAAAACATTTAAATGTAATCAGGAATGCAGAAACAATTCATGTTAAAACTGCTAACAAAAAACTGTCAATACTGCACCATCTCAAACCTGTGTACAAAGGGACTGAAAGAAAATCAGCAAGAGTTTGGGGCCTTGTGCTGTGGGCCAGAGTTACCAAAGGACGAAAACCCTATTGCCGTTAAAATGGGGGTTATGCCTGGCAAACCGGCCTCTTTTCCCGCGATACATGGGCAGCGAAAGCAAAATGAGTCTGTGTCCCTCGCAAGGCTCTATAGGGGCAGAAAATATTAACTATCAAGCAACGATATACATATAGTCTCTCCTAAAATGAATGCCATCTCTAAATAGCATTAACAATGGCAAAGGGAATAACTCTGCAGTAACAGCCTGTCCTTACTTCCAGTCTCCCTGGGTCCTAAGTGCCTCCTCTTTTCCCCCTTCTGCAACAGGGCCAATCTTTTAGTTTCACTACATTTCATTTATACTTTTTTTTAAAAAAAATTGAAACCATTATATTGCCATTTCTCCATAATTAACATAGGTCATGGCACAGTAATACAGTTCTAATACTGTAATATTACCCCCCATCTGTCAATAGACTACAATATAGCAGAAATATACAAATGATATATGGATGTCACTGAGATACTGTGAATGCAGATGGAATACTTGTGTCACACATATAGTGGGGGACATTTATCTTGCTGCCCTACTCCAAAAACACAAAATGACATGGGCTGTCCGGAAAGCGCTTTCTAGGTGTACATTCAACTCTGGTGAATCAATATTCAATAGAGGTGCCCTGAATAATAATAGATTGATTTCATTTTTCACCCAACAATCACGTAAGGAAAACTGGTTATTACCGCTTACAAGGATGATATCTCCTCCACTACTTAGATTATCTTTTAAAAAAAATATTTGCATGTAACTTGTGAATTATTGAAATGGACAGACTGGAAAAAGTACTATGTGCAAATTAAATAATAATATAAAACAGGTTTTTATGAATTACATCATTACGAATGTAAAAAAAAAGCATCAATAGTGAATGAGCAGGAAACAAGGGAAGAAGAATAGTTGAATATTAAAAGTCACAGCTTTCATAGCAGTCTAATTAAGAACATACGCAAAAACCAGGACACAACCAATCTTTTCTGCCAGGAAAATAATACACTTAACCACAGAAATTCATAAGCAGGAAGATCAATAATTAACCCATAAATGTACCTTTTTCAGCAGAGCTCAAAAGAGTCGCAGACGATGATGACAAACGTTTATGTATGACGCTGTCTGTTTGCTTTAGGTTAGATGAGGATGTGGAACGCTTGTTTGCTGGAGAGATAAAACATGTACAACATGTTAAGCAGGGGGATGTGGAACTCAGTGAGACAGTAGTTAAAAGAACATGCAAACACTGTTAGATGCTATACATATAAAGGATATAGGAACCAAAACCTGAATGCTTAGGGTGTGCATTAATAAAAATTGAGGTGGGGCCAGCACTAGTTAGATCAGTGATGGACAACAGGCGGCCCTCCGAGCCTTTACCTGCGACGCCAGCTCCTTTCTGCTTTGTCAGATTTGCTTGCTATAACTTGTATCACTTGTTTAAAATGCCTGCTGTCATTACAGATAGGTGTCGTGAAGTGTTTCAGGCTGCCCATTACGGAGTTAGATAATACCGAACTCAAAGAGCATTGCAAATAGTCATATACACAGGTAAAACATTCATGATGTAACCAGTTTGTTTCTGTTCTTAAAACCTACTGATTAGGACAGGTAGAGGTATCAAGGGATGCTACAAATATATTTATAATGCGGGCATTTAAAATTTGAAAATTTTCACAAAATCACAAATATGAACATTATCTTAAATGTTATCTCTCAAACTGTGGGAGTCTACAGGTCAAAAATGAGTCCCGACCTGAGATTGCTTTTGAAAATCAACAAGATGATGGCTACGAGGGTAAAATAAAGCCGAACCTAGACACAGTGAACTAAATGGGGATATGGAGGGTAAGTACCGAAGCAGTGGAAAACAAATATTTGGCAGAACAAGATTATTAGTATATTATGGAGTGCACATAAGAGTAATAAAATACAAATAGGAGTAAATAAAAATCAAAACAACTTCCACTTAAAGGCAATGGCTTTTGCTCTATAAAAAAAAGAAGGCATCTACAAGTACATGGTACAAGTAGCATGGAATCTACAAGTAGATTCTGTACAGATCCAAACTGCTTTACAGATTATGCAATATTATAAAATGAATTACCTCTATTTTATTTGCATTTGTGCAATGTAAACAAGAATGAATAAAAGATACATGTTATATGATTTTGTCTAGTTACCATCATGCTGCTAGTAAGTGCGCTTGCAAAGCTCACCATTTAGTATAGTTCTATAGTTTCTCTCCCTAGACCTGTCCTGTTTTGTTGAGTTTTGATAATCCTCTGGTGATAAAACAGCTAAGGGGAGTGGGCTAGCGACATGGAATGTGTCACACACATTCCACATGGAGGGCATGGCCAGGTCTAGAAGGGACCAAAAATATGACTGATTGCTGGCAAGTAGACGCAACCTCAAGTCTGCTCATAACCTGCACAGAGGGAGAACAAATCTAGCTGACAGCATATACATTCCCTGTACTAGGCATTACTGATGAAATGAAGTACACATGCAACCTATGAACAAATGGATCTAACAAATTACATGGCAAAAATGTAATATGTGGAAAGGTATGTTCCATTGAAAGCAACCTACAGTGCTCTCCCTAGAAAATTTTGCCAGCTGGGTGGCATTAAGAAGCAGCCGGATGGGGGCAGTTGTAATACTTTACAATAATAAATAAAAATGTTGGAGGTTATTGCCCGGACCTGCCAGGACTGGTGGTCAGTGGTCTGGCTGTAGTGCTCATATGGTGCCTGTTCTAACAGGAGAAACAATGGTTTAATTTATTATAATAGGACTCTGTTGGGCTCCAAGTAAAAACAGCCGGCTGCAGCACCCAGGAAATAGGAGCTGGGGAGGACACTGACCTAGTTATAAGGACCACTTCATTAAACCAGTTGTTTTTGCAGGCATGAAAAGTATTTTAAAACCATGCAGATAAGTAATAATTTAACAGCTGTGACATTCAATTAGGTTTAATGCCATTTCAATAATATGCAATGAACTACATAATATTACAATAACAGAACATAAATTGGTTGACTATGTTATCATATTAACTGCTGTGAGTAAGACATTTCCCATGTTTAAATGGGTTGTTCACTTTTCGACCTGCCCTCTCCCTCCATGCATACCTACGGAAGAGGACTGGGCGGATTCACTCCGTACTCACAGCATGATATGGCTCCCAGCTTTCAGGAATGTGGGGGTGGGGGTGCCAGGGGAAGGACCCTCCCTATATTCCATACTGGGGGAGGGTAGGTAAGGAAGAGTGTGTCCAAAAGTAGCTAACCCCTTCAAGTGAGTGTTTGAAGATATAGCCAGAATGTTAGAGGTTAGTTTACAAGGGACAACAAGAATGAAATGAAATAAATACCGCCATATCCACTTTTATCTTCAGGCTGCGGCTCTGTGGAGGAAGAAATTTTGTCTATAATATCTACAGGGCTGGGAGAACTACTTCCAGGTAGACCTATGCAAGAACAACAAAATGTAAACAGGGGGACATACAAATGACATTGACAAATGTGTTCTTACTTTATAAACAGCAACTCTAATTCACAGGTAGATTAACTAGCTTCTAGCTACAAACGTGTGTGTGTGTGTGTGTGTGTGTGTGTGTGTGTTTGTACGCCTTATGTAAGGAAATTACATTGTAAACTTCACTGGGGCAGGAAAGGATGTAGATGAATAAGCATTCTTGGATTGTAAAGCGATGTATAATATGTCTGTTGTACAGAAAGGCTAAGAGTTATAATCATACAATACAGAAGAGAAAACAAAAATGTATTGGATATAAAACATAAAAAACAATAAATGTTCACACTGCTGACAATTGCAATCATTAAAATGTAAAGCATAGTACATTAACATTAGGCTTTGACGTTGCTATCTGCCACACTAAGAACATTCAGCGGATTACCTATACAAAATCTCCTCTAAACCACATGTGAGATCCCCCCCAGCACAGTAACTGTGGCCAGAGAGGTAAGTGGCCCTTACAGTGCAATTTAAGACATTTTAAAATACAATAATCTATTAAAATGTATTACGCATTAAATGTTAGTTATATGTTTTGATAGATTGGTTAAATACTTTTTAAGACACGTGCTTAGGCACTGGATTTTAGCAAAGTCAGCTATCCATTTTTAAACATTTGTGGAAATAAAATACATTTTAGGTACAGAGCAGCAATCTACACTTCACCATTAGGAGGAAGGAGTAATCTGACTCCCTCCTAACAGCTCTAGACACATGACAGAAGTGTGGAGGGATGCCGTATTGAATAGTGCCTAAGAAATGGAAATAGCAAGTGGGCCTGCATGGAAAAAGGGAAGGTATTCAGGACGGCTGTATATAAAGTGACAGTAAGCACAAAGTAGCGCATAGAAGTGGCCAGCAATACATAGTACGAATGGCCTGTAACGCAAGACGCAACCTCCGACGCTCACTGTGCAGATTTAGGCAAAACCACGAAAGAATGATTTGTCTGTTGATACGAAAGGATTCCACCTTCCCATTAATTGGGTTTGTGGTGTAGTCATATACAGTATTCCCCACAGTACAGGAAGTCAGGATATCCCTATTCAAAAGAGAACCCACATCAGTAATGTTATTAGGTTGAGGCTCAGCACAAGACACAACAAACCCAATAAAGGGGAAGAAGATCCAACTTCTAAGTGCAAGTACAACCCAGTTTATACACTATGCAACAGTTTTGGGGATTAGTCTGGTACTTTATTTATTTTATTTGCGGTAATCAACAAAAGGCACTAAAAGATCCGATGTTCTCTCACATTATTGGTATTACTAGTAAAACTGAGGACGAAGATATATGAATGAATCTAGATAAAACATTAATGACTTGTATCTGAAGGAAAGAAAATCTTACCTATGCAAAGCAGAGACATTAACATCCCTGAAACATAATGGTTATGATTTATGGACAACGTTTTACCTAATCTTCTATAGTACTTCAATATCATCCAGGAATTTATTGTCAATATAATGCACATATAGGACTATACATTATGTGATTATTAATGAATATACAATTTTAGTCATCTAGGTTACATAATTAAGCATGATTATAAGAGTTATTAGCTTTATTAATATATCTTAGGCACTAAGACGACTCCACTGGTAGATTCTCTCATTCCTTTCTATCATTATTGTTATAGAAATATCCACAACATAGTGTGTACTACTGATGGTCTTCATACTACTGTCTACTCAGGCACTGCAAATGCAGCACTGGGTGATACTTGCTTTAGTTAAATAGAATCTTGTGTTTATAGTGTGTATCACTTTTAATGTATTTCTCCTTCCCTTTATAGGAAACAATGCTACCTGATCTTTAAATCTCTGCAATGTCCTTGCCCTCATTTACATATGGATATTTCACAAAACA
The DNA here is from genome assembly GCF_038048845.1 of Mixophyes fleayi. Taxonomy (NCBI): domain Eukaryota; kingdom Metazoa; phylum Chordata; class Amphibia; order Anura; family Limnodynastidae; genus Mixophyes; species Mixophyes fleayi. The sequence continues at coordinate 36,047,245 of NC_134410.1, forward strand.
CCTATTTGGTCTAAGTCAGAACTGTCAGTTACGAACTGAGGGCCTCGATCACCAATCACCAGCCATCTCTTCTCTATTCTGCCTCACATAATCTCCTTCCAAGTAGTAGTCATCTTATAAAGGGAAGAGCTTGGTGGTGGTTGGAGAGGGAGTCCTTTGATGTCAGAACACACAATGTCAATGTATCATTTAAAAAGAATGACATTTTATATTTACCTTGTTTGTCACCTTCTGCTGATCCTCCCCAAGACCATCGTTTCTGCCTGTGATCTAACTGGCTGCTGCGTTCAAGGGTGCGTCGTACATTTGCCTCCCGACGTTCCTAAATCAAACAATTCTCCAGTTGCAACATACTGTGCCATGAGAGCATCAGAAACACACATTTGGCTGCTTCATTACCATACTTCGAGAAACAGAACTAAAATATCAATAGCCAAAGCATGAATGCTCTCCTCTTAACCAACAAAAAGTAAATTTAGCAAAACTGTACTACTGTACAGTCATGGCAAAAGCTTTTGAGAATGACAAGTATTGGTTTTCACAAAGTTTGCTGCTTCAGTGTTTTAAGACACTTTCTTCAGAGGTTGCTATGGTATAGTGAAGTAAAATTACAAGCATTTCATAAGTGTCAAAGGCTTTTACTGACAATTACATTAAGTTTATGCAAATAGTCAATATTTGCAATGTTGACCCTTCTTTTTGAAGACCTCTGCAATTCGTCCTGGCATGCTGTCAATCACCTTCTGGGCCACATACTGACTGGTGGCCGCCCAATGTGCCTAATCAATGTTTGGAGTTTGTCACAATGTGTGGGTTTTTGTTTGTCCACCCGCCTTGTGAGGATTGACCACAAGTTCTCAATGGGATCAAGGTCTGGGGAGTTTCCTGGTCATGGACTCAAAATTTTGATGTTTTGATCCCAGAGCCACTTCGTTATCACTTTTGCCTTATGGCAGGGTGCTCTATCATGCTGGAAAAGGCATTGTTCGTCACAAAACTGTTTTTGGATGATTGGGAGAAGCTGCTCTTGGAGGATATTTTGGTACCATTCTTTATTCATGGCTGTGTTCTTAGGCAAAATTATGAGTGAACCCACTCCCTTGGCTGAGAAGCAACCCCACACATGAATGGTCTCAGGATGCTTTACTGTTGGCATGACAGAGGACTGATGGTAGCGCTCACCTTTTCTTCTGTAGACAAGCGTGTTTCCAGATGTCCCAAACCATCTGAAAGGGGATTCGTCACAGAAAATGACTTTACCCCAGTCCTCAGCAATCCAATCCCTCTGTACCTTTTTCAGAATATCAGTCTGTCCCTGATATTTTTCCTGGAGAGAAGCGACTTCTTTGCTGGTCTTCTTGACATCAGGCCATCCTCCAAAAGTCTTTGCCTCACCGTGCGTGCAGATGCACTCACACCTGCCTGCTGCCATTCCTGAGCAAGCTCTGCACTGGTGGTGCCCTGATCCTTCAGCTGAATAAACTTTAGGAGACGGTCGTGGCGTTTGCTGGATGTGCTTGAGCACCCTGAAGCTTTCTAAACAACTATTGCACCTCTCTCCTTGAAGTTCTTGATGATCCGATAAATGGTTGATTTAGGTTGCAATCTTACTAGCAGCAATATCCCTCCCTGCCTGTGAAGCCCTTTTTGTGCCATGCAAAGATCACTGCATGTGTCTCCTTGCAGATAACCATGGTTAACAGAGGAAGAACAACGATTTCAAGCACCACCCTTCTTTTAAAGCTTCCAGTCTGTTATTCTAACTTAATCAGCATGACAGAGTGATCTCCAGCCTTGTCCTCGTCAACACTCACCTGTGTTAACGACAGAATCACTGACCTGATGTCTGTTGGTCCTTTTGTGGCAGGGCTGAAATGCAGTGGAAATGTTTTTTGGGATAAAGTTCATTGTCATGGCAAAGAGGGACTTTGAAATTAATTGCAATTCATCTGATCATTCTTCATGACATTCTGGAGTATATGCAAATTGCCATCATAAAAACTGAGGCAGCAGACATTGTAAAAAAATTATATTTGTGTCATTCCCAAAACTTTTGGCCATGACTGTACGCAACTAAGGGGTTAAAAAAATTACAGAGTACTTTGTAGTGTTGTCACAAAGCATATTTAATGACCTTTTTTTCCCTTCTATTACTTTGGTTATCGGACTGAATTTAACTTTTGTTAATGGCAGATAGTGCTTTATTTTGGTACAGTTGTTTAATAAAAAGCCTTTTATTGTATTTTTAGTGTTAACGGCTAAATTAGACAAAAATAGTAAAAATATATAATGTCATGGCTATGCATTTTAGTGCACCCCTATAAAATGTACTAAATATGTTCCTTATTTACCCTGTTGGTGGTTTTGCTTAATTTACAAACACCTAGGTCTAGCTCACTGTGCTCCAGTCTCCAGTGATCCTAACTCTTCCACCACAGAAGTAGCCCAAGAACACGCTTCCTACATTAACCTTTCACACTGAATAGTCATCAACATAATTTTTTTTATATAGTGCCACTAATTCCGCAGCGCTGTACATAGAACTCGGAGCACCCATTGGAAACCCACGCAAACTCCACACAGATAAGTTCCTGGTCGGGAATCAAATTCATGACCGCAGTGCTGTGAGGCAGAAGTGCTAACTACTGAGCCACTATGTTCATAAGGAAACATCAGAATTAATGGAAAATGTATACATACACTTTGTCATTGAACAGCTGACCTTAGGACTCACCGATGCTATACACAGTACAACTAACAAAATATTGTAGTTGTGTTCGAAATTAGATTATTTGGCTCATGGAAGGAGAACATGCAGCAACCAGACTCTTAGGTCTTGCGTGTCACAAACTGGGACTAAAATATTTAATTAAGCAATTAGAAAATGATGTGCAACAGACATACAATACAGACCCAGGTTAAGTATGTCTTAGTTGTACCACTCCTTAAAAATATTCCAGTTTTGTTTACTCTATTCTATGCTTGTGCAACAACTTCATAGACATTTGAGTTTCTTAAGTTGGCACTTTGAAATTAATGTGATTAATGTGGGGCTTTCCCCGCTGGCACAAATGAAAATGCGGAAAACCTTTTCTTCCAGCAGCTTCTGCTTTCTCTTTTCTTCTGCCGCTGTTCTCTTTAGCTCGTCCTTTTGTTTCTGCTCTTCAAGTTTCTTCTGCTTTTCCTCCATATGCTTCTCATATTGAAGTTTTGCCTTTTTTTCTTTTTCAATTAAATCTTTCTCTTTGGCAGCTGCATTGCAAAAACAAAAACTGACTATTATAGCCAATACGCATGCGGAAGAAGCGGTTTTGAATGAGATCACTTAAATTGTTATCATTTAAAACTGGTGCACTGGACAATGGAAGGCTTTGGATCTAGTGTTTTTTTTGTTACCAAGATATAATAGTTATAAATGTAATAGCTTGTAACAAAGTCTAAAAGCTTACCACTTAGTCTTTCTTTCTCTTCCCTGCGTTCCCGAGCTAATCTTTGCCGCTCATCAGTTCTTAAAGCTGAGCCATCAATTACTATAAAAAGACAGACATGACAGATTAATGCAGCATTGTGTTACACCTTACACAATGTTTTATAGGAGATAAAGATTACCTGGCTTAGTTGTCTTTGTACTGGCTGAGGAAGGGACAGGAACAGGACTAGAGGCAGTTTGGTTTCTCCGCTCATCAGCTAGCGCCTGTGCTGCGGCCACTGTACAAAATAATACAAACAATGTCAGACATGAACTGCAATACTGGAAGAAAGTGCAATGGGTATAAGCAGTAATTACAGAACATATTCCCATTTACCACTGATTATAAAAAGAAAATTAGTTCTTATTCTTAAGACATCAACATATGTAACAGTTATTCCTTTTATTAAGAATATTCAGCTAAGCCAATAAAAACTTATCTTGGGTAACTTATGAGTATGTGTACACAGCTCTCTATTGTGTATGTTTGTTTGTAGTTTGCTGATATTACATAATAAGTAACAATAACAATAAAGGACTTAAAGTACACTTATCTTTTAATAGTTGTAGAGATGGATACAATTTATCAACTACATTTTTTTTCTGTAGGAAATAGAAAACAGAAGTACTGTGGGAAGTGTGAAACTGGCTGGCTCAGCCCAATCCATGTGTTTTATTGTATGAATTACTAAATGAACAGTAACAATGTGTTTTACACCAAAGCTGTGGGTCAGTGGGGTACCAAAAACTGATTTTTGGGGCTCCCAGGTGCTCAGATAGGCATGTACTGCCTTTTTCAGGGTCCCAGAACAGTTACATACTGGCACTTGGGGTCCCAGCTAAAAAAACCCACAAAGAACAAAGCAAAAACAAAAGAACTAAATAAAAAAATCAGTTGAGTGCCACTGTTCTACGCTTTAAGATGTAGTTTAATATTTTTCACATAATACTACAAAAAAATAAACTTCATATTATTGTTTCTAACTTTATTAACCTGCAATCATTAAGGTGTCCTGCTGAGTCTTTATAGGAGCCTTGCACCACACACAAGTGCTGATATCTCTTATAGTGGAGTGTGGGTTGGTCTCTTGATCTGCATGTATCTTTATAATTTGCTCAAGAAATAAATGCAGTTTTTCATTTGCTTGTACAGTAGAAATGCCACATCAGTTGCTTATTTGCATATTGTCTCTAGGGAGGACCACAAAACTCTCCCTAACCCTTTTCATTGTTTTAAGTGAGGCAACAAGCTCACAAGAAGCCACAACTTCTAACCTGCAGTGCTGTTCATAGGTAAACAGAGATACCCAGGCAGAGGTCAGATAAACTAACAACCAAAAGCGAATTACACCTCATTATTCAGGCAGCTTTTCATGTAAAGCAAATAAAAGTCTACCCTGAGAACATAATACAACTCAGACATAAGGCATCTTTAAATCACCTAGGACATTAAAGTAAAATTACGAGAATGTTTACAGGTCTGTAATACTGGAATGAAGATCTATCTGGTTATTATAACCCAGTGATGGGCCACATGCTGCCCACCGCTCTTTCCCTCTTTATGCCCAGTCGATCCTTTTGTCAGATTTACACTTCATCAGTCCCAGCTATTATATATCGTACAGAAAGCTCAAGTCGCAAAACAGAGACTAAGCCTGAACTTGCGTATATATATTTTTTGCCCGGAATTGCCAACTTCCGCATCACGTGGTGCCTTGGTACAACGCTGGGACGTCACGCAGTGTGATCAACACATCTGACATAAGAGAAGGGGGGGGGGGGGGGGGACATGTATTCTGTACCACAAGGTCTCCCTCTTTTCACTGCGGACATTAGCTGTGCGATCCCTGCTTATTTCATTAAAGGTCCAAAGAGTGCTTAGGCAGGCCCTCATAGGCACCAGTACCAGTGTACTACAAAGTTGTCGTCTATTTTTGGTTCCACTTACACATGTGAAAAGACATTTACAAACAAGCACAGCAGGATGACTGATGGCTATCTCTGAAGAATTGTGTTGTGCCTGATCCAGCCTTACAAATAACTTTCAAAGGCAGGTGGACAATCTGGTCACCCAGAAGTCACATTGAATTGTCAGATTTTATTCTAATATATAACCGACATTAAGAGTAATGTGTGACCCTTGAAGCGTATCAGGTTGCATATCGATGCCATAACCTTAGACTGAAAGAAAACTATGGATTGATTTGTAAAAATTCTTCCACCTTGAAAATGACATAAGTAGATTTGTTTTATTATCAGTCACACAGTAAGACTAAAAAACGAACAACAAAAAAAGCACACAGATTATTGTAATGATTGCAAGAGGAGAATCTTTCAGCATGATCTGGAGCAAAATAGGAAAAAGAAAGTGGAACTGTGATTATGGCCATATGCACTATAAATAAATCCAGCCTACAATATATTTTTAATTATGACCCAGAAGTATGTCATTTTCACTCTAGGGAAGACACCCATCCACCCCGATTGGTCCTGTGAGCCTCCCCTTGGCTGGAGTGGGGATCCAATGACTAAAATGATAATAGCTAAAGGGGAATGTAGCCTGAAAGCAGGTGTTCGTGCAATCCAGTCAGGTGTCGCTCTCTGTGTGCTCTCCACACAGATACTAGTTTAAATCTGACTCCATGGGACAGATTCAATAAGCCGCAAGGTGTCGCGTTCTGCACCGGAACAGTTCGCAGAGACAGTTTTTACTAAAATCTCTTCTCATTTTCCTCACGTCTGCAAAGGGAAAATTAGTGGAGATTTCTGTACTGTACTAGCTGGCAATGTGCGCAGCCAGATAGAGGCGATGTCCAGCAGTACCTTGCGGCTAACTGAATCTACCTCCATGTCTCAATTTCTCAAGTGCCCTTGAGGTTCAGAAAATTGCAGACCCTGCTTCAGTTTTGATGGTAAAATAAGCGTCTCAGTGAACAGATCCCCACCAGACCTGTAACCTGTGGCGGAGGTGGCTTTAAATGGAGTGGGGTAGGACTCAATATTTTGAGTGGAGCTCTTCTTTAACTGCAAGTGACACGTGCTCAGACCGCTAAATAGCAGCCAAGTACACTTTCTGAATCAGTTCATGGATCCCAAGTATTCGGCCTAAGTAGAATCTTGTTAAAGAAAACTTTACAACTCATTTAAATTCAAAATGATACATGGGGTAAGCACTTAAAGCTGGTACTAACAGTCTGTCTGCAAATCAAAAAAGAAAATGTTAATTGAATGAATTGGCAGCCACCTCCAGATCTCATCGGCCTGACCAAACAAGCAACAAGAGGCTGAATGAATGAAGATGTACTTTTATTAAGCGTTGTGGTTATCAGGCTTTAAAAAGTCTAAAGTACAAAATATAGTTTTATAGCTAGCTATTTTCTGATTACTACTAACAATTTGGCTGCTAATTGCTTTGACACAACAAATTCTATATAAAAGCAGTTCTATCAGAATGACATCAGAATAAGCAAATGTCTTTATGTCGCTGGGATAAGCCTCAGAAATAGGGAAAACAAAAAGTCCATTTAGTATAAGCAAACAAATGACAAGTGTCCACCCAGGCAGCAGAAAATCTACAAAGAACTCGTTATATATAGAAATTCCCATCTGCAGGGCTGAGAACAAGGTCACTATATAACATTTTAAAGCACCATCTCCACCAATCCTAAAATGCAAGTTATTTTGATGTAAAAGAACTGCAGGAACCATTCACAATTATTTCTGGAAACATTTGTATGTTTGGAAAGGATATAGCAGGAGAAGCATTTTTCCTATACAAACCAGCATTTCTATCATTAGGCCTATTGAAGTATAGTGCACGAAGCCTCTCTAATAGCTAGATACCCATATCTATCTATCCATACACAGATTCAGTGTTTCTGTAAGCATATACAAATAATATACTGTAGAATATGTATTTTTTCTACAGTGTTGAGGCTCATGACATGCATCCATGGTCTGATGCTGTGTGATACATTCATTATATGGGGACCACAACTTGAATCAATTTAAAATGAAGACCCAATCCATATATGGAATAGATCACCAAATACACATCATTTTTTTTAACTGATGAGGGACTGAAATTGTTTAAATCCAATTCAACATAGACTGCCTTTATTGGACCCTATGATGTAATATGCAAATTATTCTCTGAGTAATGTAATTACACTGCTTGCATTTAGGATTGTGCTGCACTGTAAGTGTTGTCATTTAATGGCGGAAATTCTTCAGGTACTCTTTTCACTCAATGCGTCAAGCAATAAGGTCTGCTTCCATTTATATAACAATTCTGATCAAGTCTTGAGAAGTTTGATCATTTAAAAAAAGAGGGGCAGGTAAAAAGACTTTACTTCGTACCAGTGTTGCCTGTGTGTCACTAGTTTTAGGTATATAATTGAAAATCATGAGGGGGGATAGACAGAGCATACATAAAACTGGGACATAAGGTACACAAAATAAATACAGACATGTATGTAAAGGGTAGGAGGTGCTATTGGGTTATGTCATACATTTGTTAATTTAGGGTTTGACAATACCAAATCCAGGAGCTAGTTAAGTCTAGGAGCCAAGGAAGATTTGCGCCCACCGACCTCAACCGAAATTATTCCTAAATGTTAGATGGCAGCAGCATTTCTTCTTTATTATTTCATTTATTTGTTTAAGGAGCCCTGGTACTTGGCTCCTGGGATAATTCATATGGTGGATCTGCTTCATGGAGTTAGTTTTTGTAAACCACAATTTTACAGAAAGCAAAGTCTTTACAGTTCATTCATTTTCATCAATTAATGTGAAGGCTGAACACAGACTGGAGAGAGTGAAACCAAGGATAATAACATGTATTTGCTGCAAAGTCCACTTGCTTCCTATGAGTTACTGTAACTTTAATATAAAAATGTGGGCCGTTTCCTGACTCAGCTGCAGTCTTCAATTCTCTAATGACTGTGTACTCCACAGGCCATAGTCTATGTCTACTAGCGACTATGCAATCATAAAGTAGAAAGGAAGGAAAGAACATTTCACCATGGTAACTTGTATTGTCAGTATAAGAAGAGTCCCCAAGGTAAAGTGAGAGAACATGAAACTCAGTGAAGGATATAAGGCTAATGATGAATTCCTATATTATGCAGTTTGAAATTCTCAGATGAGAGAGAAAGAAAAGGCCTAGCAGGACCAACTGCTCGCACAACACCGCACTGGGATGGAAGCTATATTACGGCTCTTCGTGCTTAAACTAAAGCTTTTCAGTGTTTCCATTACATTTAATCAATGCTACCTGAGCTATGAGCACAGTCATTTTACCAGATTAGTTGCTAGTAGGAGGATAGTCAGAAAACACAAAAAGGTATTTGTAAAAACTGTCAAGCCCTCAATTATCAGAGCAGTAAAGGTCTCATAGCGGGGTCCCATAGAGCAACTCCAAGCATCTTGTCACTCATTATGCATTTAACGCACACCCACAGTATCCAGCATGTAGCAGCAATGCTCACATTTATACAGCGCGTGCCTGCGGCCGCACAGACAGAGAATGCACAGCGCGTGCCTGCGGCCGCACAGACAGAGAATGCACAGCGCGTGCCTGCGGCCGCACAGACAGAGAATGCACAGCGCGTGCCTGCGGCCGCACAGACAGAGAATGCACAGCGCGTGCCTGCGGCCGCACAGACAGAGAATGCACAGCGCGTGCCTGCGGCCGCACAGACAGAGAATGCACAGCGCGTGCCTGCGGCCGCACAGACAGAGAATGCACAGCGCGTGCCTGCGGCCGCACAGACAGAGAATGCACAGCGCGTGCCTGCGGCCGCACAGACAGAGAATGCACAGCGCGTGCCTGCGGCCGCACAGACAGAGACTGCACAGCGCGTGCCTGCGGCCGCACAGACAGAGAATGCACAGCGCGTGCCTGCGGCCGCACAGACAGAGACTGCACAGCGCGTGCCTGCGGCCGCACAGACAGAGAATGCACAGCGCGTGCCTGCGGCCGCACAGACAGAGACTGCACAGCGCGTGCCTGCGGCCGCACAGACAGAGACTGCACAGCGCGTGCCTGCGGCCGCACAGACAGAGACTGCACAGCGCGTGCCTGCGGCCGCACAGACAGAGAATGCACAGCGCGTGCCTGCGGCCGCACAGAGAGGGAATGCACAGCGCGTGCCTGCGGCCGCACAGACAGAGAATGCACAGCGCCTGCCTGCGGCCGCACAGACAGAGAATGCACAGCGCGTGCCTGCGGCCGCACAGAAAGAGAATGTCCAGTAGTGGTCAGCACACACCAGCAGATATATACCACCATACATACCTCTTCAGGGACCTGAAGACACATTAAAAAGTGTCAAAGCTGCTTTGACAACCTTTGAATGTATCTATTGAACGCTGGTTCATCATAAGGACACTACTGTGCTGAGTCAAATCACTGCATAGAACATTAGAATTTCATTTTACTTCTGACACAACAGCAGACATGTGATTGAACAGGCAGGAGTGCAGAAGCATGCAGTTTACTGTTCTATATCCCAGGGAATAAACAGAAAGCTGTTAACCATTCTCCTCCCAGAATCTAGCACAGAACATACAAGCTGGTCAGCAGTGCAGCAATAAACATTGTCAAAATGGCTCTATTTCAAAGACATTGACCAAGCTCTGAACACCAAATTGATGTATAAGCAACAACATTAAAAAGAAACACAGTGAAACATGACATTTTGAAATTAGAATAAAAAAAAACAACAAAAACACACAAGTATTATCCAAGGCATACTTTTTCATAAGTCAATGAATCTTAAAAATAAGCAGATATTATAAATTTTAATTGATACTTTTCCCACTATGAGTGCTATCCCACTCTAAGCTATTACATATACATTTAATTATCCCTTACACAGACAATATGCAGATTATATTTATTTTAATAAAGATATGCAGAAAAATGTTGTTATACAGCATTTAGATGTTACTGCGCAATTAAAAAAAAACATTTTAAATAACCCCATTTAAAGACAATACTTGCTCTTCCTGTGATCTAAAGCCCATTCTCTCTCCTGGGCTGTAATAACCTGCTACTGCAGTATATTCTGGCCAATATATTACCTTAGATTGACATAATGGATTACACTTGAAAAGCTTGGCTACTTAGAAACCAGATAAAAAGCACATAAGTGTCAGCAAGCCCTGACGGAGATTTAGGAGGTCCCTGCCAAGAGCAGACAACCTGGAAAATAACATTGCTCACTAATTACCATTCATATCGATTATATAGACAAACTAATGCTTCAGAATTTGTGGATTGATGAATAAACCATTGGTTCTCTTCCCATTAGTAACAGAGAAGCACTAGCATGCTGACATACACACCACTCCAAAGGTCAGTATTTTGCATTAATTTGCAACTATATGGTACAAAGCTATTAAAATATATTTGTATGTTCTGTCATTGCTACAAATCATATATTTTGGCAGTTGTTATTCATATTGTAAAAGATATAAACAGAAAAAAGCATTTTAATAATTACAATATATGGCATTCCTGTTCCTTCAACAATAAATAAGCTTGTGGCACTGGATGTGACAAAAAGGCCAAAACTATGTATGACTTCATCTCTCCGCCTCTGTTCATCATCATCATCATTTATTTTATATAGCGCCACTGATTCCGCAGCGCTGTACAGAGAACTCATTCACATCAGTCCCTGCCCCATTGGAGCTTACAGTCTAAATTCCATAACATACACACACAGACAGACAGAGAGAGAGAGACTAGGGTCAATTTTGATAGCAGCCAATTAACCTACTAGTATGTTTTTGGAGTGTGGGAGGAATCCGGAGCACCCGGAGGAAACCCACGCAAACACAGGAAGAACATACAAACTCCACACAGATAAGGCCATGGACGGGAATTGAACTCATGACCCCAACGCTCTGAGGCAGAAGTGCTAACCACTAAGCCACCATGCTGCCTGTGTCATGCCCGTGCTATATCTTTATAAGGACTTACAATGGTCCCGCTGCCAGGGAAGATGAACAATTACAATAAGTTCTATTTTCTGTGGTCATTCTTGGGGGTTATCAATGGCAGTAATCCCTAGCAGTGAGCAAAAGCATGACATAAAAGCCCACAAGTCACATTTTGCTCCAGTATGCATACAGCAAACAGCACAATCCTACTGAAGACAGAATACACAAAAACTACATTGAAAAAATACTTTAAATACACTTTCAACTCACATGAATGGAAAAGAAATGCCAACAATGCCTAAATGTTCCTCAGGCAGTTGCAGAATACAGCAATGCTCATCTTACAGGGCTGATGCACAGCAAGGCTGTGGGGGAAAAAACAAGGTATCGCCAACTATGTCAAACTGACAGCTATCCCACTTAAAGCTGAACAAGAACGTCTACTACAGCAAGTTACCCGAGTGATAAATTGAGGATCAGGAGAGAAAATGTATAGAAAGATACCCTATATAGATACAAATATTTAGCACTGCCTATGACACAAAAACCAAGTCATAAGGATGGAAAAGTATCATTATGGGAAGTTCATGCATTATATTATTTGAACCTACAGTCCCCTTATGAGCAACCTCTTCTATTGAGAGAACCAGGAGAGAGGATTCTTTCTCAGCAATTACTTCAGGCCCTGTTTTGGTATTGTGGTTTTTTTTTTTAGCTAGAAAATAAACAGAAAGGCTCTTAAAAATAAGTGTCTCTGTGCGGAATACCAAATGTCTGTAGACAAGCCACAATGAGCAAGATAGTCATGGTGCTCACTGTTAAGAGTAATTTCTATAGATTCCGTGAAAGATTTCATGGGGCATATTCAATTCTTGGCGTTACTGCCAAAAGTAACGCGCCCCTATGGGGCATATTCAATTCTCCGCAGTTTCCGCAGCGAAAAAACTATTACCAGTATTATGGTAATAGTAATCCGGATTTCAGCTCGCGGCTCCCTGAGCCACGAGCTGAAATCCAGCGAGAAAAGTACCGTTCGGTATTTACGAGCACTATTACCGTAATGACTGTAATAGTGCGCCCGGCGCGTTACTTTTGGCAGTAACGCCAAGAATTGAATATGCCCCTAATATGCCCCTATGTGTGCCGATGCTCATGTACCGTAGTAACTGGAAATAAGCGCATCGCTCATTTTCCTGTCACCTCTATGGGTTGTGAGGGAAACTGAACGGAGATGCATCGCAGCAGAATGCCTTCATGGCCCGTTCCGGAGAAACTTCACCGAGAATCAACTCTCCCTGTATGCAAACTTCTTCCCTAGATCTTTAAAAAGCCTGTAAGGTACAATAAGACATGAAGACAGGGCTATAATCCACTGTCATGTTTATAGCATAGGTTAGACTAGTCACAGTGCCTCTTTGCTGCGAGCATCAGATTTTATCCTGAATTATGATACCTAGTTTATAAACAGGATATTTATTTCAAGATTGTCGTCCACTTTTCGACTGTGGATGCTCCAGTTACAATTTTTTATGGGAATCATCACATTATCAGATACACAGAGAATTGTGACAATTCCGGTTTATCAGGAAATTGTGTTGAATTCTATGATCAGCAAAATACTACAGTGCCAAAAGATTTCTCAATTAATAGCAATATTAAATTATTATTTTTAAAATGATAAGAATAATGAACCAAAATATTGCAACCACGAATGCTGGTGTCACACAAATGTTTCTGAACGTTGTCTTTTCAACTACTGACATGCAGTACATGCAGGCACTCGTGTGTTTCCATAGCTGGAGTACTCTGAAGTCCTGAGGTGCGATGATAAACAACTGTTCCTGTTTGAAAGCTAAGGGTCTACTACAGTAACTTGTGATGGCTGAATACTGCATCTTGTTGTCAAATATATATATATATATTAGAGATGCTTACTGACCTCCGTGAACTGGTTTTGGATCTGGATTAGCTTTGTGTTTTGGTTTTGGATTTTTTAGAAAAAAAATAAATCCTAAAATATGCTAAAATCACATAATTTTGCTCATTTTCCCCCCTACATTATTATTAACCTCAATAACACTAATTTCAAGTAATTTGCAGTCAATTTTGACCACCTCACAGGTCACAATATTATTTTCATATACTTTCGGACAAATACTGCAGCGACCTGGCTGGAAGGTAAGCGATAGAGCAATGATACAAACAAACGGCAGTTCCTAGAACATATAGGGAACATTGGCACACAGCTGTGGCAGGAAAGAAAAGTGGGGGTCTGAACTCCCTCCCACCCCTCGATACGTTGGATCTTAAAAAGGAATTAAAAAAATCGCGAGATCCGAAGACGTCGCAATGACGTTTTGCCTTGTTTTCAATTCCGAGGGCGCGCAACAGTCGGCTCGGTACTCGGATCCCCTAAGTTCGGGTGTGTTCGGTTCTCGAGGAACCCAGCCTGAGCATCTCTAATATATATACATATATACACACACACACACAATGTTGGAGTAATATACACTTAACATTCTATATTCTTTTGTGATCACAAGTAGTTGTGATCGTCACAGATGTTCAAACCATGTTTTTAATCTGCATTTTTAATGAAAGATTATTAAAATTAAGGCTTATATTCGCAGAAAAAAAATATGTTTTCCCACACTGATCCACATAGGTTTAGTTTGGTAGCTGCAATAGGTATCAAATAAATGAAAACTAAACTGAAAGTTTTCATTCTTCAGACATAAGCCATAAAGGTTATTCGGTATTAAGCCAATATTCCAGTGCAGCGCTGTTAAAGAGCATGACCTCCTTTCTCCATTACAGACAGTTGAAGCTCCACCCATATCTTCAGAACAGAGTCCTAATAATACAGATAAAACTCAGAGACTGTAGTCCAGTGGATCCGAAACGTTATCAGTTAAAGGCACCCTTAGGGTCTCCATAATTTTTTCAAGGCACTCCTAAACCAAAATAATTACCAAGTAGTCATCCACCTTGCTTACAACCGGCTTTGGCACCCAGGGAGTCGCGGCACACAGTTTGGGATCCACTGCAGTAGTCATTTGATTTACTTTGACACAACTGGCTCTGCCCCTATGTATAAATCAACCAATCTACACAGAACCAAGTCTGACAATCTGTCAGTCACTTGTGGCTGCTATAGAAACCCCTCCCTTCTAACATGGCAATTTGATGTGAAGGAAAGAGCATAGTGAATTTGAAAAAGTAACAACAAAAACACTTTCACTCCCCTATTTATTGAGGGTGGTAGGTGTCCTTGAGGCACCTTTAGTTTCCCAGATGTAAGGGTCTCTCGAAAAATTAATAGACTGTAAGTGGAGGCCAACAATGAGTTAAGTTTATCGTACAGTAATGTACACAGTAAAGAGAGTGAGAGGCATCATATCAAACATATGAATATATAAGGCGAATCTGTATCAGTCTTGAGTTTCCCAGTTTCTTCATTTGAGGAGGATACACTTATGTAGATACAGTGGAATTTCAAATAATAAAATAACACAAACGCACAAACATTAAAAAGTATATACATCTGAAATGGCATCAATATGTGAGTTGAGTAGGCTTACATGTATCAGTCTGAAGGTTCCCATAATTTGTTTGTAGAAGATGAGAAACTTGGAATTTCAGACAATAAATACTAAACATAGTCTAGCAAAGTTTACAAGTGTTAGATAAATGTAAAAACAAAAACACAAACCCATTAAGACTTATGTGGATCAATACAAGTTCCCAGGTAGATGAACAGGATGGAAGCCAAGTTCTCCCGCCTTATAGGTACAAGAGGTAGGCCAGTGTATTAGGGTAATAATATTCACAAGTCCTAGTGATGTCTGTGTTCACCTTGGCGTGTTTCATCAGGGGGCTTAATCACCTGTCTATTAGTAGGTCATTCACAAGGTCTTCATCATTAAGTATAAACATTACACTTATTTCATGTATATTATTCAGCGCAATATTAAAAATCCTCCGATATCCATTAATGTCAAATAGTGGCTTGACTTGCGCTGTAATATATATAGATCAGTCTTTGCACCACTATAATATACGTGAAATAAATGGAGTGTTTACACTATATGTAACTTGTCTTGAAAAGCATTGGCCTGCAACCACCAGGGTGTCTGAACAGCTGAGTACAGATTGCAGATTGGTGGATTCACATAGGGACATTGTCAGCAGTCAAGCATAATGAACATATTATATACTCTGCCATTTGAACTTTTTCTATATCACCACACTTTTAGATTTAAATGAAGGCTGTTGTGCTTTCTGTGGTTTGCATCGGCAAGTGAGGAAATACCTCAACAAAACAACACGTACACTGTTTAGTGCCCTGGGAATTGTCATTCCTTGCAAGTCATATCTTCAGGAGTTAGGGCTATAACAAAACAAGGAAATAAGCATAGCAGTGCCATCCATGGCAAGTTATTTAAAGGTAAATGATTGCACCATTAAAACTAGATCAGGTTAGGCATTTTTCTACAGTATGGTTGTACACACAAATCGGCACTTGAAAAATTACATTCAACCATCAATTCAGGGTTAGAAGATTTGATGTGAACTGAATCTATCACCTACAGCAGGTACCACTGTGGCGTAAACAAAAAACAAAGGATAAGGATGTCTTATGTTAACCTCCATATTGGGGGCTTGAGAAGCGGATGGTTGGGGCACACAAGCGAAGCTGAACTAAAATAAACAGCTTCCTTTTACACTCTTTTCCGCTGTCACTTATGGAGACATTAATATTTACCTTTGTTCAGTGGGTTCTGGTTGGCATAATGGATAGGACTATATTCAAGTGAAATCTATCCCAAGTTGTGTTGTATAATATATATATATATATATATATATATATATATATATATATATATATATATATATATATATATATATATATATATATACACACACACACACACACACACACACATGGATTGGCATGTGTTGAAAGGGTAACCTTTTTAAAAAGGATTTAAGTTATACTCTGAAAAGGTTATGGTCTTATCAAGCATGTCCATGTTTATGTATGCGTCACCTAAAACGGTTTATAAGTGCTCTAATATAACTCAGGCAACCAGAAAGAATATGCCGTAGAACAGTTTTATGTGAATAAAATGTCATGGTAACTGATCTAGTGTCATGCCCCCTCAATATAGCTAACGTGAAGCACTAGACAATCACAGAAGAGGCTACCACAGGATATCTTTGAAACATACACATTCTCACAGGTATAGCCACTTTCTCCATGCCCCTAGCAGCAGAGGATAAAACAGCACTACTGTTGATGTAGATGTTTTTTTGTTCCATGATGTGCTGCTGCAGTGCACATGTTTATAGGATATTTGATTTATTACTATGGTGGCCCATCTTCCTACACTTAGTAATTCCAGTCTTCCATGCAATGCACAGCTGGAGGCCGGGGTTATGTCTATCCTTCCAACACTTTCTAACTGTTATACATAACCTCATAGAAGGGATGGTGCTTCTGTGAGATGTGATTGGCTGTCAGTAGTAGCAGCAGCAGTGTGCAATCACTGGATGTGTATAGTGGCAGAGATCAGTGCACCTATGCTTGCTGTAGCTAACGCTTGTTCCCAGCTGTACATAAGACTGAAGACTGGCACTTCTGCATAGTAATGAATTAAGGCTGAGTAATAAACATTGCAGCAGTAGAACTTGAGGAACACTTTTGGGCAAGTATATATCTAAACAGGCTGGTTTTAACCATCTCAGCATGGAATTCAGTGAAGTCTCTTGTCAGTCGTGGTTGGCGCAGGCAGGACCAGAGGTCTCAGTTTTAACCAGAGACCCCCACAAGGAGGTTTGGGCTTTGATGCTGGAAGATCCACAACCCTCTGCTCCCCCAAAGTGTCAAGCTGGTGCCAAGCAGAGACGTCTGGTCAACAATCCGGAACTGGTACATGGTCGGCCTGCACAACGCCAAAACTTGAGGACAACAAGGAATGTCAGGAGCACAATCAGAAATAAGAGTACCAAAACGACAGGCAGGACAACGGTCAAAGAGCAGTCTGGGTTGGTAGCACTGGAAACAACCACAAGAGTATGCACATGAATGCTGGCGTACAGGTACGGAGCTTAATACTCTGGAACTGAACTGTGCACTGAGCAGGGTTTAAAGGAACTCACAGAGTCAATCTAGGCGTGCTTAGTGATGTCAGCGGCCACACGAACACAAGTATAAATTGCCTGAACAGCCGAACACCCACTAATACCCACTATAGCAGAGTGGGGCAGCAGCATGGAGAGGGAGCGGACACAAGCGACGAGAAGGAGGAAATAGGGAGCGTGCCGGACATTGGATCCAATAAGAGACAACCAGACTCCAGACCTAGAGCGTTGCTAGTACGAAGTGCTTATAGGAGGGGAGAAAAAAGGATTTAAAGATGAAAAAATCTGATTATTCGGCCAACACCTGTGTATATACTGTCCTCCAAAACACAACTTTTAAACTTTATGTATGTCAGACTTTCAAATCACTAAACAATTTACAGCATCCGAATTCATTTGCTAGGTCAGTCCATCTATCACTGGATTGTGTTCTAAATACAAGGAATTTAGAATTCAGAGGGCTTTGGCAGCTTGTATTGATTGCATAACTTAATTTATTAAATAAATCTCAAAGTATCAGTAGCATTCAAGTGGTGATGTACAATATAATTATATATGTATGTGAATGAATATGTGGACTATACTTTCTATAGTGGGAAACAGCTCATGGTCTGACAATGTATAATTGTGGCAGGCTTTAGTTTCTGAACTTCAAATAAAAGACTAACCACAGGCCTGTATATTTGGGGTGACAATATGTCAATTTCATGAAACAAGCAACAATATTTGTTTTCTTGTAGGTGACTGTATAACTAAAATATATATTGCAAGAAGATAAATTGTTCCTTGAAAGGTTACAAACTCTTGCTGTACAGACACTGCTAAGTGTCACAGGTCACTCCATTTTGCAGCCCAAAAAGCTCATTAAGGCAGTTTTAAAGTGACATATATATCATATGTATCTATTTTGTATATAGTGGGAATGAGAAAAGTATGCTGGGTAGAGGGTTGTGTATAGTTGGCACAGGCCTGTTAATCTGGGCACAGAGCTGTGAATAATATGTGAGCAACAGTGAACAGTGGTCATGAAGCGAATGTGGACTGTGGTATACATGAGGCCATTATGCTGAGCATGTTATCGCTATAATTTTTTGCCATATTACACAGATTAAGTATTTACTTTTTCACTTGTGCTGTGCACACTAGCAACACACTTTTACAGACCACGATACATCCCCCCCCCCCCCCAAACTTTTACCCTATAAGAAGATCAATAAAGATGGGCACCATATAAATCATAATAGTGATAGGCAACCATGTTAGACTTTCTGTTCAACTAACCTGATATTTTTAGCCCTAATCTGGCACCAGTGTTAACCGCATTGATAGACTCTGCAGGAGGAACTTATCACAATGTGCTGTATTCCTTATCTGCGTTATCAGCAACTAGAGGGAGACCGACACCCCAACACATCATTAAAAAAACCTGAAAATTATTAAATACCTTAAACATGTGGACACTTCTGTAATCTACAGAAAGAGCAACAATGAACCACATTACAAACAATCACCTTGTTTCCTTTGACAAGACACAAAAGAATGAAGCTCTTCAGGGAAGGAATCTCATTTGGAGTTCATCTTAGAAGCTTGTCACTTAATGTCATTTGTACATTGTTCGCATGGCAGATTCTTATTGGAAAGGTCACATAAATAAGAATACAAATACAACCTAGCAGTCTTCATCCATCTCTGAATGACATTTTATAGTAAGATCAACATGGATGATGAATGACACCAAACAATAGCGCAAGAAAAAAAACTATTAACTAAATTTAGTGCTGCACAAGTAATTCATGGGGAATGGACATATGTCATAGATGTATGCAAGATGGATCCCAGAACAAAAGTGGTGCGCTGTGCTCAAGCAGTTTCACACTCAGGCCCCGGCTTTAAGAGTTAATTCCATGATTAAATAAGATTATTGTTTATTAATGATTCGCCACAGATTCCACAGCGCCCTACAGTCAGCAATACACAGAACAGAAGCGTTCAAGATACATCATACAAACACATATAGGAGCAAGAGAACAAACATTTGCATTAGTATGAGACATGAGAAAATAGCAATAACATAGGAAGAGACAGAGCAGAACGTAAATAAACTTTTCCATGACGACAAGAGACAGGAGGAAGAGAGGACCCTGCTTGTGAGAGCTAACATACTAGAGGGGCAGGGAACAAATAGAGACAATGGAGATGGTGGGAAACAAGTGGATGGGGCAAGAGAATAATATCTGTAATAACGCCAATATATGCCCAAGAAATGTCCAATGCCCATGATCTTGTTTTATTGTTGTGACACCAGAAATTGGTTTTATAGGAGCTTTGGTGAATCCTTGTAGAAACTTTCGATTTTTCCAAAATGCAGTTTTAGTGGTGGAGGAGCAGGTTATTGTGATGTCGCAGTTATTGCATAGCGCTGTGACATTAATCTACAACCCATATAATTCATTGCAAAAACTACTAAACACACTCTCTGTCTCTTCCCTGTGACATCCCCATCTAATGTTTCTATTCTGTGAACACCTGATGAAAAGATAATGCAAAATGGAGTTTCAAGTTGGAGTGGACAGGCCAGATAGTACCGAAACTGTATAGCAGTGTATGGTAGCCACAGCAACCATATGGTTCTTCCGATAGTCAGGCATCACTGGATAATCTTAACTATGTTCTAAGTTAGCAAATACACATATTTGGACTTAATATACTTATATACACTTGTTTCAAAGTGGAGTTATCCATTCATGAAAACATCCAAAACTGTATTTCATAGCATAAGCCATAACCTATTTTTATTATATTTGGCCAGTACAAACACTTCAGACATGCATGCAATAAATGCCAAGGCTTTGAGAGCTTACAATCCAGAGGAACAAAGCAGACGGATGACTCAACATGATAACAATCAGAACTACTATCCTTTCCTCTTGTGGGATGTTGCTGTATATTTCCTTATTCTATGCATTGATACATAAATCTGAGTTATCACTGAAAGCACTCCCAAAATATGGAAAGAGCCATATTTAAAACTGTGTAATACATTTAAAGCAATAGTTACACACCTCCCATGCATAAGGGGGGAATGCTAATATATATTATATACACATACCCACAATATTTGCTTTCATTTTGTAAACTGCACTAGATAGTTACAAATTGAGTGGTTGCTAAGAGCACCTTTTTACTTTGCTCCAGTTCTTATAAATGGACCCTATTGTATTACAGAATGCAGAGAATTCCTACTTAAAAACAGGGCAGATGTGGTAAACTAAAAATACTGGTTTAATCCAACACAGTACCAACATTTCCAAGAAGCTGAACTGCAAAAAATATATTTCACTCACCGAAGTGTGCTTGAAACAACTTTGCAACTGGGAAACATGTTGTTATGCTTCCTAAAGCATAACCTAGCAATGATGGATATTATGCTCATAAGGTTCTGCAGCAGCTAAATAAAGGTGATAAACAAGTCATGGTGTATAATACTAACCCTGGCACCTAAACCTTATGGAGGCAGAATCAGAACATAAGTAATGTGCAATAATCTCAGATGCATGCCTTAGGAAACTCATAAAAAGGCCGGAAATGTAATGACTGTCACATTTCAGGCCTTCTTGTAGTCATTGTGATGGGAAGGAAACCAGCCACAGAGCTAGCAGAGATCTTCACAGCAGTGAGAGGAAGCTGCACAGACATCAGTCAGTGATCACATCAAGTCACATTAAACATTCTTTACAGCCCCATTTATCCCAGGAGTGTATAGCAGACATGGGGAGGGGATTGCATGGGCTGGTGCTGGACTGCAACCTACAGATCTCCCAAATGACAGCAGCTCTCCTATAAGGAGACGTGTAAAGTTTCCTGCAGCAGATGAGTGACGATACTACAATCAGGGACTGAGGACACCGATAAGAGCTGGGGTCTGGGTGACACGTCCACCACACAGGGACCCTTCCCTCTATAACCCCCGGTCACAGCCTATAGCAGCCCCTCCTAAGTGCTCCCTCCATGACAGGCCACGTCTTCCCACAGCAGGCGGCTCGCCCCTTCCCTCCACCGCCTTGTCACCCTTCTCCCGCCCGACCCACCTCCTCCGGCCACGGCTTAGTCTCTCTTACCCATCTGCTCCCGCAGACCCTTGAGTTTGCCGCTGCTGTCCGCCATCTTCCACTCCCCCCGGTGTTGCCGCTCTCTCTCTGTCCAGCCCCGGGCTGCGCATGCGCCGGCGGGGATCACGCGCAGCGGCTGTTGCTGCTGCTGTTGCTAGGGAGAACTGTGTGATTAGGCTTAACCCCATCCCTGCCGGGGCAGGCTGCAGTCATACCTCAGTGGCCCACAGATTGCTTGTGGCTCCTGCAGGCTTTACCTGGAGGAGTAGTCATTAGTATTGATTTCTGGGAAGTTTCTTTTTTATTTTTAGTTTACTTTATATTTTTGCAGATTTTTGTAAGGAAAACTATCAATACTATATTTGATATATTTTAACACGTGTGATTTATCAATTAGAAGAATAACCAGTTTTATTAGTTGTATCAATCTGTTATTTTTACTGTACTGCGAGGGTTTTATCTGCTCAGTTTTCTATACCCTGCAGGTATAAGTGTTCTGCTGTTACTGCTGTCTATAGTGGTTTAGTCAGTCATTAACATTTTTATAATGTTAACAACACAAGAGGAGGAAGAGCATTAGAGCAAACATTTTAATTTAATTAGTGGGTCTCGCACACCCCTCCCCACCAGCTTAATGCCTGACCTAGGGCCAGGGGCATAACACTGGGTCCCATAGGAAATAGTGGGGTGAGACCTGGTAATCTGCTCCAGAAGTCTCCACTCTTCTGAGCATGTGCAGCGAAACCCATGGGGGCTAGAGCTGAAACCACAGACAGGGCTTCACTGCACATGCGCTGGACCCCATATGTGCCCCCTTACCCCCGGTGACTGCGGAAGTGTGACCGGACTGACCACTTTATGTAAAATAACACTAATATACCCATAAGCAGTAAAATACACTCACTAGTAGTAATATCGTAGTTGCCTACACTCCCGGAATATCCGGGAGACCCTGAATTTTTGGTGAAGTGGGGGGAGCGGTGGTAATCGCGTCATCCTGGCCCTGCCCCCTGCTATAATATGCACGCCCAACTTTGGAGATCTCCCAGAGGGGTGATATGCCACTAATATAGTCATCAAAAGTAAATTGATGCTCATATGTACTCAACTGCAACAATGTTATTCCACTAATCTATTTATCAAGTGTTCCCCACACCTCTTAGATTGTAAACTCATTTGGGCAGGGCTATCTTTAGCTTCTGTTTTATGTCATTGTACATAATTTGTTTGTATCATGATCCCCTCAATGCACGGCCTTGTGTACCATGTCAGCTGTTTATAAATAAAGGATAATAATAAAAATAATATACCCATCAGTAGCAAAATGTTACAAAAATTATGATTGTTATGGGAGATTTTAACAACCTTATGGATATTACATTGTTTACTAATCTCAGAACCTTAAGTAGAGATGGAACTCGGAACTTTAAACAAAGATGAACAAGTCCAGAACAATAACAATCATATACTTGGTGGTAATTTGGAGTACTTCAGTTGGTAAACCGTATTCCCCACTGTGGAGGGCAGAGATGGAGTGGACTCTGGAAAACAGCCTAGGGGGTATATTTACTAAACGGCGGGTTTGAAAAAGTGGAGATGTTGCCTATAGCAACCAATCAGATTCTAGCTATCATTTTGAAGAATGCAATAAATAAATAAAAGCTAGAACCTGATTGGTTGCTATAGGCAACATCTCCACATTTTTAAAGTTTAGTAAATATACCCCGTAGAGTTTGACATCTATTTTGTTACACTTAAGTGTAGGAAAACCAAACACAGCAATATAGGAACAGAAGTAAAGATTGGGTATTGAGGGACTATATATACTATGTGCTATATATTTAGACTACCCGAGAGTAGCACAGAGTGAGACAACATACTGTACTCTTTCCTGTTAGTAACCAATCCCATATTGGGCCTTTTGAAGGTCATAAGCCCGTCTTTTTTGAGGAAATGACGGAGCTATCCCATGCTTTTGGAGAAGTTAACCCCTTCCTCTAATGTGGAAAAAACACCCACTCTGCCACACCCACTCTGTATAGAGAATGGTAAGTAGGCTGAGTAGTCTCTTCTTTTTAGGTGACACATTTATTTATAATATTCAATATCATTTTCCCCTAGTCGATTAAACAGTGTCAATTATACACTTCATAATTTTCTCTTCATTTTGGATATTACACCACAACCCTGCATGGTACAGTCAGGTAAGGGTTAGGTATACCCAGCAACCCCTGGTCAAGTCAGTTTATTAACAAACAAAAAGTACAGGTGCAGCAGCTTACTGCTTCCCACACATAGGGGTACATTTATCAAGACCCTGCAAGACTTCCTACTGCTGCAACAGAAAATCTTCAGCCACACAATTTACCAATTTGTTCACAGTTAATATGCCCCTCACCGGCAGTTTAACATCCTGTCCATGGTGTGTGACCCTCTGCTTTTGTTCACCAGAAGATGAACACAGCTTGAGTGATGAAAAAAACTGGTAATGAATGACTTTGGTTTCCTGGTAAATGCAGCTCTCGGCAGCATGCCACAAAACCACCGTGAATAAGGGCCCTAAATATAGTTCTCATTCAATATTTTTTTTTCAAAGCTCTATTCAATATATATAAATAATTATGGGTGACAGATAGTCCTAAGTACATTTTATAATTGATTTTTGAAATAAAATATCTTTTTGAACTAGAGCACATTTAAAATAGGCAGCATTGTATATATAAATGGCTGTGTATAGCCAACAGTTTAGGCTTATAATAATATATTGCATATAAATAACTGTATTAAAGTAAAAGCTAAAGTCCAGAACTATTGTGATATTTTCTGCTGGTAGAATCTAGACTTGGATTCCCAAATAAGTAAATGCCATCAGGTCGTATTCTTTCAAGAAGGGGGACAATGTAATTTGCCAGTAATGCGAGTCATGGACATGAAAATTGCTTACTGGAACAGTATTGAACTGCAAGTAAACAATGCTGTGGTATAAATTCTTAATAAGTATCATTAGTGTAGAGCACTTAAACGGGTAACTAACGTTTTTTGTGTCAAATCCTGTGGTTACGAATCGATATATCCACAACATAGGCAAAGCTAGGGAGGGTTTCCTAGTGCCTGTAAACCCCCCCAAGCCTGGGGCACTGTATAATTGAAGTGGAAGAACCCTGACCCACTTCACATGACTCCGCTTGAAAAGCGAGAGCTGTGTGCACCTAACAGTAGTGCATGCAGCATTGCCCATGTATATTATAGGGATAGGAAGAGTTGGAGAGCAGCCAAGCACTGTCTAATATTATAGCCACGCACCCATGCATGCTGGTCTCGCCCACTGGTGGCGTGGTGTGGAAACCCCCCTCTACAAATCCTGCGTTTGCCCCTGCACAATACTGTTGAGATTCAATGCCTAGGTCCCAATTATTTTAGGGAAACCACCGATTATTTTAGGGAGCCCACCCCCACTAGAGACACCATGCTCCTTGCCCTGACATGTCAGTTTCTAACATAGATGCTGAGTGCACAGATCCACGGTTCTGCCAAACCAGTGCATTGCTTGAATGTGAACTGCTCTTGATTGTCAACACCGCGCCATGAAGCTTGGAGGGTTGTTGAGAAAAATTAAATTTTAGCTGGAGCTCCCCTTTAATTAAAAAAGTCAATGCAGTCTTTTTTTTTTTTGGGGGGGGTGGGGGGGGGTGGAAGGGCACACATCACCTTCCTAGCAGAGTACCACAGTTGTATAATGCCCATGCATGCCCACCTTGGTGGTTTAGGAGAAACTCTAATTTGTCATTGACTGTAGTTCCATGATGCACCAGGCCTTATTACAGACACAGATTATCGACACAGCTTGTTGGATAAGTTTCCCTTTAGTAATGTGATAAAAATGGATTCGTTATTGCTATTATTAATTCTTGCACGTTTGTGAAAAACAGTTAGTGTATAGGCCCTAATCAAAAAATATAACCCAAATACATTATTTATTTTATTAGTACTTTTTAAATGCAATTTCATTCAGTTTGTATTGATTATTAGTTGTTGTTTGAGGTCAAAACCTATGCTGTGAAACAAAAATCAGTCTTTTTTTTTTCAGTGTGCACTAATAGGTCTGTGTGGCATTATCAATACAATACATACACAGCCATTTGTATTCTGTTATTGGTTTACAATTAACCTTTTTGCTGATGGGGCTATTAAAGTTATTTTATCGTTTACCAATAATCATTGTCTGCTGCGATTTGTGTGGTTCTAACTCAAAAAGCAATTTATTAGCAAAAGTAAAAGAATAGCAATTAAATAAATAAGTACAGCCGATACATACGCCGCGCTCTGCTGGATCCAGCTTACAGTCATTCAATCCTGAAGTCTGGGGTCAAAGAGACTGTATGCTGGTTCCAGCTTACAGTCATTCAATCCTGAAGTCTGGGGTCAAAGAGACTGTATGCTGGTTCCAGAGAGCAATATATATATATTTGGTGTTACAGTAAATACAATACAGATGACTTGGCATGTTTCCATAGGTTCAGTCTCCAGGACAGTCCAGTATAATGTAGTTCATAGGTCAGTTCAAACAATGCCCTCCAAGGGTGTGGGTCAGCTCTCCAACAGCTGCATACCAATCTTCCCACCGAAAGCTAGTTCAAACTGGTCTATTTACATTATACACACAATACCATTCTGATCATTAACCCCCTATATTCCATAACTAGCATACGCGAGGTGCGATCTCATAGCCGATGGAACTGGATCACTAAGGATAAATAGGGGATTAGAATGACACCAAACATGATATGTTTCCTGTAATCTGAACCTTAGATCTCAATAAAGTGCTTCTAACATTATCATATTTAACTATAAATTCAATATCATTTGTTAAAAAACAACTGTGGGTTGCAACTATTATAAAAATTATCTATGTGTAAGTATACGTGTGCGTTGTTTATCGTGTGATTGCGCCATAACACGTGGCGAATTGATCACAATCGCACGGTAAAACAATATTATATATAGTTTCTTTCATCTAATTATTTGACTTGGACAGGGCAGATCCAGTTAACTCCAGAACTAAAGGGATTTATTTCTTCCTGAAGTTAAGCATTTCCAGGTGTGATAATGTCACACATATGTAGGGGACCTTGGAGGGTTTTGTTTTCATGCTTTCTTTTATTTTTTTTATGAAGGCTTCATAAAAAGCGCAGAAACTCCATGCCCTAAGTATAAATAGGATTAAATCAAGGAGTTAAAGGGCCCCCTCAATTTAGTTGTCTGTTTTTCGTCCCAGAAGTCTCTGCGTCAAACATTATTCCTGCATCGTGCAAACTCGTTCACACAGTGAGCTTGAAGGTAGCCATTATCTGGGACGGCCGAGATCTCTAGCAATTAGTGACATTGCTGAGTCATGAGAGATGCGCTGTCCGTAGAGTGATAAATGGAGGTTCAATTAGTAGCCAATTCCGCTAACAATTTAAGTGTGGGGGGTACCATGTTTGCTCTCCTTGATTGCTTTTCCTAGTCAGAATATAGTGTTGTCTGAGGATTGGAGATTAAGTTATGATTATTAACCTGAGATATACTACACTATAATTAATATTTTAGATCTTCTAATGTGTTTATATTTTTTGTTCTATGTTTTGTTTTTAAACTTTTAATTCATATAAGACTTTTTGGGCTCCACTATTTCTTATCTAAATTTGCAGTATAGATGAATTAAATAATTTGGTCATTTTGGTCGTTAGTTGGATTTAGACCGATTTGGGGGTTTCACTTTCAATTCTTAAAATACCAGTACTATTTGTATTTATCTTTTATTTAGTTCATAAGTTTTTATAATTATTTTCAAAAGGGAACAACCAGTATGACATTGCATAACGGGAAGATTAGCCAATATAACCACCTATGTGAAGTAAGATCGTGTTTCCCTGTTTACAGTTGTGGTTATTTCATGTGTTCATCACAACAATATATCCTGAAGACAGGAGAGAATGGGGAAGAAGATACAAAAGGGTAAGACAAAAATAAGTGAAAATACAAGATTACAGAAAAACCAGGAGACAAGCAATGCTATTAAAGTAATTTAATTGTTTTTCAATAAGCATTGTCTAAGCGATTTATGTGGTTACAAAACACAAGCAATTTATTTAGCAAAAAGCAAAAGCTTAGCAGTTCAATAAACAAGTACAATACAGCCGATACCAAATAAATACATACATACATGCATACATACATACGCTGCGCTCTCTGCTGGATCCAGCTAAACAGTCCTTCAGTCCAGAAGACTGTGGTCAGTGATGACTGTCTTAGCTGGTCCCAAGGAGCTATATATATATATATATATATATATATATATATATATATATATACATACACTCAGTGATACAGAGAAAACAATACAGATGATGTGGCTTGCTTCTATAGTGGCTTGCTAGACAGGAGGGTCCAGTGTAATGCAGGTCATAGGCCAGTTCAAACGAAAATATCCAAAGGTGGGGGTCAGCTCTCCAGGGGATGCACTCCGATTTTCCCGGCCAGAATCCAGTTTAAACTACTCTATTTACACTACACAGACAATACCATTCTAATCATTTATTCCCTACAATCTATAACTACCATACGCAATGTGCGTTCTGTTTGGCGATTGCATCGGATGTCTGCGAATAAATTGGGGATTAGAATGATACTAAACATGACATACTTCCTGTGACCTGAACTTAAAATATCACTAAAGTGTGCATATAACCTTATAATATATAACTAGAAACCAAATAACATCTGCTCATAAATGACTGCGGAATGGAACCATTATAAATATGAAATATATAAATAAATGAATGTGAAAGTGCGATTGTATGCGTGCGTGTTTTATCGTGCGATCACGCCATGACACGTAACACGTGGCGTACTGATCGCCATTGCACAGTAAAACAATATTAATCAATATACTTTCTTTCATACAATTATACGACTTTGACAATGCTATACCAGGGAAATCCCTTCAAAGATGGGCAATATAGGGACTGTTAAGAAAGAGCAGTTTGATATGAGATATCCTGGTCTAATTTGCAGTTACTGAGGTTTTTGTAATAGTTTCCTAATATATGCAGCTATCCTTCAGGGCCAACCATTTTAGTGCCACGGATCTATCTCCTCCATTCTACAGTGTACGTCCCGTCCCCCTTTTTCGTAGGGCATGCAGCACATGACAGTGCAGTCCCACGTGTGCAGGAAATGAGAGGCAGACCGAAGAGTCTGCCTCTGAAATCTACTCTGAAGTCAGATGGTAGAAGGTAAGGTTGGGGGTGGGGGCTCTTACTGTAATAGGGGTGTACGCTGGGTATTAATTTAAAGGTGAGGATGGGTGATAATCATTTAATAGTAGATGGAAACTATTAATTGGTGGGGCATTTAATTTTATGGGGGGGCTATTTAGTTTAATAGTGGGGTCATAGCGATGACTATTAATTTAAGGTGCTGTGATGACATTATTTAATTAATGCTAGGTTGGTTTGGGGATTATTACTTTAATGTAGGGCTGAGATTATGGAGAAGTAGGGATATTTATTAATTGTGACTACCAATTTTTTTATATTGGTGTAATTTTGGGGGGAAATAGGTTTAATCATTAAATGGGAATGTTAATCATTTAATATTGGGGCTAATTTGTTGGAAATATGTGTATTTATTAATTTATGTCTGGGCTGGTTTCAGGTAGGGAGGCCTGATTAGTGAATGTCAGTGCTGGTTGGGGCGAGGAAGACTTTCCATATTTTATGTACCAATCCCTTTTTTCCAAACATTCCAGGATCCAGACAAGCAGCAACTGTGCTTAAGAGACTAGTAGCTGCAGGTAGCGAAAGCTGCAAGAACAGGTAGGAGACAGCAGTACAGTCTGCCTAATGCCCTGATTCTGGTGGGACAGTGATATTTTTGTTTGAATGTCCCGCTCAGCCCTGACTTTGTCCTGCATCACACTGTACTGCTTGTTACAGGCAAGCTGTATGCAGGGCCGGTGCCTCGGATCCCCGGTGCCCTAGGCGCAATTTTGAAATCCCCCCCCCAAAATAAATCCGCCACCCATCCCCAAAAAAAAAAAACGCCACCCCCCCAAATATCCGCCCCCAGGACTTTCCTTACCTTACACTCCATAACGCTGCTCCTCTCTGCAGGGTCCCGTCCCTCACTGACACTGTCGGGCCCTGATGATGATGTCACGCCCAACAGTCAATGAGGGGAGGGGGAGTGGAGGAGACGGAGGTGCGCCCGCCCCATCAGCTGTTGCAGGGGGCCGTTGCGGCGATGGTGATCCATAGCTGTGCGGCGGCCGTGGAAGGTATGCCCGTGGTCGCCGCACAGTTTTACAGTATAAAGTATACCTGCTTTTTGATCCTGTGGCGCCCTTCAGAGCCCGGCGCCCTAGGCAACTGCCTAACGTTGCCTAATGGGAGCGCCGGGCCTGGCTGTATGCACAGTTCACCCTTAATAAGCAGTACAGTGTGAAACAGGACATACATCCAAACTATCCTTTCAACCCTGACTGAGCAGGACAGTCACATAAAAATGGGACTACCCCACCAGAATCTGGACAGTTGGTTATCATTGCCCGTGTATTTGAAAGGGATGGCAAGAGTAAGAGAACAGCCTAACATTGTCTCAAATGATAGCTGCGCCCCATGCATACACTGGTGGCATGGCATGGAAACCCCCCTACATGGTAGAACAGGTGTACCCTTTGTAGTACAAGCATATATTTGAGCATGATTGATCAAATGTATGAAGTTGTTCACCATATCCCCATCCAGTGCTGTGTGTCACATTTTTTTAGGTCTGGATCCTTGATCTGCCCAATTTAGCAACACTTCCAGCAAGGCGCGGAATCTAACGGGTAGATGATGTTCACCAGGGTCCGCCGCAAGGTGGTTTGGTGTTAGCTGCATCTGCACCACAAGTCGCGACCCTTACTGGGAGTACCAGGCGAGACATAGAGGGGAATTCACAGTGATGAATCCGTCTGAGAACAGCAGGTTGCCACTAGAATGGTGGAGTGTCCATAGGAGATGAAATAGTCTGCGGACAGCAGGTTGCCACTGGAATGATGGAGTGTTCACAGGAGAAGTAATAGTCTGCGGACATCTGACGAATACCAGGAGATGCAGAAATCCAGCAGGAGATACAGGAGCCACATCTAGAACTAAGGAAGGTAACTAAAAGAACAGACACTGAGTAGCTGGAGAAAGTACCTTTTAAGGTTTGGAGCCAAATTAGCCAGCCAATGAGAAAGCAGCAGAGGAAATAAGGAGATCGGGTCTGCGCATGCGCAGACCTGAAAATAAGATAGTGGATGGCAGGGGCGGAGCGTGGTGGCAGCGGGGAGCAGGTAAGTGCGCCAAGCTTCGGTAATGGAAGCCGAATGTCTGGAGCGTGACACTGTGACATGTAGTTAACAGCTTATAGTAATATTTTGGTGAATACTTTCCAACACTTTCTCCCATTTTTTTAGAGCCTAAAGTTGTAAAAAGATCCTGTAGATGTTGGTGTAGAAAGTCTGGAGCAACAACTCTCAGGAGTGAAACATAGTTGAATTGGTTGCTGGAGGGACTTTCTCAGGCACACTCAGCAGGTAGCGATGATTATGCTCATAGGTGACACCCTCAGCTTGTACCACGTAACTGTTGGGACAAGCAATTTTCTCTGAGGATGGTGGGAGGTCAATTATATTCATTTAGACAGCTTGACGTGGAATAAGATGTGGAAGATGATGTGCTGCTCAGGCATAACTTCTTTTATTGGACAGACGTTTTGAGGTACCTACTGTTTGTACTTGTGTTCGTATTTGCTGTTGCAATTGTTGCTTTATAACAAGGATGAGAGTCCTGGTGCAGCACGACAATATCTGCTGGGCAGATGATGGTAAACCATCTTGTGGTGTATTTCTTAGGTTAAGTAATGCTGCAAAGATATCAGAGTTATCATGTGTTCATTTTTCCAGCAGATGTTTGGCTGAGCAAACAGCTCTTTCTGCTAGCCCAATGGATTAAGGATAGTGGGGGCTGATGGTAGAGTGTTGAACGTCCCAGGTATTTGCAAACCCTTTGAACTCTCTACTCATGAATTGCATGGCATTATCTGCGATGAGTTGTTGTGGGATACCAAAACGTCTATTGAGTTTTTGAGTCCACCAAAACTAGATGTTACTTTAATATCCATTCAAAGACGTCTACAGCAGTGACAGACCAGGGCAAGTCAGGAATCTTGTGTAGGTGCAGAGTTTCCTTTGGTTGATGTGCTTTGAGGGCATTGCAGGGGATACACATGGAGACTTCTCTTTTAATGTCACTGAACATGGTGGACCAATATAGTGACTCTCTGGCCATGCGCTTGGTGGCTTCAAGGCCCGGGTGCCCCTGGTGGAGCTACTTTGCATATTGCTTCTGCAGGGTGTATGGTATTATGAATCATTGACCTCTCAGGATGACTCCATCAGACAGAGTAAGCTCATCTCTCATGGCAAAGAAGGGGCACAAATCTTGTGAGCTCTCCCTAGACGATTGGGATCACCCTTGTAGTATGATTTGAGTTATCCATTCAGTTGGAGGATAATATTTGAGCAGACATGATGTCATATTCATCCTCAACTGGTGGGCACTCAGTGTGAGGTAAGTAAGCCAGGGAGAGGGCATCAGCCACAAATAATTCTTTGCCACGCTTGTATACGACTTCCAGATGGTATCTCTGTAGCTTGAGAATTATTCTTTGTATGCGGTCAGAAGCATTATGCAGAGGCTTCCTCTGTGTGGAGATGAGTGGCTGATGGTCCGTCCCAACAGTGACAGTCTGTGTTGTGAGGCATCTGTGGAGATCACCACTGGTAAATGCACATTAAAGTACTGAAGTACAGGAGGTCTTGTTAACAGGTATTTTAATTTTGTAACTGCTGCCTGCACCAGCACCATTCTGTATCTTGGTGTAGGAGCTGTCTTAGTGGTGCAGTTGTCTCACTGTAGATGTATATAGTTGTACCTTTTTCGACTTCTCAGATAGCCTAGCGATGCAGTATACTTTCCATTCCTTCCTGAACTGGAGCCAGTTGTCAGCGATGTTTGCATCAAAATTGAGAGGATTAGTGTGGCGGAGACCTCGAGCCGTGTAGATGTGGGTGTAGAAAGACTGGAGTGACAACTCTTAGGAGTGAAACATTTACAAACCCCTTATAAGAGTTGTGATCTAGAATTTTCAGAGAATAGCTGCTGGTCCAGGACTGAACATGATAATTAGAATATGGCCAGAAGACTTTTCAAAAGTGGTGAGTGTTCTGGTGGAGTGGCCCATTGTCCACTCCATTAAGGCACTCATCACTTTTGAGGTTTTTCACTTGCTAATATTGCCAGTGACAGCCAGTGGTGATTGCCAAAATAGTCATGAATGTCCACTACAGGCACCATATCCCCATCTATTAAAAAGTTGTGAGCTAATAAACTACTAACCAAACTTGTATAATTCCTGTGAGTCTGCCCAGCCGCCTATCAAGGGTGCCATAAATGCAGGATATGTAGTCATGGCCTTTTTAATTAATTTCGTCAAGGTTTTTGGAGTTTCTAACATTGAAATCTCAGAAAATCCTAGCCCTACTATTATCTGGTCAAAGTCCTAAAGTTAATTCAAATAATTGAATGAATATTGACTGACTTAAAATCAAATGGATTTTCATCCTACCTGAATCTCCACAACACGACTGACAGCGGAAAGTCCCAGCACTGAACATAGACTACATTGGGGAAAGCTTTACAATTGAGCTTATGAAGTAGACCACAATCTTCTGGAAGCCAGACGCACAGATATATAAAGTAGGAGGACCTATATGGAAAGGGACTTACATTCAATGTTCTAGAATGAAGTTTAAGTTAATTGAGCTCTTAATTTGGTTAAAATAATTTTAAAATTAAACAAAATGGTGACATCTTTCGAAAATGTATTGGGTAGAGATATTGTAGGAGAGTTTTGTGCTTTCTGGGTTCTATCATCAATATTTTAATTAAAATAAATGCTACTTGACAGAACCTTAAATATTGTGATAGGTACAGGTAACATGCCTGCCTGGTGTTATTGTGCATAAACACCTATGCTAAGAGCCAACCATTAGCTTAGTATATAGGGCCATGATCCATGCCACTATTGTAGGCATCAAGTTCAATGACTTTCTCGTCATTGCTGAAAAGAACATCAGAGGAAACATTTTTCTTAGATGAATTAGTATATTTTAATGTATTGGCAGTATATAATAAATTTAGTGATGGAAACTCTACAACAAATATAGGAGAGTCAGCTGCTAGTGTAAGGAAAGTAGTCCAGTTTCCTCAAAGAAAAGTATAGATAGGGATACTCTGTGCTCAACTAATCCTGAGTATGGGGCTTACAGATTAAAAGGGTAAACTCTAAGCAAAGGTAGCCCTCAATGGTGTGCTGTCCAGTGGCGGAACTATCATTGGTGCAGCAGGTGCTGTACACCGGGGCCCATGGAGGTAATGGGGCCTGCTGCACAGGGAACTAGTGTGCTGTGGGCCCAGGTTCCCTCCTCCCTGCTAACCTGCACCTGGGCCCACGGCTCGCTAGTTCCGTCTGGAGCCGTCAGAAGCACTTGGTACAAAGGCATCATGAATAGACAGCCAAATGACTCACCAGACCAACATGGAACGGCAGAGTATCGGCTAGTAAGAATGTTTCCGTTTCCTGTCACCATCAATGATTTCTTTCAATATATACATGCAATGCTGGTATATGGAATGGGCCCAGTTGCTAAATAGATAAGTGCAAATAAATAGTTCTGCAACAGAAGACAAAATATAGTAGTATAGATACAGTATCATACTGTAATTAAGTTTTTACTTTTTAAACATTTTGTAAGTATAATATACATTCAATTATTTCAATATTCAACTCAGTATGCACTTTATAAATGCTGAGTTTAATTGGACCACCATTGCTGCAGAGATTGCTGTTTAAACTAATAACCCCTCCATGGGATTAGCCAGGCTTGGTATATTCCTGTTTGCACATCGTACTGTTGTCCTTTCCTCAGTGTCTTGAGACAAAGTCTACTTGTTCAGTGAATGGTGAAAGGATGGGATGCAGCCTATTCACTACAACCTTAATGTACAATTTATGGTCCACAATTAATAGAAATGTAAATCTATAGCTGGGCATATTTTTTTTAAGCGACACTGTTGTCTATTTATGACCAATCGCACAAGATAAATAAATTAACGTGTAACAGGAGGTCACACAGTAACAGGAACTTCACATACAGTTGTATGGAGTAGCTTCTATGGAATATATGATCACCTACACACTTTTTGTATTAATAAGCAGTATTTAGTAAACTGCGGGTTTAAAAAAGTGGAGATGTTGCCTACAGGGTGGCCGAGAAGGATGGGGGGTACAAATTACCAGGGCCCGGCTGCCTGGGGGGCCCGGGCCGTCATTGGAGTGGTATAGTTATTTTTATTTTTATTTTTTAGAAAGTACTTTTTCCCCCTCCAGTAGGTGGCACACGCACCCGCGAGTAGGGGGGTGACTGTTACAGGGGGCACGGACCAGGAACTGGGCACCCATCTTAAAGAGTGAAGAAGACAGCGTTCCGGTGCCAAGTACATGGCAGGGTCAGGGGCGGGCTGGACCGGGGGGCAGGGGGGCAGCGCCCCCCCCCGGGCCACTCAGTCTCACCGCTGTTAGGCGCCCCTCGGATGCAATATCGCCTGTTTTTACCGGCGGCCGCATCTCATGACACAGGATGCAGCCGCGTCAGCGCACAGGCGGCCGCATCACATGACACGCGATGTTATGCGGCCGCCTGTGCACCCCCTGGGCTGAAATCTGCCAGGGAGGTGCTATATGCTGCTCAGGACCGCCTGCAGTGTCTGAACGAGGAAGCCTGGAGCACTTTACACTGTGCTACAACAGGCAAGGTAACATAAAAAAGACGACTGTGATATACTGAACACAAACCATCTGGAAATGTCATTCTATTTTTTATATATGAGCAAACACTATTTAATGAATATAATTAATTAACTGATTAGCTCTAGTTGATGATGGTTATTTAGCCATCAACTTAATGAATTAACTGATATATTGAGATATTGAAATATACTGTCATATCTATTTATTTTGCTTTACTTTATAAGTCAGAATAAACTTGTTATTGAGATTGATTATTATGAAGTTATTGGTCTCCGGTATTTAAAGCTCTATATGAGCGGTATAATCCGACAGTGTTGTTTGTAAGCTAGGGTTAGGAATATTCTTACAATGTTTGTTTTAGAGCTGCACTACCTCCCAGAGCTGCTATATGTATGTTTTTCTGGGGCTCTGCCAGTTCTGTAAAGCACACTAGATGCTCAAGGCACAGTCAGTCAGGGTTGCACGATGCCATATATAGACAGTGCACGGCCTCTTTGTACACATGCGTTGTGCACCCTCTAACCCCACCTCTATACTCTTTGTGTTTGTGTCTCTGTCTTTGCATTGTGGGTGTCTGTCCTTTCCTTCTTCCCCTTTGGGTGTCTGCCTCCCTTTGCCCCTATTATCTCATGTATCTCCTCACCTTCTTCTACTGTTTACCCAGCATCTACTTTTCCCCTGTGCACAACCATGTCCAATGCCACCTCTAACTCCCGCCTACAAGGCTTCTCCCGTGCTGCTCCTCACTTATGGTATTCCCTGCTACGCCCAATCCGGCTTTCCCACAGCTGTCAAATCTTTAGACACTCTCTGAAAACCCGTCTCTTTTTTAACGGTGACCTTATCCTCGATAACACTAGTCACACTAATGCACCCTCACAACTGTCCTAATCTCCAATCTGAGCACACTCACTCCTCTTGTTTAAGCTGTGCCCTCTTCCACTTACAATGTAAGCTCTCTAATGAGCAGGATGCTTCATATCCTTTGTTTTCATGTCTTCATTTATTTTGTCTACCTTGTATGTCCTTGTTTAATGTATGTACTATTTCCCTACTGTATGGCGCTATGGAGGATTGTGGTGCCTTACAAATCTACGATGATAAATAATAATAATGATGCCACCAAACTGAACCTGAGGTTGGCATTAACCTCAATTTTCTGATTTTAATAATTTTTGCTGAGCGACTGAATGGTAAAGTTTTGATACATTATGGATTAGTAGGTAACTCTCTCTTTCGTGAATTATGATACTATGATCTTCATTTTAGACCATAGTGCCCCCCCTGTCTTAAGTGCCCAGCCCCCAATGCCTTAAACCAACTCTGGGGGGAGCTGTCCACGGACAGTGTGTGATGACAGTGTGTTTCATCATACACTGTCCAGCAGCCGGCAGAGCAGACCTGGAGCTCCAAATCTCGTGAGACTAAGGTCTAGATTTACTAAGCTGCGGGTTTGAAAAAGTGGGGATGTTGCCTATAGCAACCAATCAGATTCTAGCTTTCATTTATTTAGTACCTTCTACAAAATCATAGCTAAAATCTGATTGGTTGCTATAGGCAACATCCCCACTTTTTCAAACCCGCAGCTTAGTAAATCTAGCCCTAAGAGTTTACCTGCTCACTCTGCAAAGCGTTTTTTTTTTACTGCTATGTCAGCTGCATAGGTAAGTACAGCGGGCTGGGGGGTGTCATAATGTGTCTGGGGGGAGTTATAATGTGTTTTGGAGGGTTATAATATGTCTTGGGGGTGGCATGATAATGTGATTGGGGGGTGGCATGATAATGTGACTGGGAGGTGGCATGATAATGTGACTGGGGGTGGCGTGATTTGTCGGTGAGGTGGCGTGATTTATCTGGGGGGTGGTGTGGTGTGATGCGTGATGTGGCAGGGGGTAGCGTGATGCGGGATGTGGCGTGATGTGTCTGAGGGGTGGCATGATGTAGCTGGTGATAAATGTGATATTTTATTATAAAGTATGTATTTTATACTTTGTGATCTGTGTCATGTACGATGGTCACTTATTGCTCGGTTTTCCATATATACATTTTCCAACAGGTCTCAACATTCCAGGATCTATGCAAGAATCCAGTACCAGGTTGTGACAGCTGCAATAACCGGTAGGAGAGAGTAAAAAACATTTTAATACATAATGGGGGAATTCAATTAGCTGCAAAGTGTCTCCGAAACGTCCTCGAGACACTTTGCGGCTGAAATTTGACAGAAATCACCATTCATTTCTCCTCCCAAGGGATAATGAGCGGAGATTTCTACCGTAATAGGCAGCAATGTGCGCTGCACGATATCTGTGTGTCACATCGCCAGCATTTGAAT
This sequence comes from Mixophyes fleayi, assembly GCF_038048845.1. NCBI lineage: Eukaryota > Metazoa > Chordata > Amphibia > Anura > Limnodynastidae > Mixophyes > Mixophyes fleayi. Next base: position 36,085,193 of record NC_134410.1, read on the forward strand.
CTCCCCCAATATGTTATGCCACACCCCATGTTGACCACGCCCCCAACAATATGCGACCACGCCCCTTCACTGCCGACGCTGCATGGCGGCATATGTCTCTTTTCCTGCATGCCTGTGGAGGTGGGGGCCCAAAAAGTTGCTGTACCGGGGCCCCAAATTCCTCTTGGCGTCCTGGTTGCCTATAGCAACCAATCAGATTCTAGCTGTCATTTTGTAGAATGTACAAAATAAATGATAACTAAAATTTGATTGCTTGCTATAGGCAACAACTCCACGTTTTCAAACCCGCAGTTTAGTAAATATACCCCCAGGGCTTTTCATCAGGGCTTACTTAACTACCAAAGAAATCCCCTTGTTGAAATGTCTTTTTCCAGTGCATCTACAAGCTGAGAGTTTAGGCAAACTAATCCTGGTATATTTTGCCAGGACAATTCAAACATGTTAATGTACAGATAAGATGAGCAACATCAGAATCCCTCCGCTGTTGTTTCTGAGGTTTGTTGGAAGGTATTGTCTCCAGCTTTGAGGTATTGGATGTGGGTTGCTGACCTGTATTTTTGAAGAGCACAGATTAAGAGCCCATTGTTTCATAAAATGCATAGCGTGGATGCTTCCTATTAGTCCACAACCCAATCAAACTAATTTCTATACAATCTTAGCATTACCTAATAAAAGACACAGACATCAAACTAAGGCTTGGAAGAAGGACACAGTTTTATTGAATACAAATTGTAAATATGTGGTGGGGAGAGCAGGGCAGTCAGCCCAGTCTTTGCAAAACCAATAAAGGTGGAAAGGTCAGACCATTATACCACCAACCCAGGATAAACCTTATCTATTGGTCGGTGCTAAATTTTGTCATACGGATTGACTGCGCCCCCCTCTGGACTCGACAGTGGTGTGCCCTGTATAAATCCGGCCAAGGTGTCCTCCTCACAGGCAGACCAAGAGTCTGATGACTTTGACAGGGAGTAGTGACCCATGACCTAACACTAACCAGCACCAAATGCTAACCAACTGCTGACTGCGATGCTCTTCCACCCACCGCCATGGTCCTCCAACAGACTCACGGCCCGGCACTAATTGACCTGACAAAGGCCCTCCATTTCCAAAAGCATTCCGTGGACACTCTTTGGCTGCATGTGATCCAAGGCAATTGGAGCAGGTGTGATGATATTGACAGGATTCTCCCCTTCCGCAAGGTGCAGTATTGAATGCGAAGCATCTGTTTTATTTGTATTGAGGAGCGCCGCGTCTCCCCACTTGCTGAAACCTGAACGTGTGACCTCCTTGTGAAGTGGACAAGGCTGCACAGTTAAGTGCCATCCATATTTCTACGTCCTTAAAGCCCAGGGGTATGGACTTATTACCGCCAACTTTTCCTCTAAATGTCTCATCATATGTACGCCAGGTCCCTGGACTATCAAAATGTGCATTTCATTAATAAGGTGTAGGTATTTCCAGACATCTATCGACTCCTCTGGTCTTGTCTCAATATAGCATGCTGAAAAGACGCAATACCTGTTGAGCCAGATCGCAAAAGTTTTATGGGCCTGCTCCCCATTGCCACCCTTGGCGCAGGCTGCATCCAAATCTTTCTTTGCTGATACCATAAGTTCAAACATGTCCACATATAAACCCCTATTAATTTTTTCCTTAACACGAACCATGGGAACTGTGGAGGTGTCGGTGTGGTGTTTTTGGCCTAAATGACTGGATCTATGACTCTTATTGCACCCAAAGTATGTGTTGAGAATCTTCATGAGTTTACATGGGCCCTGCCCTGAAGAAGAGGAAGAGTTATCACTAGTAGTGTAAACAGGAGGAATTGGAGTGAGTGTGTGTAATATGCTAGCAGCAACATACTCACCGCCACCGTCTGCAGAGGTGTCATGCACTGATTCATAAGCTGCTGTTGCTGGACGAAAAGACTCCTGCTGTGTAGCCCCTGACATCTGGAGGATTTCCTCCTAGTGCAGGACTTGGCCGGGCCTGATAACGGGCCTGATAACGGTACTTGTGATACTGAAGACAATGACACGTTAGCTTTTAAAGGGAGATTAAGTCACGAGTGCGAAACTGAGGGAAAAGGGGGAGTGCTGGCGAACTCTCTGCAGTCCTAGGGCATGGGGTAAGAAACCTGGAGTTGGCGGGCTGTCCCTATTGGGCAAGCTCAAAATTAAGGATGGCTCGATATTGGATTCCCTCACTACACCTGGCCACGGGTACGGACGGTACACTGTGGGATAGGAATGAGAGGGATGGGTATGGGGTAACCCCGGTTGTATAGCCACTGAGGCTGGACCTAATGTCTGCTGAGGGGAAGGGGAGAATCCAAGCTGGAGCAGGGACAGCCTCGCTTGCCCTTGGCAAATTTTCAGCAGAAATGGGCTAGTTGGGAGAGAGGGGTTATCTGTGCCAGCACACTTGGTGATCTGACCAGCGGAGCTGGTTGTCGGGGCCGAGTCACGTGACCGGCACCCAATCAGCGTACCATGCTGGAGCGCCAGCCTGTGAGAGAGGGGCTGGGAAGCCCTACAGTGCATGCACATGAATGAGTTCTCTGTACAGCGCTGCGGAATTAGTGGCGCTATATAAATAAATGATGATGATGATAGTAAAATCAAAATAAATTTGGTGCATTTTACACACCTTAACCAAATTGAGTTTCTCAGGGCTCAGTTTATTGCATTATATTGTGTATTAATATTTCTTCTATCCTCTATATAGAGCCAACATTTTACACCATTCTTTACAGAGAATGTATTTTACATCGGTCCCTGTCCCAGTAAAGTAGACAGTCTAAATTTTCAACCACACAAACACACATGTAAATTTTTTCAGAAGACCCCATACCTGCCAGCATAGTTGCCTACTGTCCCGGAATTATCCGGGAGACTCCCGAACTTCTGGGAATTTTCCCGGACTTCCGGGAGGGCAGGCAATTCTCCCTAATACTGGCCGGCTGTGTAAACTAAACAGAGGGGGTGGGGCCTACTGATGTCACCCACTCATTATCGTGGCCCCACCCCCTGTTTTTATTGGCCCAGAGTAGTGATGTCCGTTTTGGGGGCGGGGCTAGATGAATTGTGTAATTAGCCCCCCCCCCACACACACACACACACACCTGTACCACGGACCTCCCGGGAATCATCTTGCCCATGTTGGAAAGTATGACCTACCAGTATGTTTTTGGGCTGTGGAAGAAATTCAGAGCTTCTGGAAAAAAAACCCATATGAACACGGGAGAACATACATACCCCACACAGATATTGCCCTGACTAGTATTGAACCCATGACCCCAGCACTGTAAGATAGCAATACTAACTACTGTGTAGCATGTTAAAAAATGTATTTGTTATATTTTTTTATGCATTCATTCTCACAAAGCAGGGGGTGCCTTTAGCAGAGATTGCTGGTGGGATCTTAATGTTACAGTTTGTCTGTTTGCCAAGAATGATAGTGAAGATTCTCTGCATTGCAGACACAGATTCCAGCACAGGTCAGCAAGAGAGAAGTCCTGCATATAGTAGGTCAAAATAGCTGACAGGAAAAACGGTCTTACATCCTACTAGCAGCAATGTGACACGACAGAGCTGAATGCAAAGTGGGGTCAACCAATCTTTCATTATCATCATTATCAGTGTTAGTCAGACATTGCTGGGAATTGTATATTATTAAGTTTATTATATTGTCAGCAATATATAAAAATTTGACTGTGACCAGCTAAACCACAATTCATGAAGACTTAGGGGTATATTTACTAAACTGCGGGTTTGAAGAAGTGGAGACGTTGCCTATAGTAACCAATCATATTCTAGCTGTCATTTTGTAGAATGTACTAAATAAATGATAACTAGAATCTGATTGGTTGCTATAGGCAACGTCTCCACTTTTTCAAAACACGCAGTTTAGTAAATATACCCCTTAGAGTTTCAAACTGTGCCTTGTTTGATAGATATATTACAACTTTAATGCATTATGTGTGGTAGCTGATACATTTGTGTGGTAACATAATCACCCAAATGTTTTATAAAATTATATCTTCAAAGGCTACTTTTTACTTAATAACATTATGGGAGTAAGCCAGGTACAGGAGAGGGTTGGCAAATTTTAGTCCAGGAGGCAAGACTCGACTCAGCAGCCAATAAGGAACATTTTAAAGGAAAAAAAAATGCAGGTGGCCCAGTGACCCAGCCCAAGGTAGCCCACTATGGGACCGACCTGGGGGGCAGATGCCCCCTGCCCCCAGCCCAGCCTGCGCCTGCCCACTCCAGTCATATCATTTTGATCATTACCAAAGAATTTGTCAGCATTCCTGTACAATACTGCTCTTTAATTCAGATCTTAAATGATTCACTACAGAATAGATCAACCTTTATTCTGCCAGCATCTATTGACAGGGAACAAGTTGGTTTTATGTAAGTGTTGTAAGTACTCAATACATTATCTAGGAATTCAGCTGACTCCTCATTACCCGTCTCTATATGGGAAGAATTTCCTTCCACTTTGTAAACAAATATGTACATATGTCAGTACGAGGTATTTCTACTCTATTTCTTGAATAGGCCACATATAATCAGTAAAATGAATGTATTTTTGTTTGAAAAACGTAACTTTATTTTGCATACAGATAAAAAAACAGACATAAAACATTACATTCAAGTGAACTGCGTCACAGCTGAAAGCACAGTACACTGTGAAACATAAATCATACATACTTTATACACAACACAAGACCTATGGCACAAGATATGACATCCTACACTATACATCAAGTACTGTACTATTCATGCATCACTATAACAAGACAACAGTTTCAACAAGCAATAAGCAATATATGTGAGGGGGAGGTAGGTAAAGTAGGTAAGCTGGGGGGTGGGGGGGGGGGGGGGCGGGTGAATCACAGGCCCAAAGCTTTATTGATAGACAGACACATATAATGGGCATAAATACAGACGAGACAATAAACAAAACTTCAAACAGTGTGATGGGGGAATGGGATGGAGGGGGTAAGGGAGGGGGAGTCGCAGGCCCAAAGCTTTGTTGAAAACAGGCACAAGGTGGGAGAAGGAAAATAATCTAGAAACTGTTCATAAGTGTGGATTTCACCATACGTGTGAGTCCCGGGAAATAATCCATAAAATACTGAATGCTATGAAAGGCAAGTACTGGGCACACTATCTCCAACAGTGCCTATGCAGTGGGACAGTCCCAAAAAATACGCTGAGATGCTTCCTGATGACAATGCACCAGGGCAGTGAACATATCTGCACAGGTCCCGGGAGTGCATGAATGTCCTGAAAGGCAACTCCCCTGGATGGCCATCCATGCCAAGTTATTGTGTCTATTAGTCAGCCTCTTAGAGGCCACATTCTCCCACACATGTTGTACAGTTGCTGCAGGGAGCCCTGGAGCAGACTCCATCGTGTCCTTAGCTCTGATGAGCTTGTGGATAGCCTTGGGCTTCCACAAGTCTGGTTTAGCTCCCTCCAGGTGGTGCTCCCACACAAATTGTCCAACATCCAAGTAGAACCAGGGAGTGGTCATGTTGTAAGGGAAGGAGCTGTGACACTTGCCCAAGCCAAGGCCCCTCCAAAGGGGCAAGAGAATAAAAGCGAGCCATAGTGTGCCAGCAGAACTGTTGCGTTTCTCAAGCAGAGTCCTGTGGACACAGATGCACACAAAGGGGGGGATTCAATCCCCCTGAAGGACCGCCACGTTATACATATTACCGTTATTACAGTAATATTAACCTGGCTTTCAAAAAGCCGGCGTTAGAGCCACCGTAGTAATGGTAATTAGGCGCACTATTACTGTAATAACGGTAATAGTTTTAGCGCGGCGGTACCTCGGGGGGAATTGAATTCCCCCAAAGAAGGCTTGCAGCATGGTGGGGATATCTGGAATCCCTTTCCTACTTTTGGTTTTATATTTAATGCCTTGTCAACTCAGCAAAGAAATTGGTTAACTATTTCCATATGGCAGCAAACTATGGTATCGACCAGCTGAAGTAATCCTATACCATTGCACAGGTCAAAGATAGCTTAACGCATATCAGGCAAATGGAGTTTTTAACCACTGTGCTTTATAAAACAATATCTATATTTCTTCTAAGTTGGAGGCCATGGTTCTGGCCTTTCCAAATGGATAGATATTTGGGTATTTAGAGGTGTGTATAGAGATGGGTGAATCAAAGTGATAACATTATTTGGAAGTTAATTTGTGAATTGGTGCAGAGTTGCTCAAAATCCGCTAGATAATTTACACTTATTAGAGAATCGGGCCAATCACAGTGCACGGAATGTAAATAAGCCATTCAGCAACCATCAATAAATGTCACGTTTATAGCCTTCATTCTGGATCCCATTCTCTTATTTAAGGAGAAAACATTTGTGAATGCTATTTGTGACTGGTAACCTGAGCTGTGAGCTGTGACTATCAATGGCCACTGACTTTTTCCCATTGTTGTGTACACTGTATTTGGTATATAGATGTTTGAACAGTTCAGCTGCATTGCCCGGATCTGTCTATGTTTTATTTTACATCCTCCTGAGTTAAATATATTTCTATAGGTTTTTATCCATTGTACAAATTGCCCATATCTTCAAAGATCTCCTTTTATTTAATTCAGTACTTTAATCAATCTAAAACCCATTGTTTCTGTTTATTACTTATATAGATGTTTAAATACCCCAGGCTATCCATTGCTTACTATTGCTCACTCAAAGAGTGTATTGTTTTACAGCACACTGGCATAAGCAAATGCCTTTGTCTCTGCAATACAGGCAAAGCACTGGTATCTCCATACTTCCCAACATTGTCTCAGGGTAAATTGGGACAACTTGTGCATGCCGCCATGGCATAATGCAGTCGTGGAAGTGAGGTCATGCCATGTTGGGGACGTGCCACTCCCCACAGGGGCATATCTAGTGCCAACCCCTCTTCAATTTAAATGGCCATTGAACTGCTGTGCATTGCATTGGCAGATGCCTACAGCATACCTCCGTACAGTCCCTCTTAAATTGCAACAGTTGGGAGGTATGCTGTAGGCAGCTCAACTGGTGTTCTACTTTAGAAATCACTTACTGCTGAATAATGCAATTTTTCTGCACTTGTCATTAGTGTTTTATGCTATTGAAGTATATAATTATCCGAAAATACATTGTATCTCAACTGATATATTTTTTTCAATGCACTTATCGATGCAACATTTTTTTTTACTGCATTATTTATTATCATTAGTCATTCTGTTCATTCCCTCTAATTTAAGCCCTTTTTGTCACAAGTCACATTATCAAGTTTATTGATTTGGCTATCAGTTTCTTTATAGACAATGACAACATGCATAACAAAGTAGCCCAAACAAATCTACCCTTAAGCCAAAGCTAAGAAGTTATGAGTCAAACTCATGAAACTATAAGCTGGCTAGCCCATGGTTGCAGTTCAGATGTCAGTGATACCTGTGAATCTATATCATGCTATACCTCCCAATGCTCCAAGCTTTGGAATCGGGATAGGGGCATGACTAGTTCACAGTGGAGGCGTGGTTGTGCCATAAGGGAGCATGGCAGTGCCACAATAGGGGCAAGGCCACATCCTCTGGGGCTGTGTCTAGCGCATTTGAAGCGCTAGGCTGCACCCATCCCCCTTTCCCCCTGAATACAACCTTGCACTGCCACATGCACCAGTGGGACATACTTCCTTTAAATTTTCAGCAGTCAGGACAAATGTCCCAGCTGCCAGGACAGGATGCAGTCCCCCAGAATCAGGACTGTCCTGCCTAAATCGGGACAGCTGGGAGGGATGTCATTCCCTCTATCAAACTGTAATTTAGAGTTTTTTAATTTAGTCACACCTTTGCAGAGTTTCACAACAATATATCAGGCTTTAGCAGTGTTGAAAACAAAGTACATCTTAAATTACAATCATTTACAGTATAAGCAGTGATAGAAGTGGGGGTGTATACACTAGTATGGCATACCACCACTCCTCCTACTGCCTTCATTGTAAACCTATCAAATTCCATTCACTTACATTCCCATTACATTTTTCATATTGTCACTTTCAAATGTCCACCTCGACCTCTGAGTATAAACAGGGCCAGGTTAACCTGAGGTCTAAGTAGGCCACATCCCAGGGGCCTCGGGCATCCAAGGGGCCCTTGACAGTGCTCAGCGGCATTATTGATTGGTGCGGGGGTGGGGGCGTCCCCTGCCCGATCAATGCTGCTGAGCCTGTCACTGTAGTCCTTCCACCGCGCGCTGTAAGCTCTTTACTGAGGAGCTCTCGTGAGTCTCACTCTCACGAGATCTCCTCAGCAAGAAGCTTACAGCTCGCCGCGGAAGGACTACAGTGACAGGAGACAGAAAAAGCAGGGGCGCACACAGGGGGGGGTTTCTGGGTCTCCAGAAACCCATCTCCTCCGCTAAAAAAGTGCCCTACATAGTGGCACTGTACTATACAGCAGCCGCAGCGCTGTCAAAGAAGCTTCTGTGGCGGTGCTGTATTGTATACAGCACCGCCGCGGACGCTTCTTTGACAGTGCCGCGGCTGCTGCATAGTACAGTACTGCCGAAATGGAGCTGCTGCGCATTTTCACATATTCCATGTTCGAAGCTGGTCAGATGAACATGAACATGTACCAAGTCATAAGCCTAAATCTTGTATGAGCAAAAAAGGGGAATTGTGCTCAGACAATTCTACAGCACCAAATGACATTGTATAAGAAAAGAAACAATGCTAGTGTCAGTGTTAATAAAGTCGCACTGCTGCATCCTAAAGCTGCCAAGTATTTGTGTACTACATGAAACAGCAGACAGTATTTTTTTTACACGTAAAATAATAAACTTATTTGCACCCCTTGCATTGTAACATGGTTTGTCCAAGAACAAATGTACTCATTTTTTTGCCTTGCTCTCCCTAATGACTCAGGCCCATAATATATACAGATATTTAATTAATAGTCCAAAATAAATTATATGGATATACAAAGGGGCAGTGCTTTTGTATCTAAAAGCAGGAACAGAACCACCTCTGGTGCCATGCCATATATTGCATCACTCAAACCCTTTGTTGTACACAAATAACCAGGCGCGGGCTGGCAAATTTTAGCCCGGGGGGCAGCACAGGTGGCCGCATCACATGACATGCGATGCGGCGCAAACAGCGGTTAGACTGAGCGGCCCGGGGGGCGGATGCCCCCCCGCCCAGCCCGCCCCTGCCAGTAACCCAGGCAGGGCCAGTGCTGGGTTCTGCCCTGGTTCGGTACATGCGCCGTGAAGCTTCAATCAGATGCCACTGTGTATACACAGGAGAGGTGCCATTGAGCATGCGTCGATCTCCCAAATGCCCATGCTTGCTCTAATGCCAGGCTTGGAAGAGGTAAGAGCGCCCACCAACCTGACCACAGCAGGTAAAATTTACCGTGTTCCTCTGGTCCTGAACCCAAGCATCTTGCTTTTCCACATTTTGCATCCCCTAAGAACTAAATGTGCTCACCAACACTCTTACTTATACTTATTACTCAGGACTAGAGAAAAGACAACAGAGGAGAAGGCAAAGTAAAGAAATAACCAGTCATGTACCAGATCAGCAAACATAGAATAGGTCAGGAACATAGCAAAGGCTAGAGCTGGTGAAGTACAATAAAGTAAAAGGTCATACAGAGTCAATACAGAGAATAATAGCAAAATAACGATTTCCCAACTAACAGCAGCCCAACCTATAATAGCAATGCATACATGTGATAGTAACCATTTATATGCAGCACGCACTAATCAGAGTGCATGTACAGATCACATTACTGACATACTTGTCTACTTTCGGAAACTTGTTTCCGGGAGAGGGGCGTGACTGGAGGGCGGAAGAGGGCAGTGAGCGGCCAAACGAGGCATTTTGGCCCCCACAACGAAAATGCAGTTTTTTCACAAAATGACGTGATTCACCGCAAATTGCATAATTTTGGTACTCAGTAGCGGGGTGCAGGAGATTTGTCAGCTCTCCCGGGAGTCCGTGAGACCGACCCGAATTTCGGGAGTCTCCCGGACATTCCGGGAGAGTTGGCAAGTATGATTACTGCAAAAGTTACCCTGTGCGCTCACTGGCTAAATGATTAAAATACTAATATGTATTATATAGTGTACCTGATGTATAGTAGTGGATAGCCTCTACCTATTAGACAAAACTCTATGGCATGAAAGGTCTTATTTATAAGTCCCTATACATATGTAAACTAAATAGGATAAAAAACAATTCAATAAACAATTCTAAAACATATGAATACATGTACTTGTACTGCGCTGAAAAGTCCAATGTCAGGATAAAAGGCAATTCAATAAACCATTTCTAAAACATATGAATACGTATACTTGTGATAAGCTGAAAAGTCCAATGCCAAGATTGATATTTGTGGCGCAACCAAGATGGATACCGGTATCGTTAATTAGACACAGTCTATGATTCCAATGGGTGAATCTTCAGATGTTAGATTATATTCCTATTTGGTAGATGGATGCCCGTAATTCTAATTACAAATGTATAATGTCTCATAAAGATCTTGCGGTTTTTGATTGACGTGAGTGATCACGTTCTGGTTGTTAAATAATATAGCGATAACAGTATGTAAGACAACAGTATTTAACCTAATGAAAAAAATGTGCTTAGTCCATATGTATCCCACATACTCGTGAGACTAATACTTGCGATTGTGTGGAACTTCAATAATGGTATCAGTCAGTCTTAAGTGTCCCGCTCAGGGACCGCGGCATGCAAAACGCAGTGTCCAGTCTGAGGCCTCAGACGCGGAAGTCAGGACCGGAAGCGTGTCGCACGCCTCCTGTGTACCACTAATCTATCCTTACAGTAGCGGGGTTGATCACCCGCTGCTGTATATATCAACTGGACACTGCATTTTGCCTATTTTACATATGTATAGGGACTAATAAATGAGACCTTTCTTGCCATAGAGTTTTGTCTAATCAGTAGAGGCTATCCACTACCATACATCAGGTAGACTATATAATACATATTAGTATTTTAATCATTTAGCCAGTGAGCGCACAGGGTAACTTTTGCTTACTATTGTATTACTAGGGAGGGATCCCTGGTCCTGTCTGCAGCTCCTGCAACCATCAGGAGGTGAGCGCATAATCTTCACCCTCTTTTACCAAGTATGATTCCTGAGCACTGTAATAAAAACCCGCATCAGCAACTTGTTCCTAGGATGTAGTAGAGCCACCCTACAAGGCATAATCGATGGCAGCACCCCATTACAATCGCAGTAACTATACTCAAATGCTGGATGAATCTTGGAAGATATATAGACAAATAGCAAGTCTTGGTCTTAGAGCCAACAATACATTATGGGACAAGGGCAAATGCTCTATCTGACATGCACTATAAACAGACCAGCTATCCCTGGAGGGCATATATCTATATGTGTTTCTGTTCTTATCTAGGTGACTAGTTCCAAGTTACCTTATATGTAGTTAACAGCAGAAAGGTTTTTTTCTGCTGTAGTTGTTGCAATACTGCCACCTACTGAGTAAATTTTGAAATGTTTCTGTAAATTTTCTTAAAGATGTTAAGGTGCACTGTCACAGGGTAAACATGCATCTGGTGGGCTGGCTTAGTATTTAAGACATTTCTTTGGAATAGACCTGGTAGAGCGCATGATTCTGAATACTTTATTACAAAGATCATAGTAGTGGGCTATAAAAAATACATCTTATCAACTCTATTAGATTTTTTATTACGACACTGCTTGGATCGCCATCAAGGACGTTTATAATTGAATTGCACATGAAAATAGTGAATGAATTGTGGGTTAAAAAAGTAAGTGATGTTAATAGTGGGTATGGTTATAATTGCATACTATGGGCCTGATATAGAGTTGGATGCAATTTACACTTAACTTGTAATTGTAACTTGCATCCTGTAATTTACATAGGATTACGAGTTGCACGGATCTATGCAAACTGCACAGACTTCTTTATCTACTTTACGGGTCGCTGAGACTAATACACTTAAGCAGACCAGTAAGACAGATTAATCAATACATAAATAATTTTTTGGAAAAAGGTGTGCATCTAAGGAGCTTAACCAACCCTAGTGCTGTTAGCCTAGGCTGGTAGTAGCAAAATTTGGGGGAACAAAGGGTGCCCCCTCCAATTTTACTATTACCAGCACTATACTTTTTCCATAGCTTGAGTTCAGGGCCTTGCAAAATCCCCATGTTATAAATAGGACTGTACTGTCGCTAACAGATCATTTGCCACTGCAGCTCTTAGTAGCTGATAGAACGTTGTTTCTGAGGGTTTATATTTTTGCAAAGGTCAGGATCCATGGATATATGACAGATGAAGACCTGGGAAGTAGGTGAGTAATAAAGAGGGTAAATGACGGTATTGTAGGGGTGTTTTTATTTTGATTAAAGTTGAGATACTCGGGCTCGGTTTTCACCCACCCAAACTTAGAGGATCTGAGTAGGCTCGCGAGTCGGCTCGGTACTTTCATATCGAGACAAATCATCATTGTTGCGTTGTCGGATCTTGCGGGTTTTGGATTCCATAAGTACCTCCCTCCCCAGGAGATCCAGCACCATTGCTCACACAGAAACAGGAGGGGTAGCAGTGTTCTTGTCACTTGACAAAAATTGAGTGGAAATGACTGGAAATTAATGCTATTGAAGTTAATTATAATGTAGGAATTGTGCATTGTACGCCGCTGCGGAACTCTTGTGGTGCCTAACAAATAAAGGATAATAATAATAATAATAACTAGGAACAAAAAAAGAGCCAAATTATGTGATTTTAGCAAAAAAAAATAGGGATTTTAGGGAAAAAATTGGGATCCAAAACCAAAACACGCGAGGGCGGTTTTGCCAAAACCAAAACCAAAACACGACGTTAATCCAGATCCGAAACCAAAACATGGGGGTCAGTGAACATCTCTAGATTAAAGTAATTTTAACAGTGTTGTGCGGGTCTTATTTACAATTTTCCTTGGTGCACTATAGGTCCCAGCAGGCTCCAGTGGTTCCCCAAGTGCAAACACGCCCTGGCAGCCATGGGTATGCTTGTGCTTGCAGTACTACAAGCGCCAGCATGCCCAAATAATTAATGTCAGCCTGGGACGCTAGGGACAAAATGCATTTTTACTATTAAATATTATTATTACCCCACACTTACTGACCAGGGGTATGGGAAGAGCCCAAGTACTCTCAGCACAGGGCTGGCTGGGAGGGGCCACATATTTTTTTCCAGATCCTAACTCGATAGAGCATCCAGCCTGGGGCTGGTTGTCATTATGGAAGGGGTGTCCCTGATATAGTGCCACCACCCCCGCTGACAAAGTCAGTGCTGGTAACAGTACAATCGGGGGTACTCCACAATTTTGTCCCTCCTGATTTTGCTACTACCAGCCAGGGGCGGATTGGCCATATAATCTACCCGGACTTTTCCCTGTAGACCAGTGGCCTCTGGAGGCTCCTAATGTCTTTTCTGAGGTTAAAATATATATATATATATATATATATATATATATATATATATATATATATATAATATATTAGAGACAGTACAAAGACGGGCAACTAAAATGGTGCATGACCTACATCACAAAACTTACCCAGAGAGGCTCAAAACTCAAAGATCTTAATATGTATAGTTTCGAGCAGAGAGGAGAAAGGGGGGACATGATAGAAACTTTCAAATATATTAAGGATTTGAACAAGGTACAGGAGGAAAACATTCTTCAAAGGAAGAGAAGTACTAGAACATGAGGACATGCACTGAAACTGGAGGGAAGTAGGTTCAGAGGAAATTTGAGAAAAAACTACTTCCCAGAAAGAGTAGCGTGTTCGTGGAATAGCCTCCCATCAGAGGTGGTAGAGGCTAATACAGTAGAGCAGTTTAAACATTGTAACAAAAGGAGGCATTTAGCTGGCAATATACAGAGAAAGCAGGGAAGTAGAGTAAAACATTTGTGCAGTAATGCACCTAGAGTGAAGACTTATGTATGAAAAGCAATAGTTTAAATTTGGTTAAACTTACATGATCTGAAATCCTTCCTCTCAGCAAACAGACAAGGCGTGTCTGGAATGTGCAAACAGAGCCAGTGATGGGTGTTTTCTTTTAAAGAGAAGGTGGGTGTGTCACCTGTCCATCAAGCTAAGGCTGGGGGAGGAGCATCATGTATAAAAGCTTGTTTGTTTCATTTGTTCAGAGAGACCAACGCTGGGATAGCTGGCTGGTCCTGAGAGAGAGCTGGTCTATGTATAGCTAGCGTTTAGGGTCTCCATGATTGCTGTGCAAGTATACGGTGTCAAAATATTTACCATCCTGACAATAAAGCACCATAAGAAGGAAGAAGTTGTTCGCGTGTGCTTCTGCAGTAGCGGGCTCTTGCCACAACATGCTTGGGATACACATAAGGATATCTTTATAAAGAATAAATGATCGAATAGGGTTTAAGGTTACCATAAGTTAATAAAAAAATGGCCAGACTAGATGGGCCAAGAGGTTTTTATCTGTCGTCAAATTCTATGTTTCTATGTTTCTATCATAATGGCAATCTGGGCATCTGCCATTTTTATGCTTAAAATCAAGGATCCTTATTAATCTGTGCATTTGCCATTTTTGCTTTAATCCCTAAGGATACACATTTTGCTTGCAGCAACATACGGATACAAACTTGCATCAGTAACTTACACATTTTCACAATAGTTTGTACACATGAGAACATTTTATCTATACTTAGAAGTTTATTGCCTTTTAAGACATCACCTATGTTTTGCATAGTCCCGATTATTGGCAATTATTGGCTACTAACAGGCATATTTATTAATCACCACATTTAAACCACAATCCCTTTAAATCCTTGTCGCAAAGATAAGAATTGAAATATAGTCAGTATTTATTAAAAATCTTCAACAGGAACAGCAGTCACGATAAACTGCTGTTCCTGTGAATACCTGTGTCCTATCTTTTCTATGGTCACTATTGCTAAGTGACCACCTATGCGATAGTGACCGGAGGGGAGAGCAGGTAAATTGCAGTGAGGGATCCGAAGATCCCTCTACCGCAATACTCTCACCATAGGCTTCAATGACTAACCATCTTCAGCTGGCGTTAGCTATTATGTACAAGTTCGAAAAACTTTGATTTTCAGAACTTGTTAAATAGTGCAAAACAGCAGTCCCCATAGACATCTATAGGGACCGCTTTGGAATTGGAAGAAAAAGTGATATCTGCTGCGATGCCCTTTTTAATAAATGACAACTTTACTTAGAAATGCGGCTGTAAAAACAGATTAATAAATAGGCCCTTAAGAGTCAAACTTGCTTCAACTGCATTCACTCAAGTCTGCCGTCCCACTATACAACCAGATCGGGACCAGCAGTACACTTTCAATATCTCTGAGGAAGCCCAGACTTCCTACAAAGGCGAAATGCGTTGGTAATTTCTTTCATAAGTAAGAGGAATACTGATTTTATTTTTCATCACATCTGCAACACCGTTACTATATCTGTGCATCACACGCCTAAAAACTTCAGACCAAGCAGACACACTTCATTATATCGCTGCCACAGGGCTGAGGATTCACAGACACTCCAAACACACAGAGGATTAGTCTGTTTGGAACAGGGGCACGAACTGGCATTGCAGCAAGTGCAACCTGCCGCTGCCAACTTCAAAGACCCCCATCGCAGACGAAGTCTGAAGAGCTTTAAGGAAGCAACAACTTCAGCTGCTCATACGCTCAATTGCAGAGAATTGCAAAATATTCTGACTGGAGCTGCAGCCCGGGCACCATTTCCATATACTTAATCGCTTAGAGGTATATAACATTGTTCAGTTTTTCCACTTAGG